>NC_134173.1:24054293-24729793 GCF_964188355.1 Buteo buteo | reverse complement strand
GTGCTGTTGTGCCTGTGAATAGCCCGCCAAGGGGAGCTGAAGACCAGCAATATCTTTCAGGGCTCTCTCCTTCCTTGTAGGAGGAATAGCCAGACGTTTGCCTTTTCGGAAACAGGCTCTGCCGAGAACGAGCACCATGAGATCTTCAACCTAGCATAAAGCCCAGATCCCCAGTGCTGTTGTGCCTGTGAATAGCATTCCTAGGGAGGATGAAGACCAGCAACTGCTTTCAGGGCTATCACCTTCCTTGTAGAAGGAATAGCCAGACGTTTGCCTTTTCGGAATCAGGCTCTGCCGAGAACGAGCACCATGAGATATGACATCTCTGGGAAAGCACAGATCCCCAGTGCTGTTGTGCCTGTGAATAGCGTTCCTAGGGAGGATGAAGACCAGCAACAGCTTTCAGGGCTGGCACATTCCTTGTAGGAGAAGGAGCCGGACGTTTCCCTTTTCTGAAACAGTCTCTGCCGAGAACGAGCACTATGAGATATGACATTCTGGGAAAGCACAAATCCCCAGTGCTGTTGTGCCTGTGAATAGCCTGCCAAGGAAAGGTAAAGGTCAGCAACACCTTTCGGGGCTGTCCCCCTCCTTGTAGGAGGAATAGCCAGACGTTTGCCTTTTCGGAAACAGGCTCTGCCGAGAACGAGCACCCTGAGATATGACATCTCTGGGAAAGCACAGATCCCCAGTGCTGTTGTGCCTGTGAGTAGCCTACCAAGGAGAGGTGAACACCAGCAATATCTTTCAGGGCTCTCTCCTTCCCTGTAGGAGAAATAGCCAGACGTTTGCCTTGTCGGAAACAGGCTCTGCCGAGAACGAGCACCATGAGATCTTCAACCTAGCATAAAGCCCAGATCCCCAGTGCTGTTGTGCCTGTGACTAGGCTGCCAAGGGAGGATGAAGACCAGCAACAGATTTCAGGGCTGGCACATTCCTTGTAGGAGGAAAAGCCGGACGTTTGCCTTTTCGGAATCAGGCTCTGCCGAGAACGAGCACCATGAGATATGACATCTCTGGCAAAGCACAGATCCCCAGTGCTGTTGTGCCTGTAAATAGGCTGCCAAGGGAGGATGAAGACCAGCAACTGCTTTCAGGGCTATCACCTTCCTTGTAGAAGGAATAGCCAGACGTTTGCCTTTTCGGAATCAGGCTCTGCCGAGAACGAGCACCATGAGAGATGACATCTCTGGGAAAGCACAGATCCCCAGTGCTGTTGTGCCTGTGAATAGCGTTCCTAGGGAGGATGAAGACCAGCAACAGCTTTCAGGGCTGGCACATTCCTTGTAAGAGAAGGAGCCGGACGTTTCCCTTTTCTGAAACAGGCTCTGCCGAGAACGAGCACCATGAGATATGACATCTCTGGGAAAGCACAGATCCCCAGTGCTGTTGTGCCTGTGAATAGCCCGCCAAGGGGAGCTGAACACCAGCAATATCTTTCAGGGCTCTCTCCTTCCTTGTAGGAGGAATAGCCAGACGTTTGCCTTTTCGGAAACAGGCTCTGCCGAGAACGAGCACCATGAGACCTTCAACCTAGCATAAAGCCCAGATCCCCAGTGCTGTTGTGCCTGTGAATAGGCTGCCAAGGGAGGATGAAGACCAGCAACAGATTTCAGGGCTGGCACATTCCTTGTAGGAGGAAAAGCCGGACGTTTGCCTTTTCGGAATCAGGCTCTGCCGAGAACGAGCACCATGAGATATGACATCTCTGGGAAAGCACAAATCCCCAGTGCTGTAGTGCCTGTGAATAGCCTGCCAAGGACAGGTAAAGGTCAGCAACATCTTTCGGGGCTGTCCCCCTCCTTGTAGGAGGAATAGCCAGACGTTTGCCTTTTCGGAAACAGGCTCTGCCGAGAACGAGCACCCTGAGATATGACATCTCTGGGAAAGCACAGATCCCCAGTGCTGTTGTGCCTGTGAATAGGCTGCCAAGGGAGGATGAAGACCAGCAACTGCTTTCAGGGCTATCACCTTCCTTGTAGAAGGAATAGCCAGACGATTGCCTTTTCGGAATCAGGCTCTGCCGAGAACGAGTACCATGAGATATGACATCTCTGGGAAAGTACAGATCCCCAGTGCTGTTGTGCCTGTGAACAGGCTGACAAGGGAGGGTGAAGACCACCAACTGCTTTCAGGGCTGGCACATTCCTTGTGGGAGAAGGAGCCGGACGTTTCCCTTTTCTGAAACAGGCTCTGCCGAGAACGAGCACCATGAGATATGACATCTCTGGGAAAGCACAAATCCCCAGTGCTGTAGTGCCTGTGAATAGCCTGCCAAGGACAGGTAAAGGTCAGCAACATCTTTCGGGGCTGTCCCCCTCCTTGTAGGAGGAATAGCCAGACGTTTGCCTTTTCGGAAACAGGCTCTGCCGAGAACGAGCACCATGAGATATGACATCTCTGGGAAAGCCCAGATCCCCAGTGCTGTTGTGCCTGTGAATAGGCTGCCAAGGGAGGATGAAGACCAGCAACTGCTTTCAGGGCTATCACCTTCCTTGTAGAAGGAATAGCCAGATGTTTGCCTTTTCAGAATCAGGCTCTGCCGAGAACGAGCACCATGAGATATGACATCTCTGGGAAAGTACAGATCCCCAGTGCTGTTGTGCCTGTGAACAGGCTGACAAGGGAGGGTGAAGACCAGCAACTGCTTTCAGGGCTCGCACATTCCTTGTGGGAGAAGGAGCCGGACGTTTGCCTTTTCGGAAACAGACTCTGCCGAGAACGAGTACCATGAGATATGACATCTCTGGGAAAGCACAGATCCCCAGTGCTGTTGTGCCTGTGAATAGCCTGCCAAGGAAACGTAAAGATCAGCAACATCTTTCAGGGCTATCACATTCCTTGTAGGAGAGATAGCCAGACGTTTGCCTTTTCGAAATCAGGCTCTGCCGAGAACGAGCACCCTGAGATATGACATCTCTGGGAAAGCACAGATCCCCAGTGCTGTTGTGCCTGTGAATAGCGTTCCTAGGGAGGATGAAGACCAGCAACAGCTTTCAGGGCTGGCACATTCCTTGTAGGAGAAGGAGCCGGACGTTTCCCTTTTCTGAAAGAGGCTCTGCCGAGAACGAGCACCATGAGATATGACATCTCTGGGAAAGCACAAATCCCCAGAGCTGTAGTGCCTGTGAATAGCCTGCCAAGGAAAGATAAAGATCAGCAACATCTTTCGGGGCTGTCCCCCTCCTTGTAGGAGGAATAGCCAGACGTTTGCCTTTTCGGAAACAGGCTCTGCCGAGAACGAGCACCCTGAGATATGACATCTCTGGGAAAGCCCAGATCCCGAGTGCTGTTGTGCCTGTGAATAGGCTGCCAAGGGAGGATGAAGACCAGCAACAGATTTCAGGGCTGGCACATTCCTTGTAGGAGGAAAAGCCGGACGTTTGCCTTTTGGGAATCAGGCTCTGCCGAGAACGAGCACCATGAGATATGACATCTCTGGGAAAGCACAGATCCCCAGTGCTGTTGTGCCTGTGAATAGGCTGCCAAGGGAGGATGAAGACCAGCAACTGCTTTCAGGGCTATCACCTTCCTTGTAGAAGGAATAGCCAGACGTTTGCCTTTTCGGAAACAGGCTCTGCCGAGAACGAGCACCATGAGATATGACATCTCTGGGAAAGCACAGATCCCCAGTGCTGTTGTGCCTGTGAATAGCGTTCCTAGGGAGGATGAAGACCAGCAACAGCTTTCAGGGCTGGCACATTCCTTGTAGGAGAAGGAGCCGGACGTTTCCCTTTTCTGAAACAGGCTCTGCCGAGAACGAGCACCATGAGATATGACATCTCTGGCAAAGCACAGATCCCCAGTGCTGTTGTGCCTGTAAATAGGCTGCCAAGGGAGGATGAAGACCAGCAACTGCTTTCAGGGCTATCACCTTCCTTGTAGAAGGAATAGCCAGACGTTTGCCTTTTCGGAATCAGGCTCTGCCGAGAACGAGCACCATGAGAGATGACATCTCTGGGAAAGCACAGATCCCCAGTGCTGGTGTGCCTGTGAATAGCGTTCCTAGGGAGGATGAAGACCAGCAACAGCTTTCAGGGCTGGCACATTCCTTGTAAGAGAAGGAGCCGGACGTTTCCCTTTTCTGAAACAGGCTCTGCCGAGAACGAGCACCCTGAGATATGACATCTCTGGGAAAGCACAGATCCCCAGTGCTGTTGTGCCTGTGAGTAGCCTACCAAGGGGAGGTGAACACCAGCAATATCTTTCAGGGCTCTCTCCTTCCCTGTAGGAGAAATAGCCAGACGTTTGCCTTTTCGGAAACAGGCTCTGCCGAGAACGAGCACCATGAGATATGACATCTCTGGGAAAGCACAAATCCCCAGTGCTGTTGTGCCTGTGAATAGCCTGCCAAGGAAGGATGAAGACCAGCAACAGCTTTCAGGGCTGGCACATTCCTTGTGGGAGAAGGAGCTGGACGTTTACCTTTTGGGAATCAGGCTCTGCCGAGAACGAGCACCATGAGATATGACATCTCTGGGAAAGCACAAATCCCCAGAGCTGTTGTGCCTGTGAATAGCCTGCCAAGGAAAGGTAAAGGTCAGCAACATCTTTCGGGGCTGTCCCCCTCCTTGTAGGAGGAATAGCCAGACGTTTGCCTTTTCGGAAACAGGCTCTGCCGAGAACGAGCACCATGAGATATGACATCTCTGGGAAAGCACAGATCCCCAGTGCTGTTGTGCCTGTGAATAGCATTCCTAGGGAGGATGAAGACCAGCAACTGCTTTCAGGGCTATCACCTTCCTTGTAGAAGGAATAGCCAGACGTTTGCCTTTTCGGAATCAGGCTCTGCCGAGAACGAGCACCATGAGATATGACATCTCTGGGAAAGCACAGATCCCCAGTGCTGTTGTGCCTGTGAACAGGCTGACAAGGGAGGGTGAAGACCAGCAACTGCTTTCAGGGCTGGCACATTCCTTGTGGGAGAAGGAGCCGGACGTTTGCCTTTTCGGAAACAGACTCTGCCGAGAACGAGTACCATGAGATATGACATCTCTGGGAAAGCACAGATCCCCAGTGCTGTTGTGCCTGTAAACAGGCTGACAAGGGAGGGTGAAGACCAGCAACTGCTTTCAGGGCTCGCACATTCCTTGTGGGAGAAGGAGCCGGACGTTTGCCTTTTCGGAAACAGGCTCTGCCGAGAATGAGCACCATGAGATATGACATCTCTGGGAAAGCACAGATCCCCAGTGCTGTTGTGCCTGTGAATAGCCCGCCAAGGGGAGCTGAAGACCAGCAATATCTTTCAGGGCTCTCTCCTTCCTTGTAGGAGGAATAGCCAGACGTTTGCCTTTTCGGAAACAGGCTCTGCCGAGAACGAGCACCATGAGATCTTCAACCTAGCATAAAGCCCAGATCCCCAGTGCTGTTGTGCCTGTGAATAGCATTCCTAGGGAGGATGAAGACCAGCAACTGCTTTCAGGGCTATCACCTTCCTTGTAGAAGGAATAGCCAGACGTTTGCCTTTTCGGAATCAGGCTCTGCCGAGAACGAGCACCCTGAGATATGACATCTCTGGGAAAGCACAGATCCCCAGTGCTGTTGTGCCTGTGAATAGCGTTCCTAGGGAGGATGAAGACCAGCAACAGCTTTCAGGGCTGGCACATTCCTTGTAGGAGAAGGAGCCGGACGTTTCCCTTTTCTGAAACAGTCTCTGCCGAGAACGAGCACTATGAGATATGACATTCTGGGAAAGCACAAATCCCCAGTGCTGTTGTGCCTGTGAATAGCCTGCCAAGGAAAGGTAAAGGTCAGCAACACCTTTCGGGGCTGTCCCCCTCCTTGTAGGAGGAATAGCCAGACGTTTGCCTTTTCGGAAACAGGCTCTGCCGAGAACGAGCACCATGAGATATGACATCTCTGGGAAAGCACAGATCCCCAGTGCTGTTGTGCCTGTGAATAGCCCGCCAAGGGGAGCTGAACACCAGCAATATCTTTCAGGGCTCTCTCCTTCCTTGTAGGAGGAATAGCCAGACGTTTGCCTTTTCGGAAACAGGCTCTGCCGAGAACGAGCACCATGAGACCTTCAACCTAGCATAAAGCCCAGATCCCCAGTGCTGTTGTGCCTGTGAATAGGCTGCCAAGGGAGGATGAAGACCAGCAACAGATTTCAGGGCTGGCACATTCCTTGTAGGAGGAAAAGCCGGACGTTTGCCTTTTCGGAATCAGGCTCTGCCGAGAACGAGCACCATGAGATATGACATCTCTGGGAAAGCACAAATCCCCAGTGCTGTAGTGCCTGTGAATAGCCTGCCAAGGACAGGTAAAGGTCAGCAACATCTTTCGGGGCTGTCCCCCTCCTTGTAGGAGGAATAGCCAGACGTTTGCCTTTTCGGAAACAGGCTCTGCCGAGAACGAGCACCCTGAGATATGACATCTCTGGGAAAGCACAGATCCCCAGTGCTGTTGTGCCTGTGAATAGGCTGCCAAGGGAGGATGAAGACCAGCAACTGCTTTCAGGGCTATCACCTTCCTTGTAGAAGGAATAGCCAGACGATTGCCTTTTCGGAATCAGGCTCTGCCGAGAACGAGTACCATGAGATATGACATCTCTGGGAAAGTACAGATCCCCAGTGCTGTTGTGCCTGTGAACAGGCTGACAAGGGAGGGTGAAGACCACCAACTGCTTTCAGGGCTGGCACATTCCTTGTGGGAGAAGGAGCCGGACGTTTCCCTTTTCTGAAACAGGCTCTGCCGAGAACGAGCACCATGAGATATGACATCTCTGGGAAAGCACAAATCCCCAGTGCTGTAGTGCCTGTGAATAGCCTGCCAAGGACAGGTAAAGGTCAGCAACATCTTTCGGGGCTGTCCCCCTCCTTGTAGGAGGAATAGCCAGACGTTTGCCTTTTCGGAAACAGGCTCTGCCGAGAACGAGCACCATGAGATATGACATCTCTGGGAAAGCCCAGATCCCCAGTGCTGTTGTGCCTGTGAATAGGCTGCCAAGGGAGGATGAGGACCAGCAACTGCTTTCAGGGCTATCACCTTCCTTGTAGAAGGAATAGCCAGATGTTTGCCTTTTCAGAATCAGGCTCTGCCGAGAACGAGCACCATGAGATATGACATCTCTGGGAAAGTACAGATCCCCAGTGCTGTTGTGCCTGTGAACAGGCTGACAAGGGAGGGTGAAGACCAGCAACTGCTTTCAGGGCTCGCACATTCCTTGTGGGAGAAGGAGCCGGACGTTTGCCTTTTCGGAAACAGACTCTGCCGAGAACGAGTACCATGAGATATGACATCTCTGGGAAAGCACAGATCCCCAGTGCTGTTGTGCCTGTGAATAGCCTGCCAAGGAAACGTAAAGATCAGCAACATCTTTCAGGGCTATCACATTCCTTGTAGGAGAGATAGCCAGACGTTTGCCTTTTCGAAATCAGGCTCTGCCGAGAACGAGCACCCTGAGATATGACATCTCTGGGAAAGCACAGATCCCCAGTGCTGTTGTGCCTGTGAATAGCGTTCCTAGGGAGGATGAAGACCAGCAACAGCTTTCAGGGCTGGCACATTCCTTGTAGGAGAAGGAGCCGGACGTTTCCCTTTTCTGAAAGAGGCTCTGCCGAGAACGAGCACCATGAGATATGACATCTCTGGGAAAGCACAAATCCCCAGAGCTGTAGTGCCTGTGAATAGCCTGCCAAGGAAAGATAAAGATCAGCAACATCTTTCGGGGCTGTCCCCCTCCTTGTAGGAGGAATAGCCAGACGTTTGCCTTTTCGGAAACAGGCTCTGCCGAGAACGAGCACCCTGAGATATGACATCTCTGGGAAAGCCCAGATCCCGAGTGCTGTTGTGCCTGTGAATAGGCTGCCAAGGGAGGATGAAGACCAGCAACAGATTTCAGGGCTGGCACATTCCTTGTAGGAGGAAAAGCCGGACGTTTGCCTTTTGGGAATCAGGCTCTGCCGAGAACGAGCACCATGAGATATGACATCTCTGGGAAAGCACAGATCCCCAGTGCTGTTGTGCCTGTGAATAGGCTGCCAAGGGAGGATGAAGACCAGCAACTGCTTTCAGGGCTATCACCTTCCTTGTAGAAGGAATAGCCAGACGTTTGCCTTTTCGGAATCAGGCTCTGCCGAGAACGAGCACCATGAGATATGACATCTCTGGGAAAGCACAGATCCCCAGTGCTGTTGTGCCTGTGAATAGCGTTCCTAGGGAGGATGAAGACCAGCAACAGCTTTCAGGGCTGGCACATTCCTTGTAGGAGAAGGAGCCGGACGTTTCCCTTTTCTGAAACAGGCTCTGCCGAGAACGAGCACCATGAGATATGACATCTCTGGCAAAGCACAGATCCCCAGTGCTGTTGTGCCTGTAAATAGGCTGCCAAGGGAGGATGAAGACCAGCAACTGCTTTCAGGGCTATCACCTTCCTTGTAGAAGGAATAGCCAGACGTTTGCCTTTTCGGAATCAGGCTCTGCCGAGAACGAGCACCATGAGAGATGACATCTCTGGGAAAGCACAGATCCCCAGTGCTGGTGTGCCTGTGAATAGCGTTCCTAGGGAGGATGAAGACCAGCAACAGCTTTCAGGGCTGGCACATTCCTTGTAAGAGAAGGAGCCGGACGTTTCCCTTTTCTGAAACAGGCTCTGCCGAGAACGAGCACCCTGAGATATGACATCTCTGGGAAAGCACAGATCCCCAGTGCTGTTGTGCCTGTGAGTAGCCTACCAAGGGGAGGTGAACACCAGCAATATCTTTCAGGGCTCTCTCCTTCCCTGTAGGAGAAATAGCCAGACGTTTGCCTTTTCGGAAACAGGCTCTGCCGAGAACGAGCACCATGAGATATGACATCTCTGGGAAAGCACAAATCCCCAGTGCTGTTGTGCCTGTGAATAGCCTGCCAAGGAAGGATGAAGACCAGCAACAGCTTTCAGGGCTGGCACATTCCTTGTGGGAGAAGGAGCTGGACGTTTACCTTTTGGGAATCAGGCTCTGCCGAGAACGAGCACCATGAGATATGACATCTCTGGGAAAGCACAAATCCCCAGAGCTGTTGTGCCTGTGAATAGCCTGCCAAGGAAAGGTAAAGGTCAGCAACATCTTTCGGGGCTGTCCCCCTCCTTGTAGGAGGAATAGCCAGACGTTTGCCTTTTCGGAAACAGGCTCTGCCGAGAACGAGCACCATGAGATATGACATCTCTGGGAAAGCACAGATCCCCAGTGCTGTTGTGCCTGTGAATAGCATTCCTAGGGAGGATGAAGACCAGCAACTGCTTTCAGGGCTATCACCTTCCTTGTAGAAGGAATAGCCAGACGTTTGCCTTTTCGGAATCAGGCTCTGCCGAGAACGAGCACCATGAGATATGACATCTCTGGGAAAGCACAGATCCCCAGTGCTGTTGTGCCTGTGAACAGGCTGACAAGGGAGGGTGAAGACCAGCAACTGCTTTCAGGGCTGGCACATTCCTTGTGGGAGAAGGAGCCGGACGTTTGCCTTTTCGGAAACAGACTCTGCCGAGAACGAGTACCATGAGATATGACATCTCTGGGAAAGCACAGATCCCCAGTGCTGTTGTGCCTGTAAACAGGCTGACAAGGGAGGGTGAAGACCAGCAACTGCTTTCAGGGCTCGCACATTCCTTGTGGGAGAAGGAGCCGGACGTTTGCCTTTTCGGAAACAGGCTCTGCCGAGAATGAGCACCATGAGATATGACATCTCTGGGAAAGCACAGATCCCCAGTGCTGTTGTGCCTGTGAATAGCCCGCCAAGGGGAGCTGAAGACCAGCAATATCTTTCAGGGCTCTCTCCTTCCTTGTAGGAGGAATAGCCAGACGTTTGCCTTTTCGGAAACAGGCTCTGCCGAGAACGAGCACCATGAGATCTTCAACCTAGCATAAAGCCCAGATCCCCAGTGCTGTTGTGCCTGTGAATAGCATTCCTAGGGAGGATGAAGACCAGCAACTGCTTTCAGGGCTATCACCTTCCTTGTAGAAGGAATAGCCAGACGTTTGCCTTTTCGGAATCAGGCTCTGCCGAGAACGAGCACCCTGAGATATGACATCTCTGGGAAAGCACAGATCCCCAGTGCTGTTGTGCCTGTGAATAGCGTTCCTAGGGAGGATGAAGACCAGCAACAGCTTTCAGGGCTGGCACATTCCTTGTAGGAGAAGGAGCCGGACGTTTCCCTTTTCTGAAACAGTCTCTGCCGAGAACGAGCACTATGAGATATGACATTCTGGGAAAGCACAAATCCCCAGTGCTGTTGTGCCTGTGAATAGCCTGCCAAGGAAAGGTAAAGGTCAGCAACACCTTTCGGGGCTGTCCCCCTCCTTGTAGGAGGAATAGCCAGACGTTTGCCTTTTCGGAAACAGGCTCTGCCGAGAACGAGCACCCTGAGATATGACATCTCTGGGAAAGCACAGATCCCCAGTGCTGTTGTGCCTGTGAGTAGCCTACCAAGGAGAGGTGAACACCAGCAATATCTTTCAGGGCTCTCTCCTTCCCTGTAGGAGAAATAGCCAGACGTTTGCCTTTTCGGAAACAGGCTCTGCCGAGAACGAGCACCATGAGATCTTCAACCTAGCATAAAGCCCAGATCCCCAGTGCTGTTGTGCCTGTGACTAGGCTGCCAAGGGAGGATGAAGACCAGCAACAGATTTCAGGGCTGGCACATTCCTTGTAGGAGGAAAAGCCGGACGTTTGCCTTTTCGGAATCAGGCTCTGCCGAGAACGAGCACCATGAGATATGACATCTCTGGCAAAGCACAGATCCCCAGTGCTGTTGTGCCTGTAAATAGGCTGCCAAGGGAGGATGAAGACCAGCAACTGCTTTCAGGGCTATCACCTTCCTTGTAGAAGGAATAGCCAGACGTTTGCCTTTTCGGAATCAGGCTCTGCCGAGAACGAGCACCATGAGAGATGACATCTCTGGGAAAGCACAGATCCCCAGTGCTGTTGTGCCTGTGAATAGCGTTCCTAGGGAGGATGAAGACCAGCAACAGCTTTCAGGGCTGGCACATTCCTTGTAAGAGAAGGAGCCGGACGTTTCCCTTTTCTGAAACAGGCTCTGCCGAGAACGAGCACCATGAGATATGACATCTCTGGGAAAGCACAGATCCCCAGTGCTGTTGTGCCTGTGAATAGCCCGCCAAGGGGAGCTGAACACCAGCAATATCTTTCAGGGCTCTCTCCTTCCTTGTAGGAGGAATAGCCAGACGTTTGCCTTTTCGGAAACAGGCTCTGCCGAGAACGAGCACCATGAGACCTTCAACCTAGCATAAAGCCCAGATCCCCAGTGCTGTTGTGCCTGTGAATAGGCTGCCAAGGGAGGATGAAGACCAGCAACAGATTTCAGGGCTGGCACATTCCTTGTAGGAGGAAAAGCCGGACGTTTGCCTTTTCGGAATCAGGCTCTGCCGAGAACGAGCACCATGAGATATGACATCTCTGGGAAAGCACAAATCCCCAGTGCTGTAGTGCCTGTGAATAGCCTGCCAAGGACAGGTAAAGGTCAGCAACATCTTTCGGGCTGTCCCCCTCCTTGTAGGAGGAATAGCCAGACGTTTGCCTTTTCGGAAACAGGCTCTGCCGAGAACGAGCACCCTGAGATATGACATCTCTGGGAAAGCACAGATCCCCAGTGCTGTTGTGCCTGTGAATAGGCTGCCAAGGGAGGATGAAGACCAGCAACTGCTTTCAGGGCTATCACCTTCCTTGTAGAAGGAATAGCCAGACGATTGCCTTTTCGGAATCAGGCTCTGCCGAGAACGAGTACCATGAGATATGACATCTCTGGGAAAGTACAGATCCCCAGTGCTGTTGTGCCTGTGAACAGGCTGACAAGGGAGGGTGAAGACCACCAACTGCTTTCAGGGCTGGCACATTCCTTGTGGGAGAAGGAGCCGGACGTTTCCCTTTTCTGAAACAGGCTCTGCCGAGAACGAGCACCATGAGATATGACATCTCTGGGAAAGCACAAATCCCCAGTGCTGTAGTGCCTGTGAATAGCCTGCCAAGGACAGGTAAAGGTCAGCAACATCTTTCGGGGCTGTCCCCCTCCTTGTAGGAGGAATAGCCAGACGTTTGCCTTTTCGGAAACAGGCTCTGCCGAGAACGAGCACCATGAGATATGACATCTCTGGGAAAGCCCAGATCCCCAGTGCTGTTGTGCCTGTGAATAGGCTGCCAAGGGAGGATGAAGACCAGCAACTGCTTTCAGGGCTATCACCTTCCTTGTAGAAGGAATAGCCAGATGTTTGCCTTTTCAGAATCAGGCTCTGCCGAGAACGAGCACCATGAGATATGACATCTCTGGGAAAGTACAGATCCCCAGTGCTGTTGTGCCTGTGAACAGGCTGACAAGGGAGGGTGAAGACCAGCAACTGCTTTCAGGGCTCGCACATTCCTTGTGGGAGAAGGAGCCGGACGTTTGCCTTTTCGGAAACAGACTCTGCCGAGAACGAGTACCATGAGATATGACATCTCTGGGAAAGCACAGATCCCCAGTGCTGTTGTGCCTGTGAATAGCCTGCCAAGGAAACGTAAAGATCAGCAACATCTTTCAGGGCTATCACATTCCTTGTAGGAGAGATAGCCAGACGTTTGCCTTTTCGAAATCAGGCTCTGCCGAGAACGAGCACCCTGAGATATGACATCTCTGGGAAAGCACAGATCCCCAGTGCTGTTGTGCCTGTGAATAGCGTTCCTAGGGAGGATGAAGACCAGCAACAGCTTTCAGGGCTGGCACATTCCTTGTAGGAGAAGGAGCCGGACGTTTCCCTTTTCTGAAAGAGGCTCTGCCGAGAACGAGCACCATGAGATATGACATCTCTGGGAAAGCACAAATCCCCAGAGCTGTAGTGCCTGTGAATAGCCTGCCAAGGAAAGGTAAAGGTCAGCAACATCTTTCGGGGCTGTCCCCCTCCTTGTAGGAGGAATAGCCAGACGTTTGCCTTTTCGGAAACAGGCTCTGCCGAGAACGAGCACCATGAGATATGACATCTCTGGGAAAGCACAGATCCCCAGTGCTGTTGTGCCTGTGAATAGGCTGCCAAGGGAGGATGAAGACCAGCAACTGCTTTCAGGGCTGGCACATTCCTTGTGGGAGAAGGAGCCGGACGTTTGCCTTTTCGGAAACAGACTCTGCCGAGAACGAGCACCATGAGATATGACATCTCTGGGAAAGCACAGATCCCCAGTGCTGTTGTGCCTGTGAACAGGCTGACAAGGAAACGTAAAGACCAGCAACTGCTTTCAGGGCTATCACCTTCCTTATAGAAAGAATAGCCAGACATTTGCCTTTTCGGAATCAGGCTCTGCCGAGAACGAGCACCATGAGATCTTCAACCTAGCATAAAGCCCAGATCCCCAGTGCTGTTGTGCCTGTGACTAGGCTGCCAAGGGAGGATGAAGACCAGCAACAGATTTCAGGGCTGGCACATTCCTTGTAGGAGGAAAAGCCGGACGTTTGCCTTTTCGGAATCAGGCTCTGCCGAGAACGAGCACCATGAGATATGACATCTCTGGCAAAGCACAGATCCCCAGTGCTGTTGTGCCTGTGAATAGGCTGCCAAGGGAGGATGAAGACCAGCAACTGCTTTCAGGGCTATCACCTTCCTTGTAGAAGGAATAGCCAGACGTTTGCCTTTTCGGAATCAGGCTCTGCCGAGAACGAGCACCCTGAGATATGACATCTCTGGGAAAGCACAGATCCCCAGTGCTGTTGTGCCTGTGAATAGGCTGCCAAGGGAGGATGAAGACCAGCAACTGCTTTCAGGGCTATCACCTTCCTTGTAGAAGGAATAGCCAGACGATTGCCTTTTCGGAATCAGGCTCTGCCGAGAACGAGCACCATGAGATATGACATCTCTGGGAAAGTACAGATCCCCAGTGCTGTTGTGCCTGTGAACAGGCTGACAAGGGAGGGTGAAGACCAGCAACTGCTTTCAGGGCTGGCACATTCCTTGTAGGAGAAGGAGCCGGACGTTTCCCTTTTCTGAAACAGGCTCTGCCGAGAACGAGCACCATGAGATATGACATCTCTGGGAAAGCACAAATCCCCAGTGCTGTAGTGCCTGTGAATAGCCTGCCAAGGACAGGTAAAGGTCAGCAACATCTTTCGGGGCTGTCCCCCTCCTTGTAGGAGGAATAGCCAGACGTTTGCCTTTTCGAAATCAGGCTCTGCCGAGAACGAGCACCCTGAGATATGACATCTCTGGGAAAGCACAAATCCCCAGAGCTGTTGTGCCTGTGAATAGCCTGCCAAGGAAAGGTAAAGGTCAGCAACATCTTTCGGGGCTGTCCCCCTCCTTGTAGGAGGAATAGCCAGACGTTTGCCTTTTCGGAAACAGGCTCTGCCGAGAACGAGCACCATGAGATATGACATCTCTGGGAAAGCACAGATCCCCAGTGCTGTTGTGCCTGTGAATAGCGTTCCTAGGGAGGATGAAGACCAGCAACAGCTTTCAGGGCTGGCACATTCCTTGTAGGAGAAGGAGCCGGACGTTTGCCTTTTCTGAAAGAGGCTCTGCCGAGAACGAGTACCATGAGATATGACATCTCTGGGAAAGTACAGATCCCCAGTGCTGTTGTGCCTGTGAACAGGCTGACAAGGGAGGGTGAAGACCAGCAACTGCTTTCAGGGCTGGCACATTCCTTGTGGGAGAAGGAGCCGGACGTTTGCCTTTTCGGAAACAGACTCTGCCGAGAACGAGTACCATGAGATATGACATCTCTGGGAAAGCACAGATCCCCAGTGCTGTTGTGCCTGTAAACAGGCTGACAAGGGAGGGTGAAGACCAGCAACTGCTTTCAGGGCTCGCACATTCCTTGTGGGAGAAGGAGCCGGACGTTTGCCTTTTCGGAAACAGGCTCTGCCGAGAATGAGCACCATGAGATATGACATCTCTGGGAAAGCACAGATCCCCAGTGCTGTTGTGCCTGTGAATAACCCGCCAAGGGGAGCTGAAGACCAGCAATATCTTTCAGGGCGCTCTCCTTCCTTGTAGGAGGAATAGCCAGACGTTTGCCTTTTCGGAAACAGGCTCTGCCGAGAACGAGCACCATGAGATCTTCAACCTAGCATAAAGCCCAGATCCCCAGTGCTGTTGTGCCTGTGAATAGCATTCCTAGGGAGGATGAAGACCAGCAACTGCTTTCAGGGCTATCACCTTCCTTGTAGAAGGAATAGCCAGACGTTTGCCTTTTCGGAATCAGGCTCTGCCGAGAACGAGCACCATGAGATATGACATCTCTGGGAAAGCACAGATCCCCAGTGCTGTTGTGCCTGTGAATAGCGTTCCTAGGGAGGATGAAGACCAGCAACAGCTTTCAGGGCTGGCACATTCCTTGTAGGAGAAGGAGCCGGACGTTTCCCTTTTCTGAAACAGTCTCTGCCGAGAACGAGCACTATGAGATATGACATTCTGGGAAAGCACAAATCCCCAGTGCTGTTGTGCCTGTGAATAGCCTGCCAAGGAAAGGTAAAGGTCAGCAACACCTTTCGGGGCTGTCCCCCTCCTTGTAGGAGGAATAGCCAGACGTTTGCCTTTTCGGAAACAGGCTCTGCCGAGAACGAGCACCATGAGATATGACATCTCTGGGAAAGCACAGATCCCCAGTGCTGTTGTGCCTGTGAATAGCATTCCTAGGGAGGATGAAGACCAGCAACTGCTTTCAGGGCTATCACCTTCCTTGTAGAAGGAATAGCCAGACGTTTGCCTTTTCGGAATCAGGCTCTGCCGAGAACGAGCACCATGAGATATGACATCTCTGGGAAAGCACAGATCCCCAGTGCTGTTGTGCCTGTGAACAGGCTGACAAGGGAGGGTGAAGACCAGCAACTGCTTTCAGGGCTGGCACATTCCTTGTGGGAGAAGGAGCCGGACGTTTGCCTTTTCGGAAACAGACTCTGCCGAGAACGAGTACCATGAGATATGACATCTCTGGGAAAGCACAGATCCCCAGTGCTGTTGTGCCTGTAAACAGGCTGACAAGGGAGGGTGAAGACCAGCAACTGCTTTCAGGGCTCGCACATTCCTTGTGGGAGAAGGAGCCGGACGTTTGCCTTTTCGGAAACAGGCTCTGCCGAGAATGAGCACCATGAGATATGACATCTCTGGGAAAGCACAGATCCCCAGTGCTGTTGTGCCTGTGAATAGCCCGCCAAGGGGAGCTGAAGACCAGCAATATCTTTCAGGGCTCTCTCCTTCCTTGTAGGAGGAATAGCCAGACGTTTGCCTTTTCGGAAACAGGCTCTGCCGAGAACGAGCACCATGAGATCTTCAACCTAGCATAAAGCCCAGATCCCCAGTGCTGTTGTGCCTGTGAATAGCATTCCTAGGGAGGATGAAGACCAGCAACTGCTTTCAGGGCTATCACCTTCCTTGTAGAAGGAATAGCCAGACGTTTGCCTTTTCGGAATCAGGCTCTGCCGAGAACGAGCACCCTGAGATATGACATCTCTGGGAAAGCACAGATCCCCAGTGCTGTTGTGCCTGTGAATAGCGTTCCTAGGGAGGATGAAGACCAGCAACAGCTTTCAGGGCTGGCACATTCCTTGTAGGAGAAGGAGCCGGATGTTTCCCTTTTCTGAAACAGTCTCTGCCGAGAACGAGCACTATGAGATATGACATTCTGGGAAAGCACAAATCCCCAGTGCTGTTGTGCCTGTGAATAGCCTGCCAAGGAAAGGTAAAGGTCAGCAACACCTTTCGGGGCTGTCCCCCTCCTTGTAGGAGGAATAGCCAGACGTTTGCCTTTTCGGAAACAGGCTCTGCCGAGAACGAGCACCCTGAGATATGACATCTCTGGGAAAGCACAGATCCCCAGTGCTGTTGTGCCTGTGAGTAGCCTACCAAGGAGAGGTGAACACCAGCAATATCTTTCAGGGCTCTCTCCTTCCCTGTAGGAGAAATAGCCAGACGTTTGCCTTGTCGGAAACAGGCTCTGCCGAGAACGAGCACCATGAGATCTTCAACCTAGCATAAAGCCCAGATCCCCAGTGCTGTTGTGCCTGTGACTAGGCTGCCAAGGGAGGATGAAGACCAGCAACAGATTTCAGGGCTGGCACATTCCTTGTAGGAGGAAAAGCCGGACGTTTGCCTTTTGGGAATCAGGCTCTGCCGAGAACGAGCACCATGAGATATGACATCTCTGGGAAAGCACAGATCCCCAGTGCTGTTGTGCCTGTGAATAGGCTGCCAAGGGAGGATGAAGACCAGCAACTGCTTTCAGGGCTATCACCTTCCTTGTAGAAGGAATAGCCAGACGTTTGCCTTTTCGGAATCAGGCTCTGCCGAGAACGAGCACCATGAGAGATGACATCTCTGGGAAAGCACAGATCCCCAGTGCTGTTGTGCCTGTGAATAGCGTTCCTAGGGAGGATGAAGACCAGCAACAGCTTTCAGGGCTGGCACATTCCTTGTAAGAGAAGGAGCCGGACGTTTCCCTTTTCTGAAACAGGCTCTGCCGAGAACGAGCACCATGAGATATGACATCTCTGGGAAAGCACAGATCCCCAGTGCTGTTGTGCCTGTGAATAGCCCGCCAAGGGGAGCTGAACACCAGCAATATCTTTCAGGGCTCTCTCCTTCCTTGTAGGAGGAATAGCCAGACGTTTGCCTTTTCGGAAACAGGCTCTGCCGAGAACGAGCACCATGAGACCTTCAACCTAGCATAAAGCCCAGATCCCCAGTGCTGTTGTGCCTGTGAATAGGCTGCCAAGGGAGGATGAAGACCAGCAACAGATTTCAGGGCTGGCACATTCCTTGTAGGAGGAAAAGCCGGACGTTTGCCTTTTCGGAATCAGGCTCTGCCGAGAACGAGCACCATGAGATATGACATCTCTGGGAAAGCACAAATCCCCAGTGCTGTAGTGCCTGTGAATAGCCTGCCAAGGACAGGTAAAGGTCAGCAACATCTTTCGGGGCTGTCCCCCTCCTTGTAGGAGGAATAGCCAGACGTTTGCCTTTTCGGAAACAGGCTCTGCCGAGAACGAGCACCCTGAGATATGACATCTCTGGGAAAGCACAGATCCCCAGTGCTGTTGTGCCTGTGAATAGGCTGCCAAGGGAGGATGAAGACCAGCAACTGCTTTCAGGGCTATCACCTTCCTTGTAGAAGGAATAGCCAGACGATTGCCTTTTCGGAATCAGGCTCTGCCGAGAACGAGTACCATGAGATATGACATCTCTGGGAAAGTACAGATCCCCAGTGCTGTTGTGCCTGTGAACAGGCTGACAAGGGAGGGTGAAGACCACCAACTGCTTTCAGGGCTGGCACATTCCTTGTGGGAGAAGGAGCCGGACGTTTCCCTTTTCTGAAACAGGCTCTGCCGAGAACGAGCACCATGAGATATGACATCTCTGGGAAAGCACAAATCCCCAGTGCTGTAGTGCCTGTGAATAGCCTGCCAAGGACAGGTAAAGGTCAGCAACATCTTTCGGGGCTGTCCCCCTCCTTGTAGGAGGAATAGCCAGACGTTTGCCTTTTCGGAAACAGGCTCTGCCGAGAACGAGCACCATGAGATATGACATCTCTGGGAAAGCCCAGATCCCCAGTGCTGTTGTGCCTGTGAATAGGCTGCCAAGGGAGGATGAAGACCAGCAACTGCTTTCAGGGCTATCACCTTCCTTGTAGAAGGAATAGCCAGATGTTTGCCTTTTCAGAATCAGGCTCTGCCGAGAACGAGCACCATGAGATATGACATCTCTGGGAAAGTACAGATCCCCAGTGCTGTTGTGCCTGTGAACAGGCTGACAAGGGAGGGTGAAGACCAGCAACTGCTTTCAGGGCTCGCACATTCCTTGTGGGAGAAGGAGCCGGACGTTTGCCTTTTCGGAAACAGACTCTGCCGAGAACGAGTACCATGAGATATGACATCTCTGGGAAAGCACAGATCCCCAGTGCTGTTGTGCCTGTGAATAGCCTGCCAAGGAAACGTAAAGATCAGCAACATCTTTCAGGGCTATCACATTCCTTGTAGGAGAGATAGCCAGACGTTTGCCTTTTCGAAATCAGGCTCTGCCGAGAACGAGCACCCTGAGATATGACATCTCTGGGAAAGCACAGATCCCCAGTGCTGTTGTGCCTGTGAATAGCGTTCCTAGGGAGGATGAAGACCAGCAACAGCTTTCAGGGCTGGCACATTCCTTGTAGGAGAAGGAGCCGGACGTTTCCCTTTTCTGAAAGAGGCTCTGCCGAGAACGAGCACCATGAGATATGACATCTCTGGGAAAGCACAAATCCCCAGAGCTGTAGTGCCTGTGAATAGCCTGCCAAGGAAAGATAAAGATCAGCAACATCTTTCGGGGCTGTCCCCCTCCTTGTAGGAGGAATAGACAGACGTTTGCCTTTTCGGAAACAGGCTCTGCCGAGAACGAGCACCCTGAGATATGACATCTCTGGGAAAGCCCAGATCCCGAGTGCTGTTGTGCCTGTGAATAGGCTGCCAAGGGAGGATGAAGACCAGCAACAGATTTCAGGGCTGGCACATTCCTTGTAGGAGGAAAAGCCGGACGTTTGCCTTTTGGGAATCAGGCTCTGCCGAGAACGAGCACCATGAGATATGACATCTCTGGGAAAGCACAGATCCCCAGTGCTGTTGTGCCTGTGAATAGGCTGCCAAGGGAGGATGAAGACCAGCAACTGCTTTCAGGGCTATCACCTTCCTTGTAGAAGGAATAGCCAGACGTTTGCCTTTTCGGAAACAGGCTCTGCCGAGAACGAGCACCATGAGATATGACATCTCTAGGAAAGCACAGATCCCCAGTGCTGTTGTGCCTGTGAATAGCGTTCCTAGGGAGGATGAAGACCAGCAACAGCTTTCAGGGCTGGCACATTCCTTGTAGGAGAAGGAGCCGGACGTTTCCCTTTTCTGAAACAGGCTCTGCCGAGAACGAGCACCATGAGATATGACATCTCTGGCAAAGCACAGATCCCCAGTGCTGTTGTGCCTGTAAATAGGCTGCCAAGGGAGGATGAAGACCAGCAACTGCTTTCAGGGCTATCACCTTCCTTGTAGAAGGAATAGCCAGACGTTTGCCTTTTCGGAATCAGGCTCTGCCGAGAACGAGCACCATGAGAGATGACATCTCTGGGAAAGCACAGATCCCCAGTGCTGGTGTGCCTGTGAATAGCGTTCCTAGGGAGGATGAAGACCAGCAACAGCTTTCAGGGCTGGCACATTCCTTGTAAGAGAAGGAGCCGGACGTTTCCCTTTTCTGAAACAGGCTCTGCCGAGAACGAGCACCATGAGATATGACATCTCTGGGAAAGCACAGATCCCCAGTGCTGTTGTGCCTGTGAATAGCCCGCCAAGGGGAGCTGAACACCAGCAATATCTTTCAGGGCTCTCTCCTTCCTTGTAGGAGGAATAGCCAGACGTTTGCCTTTTCGGAAACAGGCTCTGCCGAGAACGAGCACCATGAGACCTTCAACCTAGCATAAAGCCCAGATCCCCAGTGCTGTTGTGCCTGTGAATAGGCTGCCAAGGGAGGATGAAGACCAGCAACAGATTTCAGGGCTGGCACATTCCTTGTAGGAGGAAAAGCCGGACGTTTGCCTTTTCGGAATCAGGCTCTGCCGAGAACGAGCACCATGAGATATGACATCTCTGGGAAAGCACAAATCCCCAGTGCTGTAGTGCCTGTGAATAGCCTGCCAAGGACAGGTAAAGGTCAGCAACATCTTTCGGGGCTGTCCCCCTCCTTGTAGGAGGAATAGCCAGACGTTTGCCTTTTCGGAAACAGGCTCTGCCGAGAACGAGCACCCTGAGATATGACATCTCTGGGAAAGCACAGATCCCCAGTGCTGTTGTGCCTGTGAATAGGCTGCCAAGGGAGGATGAAGACCAGCAACTGCTTTCAGGGCTATCACCTTCCTTGTAGAAGGAATAGCCAGACGATTGCCTTTTCGGAATCAGGCTCTGCCGAGAACGAGCACCCTGAGATATGACATCTCTGGGAAAGTACAGATCCCCAGTGCTGTTGTGCCTGTGAATAGCGTTCCTAGGGAGGATGAAGACCAGCAATATCTTTCAGGGCTCTCTCCTTCCCTGTAGGAGAAATAGCCAGACGTTTGCCTTTTCGGAAACAGGCTCTGCCGAGAACGAGCACCATGAGATATGACATCTCTGGGAAAGCACAAATCCCCAGTGCTGTTGTGCCTGTGAATAGCGTTCCTAGGGAGGATGAAGACCAGCAACAGCTTTCAGGGCTGGCACATTCCTTGTAGGAGAAGGAGCCGGACGTTTCCCTTTTCTGAAAGAGGCTCTGCCGATAACGAGCACCATGAGATATGACATCTCTGGGAAAGCACAAATCCCCAGTGCTGTAGTGCCTGTGAATAGCCTGCCAAGGAAAGATAAAGGTCAGCAACATCTTTCGGGGCTGTCCCCCTCCTTGTAGGAGGAATAGCCAGACGTTTGCCTTTTCGGAAACAGGCTCTGCCGAGAACGAGCACCCTGAGATATGACATCTCTGGGAAAGCCCAGATCCCGAGTGCTGTTGTGCCTGTGAATAGGCTGCCAAGGGAGGATGAAGACCAGCAACAGATTTCAGGGCTGGCACATTCCTTGTAGGAGGAAAAGCCGGACGTTTGCCTTTTGGGAATCAGGCTCTGCCGAGAACGAGCACCATGAGATATGACATCTCTGGGAAAGCACAGATCCCCAGTGCTGTTGTGCCTGTGAATAGCGTTCCTAGGGAGGATGAAGACCAGCAACAGCTTTCAGGGCTGGCACATTCCTTGTAGGAGAAGGAGCCGGACGTTTCCCTTTTCTGAAACAGGCTCTGCCGAGAACGAGCACCATGAGATATGACATCTCTGGGAAAGCACAAATCCCCAGTGCTGTAGTGCCTGTGAATAGCCTGCCAAGGAAAGGTAAAGGTCAGCAACATCTTTCGGGGCTGTCCCCCTCCTTGTAGGAGGAATAGCCAGACGTTTGCCTTTTCGGAATCAGGCTCTGCCGAGAACGAGCACCATGAGATATGACATCTCTGGGAAAGCACAGATCCCCAGTGCTGTTGTGCCTGTGAATAGCGTTCCTAGGGAGGATGAAGACCAGCAACAGCTTTCAGGGCTGGCACATTCCTTGTAGGAGAAGGAGCCGGACGTTTGCCTTTTCTGAAACAGGCTCTGCCGAGAACAAGCACCATGAGATATGACATCTCTGGGAAAGCACAAATCCCCAGAGCTGTTGTGCCTGTGAATAGCCTGCCAAGGAAAGGTAAAGGTCAGCAACATCTTTCGGGGCTGTCCCCCTCCTTGTAGGAGGAATAGCCAGACGTTTGCCTTTTCGGAAACAGGCTCTGCCAAGAACGAGCACCATGAGATATGACATCTCTGGGAAAGCACAGATCCCCAGAGCTGTAGTGCCTGTGAATAGCCTGCCAAGGAAAGATAAAGGTCAGCAACATCTTTCGGGGCTGTCCCCCTCCTTGTAGGAGGAATAGCCAGACGTTTGCCTTTTCGGAAACAGGCTCTGCCGAGAACGAGCACCCTGAGATATGACATCTCTGGGAAAGCCCAGATCCCCAGTGCTGTTGTGCCTGTGAATAGGCTGCCAAGGGAGGATGAAGACCAGCAACTGCTTTCAGGGCTGGCACATTCCTTGTGGGAGAAGGAGCCGGACGTTTGCCTTTTCGGAAACAGACTCTGCCGAGAACGAGCACCATGAGATATGACATCTCTGGGAAAGCACAGATCCCCAGTGCTGTTGTGCCTGTGAACAGGCTGACAAGGAAACGTAAAGACCAGCAACTGCTTTCAGGGCTATCACCTTCCTTGTAGAAGGAATAGCCAGACATTTGCCTTTTCGGAATCAGGCTCTGCCGAGAACGAGCACCATGAGATCTTCAACCTAGCATAAAGCCCAGATCCCCAGTGCTGTTGTGCCTGTGAATAGGCTGCCAAGGGAGGATGAAGACCAGCAACTGCTTTCAGGGCTATCACCTTCCTTGTAGAAGGAATAGCCAGACGTTTGCCTTTTCGGAAACAGGCTCTGCCGAGAACGAGCACCCTGAGATATGACATCTCTGGGAAAGCCCAGATCCCCAGTGCTGTTGTGCCTGTGAATAGGCTGCCAAGGGAGGATGAAGACCAGCAAATGCTTTCAGGGCTATCACCTTCCTTGTAGAAGGAATAGCCAGACGATTGCCTTTTCGGAATCAGGCTCTGCCGAGAACGAGCACCATGAGATATGACATCTCTGGGAAAGTACAGATCCCCAGTGCTGTTGTGCCTGTGAACAGGCTGACAAGGGAGGGTGAAGACCAGCAACTGCTTTCAGGGCTGGCACATTCCTTGTAGGAGAAGGAGCCGGACGTTTCCCTTTTTTGAAACAGGCTCTGCCGAGAACGAGCACCATGAGATATGACATCTCTGGGAAAGCACAAATCCCCAGTGCTGTAGTGCCTGTGAATAGCCTGCCAAGGACAGGTAAAGGTCAGCAACATCTTTCGGGGCTGTCCCCCTCCTTGTAGGAGGAATAGCCAGACGTTTGCCTTTTCGGAAACAGGCTCTGCCGAGAACGAGCACCATGAGATATGACATCTCTGGGAAAGCACAGATCCCCAGTGCTGTTGTGCCTGTGAATAGCCTGCCAAGGGAGGATGAAGACCAGCAACTGCTTTCAGGGCTATCACCTTCCTTGTAGAAGGAATAGCCAGACGTTTGCCTTTTCAGAATCAGGCTCTGCCGAGAACGAGCACCATGAGATATGACATCTCTGGGAAAGTACAGATCCCCAGTGCTGTTGTGCCTGTGAACAGGCTGACAAGGGAGGGTGAAGACCAGCAACTGCTTTCAGGGCTCGCACATTCCTTGTAGGAGGAAAAGCCGGACGTTTGCCTTTTGGGAATCAGGCTCTGCCGAGAACGAGCACCATGAGATATGACATCTCTGGGAAAGCACAGATCCCCAGTGCTGTTGTGCCTGTGAATAGCGTTCCTAGGGAGGATGAAGACCAGCAACAGCTTTCAGGGCTGGCACATTCCTTGTAGGAGAAGGAGCCGGACGTTTCCCTTTTCTGAAACAGGCTCTGCCGAGAACGAGCACCATGAGATATGACATCTCTGGGAAAGCACAAATCCCCAGTGCTGTAGTGCCTGTGAATAGCCTGCCAAGGAAAGGTAAAGGTCAGCAACATCTTTCGGGGCTGTCCCCCTCCTTGTAGGAGGAATAGCCAGACGTTTGCCTTTTCGGAATCAGGCTCTGCCGAGAACGAGCACCATGAGATATGACATCTCTGGGAAAGCACAGATCCCCAGTGCTGTTGTGCCTGTGAATAGCGTTCCTAGGGAGGATGAAGACCAGCAACAGCTTTCAGGGCTGGCACATTCCTTGTAGGAGAAGGAGCCGGACGTTTGCCTTTTCTGAAACAGGCTCTGCCGAGAACAAGCACCATGAGATATGACATCTCTGGGAAAGCACAAATCCCCAGAGCTGTTGTGCCTGTGAATAGCCTGCCAAGGAAAGGTAAAGGTCAGCAACATCTTTCGGGGCTGTCCCCCTCCTTGTAGGAGGAATAGCCAGACGTTTGCCTTTTCGGAAACAGGCTCTGCCAAGAACGAGCACCATGAGATATGACATCTCTGGGAAAGCACAGATCCCCAGAGCTGTAGTGCCTGTGAATAGCCTGCCAAGGAAAGATAAAGGTCAGCAACATCTTTCGGGGCTGTCCCCCTCCTTGTAGGAGGAATAGCCAGACGTTTGCCTTTTCGGAAACAGGCTCTGCCGAGAACGAGCACCCTGAGATATGACATCTCTGGGAAAGCCCAGATCCCCAGTGCTGTTGTGCCTGTGAATAGGCTGCCAAGGGAGGATGAAGACCAGCAACTGCTTTCAGGGCTGGCACATTCCTTGTGGGAGAAGGAGCCGGACGTTTGCCTTTTCGGAAACAGACTCTGCCGAGAACGAGCACCATGAGATATGACATCTCTGGGAAAGCACAGATCCCCAGTGCTGTTGTGCCTGTGAACAGGCTGACAAGGAAACGTAAAGACCAGCAACTGCTTTCAGGGCTATCACCTTCCTTGTAGAAGGAATAGCCAGACATTTGCCTTTTCGGAATCAGGCTCTGCCGAGAACGAGCACCATGAGATCTTCAACCTAGCATAAAGCCCAGATCCCCAGTGCTGTTGTGCCTGTGAATAGGCTGCCAAGGGAGGATGAAGACCAGCAACTGCTTTCAGGGCTATCACCTTCCTTGTAGAAGGAATAGCCAGACGTTTGCCTTTTCGGAATCAGGCTCTGCCGAGAACGAGCACCCTGAGATATGACATCTCTGGGAAAGCCCAGATCCCCAGTGCTGTTGTGCCTGTGAATAGGCTGCCAAGGGAGGATGAAGACCAGCAAATGCTTTCAGGGCTATCACCTTCCTTGTAGAAGGAATAGCCAGACGATTGCCTTTTCGGAATCAGGCTCTGCCGAGAACGAGCACCATGAGATATGACATCTCTGGGAAAGTACAGATCCCCAGTGCTGTTGTGCCTGTGAACAGGCTGACAAGGGAGGGTGAAGACCAGCAACTGCTTTCAGGGCTGGCACATTCCTTGTAGGAGAAGGAGCCGGACGTTTGCCTTTTCTGAAACAGGCTCTGCCGAGAACAAGCACCATGAGATATGACATCTCTGGGAAAGCACAAATCCCCAGAGCTGTTGTGCCTGTGAATAGCCTGCCAAGGAAAGGTAAAGGTCAGCAACATCTTTCGGGGCTGTCCCCCTCCTTGTAGGAGGAATAGCCAGACGTTTGCCTTTTCGGAAACAGGCTCTGCCAAGAACGAGCACCATGAGATATGACATCTCTGGGAAAGCACAGATCCCCAGAGCTGTAGTGCCTGTGAATAGCCTGCCAAGGAAAGATAAAGGTCAGCAACATCTTTCGGGGCTGTCCCCCTCCTTGTAGGAGGAATAGCCAGACGTTTGCCTTTTCGGAAACAGGCTCTGCCGAGAACGAGCACCCTGAGATATGACATCTCTGGGAAAGCCCAGATCCCCAGTGCTGTTGTGCCTGTGAATAGGCTGCCAAGGGAGGATGAAGACCAGCAACTGCTTTCAGGGCTGGCACATTCCTTGTGGGAGAAGGAGCCGGACGTTTGCCTTTTCGGAAACAGACTCTGCCGAGAACGAGCACCATGAGATATGACATCTCTGGGAAAGCACAGATCCCCAGTGCTGTTGTGCCTGTGAACAGGCTGACAAGGAAACGTAAAGACCAGCAACTGCTTTCAGGGCTATCACCTTCCTTGTAGAAGGAATAGCCAGACATTTGCCTTTTCGGAATCAGGCTCTGCCGAGAACGAGCACCATGAGATCTTCAACCTAGCATAAAGCCCAGATCCCCAGTGCTGTTGTGCCTGTGAATAGGCTGCCAAGGGAGGATGAAGACCAGCAACTGCTTTCAGGGCTATCACCTTCCTTGTAGAAGGAATAGCCAGACGTTTGCCTTTTCGGAATCAGGCTCTGCCGAGAACGAGCACCCTGAGATATGACATCTCTGGGAAAGCCCAGATCCCCAGTGCTGTTGTGCCTGTGAATAGGCTGCCAAGGGAGGATGAAGACCAGCAAATGCTTTCAGGGCTATCACCTTCCTTGTAGAAGGAATAGCCAGACGATTGCCTTTTCGGAATCAGGCTCTGCCGAGAACGAGCACCATGAGATATGACATCTCTGGGAAAGTACAGATCCCCAGTGCTGTTGTGCCTGTGAACAGGCTGACAAGGGAGGGTGAAGACCAGCAACTGCTTTCAGGGCTGGCACATTCCTTGTAGGAGAAGGAGCCGGACGTTTCCCTTTTTTGAAACAGGCTCTGCCGAGAACGAGCACCATGAGATATGACATCTCTGGGAAAGCACAAATCCCCAGTGCTGTAGTGCCTGTGAATAGCCTGCCAAGGACAGGTAAAGGTCAGCAACATCTTTCGGGGCTGTCCCCCTCCTTGTAGGAGGAATAGCCAGACGTTTGCCTTTTCGGAAACAGGCTCTGCCGAGAACGAGCACCATGAGATATGACATCTCTGGGAAAGCACAGATCCCCAGTGCTGTTGTGCCTGTGAATAGGCTGCCAAGGGAGGATGAAGACCAGCAACTGCTTTCAGGGCTATCACCTTCCTTGTAGAAGGAATAGCCAGACGTTTGCCTTTTCAGAATCAGGCTCTGCCGAGAACGAGCACCATGAGATATGACATCTCTGGGAAAGTACAGATCCCCAGTGCTGTTGTGCCTGTGAACAGGCTGACAAGGGAGGGTGAAGACCAGCAACTGCTTTCAGGGCTCGCACATTCCTTGTGGGAGAAGGAGCCGGACGTTTGCCTTTTCGGAAACAGACTCTGCCGAGAACGAGCACCATGAGATATGACATCTCTGGGAAAGCACAGATCCCCAGTGCTGTTGTGCCTGTGAATAGCCTGCCAAGGAAACGTAAAGATCAGCAACATCTTTCAGGGCTATCACATTCCTTGTAGGAGAGATAGCCAGACGTTTGCCTTTTCGAAATCAGGCTCTGCCGAGAACGAGCACCCTGAGATATGACATCTCTGGGAAAGCACAGATCCCCAGTGCTGTTGTGCCTGTGAATAGCCTGCCAAGGAAGGATGAAGACCAGCAACAGCTTTCAGGGCTGGCACATTCCTTGTGGGAGAAGGAGCTGGACGTTTGCCTTTTGGGAATCAGGCTCTGCCGAGAACGAGCACCATGAGATATGACATCTCTGGGAAAGCACAGATCCCCAGTGCTGTTGTGCCTGTGAATAGCGTTCCTAGGGAGGATGAAGACCAGCAACAGCTTTCAGGGCTGGCACATTCCTTGTAGGAGGAATAGCCAGACGTTTGCCTTTTCGGAAACAGGCTCTGCCGAGAACGAGCACCCTGACATATGACATCTCTGGGAAAGCACAGATCCCCAGTGCTGTTGTGCCTGTGAACAGGCTGACAAGGGAGGGTGAAGACCAGCAACTGCTTTCAGGGCTGGCACATTCCTTGTGGGAGAAGGAGCCGGACGTTTGCCTTTTCGGAAACAGACTCTGCCGAGAACGAGTACCATGAGATATGACATCTCTGGGAAAGCACAGAACCCCAGTGCTGTTGTGCCTCTGAATAGCCTGCCAAGGACAGGTAAAGATCAGCAACATCTTTCAGGGCTATCACATTCCTTGTAGGAGAGATAGCCAGACGTTTGCCTTTTCGAAATCAGGCTCTGCCGAGAACGAGCACCCTGAGATATGACATCTCTGGGAAAGCACAGATTCCCAGTGCTGTTATGCCTGTGATTAGCCTACCAAGGGGAGGTGAACACCAGCAATATCTTTCAGGGCTCTCTCCTTCCCTGTAGGAGAAATAGCCAGACGTTTGCCTTTTCGGAAACAGGCTCTGCCGAGAACGAGCACCATGAGATATGACATCTCTGGGAAAGTACAGATCCCCAGTGCTGTTGTGCCTGTGAACAGGCTGACAAGGGAGGATGAAGACCAGCAACTGCTTTCAGGGCTGGCACATTCCTTGTGGGAGAAGGAGCCGGACGTTTGCCTTTTCGGAAACAGGCTCTGCCGAGAACGAGCACCATGAGATCTTCAACCTAGCATAAAGCCCAGATCCCCAGTGCTGTTGTGCCTGTGACTAGGCTGCCAAGGGAGGATGAAGACCAGCAACAGATTTCAGGGCTGGCACATTCCTTGTAGGAGGAAAAGCCGGACGTTTGTCTTTTGGGAATCAGGCTCTGCCGAGAACGAGCACCATGAGATCTTCAACCTAGCATAAAGCCCAGATCCCCAGTGCTGTTGTGCCTGTGACTAGGCTGCCAAGGGAGGATGAAGACCAGCAACAGATTTCAGGGCTGGCACATTCCTTGTAGGAGGAAAAGCCGGACGTTTGTCTTTTGGGAATCAGGCTCTGCCGAGAACGAGCACCATGAGATCTTCAACCTAGCATAAAGCCCAGATCCCCAGTGCTGTTGTGCCTGTGAATAGCGTTCCTAGGGAGGATGAAGACCAGCAACAGCTTTCAGGGCTGGCACATTCCTTGTAGGAGAAGGAGCCGGACGTTTCCCTTTTCTGAAACAGGCTCTGCCGAGAACGAGCACCATGAGATATGACATCTCTGGGAAAGCACAAATCCCCAGTGCTGTAGTGCCTGTGAATAGCCTGCCAAGGAAAGGTAAAGGTCAGCAACATCTTTCGGGGCTGTCCCCCTCCTTGTAGGAGGAATAGCCAGACTTTTGCCTTTTCGGAATCAGGCTCTGCCGAGAACGAGCACCATGAGATATGACATCTCTGGGAAAGCACAGATCCCCAGTGCTGTTGTGCCTGTGAATAGCGTTCCTAGGGAGGATGAAGACCAGCAACAGCTTTCAGGGCTGGCACATTCCTTGTAGGAGAAGGAGCCGGACGTTTCCCTTTTCTGAAACAGGCTCTGCCGAGAACGAGCACCATGAGATATGACATCTCTGGGAAAGCACAAATCCCCAGTGCTGTAGTGCCTGTGAATAGCCTGCCAAGGACAGGTAAAGGTCAGCAACATCTTTCGGGGCTGTCCCCCTCCTTGTAGGAGGAATAGCCAGACGTTTGCCTTTTCGGAAAAAGGCTCTGCCGAGAACGAGCACCCTGAGATATGACATCTCTGGGAAAGCACAGATCCCCAGTGCTGTTGTGCCTGTGAATAGGCTGCCAAGGGAGGATGAAGACCAGCAACTGCTTTCAGGGCTATCACCTTCCTTGTAGAAGGAATAGCCAGACGTTTGCCTTTTCGGAAACAGACTCTGCCGAGAACGAGCACCATGAGATATGACATCTCTGGGAAAGTACAGATCCCCAGTGCTGTTGTGCCTGTGAACAGGCTGACAAGGGAGGGTGAAGACCAGCAACTGCTTTCAGGGCTGGCACATTCCTTGTGGGAGAAGGAGCCGGACGTTTGCCTTTTCGGAAACAGGCTCTGCCGAGAACGAGCACCCTGAGATATGACATCTCTGGGAAAGCACAGATCCCCAGTGCTGTTGTGCCTGTGAACAGGCTGACAAGGGAGGGTAAAGACCAGCAACTGCTTTCAGGGCTCGCACATTCCTTGTGGGAGAAGGAGCCGGACGTTTGCCTTTTCGGAAACAGGCTCTGCCGAGAACGAGCACCATGAGATATGACATCTCTGGGAAAGCACAGATCCCCAGTGCTGTTGTGCCTGTGAATAGCCCGCCAAGGGGAGCTGAAGACCAGCAATATCTTTCAGGGCTCTCTCCTTCCTTGTAGGAGGAATAGCCAGACGTTTGCCTTTTCGGAAACAGGCTCTGCCGAGAACGAGCACCATGAGATCTTCAACCTAGCATAAAGCCCAGATCCCCAGTGCTGTTGTGCCTGTGAATAGCATTCCTAGGGAGGATGAAGACCAGCAACTGCTTTCAGGGCTATCACCTTCCTTGTAGAAGGAATAGCCAGACGTTTGCCTTTTCGGAATCAGGCTCTGCCGAGAACGAGCACCATGAGATATGACATCTCTGGGAAAGCACAGATCCCCAGTGCTGTTGTGCCTGTGAATAGCGTTCCTAGGGAGGATGAAGACCAGCAACAGCTTTCAGGGCTGGCACATTCCTTGTAGGAGAAGGAGCCGGACGTTTCCCTTTTCTGAAACAGGCTCTGCCGAGAACGAGCACCATGAGATATGACATCTCTGGGAAAGCACAAATCCCCAGTGCTGTTGTGCCTGTGAATAGCCTGCCAAGGACAGGTAAAGGTCAGCAACATCTTTCGGGGCTGTCCCCCTCCTTGTAGGAAGAATAGCCAGACGTTTGCCTTTTCGGAAACAGGCTCTGCCGAGAACGAGCACCATGAGATATGACATCTCTGGGAAAGCACAGATCCCCAGTGCTGTTGTGCCTGTGAATAGCCTACCAAGGAGAGGTGAACACCAGCAATATCTTTCAGGGCTCTCTCCTTCCCTGTAGGAGAAATAGCCAGACGTTTGCCTTTTCGGAAACAGGCTCTGCCGAGAACGAGCACCATGAGATCTTCAACCTAGCATAAAGCCCAGATCCCCAGTGCTGTTGTGCCTGTGAATAGGCTGCCAAGGGAGGATGAAGACCAGCAACAGATTTCAGGGCTGGCACATCCTTGTAGGAGGAAAAGCCGGACATTTGCTTTTTCAGAATCAGGCTCTGCTGAGAACGAGCACCATGAGATATGACATCTCTGGGAAAGCACAGATCCCCAGTGCTGTTGTGCCTGTGAATAGGCTGCCAAGGGAGGATGAAGACCAGCAACTGCTTTCAGGGCTATCACCTTCCTTGTAGAAGGAATAGCCCGACCTTTGCCTTTTCGGAAACAGGCTCTGCCGAGAACGAGCACCATGAGATATGACATCTCTGGGAAAGCACAGATCCCCAGTGCTGTTGTGCCTGTGAATAGCGTTCCTAGGGAGGATGAAGACCAGCAACTGCTTTCAGGGCTGGCACATTCCTTGTAAGAGAAGGAGCCGGACGTTTCCCTTTTCTGAAACAGGCTCTGCCGAGAACGAGCACCATGAGATATGACATCTCTGGGAAAGCACAGATCCCCAGTGCTGTTGTGCCTGTGAATAGCCCGCCAAGGGGAGCTGAACACCAGCAATATCTTTCAGGGCTCTCTCCTTCCTTGTAGGAGGAATAGCCAGACGTTTGCCTTTTCGGAAACAGGCTCTGCCGAGAACGAGCACCATGAGACCTTCAACCTAGCATAAAGCCCAGATCCCCAGTGCTGTTGTGCCTGTGAATAGGCTGCCAAGGGAGGATGAAGACCAGCAACAGATTTCAGGGCTGGCACATTCCTTGTAGGAGGAAAAGCCGGACGTTTGCCTTTTCGGAATCAGGCTCTGCCGAGAACGAGCACCATGAGATATGACATCTCTGGGAAAGCACAAATCCCCAGTGCTGTAGTGCCTGTGAATAGCCTGCCAAGGAAACGTAAAGGTCAGCAACATCTTTCGGGGCTGTCCTCCTCCTTGTAGGAGGAATAGCCAGACGTTTGCCTTTTCGGAAACAGGCTCTGCCGAGAACGAGCACCCTGAGATATGACATCTCTGGGAAAGCACAGATCCCCAGTGCTGTTGTGCCTGTGAATAGGCTGCCAAGGGAGGATGAAGACCAGCAAATGCTTTCAGGGCTATCACCTTCCTTGTAGAAGGAATAGCCAGACGATTGCCTTTTCGGAATCAGGCTCTGCCGAGAACGAGTACCATGAGATATGACATCTCTGGGAAAGTACAGATCCCCAGTGCTGTTGTGCCTGTGAACAGGCTGACAAGGGAGGGTGAAGACCAGCAACTGCTTTCAGGGCTGGCACATTCCTTGTAGGAGAAGGAGCCGGACGTTTCCCTTTTCTGAAACAGGCTCTGCCGAGAACGAGCACCATGAGATATGACATCTCTGGGAAAGCACAAATCCCCAGTGCTGTAGTGCCTGTGAATAGCCTGCCAAGGACAGGTAAAGGTCAGCAACATCTTTCGGGGCTGTCCCCCTCCTTGTAGGAGGAATAGCCAGACGTTTGCCTTTTCGGAAACAGGCTCTGCCGAGAACGAGCACCATGAGATATGACATCTCTGGGAAAGCCCAGATCCCCAGTGCTGTTGTGCCTGTGAATAGGCTGCCAAGGGAGGATGAAGACCAGCAACAGCTTTCAGGGCTGGCACATTCCTTGTGGGAGAAGGAGCTGGACCTTTGCCTTTTGGGAATCAGGCTCTGCCGAGAACGAGCACCATGAGATATGACATCTCTGGGAAAGCACAGATCCCCAGTGCTGTTGTGCCTGTGAGTAGCCTACCAAGGAGAGGTGAACACCAGCAATATCTTTCAGGGCTCTCTCCTTCCCTGTAGGAGAAATAGCCAGACGTTTGCCTTTTCGGAAACAGGCTCTGCCGAGAACGAGCACCATGAGATATGACATCTCTGGGAAAGCACAGATCCCCAGTGCTGTTGTGCCTGTGAATAGCGTTCCTAGGGAGGATGAAGACCAGCAACAGCTTTCAGGGCTGGCACATTCCTTGTGGGAGAAGGAGCCGGACGTTTGCCTTTTCTGAAAGAGGCTCTGCCGAGAACAAGCACCATGAGATATGACATGTCTGGGAAAGTACAGATCCCCAGTGCTGTTGTGCCTGTGAACAGGCTGACAAGGGAGGGTGAAGACCAGCAACTGCTTTCAGGGCTGGCACATTCCTTGTGGGAGAAGGAGCCGGACGTTTGCCTTTTCGGAAACAGACTCTGCCGAGAACGAGTACCATGAGATATGACATCTCTGGGAAAGCACAGATCCCCAGTGCTGTTGTGCCTGTGAACAGGCTGACAAGGGAGGGTGAAGACCAGCAACTGCTTTCAGGGCTCGCACATTCCTTGTGGGAGAAGGAGCCGGACGTTTGCCTTTTCGGAAACAGGCTCTGCCGAGAATGAGCACCATGAGATATGACATCTCTGGGAAAGCACAGATCCCCAGTGCTGTTGTGCCTGTGAATAGCCCGCCAAGGGGAGCTGAAGACCAGCAATATCTTTCAGGGCTCTCTCCTTCCTTGTAGGAGGAATAGCCAGACGTTTGCCTTTTCGGAAACAGGCTCTGCCGAGAACGAGCACCATGAGATCTTCAACCTAGCATAAAGCCCAGATCCCCAGTGCTGTTGTGCCTGTGAATAGCATTCCTAGGGAGGATGAAGACCAGCAACTGCTTTCAGGGCTATCACCTTCCTTGTAGAAGGAATAGCCAGACGTTTGCCTTTTGGGAATCAGGCTCTGCCGAGAACGAGCACCATGAGATATGACATCTCTGGGAAAGCACAGATCCCCAGTGCTGTTGTGCCTGTGAATAGCGTTCCTAGGGAGGATGAAGACCAGCAACAGCTTTCAGGGCTGGCACATTCCTTGTAGGAGAAGGAGCCGGACGTTTCCCTTTTCTGAAACAGGCTCTGCCGAGAACGAGCACCATGAGATATGACATCTCTGGGAAAGCACAAATCCCCAGTGCTGTTGTGCCTGTGAATAGCCTGCCAAGGAAAGGTAAAGGTCAGCAACATCTTTCGGGGCTGTCCCCCTCCTTGTAGGAAGAATAGCCAGACGTTTGCCTTTTCGGAAACAGGCTCTGCCGAGAACGAGCACCATGAGATATGACATCTCTGGGAAAGCACAGATCCCCAGTGCTGTTGTGCCTGTGAATAGCCTACCAAGGAGAGGTGAACACCAGCAATATCTTTCAGGGCTCTCTCCTTCCCTGTAGGAGAAATAGCCAGACGTTTGCCTTTTCGGAAACAGGCTCTGCCGAGAACGAGCACCATGAGATCTTCAACCTAGCATAAAGCCCAGATCCCCAGTGCTGTTGTGCCTGTGAATAGGCTGCCAAGGGAGGATGAAGACCAGCAACAGATTTCAGGGCTGGCACATCCTTGTAGGAGGAAAAGCCAGGCATTTGCTTTTTCAGAATCAGGCTCTGCTGAGAACGAGCACCATGAGATATGACATCTCTGGGAAAGCACAGATCCCCAGTGCTGTTGTGCCTGTGAATAGGCTGCCAAGGGAGGATGAAGACCAGCAACTGCTTTCAGGGCTATCACCTTCCTTGTAGAAGGAATAGCCCGACGTTTGCCTTTTCGGAAACAGGCTCTGCCGAGAACGAGCACCATGAGATATGACATCTCTGGGAAAGCACAGATCCCCAGTGCTGTTGTGCCTGTGAATAGCGTTCCTAGGGAGGATGAAGACCAGCAACAGCTTTCAGGGCTGGCACATTCCTTGTAGGAGAAGGAGCCGGACGTTTCCCTTTTCTGAAACAGGCTCTGCCGAGAACGAGCACCATGAGATATGACATCTCTGGGAAAGCACAAATCCCCAGTGCTGTTGTGCCTGTGAATAGCCTGCCAAGGACAGGTAAAGGTCAGCAACATCTTTCGGGGCTGTCCCCCTCCTTGTAGGAAGAATAGCCAGACGTTTGCCTTTTCGGAAACAGGCTCTGCCGAGAACGAGCACCATGAGATATGACATCTCTGGGAAAGCACAGATCCCCAGTGCTGTTGTGCCTGTGAATAGCCTACCAAGGAGAGGTGAACACCAGCAATATCTTTCAGGGCTCTCTCCTTCCCTGTAGGAGAAATAGCCAGACGTTTGCCTTTTCGGAAACAGGCTCTGCCGAGAACGAGCACCATGAGATCTTCAACCTAGCATAAAGCCCAGATCCCCAGTGCTGTTGTGCCTGTGAATAGGCTGCCAAGGGAGGATGAAGACCAGCAACAGATTTCAGGGCTGGCACATCCTTGTAGGAGGAAAAGCCGGACATTTGCTTTTTCAGAATCAGGCTCTGCTGAGAACGAGCACCATGAGATATGACATCTCTGGGAAAGCACAGATCCCCAGTGCTGTTGTGCCTGTGAATAGGCTGCCAAGGGAGGATGAAGACCAGCAACTGCTTTCAGGGCTATCACCTTCCTTGTAGAAGGAATAGCCCGACCTTTGCCTTTTCGGAAACAGGCTCTGCCGAGAACGAGCACCATGAGATATGACATCTCTGGGAAAGCACAGATCCCCAGTGCTGTTGTGCCTGTGAATAGCGTTCCTAGGGAGGATGAAGACCAGCAACTGCTTTCAGGGCTGGCACATTCCTTGTAAGAGAAGGAGCCGGACGTTTCCCTTTTCTGAAACAGGCTCTGCCGAGAACGAGCACCATGAGATATGACATCTCTGGGAAAGCACAGATCCCCAGTGCTGTTGTGCCTGTGAATAGCCCGCCAAGGGGAGCTGAACACCAGCAATATCTTTCAGGGCTCTCTCCTTCCTTGTAGGAGGAATAGCCAGACGTTTGCCTTTTCGGAAACAGGCTCTGCCGAGAACGAGCACCATGAGACCTTCAACCTAGCATAAAGCCCAGATCCCCAGTGCTGTTGTGCCTGTGAATAGGCTGCCAAGGGAGGATGAAGACCAGCAACAGATTTCAGGGCTGGCACATTCCTTGTAGGAGGAAAAGCCGGACGTTTGCCTTTTCGGAATCAGGCTCTGCCGAGAACGAGCACCATGAGATATGACATCTCTGGGAAAGCACAAATCCCCAGTGCTGTAGTGCCTGTGAATAGCCTGCCAAGGAAACGTAAAGGTCAGCAACATCTTTCGGGGCTGTCCCCCTCCTTGTAGGAGGAATAGCCAGACGTTTGCCTTTTCGGAAACAGGCTCTGCCGAGAACGAGCACCCTGAGATATGACATCTCTGGGAAAGCACAGATCCCCAGTGCTGTTGTGCCTGTGAATAGGCTGCCAAGGGAGGATGAAGACCAGCAAATGCTTTCAGGGCTATCACCTTCCTTGTAGAAGGAATAGCCAGACGATTGCCTTTTCGGAATCAGGCTCTGCCGAGAACGAGTACCATGAGATATGACATCTCTGGGAAAGTACAGATCCCCAGTGCTGTTGTGCCTGTGAACAGGCTGACAAGGGAGGGTGAAGACCAGCAACTGCTTTCAGGGCTGGCACATTCCTTGTAGGAGAAGGAGCCGGACGTTTCCCTTTTCTGAAACAGGCTCTGCCGAGAACGAGCACCATGAGATATGACATCTCTGGGAAAGCACAAATCCCCAGTGCTGTAGTGCCTGTGAATAGCCTGCCAAGGACAGGTAAAGGTCAGCAACATCTTTCGGGGCTGTCCCCCTCCTTGTAGGAGGAATAGCCAGACGTTTGCCTTTTCGGAAACAGGCTCTGCCGAGAACGAGCACCATGAGATATGACATCTCTGGGAAAGCCCAGATCCCCAGTGCTGTTGTGCCTGTGAATAGGCTGCCAAGGGAGGATGAAGACCAGCAACAGCTTTCAGGGCTGGCACATTCCTTGTGGGAGAAGGAGCTGGACGTTTGCCTTTTGGGAATCAGGCTCTGCCGAGAACGAGCACCATGAGATATGACATCTCTGGGAAAGCACAGATCCCCAGTGCTGTTGTGCCTGTGAGTAGCCTACCAAGGAGAGGTGAACACCAGCAATATCTTTCAGGGCTCTCTCCTTCCCTGTAGGAGAAATAGCCAGACGTTTGCCTTTTCGGAAACAGGCTCTGCCGAGAACGAGCACCATGAGATATGACATCTCTGGGAAAGCACAGATCCCCAGTGCTGTTGTGCCTGTGAATAGCGTTCCTAGGGAGGATGAAGACCAGCAACAGCTTTCAGGGCTGGCACATTCCTTGTGGGAGAAGGAGCCGGACGTTTGCCTTTTCTGAAAGAGGCTCTGCCGAGAACAAGCACCATGAGATATGACATCTCTGGGAAAGTACAGATCCCCAGTGCTGTTGTGCCTGTGAACAGGCTGACAAGGGAGGGTGAAGACCAGCAACTGCTTTCAGGGCTGGCACATTCCTTGTGGGAGAAGGAGCCGGACGTTTGCCTTTTCGGAAACAGACTCTGCCGAGAACGAGTACCATGCGATATGACATCTCTGGGAAAGCACAGATCCCCAGTGCTGTTGTGCCTGTGAACAGGCTGACAAGGGAGGGTGAAGACCAGCAACTGCTTTCAGGGCTCGCACATTCCTTGTGGGAGAAGGAGCCGGATGTTTGCCTTTTCGGAAACAGGCTCTGCCGAGAATGAGCACCATGAGATATGACATCTCTGGGAAAGCACAGATCCCCAGTGCTGTTGTGCCTGTGAATAGCCCGCCAAGGGGAGCTGAAGACCAGCAATATCTTTCAGGGCTCTCTCCTTCCTTGTAGGAGGAATAGCCAGACGTTTGCCTTTTCGGAAACAGGCTCTGCCGAGAACGAGCACCATGAGATCTTCAACCTAGCATAAAGCCCAGATCCCCAGTGCTGTTGTGCCTGTGAATAGCATTCCTAGGGAGGATGAAGACCAGCAACTGCTTTCAGGGCTATCACCTTCCTTGTAGAAGGAATAGCCAGACGTTTGCCTTTTGGGAATCAGGCTCTGCCGAGAACGAGCACCATGAGATATGACATCTCTGGGAAAGCACAGATCCCCAGTGCTGTTGTGCCTGTGAATAGCGTTCCTATGGAGGATGAAGACCAGCAACAGCTTTCAGGGCTGGCACATTCCTTGTAGGAGAAGGAGCCGGACGTTTCCCTTTTCTGAAACAGGCTCTGCCGAGAACGAGCACCATGAGATATGACATCTCTGGGAAAGCACAAATCCCCAGTGCTGTTGTGCCTGTGAATAGCCTGCCAAGGAAAGGTAAAGGTCAGCAACATCTTTCGGGGCTGTCCCCCTCCTTGTAGGAAGAATAGCCAGACGTTTGCCTTTTCGGAAACAGGCTCTGCCGAGAACGAGCACCATGAGATATGACATCTCTGGGAAAGCACAGATCCCCAGTGCTGTTGTGCCTGTGAATAGCCTACCAAGGAGAGGTGAACACCAGCAATATCTTTCAGGGCTCTCTCCTTCCCTGTAGGAGAAATAGCCAGACGTTTGCCTTTTCGGAAACAGGCTCTGCCGAGAACGAGCACCATGAGATCTTCAACCTAGCATAAAGCCCAGATCCCCAGTGCTGTTGTGCCTGTGAATAGGCTGCCAAGGGAGGATGAAGACCAGCAACAGATTTCAGGGCTGGCACATCCTTGTAGGAGGAAAAGCCAGGCATTTGCTTTTTCAGAATCAGGCTCTGCTGAGAACGAGCACCATGAGATATGACATCTCTGGGAAAGCACAGATCCCCAGTGCTGTTGTGCCTGTGAATAGGCTGCCAAGGGAGGATGAAGACCAGCAACTGCTTTCAGGGCTATCACCTTCCTTGTAGAAGGAATAGCCCGACGTTTGCCTTTTCGGAAACAGGCTCTGCCGAGAACGAGCACCATGAGATATGACATCTCTGGGAAAGCACAGATCCCCAGTGCTGTTGTGCCTGTGAATAGCGTTCCTAGGGAGGATGAAGACCAGCAACTGCTTTCAGGGCTGGCACATTCCTTGTAAGAGAAGGAGCCGGACGTTTCCCTTTTCTGAAACAGGCTCTGCCGAGAACGAGCACCATGAGATATGACATCTCTGGGAAAGCACAGATCCCCAGTGCTGTTGTGCCTGTGAATAGCCCGCCAAGGGGAGCTGAACACCAGCAATATCTTTCAGGGCTCTCTCCTTCCTTGTAGGAGGAATAGCCAGACGTTTGCCTTTTCGGAAACAGGCTCTGCCGAGAACGAGCACCATGAGACCTTCAACCTAGCATAAAGCCCAGATCCCCAGTGCTGTTGTGCCTGTGAATAGGCTGCCAAGGGAGGATGAAGACCAGCAACAGATTTCAGGGCTGGCACATTCCTTGTAGGAGGAAAAGCCGGACGTTTGCCTTTTCGGAATCAGGCTCTGCCGAGAACGAGCACCATGAGATATGACATCTCTGGGAAAGCACAAATCCCCAGTGCTGTAGTGCCTGTGAATAGCCTGCCAAGGAAACGTAAAGGTCAGCAACATCTTTCGGGGCTGTCCCCCTCCTTGTAGGAGGAATAGCCAGACGTTTGCCTTTTCGGAAACAGGCTCTGCCGAGAACGAGCACCCTGAGATATGACATCTCTGGGAAAGCACAGATCCCCAGTGCTGTTGTGCCTGTGAATAGGCTGCCAAGGGAGGATGAAGACCAGCAAATGCTTTCAGGGCTATCACCTTCCTTGTAGAAGGAATAGCCAGACGATTGCCTTTTCGGAATCAGGCTCTGCCGAGAACGAGCACCATGAGATATGACATCTCTGGGAAAGTACAGATCCCCAGTGCTGTTGTGCCTGTGAACAGGCTGACAAGGGAGGGTGAAGACCAGCAACTGCTTTCAGGGCTGGCACATTCCTTGTAGGAGAAGGAGCCGGACGTTTCCCTTTTCTGAAACAGGCTCTGCCGAGAACGAGCACCATGAGATATGACATCTCTGGGAAAGCACAAATCCCCAGTGCTGTAGTGCCTGTGAATAGCCTGCCAAGGACAGGTAAAGGTCAGCAACATCTTTCGGGGCTGTCCCCCTCCTTGTAGGAGGAATAGCCAGACGTTTGCCTTTTCGGAAACAGGCTCTGCCGAGAACGAGCACCATGAGATATGACATCTCTGGGAAAGCACAGATCCCCAGTGCTGTTGTGCCTGTGAATAGGCTGCCAAGGGAGGATGAAGACCAGCAACTGCTTTCAGGGCTATCACCTTCCTTGTAGAAGGAATAGCCAGACGTTTGCCTTTTCAGAATCAGGCTCTGCCGAGAACGAGCACCATGAGATATGACATCTCTGGGAAAGTACAGATCCCCAGTGCTGTTGTGCCTGTGAACAGGCTGACAAGGGAGGGTGAAGACCAGCAACTGCTTTCAGGGCTCGCACATTCCTTGTGGGAGAAGGAGCCGGACGTTTGCCTTTTCGGAAACAGACTCTGCCGAGAACGAGCACCATGAGATATGACATCTCTGGGAAAGCACAGATCCCCAGTGCTGTTGTGCCTGTGAATAGCCTGCCAAGGAAACGTAAAGATCAGCAACATCTTTCAGGGCTATCACATTCCTTGTAGGAGAGATAGCCAGACGTTTGCCTTTTCGAAATCAGGCTCTGCCGAGAACGAGCACCCTGAGATATGACATCTCTGGGAAAGCACAGATCCCCAGTGCTGTTGTGCCTGTGAATAGCCTGCCAAGGAAGGATGAAGACCAGCAACAGCTTTCAGGGCTGGCACATTCCTTGTGGGAGAAGGAGCTGGACGTTTGCCTTTTGGGAATCAGGCTCTGCCGAGAACGAGCACCATGAGATATGACATCTCTGGGAAAGCACAGATCCCCAGTGCTGTTGTGCCTGTGAATAGCGTTCCTAGGGAGGATGAAGACCAGCAACAGCTTTCAGGGCTGGCACATTCCTTGTAGGAGGAATAGCCAGACGTTTGCCTTTTCGGAAACAGGCTCTGCCGAGAACGAGCACCCTGAGATATGACATCTCTGGGAAAGCACAGATCCCCAGTGCTGTTGTGCCTGTGAACAGGCTGACAAGGGAGGGTGAAGACCAGCAACTGCTTTCAGGGCTGGCACATTCCTTGTGGGAGAAGGAGCCGGACGTTTGCCTTTTCGGAAACAGACTCTGCCGAGAACGAGTACCATGAGATATGACATCTCTGGGAAAGCACAGAACCCCAGTGCTGTAGTGCCTGTGAATAGCCTGCCAAGGACAGGTAAAGATCAGCAACATCTTTCGGGGCTGTCCTCCTCCTTGTAGGAGGAATAGCCAGACGTTTGCCTTTTCGGAAACAGGCTCTGCCGAGAACGAGCACCCTGAGATATGACATCTCTGGGAAAGCACAGATCCCCAGTGCTGTTGTGCCTGTGAATAGGCTGCCAAGGGAGGATGAAGACCAGCAAATGCTTTCAGGGCTATCACCTTCCTTGTAGAAGGAATAGCCAGACGATTGCCTTTTCGGAATCAGGCTCTGCCGAGAACGAGTACCATGAGATATGACATCTCTGGGAAAGTACAGATCCCCAGTGCTGTTGTGCCTGTGAACAGGCTGACAAGGGAGGGTGAAGACCAGCAACTGCTTTCAGGGCTGGCACATTCCTTGTAGGAGAAGGAGCCGGACGTTTCCCTTTTCTGAAACAGGCTCTGCCGAGAACGAGCACCATGAGATATGACATCTCTGGGAAAGCACAAATCCCCAGTGCTGTAGTGCCTGTGAATAGCCTGCCAAGGACAGGTAAAGGTCAGCAACATCTTTCGGGGCTGTCCCCCTCCTTGTAGGAGGAATAGCCAGACGTTTGCCTTTTCGGAAACAGGCTCTGCCGAGAACGAGCACCATGAGATATGACATCTCTGGGAAAGCCCAGATCCCCAGTGCTGTTGTGCCTGTGAATAGGCTGCCAAGGGAGGATGAAGACCAGCAACAGCTTTCAGGGCTGGCACATTCCTTGTGGGAGAAGGAGCTGGACCTTTGCCTTTTGGGAATCAGGCTCTGCCGAGAACGAGCACCATGAGATATGACATCTCTGGGAAAGCACAGATCCCCAGTGCTGTTGTGCCTGTGAGTAGCCTACCAAGGAGAGGTGAACACCAGCAATATCTTTCAGGGCTCTCTCCTTCCCTGTAGGAGAAATAGCCAGACGTTTGCCTTTTCGGAAACAGGCTCTGCCGAGAACGAGCACCATGAGATATGACATCTCTGGGAAAGCACAGATCCCCAGTGCTGTTGTGCCTGTGAATAGCGTTCCTAGGGAGGATGAAGACCAGCAACAGCTTTCAGGGCTGGCACATTCCTTGTGGGAGAAGGAGCCGGACGTTTGCCTTTTCTGAAAGAGGCTCTGCCGAGAACAAGCACCATGAGATATGACATGTCTGGGAAAGTACAGATCCCCAGTGCTGTTGTGCCTGTGAACAGGCTGACAAGGGAGGGTGAAGACCAGCAACTGCTTTCAGGGCTGGCACATTCCTTGTGGGAGAAGGAGCCGGACGTTTGCCTTTTCGGAAACAGACTCTGCCGAGAACGAGTACCATGAGATATGACATCTCTGGGAAAGCACAGATCCCCAGTGCTGTTGTGCCTGTGAACAGGCTGACAAGGGAGGGTGAAGACCAGCAACTGCTTTCAGGGCTCGCACATTCCTTGTGGGAGAAGGAGCCGGACGTTTGCCTTTTCGGAAACAGGCTCTGCCGAGAATGAGCACCATGAGATATGACATCTCTGGGAAAGCACAGATCCCCAGTGCTGTTGTGCCTGTGAATAGCCCGCCAAGGGGAGCTGAAGACCAGCAATATCTTTCAGGGCTCTCTCCTTCCTTGTAGGAGGAATAGCCAGACGTTTGCCTTTTCGGAAACAGGCTCTGCCGAGAACGAGCACCATGAGATCTTCAACCTAGCATAAAGCCCAGATCCCCAGTGCTGTTGTGCCTGTGAATAGCATTCCTAGGGAGGATGAAGACCAGCAACTGCTTTCAGGGCTATCACCTTCCTTGTAGAAGGAATAGCCAGACGTTTGCCTTTTGGGAATCAGGCTCTGCCGAGAACGAGCACCATGAGATATGACATCTCTGGGAAAGCACAGATCCCCAGTGCTGTTGTGCCTGTGAATAGCGTTCCTAGGGAGGATGAAGACCAGCAACAGCTTTCAGGGCTGGCACATTCCTTGTAGGAGAAGGAGCCGGACGTTTCCCTTTTCTGAAACAGGCTCTGCCGAGAACGAGCACCATGAGATATGACATCTCTGGGAAAGCACAAATCCCCAGTGCTGTTGTGCCTGTGAATAGCCTGCCAAGGAAAGGTAAAGGTCAGCAACATCTTTCGGGGCTGTCCCCCTCCTTGTAGGAAGAATAGCCAGACGTTTGCCTTTTCGGAAACAGGCTCTGCCGAGAACGAGCACCATGAGATATGACATCTCTGGGAAAGCACAGATCCCCAGTGCTGTTGTGCCTGTGAATAGCCTACCAAGGAGAGGTGAACACCAGCAATATCTTTCAGGGCTCTCTCCTTCCCTGTAGGAGAAATAGCCAGACGTTTGCCTTTTCGGAAACAGGCTCTGCCGAGAACGAGCACCATGAGATCTTCAACCTAGCATAAAGCCCAGATCCCCAGTGCTGTTGTGCCTGTGAATAGGCTGCCAAGGGAGGATGAAGACCAGCAACAGATTTCAGGGCTGGCACATCCTTGTAGGAGGAAAAGCCAGACATTTGCTTTTTCAGAATCAGGCTCTGCTGAGAACGAGCACCATGAGATATGACATCTCTGGGAAAGCACAGATCCCCAGTGCTGTTGTGCCTGTGAATAGGCTGCCAAGGGAGGATGAAGACCAGCAACTGCTTTCAGGGCTATCACCTTCCTTGTAGAAGGAATAGCCCGACGTTTGCCTTTTCGGAAACAGGCTCTGCCGAGAACGAGCACCATGAGATATGACATCTCTGGCAAAGCACAGATCCCCAGTGCTGTGGTGCCTGTAATTAGGCTGCCAAGGGAGGATGAAGACCAGCAACTGCTTTCAGGGCTATCACCTTCCTTGTAGAAGGAATAGCCAGACGTTTGCCTTTTCGGAATCAGGCTCTGCCGAGAACGAGCACCATGAGAGATGACATCTCTGGGAAAGCACAGATCCCCAGTGCTGGTGTGCCTGTGAATAGCGTTCCTAGGGAGGATGAAGACCAGCAACAGCTTTCAGGGCTGGCACATTCCTTGTAAGAGAAGGAGCCGGACGTTTCCCTTTTCTGAAACAGGCTCTGCCGAGAACGAGCACCATGAGATATGACATCTCTGGGAAAGCACAGATCCCCAGTGCTGTTGTGCCTGTGAATAGCCCGCCAAGGGGAGCTGAACACCAGCAATATCTTTCAGGGCTCTCTCCTTCCTTGTAGGAGGAATAGCCAGACGTTTGCCTTTTCGGAAACAGGCTCTGCCGAGAACGAGCACCATGAGACCTTCAACCTAGCATAAAGCCCAGATCCCCAGTGCTGTTGTGCCTGTGAATAGGCTGCCAAGGGAGGATGAAGACCAGCAACAGATTTCAGGGCTGGCACATTCCTTGTAGGAGGAAAAGCCGGACGTTTGCCTTTTCGGAATCAGGCTCTGCCGAGAACGAGCACCATGAGATATGACATCTCTGGGAAAGCACAAATCCCCAGTGCTGTAGTGCCTGTGAATAGCCTGCCAAGGACAGGTAAAGGTCAGCAACATCTTTCGGGGCTGTCCCCCTCCTTGTAGGAGGAATAGCCAGACGTTTGCCTTTTCGGAAACAGGCTCTGCCGAGAACGAGCACCCTGAGATATGACATCTCTGGGAAAGCACAGATCCCCAGTGCTGTTGTGCCTGTGAATAGGCTGCCAAGGGAGGATGAAGACCAGCAACTGCTTTCAGGGCTATCACCTTCCTTGTAGAAGGAATAGCCAGACGATTGCCTTTTCGGAATCAGGCTCTGCCGAGAACGAGTACCATGAGATATGACATCTCTGGGAAAGTACAGATCCCCAGTGCTGTTGTGCCTGTGAACAGGCTGACAAGGGAGGGTGAAGACCACCAACTGCTTTCAGGGCTGGCACATTCCTTGTGGGAGAAGGAGCCGGACGTTTCCCTTTTCTGAAAGAGGCTCTGCCGAGAACGAGCACCATGAGATATGACATCTCTGGGAAAGTACAGATCCCCAGTGCTGTTGTGCCTGTGAACAGGCTGACAAGGGAGGGTGAAGACCAGCAACTGCTTTCAGGGCTGGCACATTCCTTGTGGGAGAAGGAGCCGGACGTTTGCCTTTTCGGAAACAGACTCTGCCGAGAACGAGTACCATGAGATATGACATCTCTGGGAAAGCACAGATCCCCAGTGCTGTTGTGCCTGTGAACAGGCTGACAAGGGAGGGTGAAGACCAGCAACTGCTTTCAGGGCTCGCACATTCCTTGTGGGAGAAGGAGCCGGACGTTTGCCTTTTCGGAAACAGGCTCTGCCGAGAATGAGCACCATGAGATATGACATCTCTGGGAAAGCACAGATCCCCAGTGCTGTTGTGCCTGTGAATAGCCCGCCAAGGGGAGCTGAAGACCAGCAATATCTTTCAGGGCTCTCTCCTTCCTTGTAGGAGGAATAGCCAGACGTTTGCCTTTTCGGAAACAGGCTCTGCCGAGAACGAGCACCATGAGATCTTCAACCTAGCATAAAGCCCAGATCCCCAGTGCTGTTGTGCCTGTGAATAGCATTCCTAGGGAGGATGAAGACCAGCAACTGCTTTCAGGGCTATCACCTTCCTTGTAGAAGGAATAGCCAGACGTTTGCCTTTTCGGAATCAGGCTCTGCCGAGAACGAGCACCATGAGATATGACATCTCTGGGAAAGCACAGATCCCCAGTGCTGTTGTGCCTGTGAATAGCGTTCCTAGGGAGGATGAAGACCAGCAACAGCTTTCAGGGCTGGCACATTCCTTGTAGGAGAAGGAGCCGGACGTTTCCCTTTTCTGAAACAGTCTCTGCCGAGAACGAGCACTATGAGATATGACATTCTGGGAAAGCACAAATCCCCAGTGCTGTTGTGCCTGTGAATAGCCTGCCAAGGAAACGTAAAGGTCAGCAACACCTTTCGGGGCTGTCCCCCTCCCTGTAGGAGGAATAGCCAGACGTTTGCCTTTTCGGAAACAGGCTCTGCCGAGAACGAGCACCATGAGATATGACATCTCTGGGAAAGCACAGATCCCCAGTGCTGTTGTGCCTGTGAATAGCCCGCCAAGGGGAGCTGAAGACCAGCAATATCTTTCAGGGCTCTCTCCTTCCTTGTAGGAGGAATAGCCAGACGTTTGCCTTTTCGGAAACAGGCTCTGCCGAGAACGAGCACCATGAGACCTTCAACCTAGCATAAAGCCCAGATCCCCAGTGCTGTTGTGCCTGTGAACAGGCTGACAAGGGAGGGTGAAGACCACCAACTGCTTTCAGGGCTGGCACATTCCTTGTGGGAGAAGGAGCCGGACGTTTCCCTTTTCTGAAACAGGCTCTGCCGAGAACGAGCACCATGACATATGACATCTCTGGGAAAGCACAAATCCCCAGTGCTGTAGTGCCTGTGAATAGCCTGCCAAGGACAGGTAAAGGTCAGCAACATCTTTCGGGGCTGTCCCCCTCCTTGTAGGAGGAATAGCCAGACGTTTGCCTTTTCGGAAACAGGCTCTGCCGAGAACGAGCACCATGAGATATGACATCTCTGGGAAAGCACAGATCCCCAGTGCTGTTGTGCCTGTGAATAGGCTGCCAAGGGAGGATGAAGACCAGCAACTGCTTTCAGGGCTATCACCTTCCTTGTAGAAGGAATAGCCAGACGATTGCCTTTTCAGAATCAGGCTCTGCCGAGAACGAGCACCATGAGATATGACATCTCTGGGAAAGTACGGATCCCCAGTGCTGTTGTGCCTGTGAACAGGCTGACAAGGGAGGGTGAAGACCAGCAACTGCTTTCAGGGCTGGCACATTCCTTGTGGGAGAAGGAGCCGGACGTTTGCCTTTTCGGAAACAGACTCTGCCGAGAACGAGTACCATGAGATATGACATCTCTGGGAAAGCACAGATCCCCAGTGCTGTTGTGCCTGTGAATAGCCTGCCAAGGAAACGTAAAGATCAGCAACATCTTTCAGGGCTATCACATTCCTTGTAGGAGAGATAGCCAGACGTTTGCCTTTTCGAAATCAGGCTCTGCCGAGAACGAGCACCCTGAGATATGACATCTCTGGGAAAGCACAGATCCCCAGTGCTGTTGTGCCTGTGAATAGCGTTCCTAGGGAGGATGAAGACCAGCAATATCTTTCAGGGCTCTCTCCTTCCCTGTAGGAGAAATAGCCAGACGTTTGCCTTTTCGGAAACAGGCTCTGCCGAGAACGAGCACCATGAGATATGACATCTCTGGGAAAGCACAAATCCCCAGTGCTGTTGTGCCTGTGAATAGCGTTCCTAGGGAGGATGAAGACCAGCAACAGCTTTCAGGGCTGGCACATTCCTTGTAGGAGAAGGAGCCGGACGTTTCCCTTTTCTGAAACAGGCTCTGCCGAGAACGAGCACCATGAGATATGACATCTCTGGGAAAGCACAAATCCCCAGAGTTGTTGTGCCTGTGAATAGCCTGCCAAGGAAAGGTAAAGGTCAGCAACATCTTTCGGGGCTGTCCCCCTCCTTGTAGGAGGAATAGCCAGACGTTTGCCTTTTCGGAAACAGGCTCTGCCGAGAACGAGCACCATGAGATATGACATCTCTGGGAAAGCACAAATCCCCAGAGCTGTAGTGCCTGTGAATAGCCTGCCAAGGAAAGATAAAGGTCAGCAACATCTTTCGGGGCTGTCCCCCTCCTTGTAGGAGGAATAGCCAGACGTTTGCCTTTTCGGAAACAGGCTCTGCCGAGAACGAGCACCCTGAGATATGACATCTCTGGGAAAGCCCAGATCCCCAGTGCTGTTGTGCCTGTGAATAGGCTGCCAAGGGAGGATGAAGACCAGCAACAGATTTCAGGGCTGGCACATTCCTTGTAGGAGGAAAAGCCGGACGTTTGCCTTTTGGGAATCAGGCTCTGCCGAGAACGAGCACCATGAGATATGACATCTCTGGGAAAGCACAGATCCCCAGTGCTGTTGTGCCTGTGAATAGCGTTCCTAGGGAGGATGAAGACCAGCAACAGCTTTCAGGGCTGGCACATTCCTTGTAGGAGAAGGAGCCGGACGTTTCCCTTTTCTGAAACAGGCTCTGCCGAGAACGAGCACCATGACATATGACATCTCTGGGAAAGCACAAATCCCCAGTGCTGTAGTGCCTGTGAATAGCCTGCCAAGGACAGGTAAAGGTCAGCAACATCTTTCGGGGCTGTCCCCCTCCTTGTAGGAGGAATAGCCAGACGTTTGCCTTTTCGGAATCAGGCTCTGCCGAGAACGAGCACCATGAGATATGACATCTCTGGGAAAGCACAGATCCCCAGTGCTGTTGTGCCTGTGAATAGCGTTCCTAGGGAGGATGAAGACCAGCAACAGCTTTCAGGGCTGGCACATTCCTTGTAGGAGAAGGAGCCGGACGTTTCCCTTTTCTGAAACAGGCTCTGCCGAGAACGAGCACCATGAGATATGACATCTCTGGGAAAGCACAAATCCCCAGAGCTGTTGTGCCTGTGAATAGCCTGCCAAGGAAAGGTAAAGGTCAGCAACATCTTTCGGGGCTGTCCCCCTCCTTGTAGGAGGAATAGCCAGACGTTTGCCTTTTTGGAAACAGGCTCTGCCGAGAACGAGCACCATGAGATATGACATCTCTGGGAAAGCACAAATCCCCACAGCTGTAGTGCCTGTGAATAGCCTGCCAAGGAAAGATAAAGGTCAGCAACATCTTTCGGGGCTGTCCCCCTCCTTGTAGGAGGAATAGCCAGACGTTTGCCTTTTCGGAAACAGGCTCTGCCGAGAACGAGCACCCTGAGATATGACATCTCTGGGAAAGCCCAGATCCCCAGTGCTGTTGTGCCTGTGAATAGGCTGCCAAGGGAGGATGAAGACCAGCAACTGCTTTCAGGGCTGGCACATTCCTTGTGGGAGAAGGAGCCGGACGTTTGCCTTTTCGGAAACAGACTCTGCCGAGAACGAGCACCATGAGATATGACATCTCTGGGAAAGCACAGATCCCCAGTGCTGTTGTGCCTGTGAACAGGCTGACAAGGAAACGTAAAGACCAGCAACTGCTTTCAGGGCTATCACCTTCCTTGTAGAAGGAATAGCCAGTCATTTGCCTTTTCGGAATCAGGCTCTGCCGAGAACGAGCACCATGAGATCTTCAACCTAGCATAAAGCCCAGATCCCCAGTGCTGTTGTGCCTGTGACTAGGCTGCCAAGGGAGGATGAAGACCAGCAACAGATTTCAGGGCTGGCACATTCCTTGTAGGAGGAAAAGCCGGACGTTTGCCTTTTCGGAATCGGGCTCTGCCGAGAACGAGCACCATGAGATATGACATCTCTGGCAAAGCACAGATCCCCAGTGCTGTTGTGCCTGTGAATAGGCTGCCAAGGGAGGATGAAGACCAGCAACTGCTTTCAGGGCTATCACCTTCCTTGTAGAAGGAATAGCCAGACGATTGCCTTTTCGGAATCAGGCTCTGCCGAGAACGAGCACCATGAGATATGACATCTCTGGGAAAGTACAGATCCCCAGTGCTGTTGTGCCTGTGAACAGGCTGACAAGGGAGGGTGAAGACCAGCAACTGCTTTCAGGGCTGGCACATTCCTTGTAGGAGAAGGAGCCGGACGTTTCCCTTTTCTGAAACAGGCTCTGCCGAGAACGAGCACCATGAGATATGACATCTCTGGGAAAGCACAGATCCCCAGTGCTGTTGTGCCTGTGAATAGCGTTCCTAGGGAGGATGAAGACCAGCAACAGCTTTCAGGTCTGGCACATTCCTTGTAAGAGAAGGAGCCGGACGTTTCCCTTTTCTGAAACAGGCTCTGCCGAGAACGAGCACCATGAGATATGACATCTCTGGGAAAGCACAGATCCCCAGTGCTGTTGTGCCTGTGAATAGCCCGCCAAGGGGAGCTGAACACCAGCAATATCTTTCAGGGCTCTCTCCTTCCTTGTAGGAGGAATAGCCAGACGTTTGCCTTTTCGGAAACAGGCTCTGCCGAGAACGAGCACCATGAGACCTTCAACCTAGCATAAAGCCCAGATCCCCAGTGCTGTTGTGCCTGTGAATAGGCTGCCAAGGGAGGATGAAGACCAGCAACAGATTTCAGGGCTGGCACATTCCTTGTAGGAGGAAAAGCCGGACGTTTGCCTTTTCGGAATCAGGCTCTGCCGAGAACGAGCACCCTGAGATATGACATCTCTGGGAAAGCACAGATCCCCAGTGCTGTTGTGCCTGTGAATAGGCTGCCAAGGGAGGATGAAGACCAGCAACTGCTTTCAGGGCTATCACCTTCCTTGTAGAAGGAATAGCCAGACGATTGCCTTTTCGGAATCAGGCTCTGCCGAGAACGAGCACCATGAGATATGACATCTCTGGGAAAGTACAGATCCCCAGTGCTGTTGTGCCTGTGAACAGGCTGACAAGGGAGGGTGAAGACCACCAACTGCTTTCAGGGTTGGCACATTCCTTGTAGGAGAAGGAGCCGGACGTTTCCCTTTTCTGAAACAGGCTCTGCCGAGAACGAGCACCATGAGATATGACATCTCTGGGAAAGCACAAATCCCCAGTGCTGTAGTGCCTGTGAATAGCCTGCCAAGGACAGGTAAAGGTCAGCAACATCTTTCGGGGCTGTCCCCCTCCTTGTAGGAGGAATAGCCAGACGTTTGCCTTTTCGGAAACAGGCTCTGCCGAGAACGAGCACCATGAGATATGACATCTCTGGGAAAGTACAGATCCCCAGTGCTGTTGTGCCTGTGAATAGGCTGCCAAGGGAGGATGAAGACCAGCAACTGCTTTCAGGGCTATCACCTTCCTTGTAGAAGGAATAGCCAGACGTTTGCCTTTTCAGAATCAGGCTCTGCCGAGAACGAGCACCATGAGATATGACATCTCTGGGAAAGTACAGATCCCCAGTGCTGTTGTGCCTGTGAACAGGCTGACAAGGGAGGGTGAAGACCAGCAACTGCTTTCAGGGCTGGCACATTCCTTGTGGAAGAAGGAGCCGGACGTTTGCCTTTTCGGAAACAGACTCTGCCGAGAACGAGCACCATGAGATATGACATCTCTGGGAAAGCACAGATCCCCAGTGCTGTTGTGCCTGTGAATAGCCTGCCAAGGAAACGTAAAGATCAGCAACATCTTTCAGGGCTATCACATTCCTTGTAGGAGAGATAGCCAGACGTTTGCCTTTTCGAAATCAGGCTCTGCCGAGAACGAGCACCCTGAGATATGACATCTCTGGGAAAGCACAGATCCCCAGTGCTGTTGTGCCTGTGAATAGCCTACCAAGGGGAGGTGAACACCAGCAATATCTTTAAGGGCTCTCTCCTTCCCTGTAGGAGAAATAGCCAGACGTTTGCCTTTTCGGAAACAGGCTCTGCCAAGAACGAGCACCATGAGATATGACATCTCTGGGAAAGCACAAATCCCCAGTGCTGTTGTGCCTGTGAATAGTGTTCCTAGGGAGGATGAAGACCAGCAACAGCTTTCAGGGCTGCCTCATTCCTTGTGGGAGAAGGAGCTGGACGTTTGCCTTTTGGGAATCAGGCTCTGCCGAGAACGAGCACCATGAGATATGACATCTCTGGGAAAGCACAGATCCCCAGTGCTGTTGTGCCTGTGAATAGCGTTCCTAGGGAGGATGAAGACCAGCAACAGCTTTCAGGGCTGGCACATTCCTTGTAGCAGAAGGAGCCGGACGTTTCCCTTTTCTGAAACAGGCTCTGCCGAGAACGAGTACCATGAGATATGACATCTCTGGGAAAGCACAGATCCCCAGTGCTGTTGTGCCTCTGAATAGCCTGCCAAGGACAGGTAAAGATCAGCAACATCTTTCAGGGCTATCACATTCCTTGTAGGAGAGATAGCCAGACGTTTGCCTTTTCGAAATCAGGCTCTGCCGAGAACGAGCACCCTGAGATATGACATCTCTGGGAAAGCACAGATCCCCAGTGCTGTTGTGCCTGTGAGTAGCCTACCAAGGGGAGGTGAACACCAGCAATATCTTTCAGGGCTCTCTCCTTCCCTGTAGGAGAAATAGCCAGACGTTTGCCTTTTCGGAAACAGGCTCTGCCGAGAATGAGCACCATGAGATATGACATCTCTGGGAAAGTACAGATCCCCAGTGCTGTTGTGCCTGTGAACAGGCTGCCAAGGGAGGATGAAGACCAGCAACTGCTTTCAGGGCTGGCACATTCCTTGTGGGAGAAGGAGCCGGACGTTTGCCTTTTCGGAAACAGGCTCTGCCGAGGACGAGCACCATGAGATCTTCAACCTAGCATAAAGCCCAGATCCCCAGTGCTGTTGTGCCTGTGACTAGGCTGCCAAGGGAGGATGAAGACCAGCAACAGATTTCAGGGCTGGCACATTCCTTGTAGGAGGAAAAGCCGGACGTTTGCTTTTCGGAATCAGGCTCTGCCGAGAACGAGCACCATGAGATATGACATCTCTGGGAAAGCACAGATCCCCAGTGCTGTTGTGCCTGTGAATAGCATTCCTAGGGAGGATGAAGACCAGCAACTGCTTTCAGGGCTATCACCTTCCTTGTAGAAGGAATAGCCAGACGTTTGACTTTTCTGAAACAGGCTCTGCCGAGAACGAGCACCATGAGATATGACATCTCTGGGAAAGCACAAATCCCCAGTGCTGTAGTGCCTGTGAATAGCCTGCCAAGGAAAGGTAAAGGTCAGCAACATCTTTCGGGGCTGTCCCCCTCCTTGTAGGAGGAATAGCCAGACGTTTGCCTTTTGGGAATCAGGCTCTGCCGAGAACGAGCACCATGAGATATGACATCTCTGGGAAAGCCCAGATCCCCAGTGCTGTTGTGCCTGTGAATAGGCTGCCAAGGGAGGATGAAGACCAGCAACTGCTTTCAGGGCTATCACCTTCCTTGTAGAAGGAATAGCCAGACGATTGCCTTTTCGGAATCAGGCTCTGCCGAGAACGAGCTCCATGAGATATGACATCTCTGGGAAAGTACAGATCCCCAGTGCTGTTGTGCCTGTGAACAGGCTGACAAGGGAGGGTGAAGACCAGCAACTGCTTTCAGGGCTGGCACATTCCTTGTAGGAGAAGGAGCCGGACGTTTCCCTTTTCGGAAACAGGCTCTGCCGAGAACGAGCACCATGAGATATGACATCTCTGGGAAAGCACAAATCCCCAGTGCTGTAGTGCCTGTGAATAGCCTGCCAAGGACAGGTAAAGGTCAGCAACATCTTTCGGGGCTGTCCCCCTCCTTGTAGGAGGAATAGCCAGACGTTTGCCTTTTCGGAAACAGGCTCTGCCGAGAACGAGCACCCTGAGATATGACATCTCTGGGAAAGCACAGATCCCCAGTGCTGTTGTGCCTGTGAATAGCGTTCCTAGGGAGGATGAAGACCAGCAATATCTTTCAGGGCTCTCTCCTTCCCTGTAGGAGAAATAGCCAGACGTTTGCCTTTTCGGAAACAGGCTCTGCCGCGAACGAGCACCATGAGATATGACATCTCTGGGAAAGCACAAATCCCCAGTGCTGTTGTGCCTGTGAATAGCCTGCCAAGGAAGGATGAAGACCAGCAACAGCTTTCAGGGCTGGCACATTCCTTGTGGGAGAAGGAGCTGGACGTTTGCCTTTTGGGAATCAGGCTCTGCCGAGAACGAGCACCATGAGATATGACATCTCTGGGAAAGCACAGATCCCCAGAGCTGTTGTGCCTGTGAATAGCGTTCCTAGGGAGGATGAAGACCAGCAACAGCTTTCAGGGCTGCCTCATTCCTTGTGGGAGAAGGAGCTGGACGTTTGCCTTTTGGGAATCAGGCTCTGCCGAGAACGAGCACCCTGAGATATGACATCTCTGGGAAAGCACAGATCCCCAGTGCTGTTGTGCCTGTGAATAGCGTTCCTAGGGAGGATGAAGACCAGCAACAGCTTTCAGGGCTGGCACATTCCTTGTAGGAGGAATAGCCAGACGTTTGCCTTTTCGGAAACAGGCTCTGCCGAGAACGAGCACCCTGAGATATGACATCTCTGGGAAAGCACAGATCCCCAGTGCTGTTGTGCCTGTGAACAGGCTGACAAGGGAGGGTGAAGACCAGCAACTGCTTTCAGGGCTGGCACATTCCTTGTGGGAGAAGGAGCCGGACGTTTGCCTTTTCGGAAACAGACTCTGCCGAGAACGAGCACCATGAGATATGACATCTCTGGGAAAGCACAGATCCCCAGTGCTGTTGTGCCTCTGAATAGCCTGCCAAGGACAGGTAAAGATCAGCAACATCTTTCAGGGCTATCACATTCCTTGTAGGAGAGATAGCCAGACGTTTGCCTTTTCGAAATCAGGCTCTGCCGAGAACGAGCACCCTGAGATATGACATCTCTGGGAAAGCACAGATTCCCAGTGCTGTTGTGCCTGTGAGTAGCCTACCAAGGGGAGGTGAACACCAGCAATATCTTTCAGGGCTCTCTCCTTCCCTGTAGGAGAAATAGCCAGACGTTTGCCTTTTCGGAAACAGGCTCTGCCGAGAACGAGCACCATGAGATATGACATCTCTGGGAAAGTACAGATCCCCAGTGCTGTTGTGCCTGTGAACAGGCTGACAAGGGAGGATGAAGACCAGCAACTGCTTTCAGGGCTGGCACATTCCTTGTGGGAGAAGGAGCCGGACGTTTGCCTTTTCGGAAACAGGCTCTGCCGAGAACGAGCACCATGAGATCTTCAACCTAGCATAAAGCCCAGATCCCCAGTGCTGTTGTGCCTGTGACTAGGCTGCCAAGGGAGGATGAAGACCAGCAACAGATTTCAGGGCTGGCACATTCCTTGTAGGAGGAAAAGCCGGACGTTTGACTTTTCGGAATCAGGCTCTGCCGAGAACGAGCACCATGAGATATGACATCTCTGGGAAAGCACAGATCCCCAGTGCTGTTGTGCCTGTGAATAGCGTTCCTAGGGAGGATGAAGACCAGCAACTGCTTTCAGGGCTATCACCTTCCTTGTAGAAGGAATAGCCAGACGTTTGCCTTTTCAGAATCAGGCTCTGCCGAGAACGAGCACCATGAGATATGACATCTCTGGGAAAGCACAAATCCCCAGTGCTGTAGTGCCTGTGAATAGCCTGCCAAGGAAAGGTAAAGGTCAGCAACATCTATCGGGGCTGTCCCCCTCCTTGTAGGAGGAATAGCCAGACGTTTGCCTTTTCGGAATCAGGCTCTGCCGAGAACGAGCACCATGAGATATGACATCTCTGGGAAAGCACAGATCCCCAGTGCTGTTGTGCCTGTGAATAGCGTTCCTAGGGAGGATGAAGACCAGCAACAGCTTTCAGGGCTGGCACATTCCTTGTAGGAGAAGGAGCCGGACGTTTCCCTTTTCTGAAACAGGCTCTGCCGAGAACGAGCACCATGAGATATGACATCTCTGGGAAAGCACAAATCCCCAGAGCTGTTGTGCCTGTGAATAGCCTGCCAAGGAAAGGTAAAGGTCAGCAACATCTTTCGGGGCTGTCCCCCTCCTTGTAGGAGGAATAGCCAGACGTTTGCCTTTTCGAAAACAGGCTCTGCCGAGAACGAGCACCATGAGATATGACATCTCTGGGAAAGCACAGATCCCCAGAGCTGTAGTGCCTGTGAATAGCCTGCCAAGGAAAGATAAAGGTCAGCAACATCTTTCGGGGCTGTCCCCCTCCTTGTAGGAGGAATAGCCAGACGTTTGCCTTTTCGGAAACAGGCTCTGCCGAGAACGAGCACCCTGAGATATGACATCTCTGGGAAAGCACAGATCCCCAGTGCTGTTGTGCCTGTGAATAGGCTGCCAAGGGAGGATGAAGTCCAGCAACTGCTTTCAGGGCTGGCACATTCCTTGTGGGAGAAGGAGCCGGACGTTTGCCTTTTCGGAAACAGACTCTGCCGAGAACGAGCACCATGAGATATGACATCTCTGGGAAAGCACAGATCCCCAGTGCTGTTGTGCCTGTGAACAGGCTGACAAGGAAACGTAAAGACCAGCAACTGCTTTCAGGGCTATCACCTTCCTTGTAGAAGGAATAGCCAGACATTTGCCTTTTCGGAATCAGGCTCTGCCGAGAACGAGCACCATGAGATCTTCAACCTAGCATAAAGCCCAGATCCCCAGTGCTGTTGTGCCTGTGACTAGGCTGCCAAGGGAGGATGAAGACCAGCAACAGATTTCAGGGCTGGCACATTCCTTGTAGGAGGAAAAGCCGGACGTTTGCCTTTTCGGAATCAGGCTCTGCCGAGAACGAGCACCATGAGATATGACATCTCTGGCAAAGCACAGATCCCCAGTGCTGTTGTGCCTGTGAATAGGCTGCCAAGGGAGGATGAAGACCAGCAACTGCTTTCAGGGCTATCACCTTCCTTGTAGAAGGAATAGCCAGACGTTTGCCTTTTCGGAATCAGGCTCTGCCGAGAACGAGCACCCTGAGATATGACATCTCTGGGAAAGCCCAGATCCCCAGTGCTGTTGTGCCTGTGACTAGGCTGCCAAGGGAGGATGAAGACCAGCAACTGCTTTCAGGGCTATCACCTTCCTTGTAGAAGGAATAGCCAGACGATTGCCTTTTCGGAATCAGGCTCTGCCGAGAACGAGCACCATGAGATATGACATCTCTGGGAAATTACAGATCCCCAGTGCTGTTGTGCCTGTGAACAGGCTGACAAGGGAGGGTGAAGACCAGCAACTGCTTTCAGGGCTGGCACATTCCTTGTAGGAGAAGGAGCCGGACGTTTCCCTTTTCTGAAACAGGCTCTGCCGAGAACGAGCACCATGAGATATGACATCTCTGGGAAAGCACAAATCCCCAGTGCTGTAGTGCCTGTGAATAGCCTGCCAAGGACAGGTAAAGGTCAGCAACATCTTTCGGGGCTGTCCCCCTCCTTGCAGGAGGAATAGCCAGACGTTTGCCTTTTCGGAAACAGGCTCTGCCGAGAACGAGCACCATGAGATATGACATCTCTGGGAAAGCACAGATCCCCAGTGCTGTTGTGCCTGTGAATAGGCTGCCAAGGGAGGATGAAGACCAGCAACTGCTTTCAGGGCTATCACCTTCCTTGTAGAAGGAATAGCCAGACGTTTGCCTTTTCAGAATCAGGCTCTGCCGAGAACGAGCACCATGAGATATGACATCTCTGGGAAAGTACAGATCCCCAGTGCTGTTGTGCCTGTGAACAGGCTGACAAGGGAGGGTGAAGACCAGCAACTGCTTTCAGGGCTCGCACATTCCTTGTGGGAGAAGGAGCCGGAAGTTTGCCTTTTCGGAAACAGACTCTGCCGAGAACGAGCACCATGAGATATGACATCTCTGGGAAAGCACAGATCCCCAGTGCTGTTGTGCCTGTGAATAGCCTGCCAAGGAAACGTAAAGATCAGCAACATCTTTCAGGGCTATCACATTCCTTGTAGGAGAGATAGCCAGACGTTTGCCTTTTCGAAATCAGGCTCTGCCGAGAATGAGCACCCTGAGATATGACATCTCTGGGAAAGCACAGATCCCCAGTGCTGTTGTGCCTGTGAATAGCGTTCCTAGGGAGGATGAAGACCAGCAATATCTTTCAGGGCTCTCTCCTTCCCTGTAGGAGAAATAGCCAGACGTTTGCCTTTTCGGAAACAGGCTCTGCCGAGAACGAGCACCATGAGATATGACATCTCTGGGAAAGCACAAATCCCCAGTGCTGTTGTGCCTGTGAATAGCCTGCCAAGGAAGGATGAAGACCAGCAACAGCTTTCAGTGCTGGCACATTCCTTGTGGGAGAAGGAGCTGGACGTTTGCCTTTTGGGAATCAGGCTCTGCCGAGAACGAGTACCATGAGATATGACATCTCTGGGAAAGCACAGATCCCCAGTGCTGTTGTGCCTCTGAATAGCCTGCCAAGGACAGGTAAAGATCAGCAACATCTTTCAGGGCTATCACATTCCTTGTAGGAGAGATAGCCAGACGTTTGCCTTTTCGAAATCAGGCTCTGCCGAGAACGAGCACCCTGAGATATGACATCTCTGGGAAAGCACAGATTCCCAGTGCTGTTATGCCTGTGAGTAGCCTACCAAGGGGAGGTGAACACCAGCAATATCTTTCAGGGCTCTCTCCTTCCCTGTAGGAGAAATAGCCAGACGTTTGCCTTTTCGGAAACAGGCTCTGCCGAGAACGAGCACCCTGAGATATGACATCTCTGGGAAAGCCCAGATCCCCAGTGCTGTTGTGCCTGTGAATAGGCTGCCAAGGGAGGATGAAGACCAGCAACTGCTTTCAGGGCTGGCACATTCCTTGTGGGAGAAGGAGCCGGACGTTTGCCTTTTCGGAAACAGACTCTGCCGAGAACGAGCACCATGAGATATGACATCTCTGGGAAAGCACAGATCCCCAGTGCTGTTGTGCCTGTGAACAGGCTGACAAGGAAACGTAAAGACCAGCAACTGCTTTCAGGGCTATCACCTTCCTTCTAGAAGGAATAGCCAGACATTTGCCTTTTCGGAATCAGGCTCTGCCGAGAACGAGCACCATGAGATCTTCAACCTAGCATAAAGCCCAGATCCCCAGTGCTGTTGTGCCTGTGACTAGGCTGCCAAGGGAGGATGAAGACCAGCAACAGATTTCAGGGCTGGCACATTCCTTGTAGGAGGAAAAGACGGACGTTTGTCTTTTGGGAATCAGGCTCTGCCGAGAACGAGCACCATGAGATATGACATCTCTGGGAAAGCACAGATCCCCAGTGCTGTTGTGCCTGTGAATAGCGTTCCTAGGGAGGATGAAGACCAGCAACAGCTTTGAGGGCTGGCACATTCCTTGTAGGAGAAGGAGCCGGACGTTTCCCTTTTCCGAAACAGGCTCTGCCGAGAACGAGCACCATGAGATATGACATCTCTGGGAAAGCACAAATCCCCAGTGCTGTAGTGCCTGTGAATAGCCTGCCAAGGACAGGTAAAGGTCAGCAACATCTTTCGGGGCTGTCCCCCTCCTTGTAGGAGGAATAGCCAGACGTTTGCCTTTTCGGAAAAAGGCTCTGCCGAGAACGAGCACCCTGAGATATGACATCTCTGGGAAAGCCCAGATCCCCAGTGCTGTTGTGCCTGTGAATAGGCTGCCAAGGGAGGATGAAGACCAGCAACTGCTTTCAGGGCTGGCACATTCCTTGTGGGAGAAGGAGCCGGACGTTTGCCTTTTCGGAAACAGACTCTGCCGAGAACGAGCACCATGAGATATGACATCTCTGGGAAAGCACAGATCCCCAGTGCTGTTGTGCCTGTGAACAGGCTGACAAGGGAGGGTGAAGACCAGCAACAGCTTTCAGGGCTGGCACATTCCTTGTGGGAGAAGGAGCTGGACGTTTGCCTTTTGGGAATCAGGCTCTGCCGAGAACGAGTACCATGAGATATGACATCTCTGGGAAAGCACAGATCCCCAGTGCTGTTGTGCCTCTGAATAGCCTGCCAAGGACAGGTAAAGATCAGCAACATCTTTCAGGGCTATCACATTCCTTGTAGGAGAGATAGCCAGACGTTTGCCTTTTCGAAATCAGGCTCTGCCGAGAACGAGCACCCTGAGATATGACATCTCTGGGAAAGCACAGATTCCCAGTGCTGTTATGCCTGTGAGTAGCCTACCAAGGGGAGGTGAACACCAGCAATATCTTTCAGGGCTCTCTCCTTCCCTGTAGGAGAAATAGCCAGACGTTTGCCTTTTCGGAAACAGGCTCTGCCGAGAACGAGCACCATGAGATATGACATCTCTGGGAAAGCCCAGATCCCCAGTGCTGTTGTGCCTGTGAATAGGCTGCCAAGGGAGGATGAAGACCAGCAACTGCTTTCAGGGCTGGCACATTCCTTGTGGGAGAAGGAGCCGGACGTTTGCCTTTTCGGAAACAGGCTCTGCCGAGAACGAGCACCATGAGATATGACATCTCTGGGAAAGCACAGATCCCCAGTGCTGTTGTGCCTGTGAACAGGCTGACAAGGAAACGTAAAGACCAGCAACTGCTTTCAGGGCTATCACCTTCCTTGTAGAAGGAATAGCCAGACATTTGCCTTTTCGGAATCAGGCTCTGCCGAGAACGAGCACCATGAGATCTTCAACCTAGCATAAAGCCCAGATCCCCAGTGCTGTTGTGCCTGTGACTAGGCTGACAAGGGAGGATGAAGACCAGCAACAGATTTCAGGGCTGGCACATTCCTTGTAGGAGGAAAAGCCGGACGTTTGCCTTTTCGGAATCAGGCTCTGCCGAGAACGAGCACCATGAGATATGACATCTCTGGCAAAGCACAGATCCCCAGTGCTGTTGTGCCTGTGAATAGGCTGCCAAGGGAGGATGAAGACCAGCAACTGCTTTCAGGGCTATCACCTTCCTTGTAGAAGGAATAGCCAGACGTTTGCCTTTTCGGAATCAGGCTCTGCCGAGAACGAGCACCCTGAGATATGACATCTCTGGGAAAGCCCAGATCCCCAGTGCTGTTGTGCCTGTGAATAGGCTGCCAAGGGAGGATGAAGACCAGCAACTGCTTTCAGGGCTATCACCTTCCTTGTAGAAGGAATAGCCAGACGATTGCCTTTTCAGAATCAGGCTCTGCCGAGAACGAGCACCATGAGATATGACATCTCTGGGAAAGTACAGATCCCCAGTGCTGTTGTGCCTGTGAACAGGCTGACAAGGGAGGGTGAAGACCAGCAACTGCTTTCAGGGCTCGCACATTCCTTGTGGGAGAAGGAGCCGGACGTTTCCCTTTTCGGAAACAGACTCTGCCGAGAACGAGCACCATGAGATATGACATCTCTGGGAAAGCACAGATCCCCAGTGCTGTTGTGCCTGTGAATAGCCTGCCAAGGAAACGTAAAGATCAGCAACATCTTTCAGGGCTATCACATTCCTTGTAGGAGAGATAGCCAGACGTTTGCCTTTTCGAAATCAGGCTCTGCCGAGAACGAGCACCCTGAGATATGACATCTCTGGGAAAGCACAGATCCCCAGTGCTGTTGTGCCTGTGAATAGCGTTCCTAGGGAGGATGAAGACCAGCAATATCTTTCAGGGCTGGCACATTCCTTGTGGGAGAAGGAGCTGGACGTTTGCCTTTTGGGAATCAGGCTCTGCCGAGAACGAGCACCATGAGATATGACATCTCTGGGAAAGCACAGATCCCCTGTGCTGTTGTGCCTGTGAATAGCGTTCCTAGGGAGGATGAAGACCAGCAACAGCTTTCAGGGCTGCCTCATTCCTTGTGGGAGAAGGAGCTGGACGTTTGCCTTTTGGGAATCAGGCTCTGCCGAGAACGAGCACCATGAGATATGACATCTCTGGGAAAGCAGAGATCCCCAGTGCTGTTGTGCCTGTGAATAGCGTTCCTAGGGAGGATGAAGACCAGCAACAGCTTTCAGGGCTGGCACATTCCTTGTAGGAGGAATAGCCAGACGTTTGCCTTTTCGGAAACAGGCTCTGCCGAGAACGAGCACCATGAGATATGACATCTCTGGGAAAGCACAGATCCCCAGTGCTGTTGTGCCTGTGAACAGGCTGACAAGGGAGGGTGAAGACCAGCAACTGCTTTCAGGGCTGGCACATTCCTTGTGGGAGAAGGAGCCGGACGTTTGCCTTTTCGGAAACAGACTCTGCCGAGAACGAGTACCATGAGATATGACATCTCTGGGAAAGCACAGATCCCCAGTGCTGTTGTGCCTCTGAATAGCCTGCCAAGGACAGGTAAAGATCAGCAACATCTTTCAGGGCTATCACATTCCTTGTAGGAGAGATAGCCAGACGTTTGCCTTTTCGAAATCAGGCTCTGCCGAGAACGAGCACCCTGAGATATGACATCTCTGGGAAAGCACAGATTCCCAGTGCTGTTATGCCTGTGAGTAGCCTACCACGGGGAGGTGAACACCAGCAATATCTTTCAGGGCTCTCTCCTTCCCTGTAGGAGAAATAGCCAGACGTTTGCCTTTTCGGAAACAGGCTCTGCCGAGAACGAGCACCCTGAGATATGACATCTCTGGGAAAGCCCAGATCCCCAGTGCTGTTGTGCCTGTGAATAGGCTGACAAGGGAGGATGAAGACCAGCAACTGCTTTCAGGGCTGGCACATTCCTTGTGGGAGAAGGAGCCGGACGTTTGCCTTTTCGGAAACAGGCTCTGCCGAGAACGAGCACCATGAGATCTTCAACCTAGCATAAAGCCCAGATCCCCAGTGCTGTTGTGCCTGTGACTAGGCTGCCAAGGGAGGATGAAGACCAGCAACAGATTTCAGGGCTGGCACATTCCTTGTAGGAGGAAAAGCCGGACGTTTGCCTTTTGGGAATCAGGCTCTGCCGAGAACGAGCACCATGAGATATGACATCTCTGGGAAAGCACAGATCCCCAGTGTTGTTGTGCCTGTGAATAGCATTCCTAGGGAGGATGAAGACCAGCAACAGCTTTGAGGGCTGGCACATTCCTTGTAGGAGAAGGAGCCGGACGTTTCCCTTTTCTGAAACAGGCTCTGCCGAGAACGAGCACCATGAGATATGACATCTCTGGGAAAGCACAAATCCCCAGTGCTGTAGTGCCTGTGAATAGCCTGCCAAGGACAGGTAAAGGTCAGCAACATCTTTCGGGGCTGTCCCCCTCCTTGTAGGAGGAATAGCCAGACGTTTGCCTTTTCGGAAAAAGGCTCTGCCGAGAACGAGCACCCTGAGATATGACATCTCTGGCAAAGCACAGATCCCCAGTGCTGTTGTGCCTGTGAATAGGCTGCCAAGGGAGGATGAAGACCAGCAACTGCTTTCAGGGCTATCACCTTCCTTGTAGAAGGAATAGCCAGACGATTGCCTTTTCGGAATCAGGCTCTGCCGAGAACGAGCACCATGAGATATGACATCTCTGGGAAAGTACAGATCCCCAGTGCTGTTGTGCCTGTGAACAGGCTGACAAGGGAGGGTGAAGACCAGCAACTGCTTTCAGGGCTGGCACATTCCTTGTGGGAGAAGGAGCCGGACGTTTGCCTTTTCGGAAACAGGCTCTGCCGAGAACGAGCACCCTGAGATATGACATCTCTGGGAAAGCACAGATCCCCAGTGCTGTTGTGCCTGTGAACAGGCTGACAAGGGAGGGTGAAGACCAGCAACTGCTTTCAGGGCTGGCACATTCCTTGTGGGAGAAGGAGCCGGACGTTTGCCTTTTCGGAAACAGGCTCTGCCGAGAACGAGCACCATGAGATATGACATCTCTGGGAAAGCACAGATCCCCAGTGCTGTTGTGCCTGTGAATAGCCCGCCAAGGGGAGCTGAAGACCAGCAATATCTTTCAGGGCTCTCTCCTTCCATGTAGGAGGAATAGCCTGAAGTTTGCCTTTTCGGAAACAGGCTCTGCCGAGAACGAGCACCATGAGATCTTCAACCTAGCATAAAGCCCAGATCCCCAGTGCTGTTGTGCCTGTGAATAGGCTACCAAGGGAGGATGAAGACCAGCAACAGATTTCAGGGCTGGCACATCCTTGTAGGTGGAAAAGCCGGACATTTGCTTTTTCAGAATCAGGCTCTGCTGAGAACGAGCACCATGAGATATGACATCTCTGGGAAAGCACAGATCCCCAGTGCTGTTGTGCCTGTGAATAGGCTTCCAAGGGAGGATGAAGACCAGCAACTGCTTTCAGGGCTATCACCTTCCTTGTAGAAGGAATAGCCAGACGTTTGCCTTTTCGGAAACAGGCTCTGCCGAGAACGAGCACCATGAGATATGACATCTCTGGGAAAGCACAGATCCCCAGTGCTGTTGTGCCTGTGAATAGCCCGCCAAGGGGAGCTGAACACCAGCAATATCTTTCAGGGCTCTCTCCTTCCTTGTAGGAGGAATAGCCAGACGTTTGCCTTTTCGGAAACAGGCTCTGCCGAGAACGAGCACCATGAGACCTTCAACCTAGCATAAAGCCCAGATCCCCAGTGCTGTTGTGCCTGTGAATAGGCTGCCAAGGGAGGATGAAGACCAGCAACAGATTTCAGGGCTGGCACATTCCTTGTAGGAGGAAAAGCCGGACGTTTGCCTTTTCGGAATCAGGCTCTGCCGAGAACGAGCACCATGAGATATGACATCTCTGGGAAAGCACAAATCCCCAGTGCTGTAGTGCCTGTGAATAGCCTGCCAAGGAAACGTAAAGGTCAGCAACATCTTTCGGGGCTGTCCCCCTCCTTGTAGGAGGAATAGCCAGACGTTTGCCTTTTCGGAAACAGGCTCTGCCGAGAACGAGCACCCTGAGATATGACATCTCTGGGAAAGCACAGATCCCCAGTGCTGTTGTGCCTGTGAATAGGCTGCCAAGGGAGGATGAAGACCAGCAACTGCTTTCAGGGCTATCACCTTCCTTGTAGAAGGAATAGCCAGACGATTGCCTTTTCGGAATCAGGCTCTGCCGAGAACGAGTACCATGAGATATGACATCTCTGGGAAAGTACAGATCCCCAGTGCTGTTGTGCCTGTGAACAGGCTGACAAGGGAGGGTGAAGACCAGCAACTGCTTTCAGGGCTGGCACATTCCTTGTAGGAGAAGGAGCCGGACGTTTCCCTTTTCTGAAACAGGCTCTGCCGAGAACGAGCACCATGAGATATGACATCTCTGGGAAAGCACAGATCCCCAGTGCTGTTGTGCCTGTGAGTAGCCTACCAAGGGGAGGTGAACACCAGCAATATCTTTCAGGGCTCTCTCCTTCCCTGTAGGAGAAATAGCCAGACGTTTGCCTTTTCGGAAACAGGCTCTGCCGAGAACGAGCACCATGAGATATGACATCTCTGGGAAAGCACAAATCCCCAGTGCTGTAGTGCCTGTGAATAGGCTGCCAAGGGAGAATGAAGACCAGCAACAGCTTTCAGGGCTGGCACATTCCTTGTGGGAGAAGGAGCTGGACGTTTGCCTTTTGGGAATCAGGCTCTGCCGAGAACGAGCACCATGAGATATGACATCTCTGGGAAAGCACAGATCCCCAGTGCTGTTGTGCCTGTGAATAGCGTTCCTAGGGAGGATGAAGACCAGCAACAGCTTTCAGGGCTGCCTCATTCCTTGTGGGAGAAGGAGCTGGACGTTTGCCTTTTGGGAATCAGGCTCTGCCGAGAACGAGCACCATGAGATATGACATCTCTGGGAAAGCACAGATCCCCAGTGCTGTTGTGCCTGTGAATAGCGTTCCTAGGGAGGATGAAGACCAGCAACAGCTTTCAGGGCTGGCACATTCCTTGTAGCAGAAGGAGCCGGACGTTTCCCTTTTCTGAAACAGGCTCTGCCGAGAACGAGCACCATGAGATCTTCAACCTAGCATAAAGCCCAGATCCCCAGTGCTGTTGTGCCTGTGAATAGGCTGCCAAGGGAGGATGAAGACCAGCAACTGCTTTCAGGGCTATCACCTTCCTTGTAGAAGGAATAGCCAGACGTTTGCCTTTTCGGAATCAGGCTCTGCCGAGAACGAGCACCATGAGAGATGACATCTCTGGGAAAGCACAGATCCCCAGTGCTGTTGTGCCTGTGAACAGGCTGACAAGGGAGGGTGAAGACCAGCAACTGCTTTCAGGGCTGGCACATTCCTTGTGGGAGAAGGAGCCGGACGTTTGCCTTTTCGGAAACAGACTCTGCCGAGAACGAGTACCATGAGATATGACATCTCTGGGAAAGCACAGATCCCCAGTGCTGTTGTGCCTGTGAATAGCCTGCCAAGGAAACGTAAAGATCAGCAACATCTTTCAGGGCTATCACATTCCTTGTAGGAGAGATAGCCAGACGTTTGCCTTTTCGAAATCAGGCTCTGCCGAGAACGAGCACCATGAGATATGACATCTCTGGGAAAGCACAGATCCCCAGTGCTGTTGTGCCTGTGAATAGCGTTCCTAGGGAGGATGAAGACCAGCAATATCTTTCAGGGCTCTCTCCTTCCCTGTAGGAGAAATAGCCAGACGTTTGCCTTTTCGGAAACAGGCTCTGCCGAGAACGAGCACCATGAGATATGACATCTCTGGGAAAGCACAAATCCCCAGTGCTGTTGTGCCTGTGAATAGCGTTCCTAGGGAGGATGAAGACCAGCAACAGCTTTCAGGGCTGGCACATTCCTTGTAGGAGAAGGAGCCGGACGTTTCCCTTTTCTGAAACAGGCTCTGCCGAGAACGAGCACCATGAGATATGACATCTCTGGGAAAGCACAAATCCCCAGTGCTGTAGTGCCTGTGAATAGCCTGCCAAGGACAGGTAAAGGTCAGCAACATCTTTCGGGGCTGTCCCCCTCCTTGTAGGAGGAATAGCCAGACGTTTGCCTTTTCGGAAACAGGCTCTGCCGAGAACGAGCACCCTGAGATATGACATCTCTGGGAAAGCCCAGATCCCCAGTGCTGTTGTGCCTGTGAATAGGCTGCCAAGGGAGGATGAAGACCAGCAACAGCTTTCAGGGCTGGCACATTCCTTGTGGGAGAAGGAGCTGGACGTTTGCCTTTTGGGAATCAGGCTCTGCCGAGAACGAGCACCATGAGATATGACATCTCTGGGAAAGCACAGATCCCCTGTGCTGTTGTGCCTGTGAATAGCGATCCTAGGGAGGATGAAGACCAGCAACAGCTTTCAGGGCTGCCTCATTCCTTGTGGGAGAAGGAGCTGGACGTTTGCCTTTTGGGAATCAGGCTCTGCCGAGAACGAGCACCATGAGATATGACATCTCTGGGAAAGCACAGATCCCCAGTGCTGTTGTGCCTGTGAATAGCGTTCCTAGGGAGGATGAAGACCAGCAACAGCTTTCAGGGCTGGCACATTCCTTGTAGGAGGAATAGCCAGACGTTTGCCTTTTCGGAAACAGGCTCTGCCGAGAACGAGCACCCTGAGATATGACATCTCTGGGAAAGCACAGATCCCCAGTGCTGTAGTGCCTGTGAACAGGCTGACAAGGGAGGGTGAAGACCAGCAACTGCTTTCAGGGCTGGCACATTCCTTGTGGGAGAAGGAGCCGGACGTTTGCCTTTTCGGAAACAGACTCTGCCGAGAACGAGTACCATGAGATATGACATCTCTGGGAAAGCACAGATCCCCTGTGCTGTTGTGCCTGTGAATAGCCTGCCAAGGAAACGTAAAGATCAGCAACATCTTTCAGGGCTATCACATTCCTTGTAGGAGAGATAGCCAGACGTTTGCCTTTTCGAAATCAGGCTCTGCCGAGAACGAGCACCATGAGATATGACATCTCTGGGAAAGCACAGATCCCCAGTGCTGTTGTGCCTGTGAGTAGCCTACCAAGGGGAGGTGAACACCAGCAATATCTTTCAGGGCTCTCTCCTTCCCTGTAGGAGAAATAGCCAGACGTTTGCCTTTTCGGAAACAGGCTCTGCCGAGAACGAGCACCATGAGATATGACATCTCTGGGAAAGCACAAATCCCCAGTGCTGTAGTGCCTGTGAATAGGCTGCCAAGGGAGAATGAAGACCAGCAACAGCTTTCAGGGCTGGCACATTCCTTGTGGGAGAAGGAGCTGGACGTTTGCCTTTTGGGAATCAGGCTCTGCCGAGAACGAGCACCATGAGATATGACATCTCTGGGAAAGCACAGATCCCCAGTGCTGTTGTGCCTGTGAATAGCGTTCCTAGGGAGGATGAAGACCAGCAACAGCTTTCAGGGCTGGCACATTCCTTGTAGGAGAAGGAGCCGGACGTTTCCCTTTTCTGAAACAGGCTCTGCCGAGAACGAGCACCATGAGATATGACATCTCTGGGAAAGCACAGATCCCCAGTGCTGTTGTGCCTGTGAATAGCGTTCCTAGGGAGGATGAAGACCAGCAACAGCTTTCAGGGCTGGCACATTCCTTGTAGCAGAAGGAGCCGGACGTTTCCCTTTTCTGAAACAGGCTCTGCCGAGAACGAGCACCATGAGATCTTCAACCTAGCATAAAGCCCAGATCCCCAGTGCTGTAGTGCCTGTGACTAGGCTGCCAAGGGAGGATGAAGACCAGCAACAGATTTCAGGGCTGGCACATTCCTTGTAGGAGGAAAAGCCGGACGTTTGCCTTTTCGGAATCAGGCTCTGCCGAGAACGAGCACCATGAGATATGACATCTCTGGGAAAGCACAGATCCCCAGTGCTGTTGTGCCTGTGAATAGCCCGCCAAGGGGAGCTGAACACCAGCAATATCTTTCAGGGCTCTCTCCTTCCTTGTAGGAGGAATAGCCAGACGTTTGCCTTTTCGGAAACAGGCTCTGCCGAGAACGAGCACCATGAGACCTTCAACCTAGCATAAAGCCCAGATCCCCAGTGCTGTTGTGCCTGTGAATAGGCTGCCAAGGGAGGATGAAGACCAGCAACAGATTTCAGGGCTGGCACATTCCTTGTAGGAGGAAAAGCCGGACGTTTGCCTTTTCGGAATCAGGCTCTGCCGAGAACGAGCACCATGAGATATGACATCTCTGGGAAAGCACAAATCCCCAGTGCTGTAGTGCCTGTGAATAGCCTGCCAAGGAAACGTAAAGGTCAGCAACATCTTTCGGGGCTGTCCCCCTCCTTGTAGGAGGAATAGCCAGACGTTTGCCTTTTCAGAATCAGGCTCTGCCGAGAACGAGCACCATGAGATATGACATCTCTGGGAAAGTACAGATCCCCAGTGCTGTTGTGCCTGTGAACAGGCTGACAAGGGAGGGTGAAGACCAGCAACTGCTTTCAGGGCTGGCACATTCCTTGTGGGAGAAGGAGCCGGACGTTTGCCTTTTCGGAAACAGACTCTGCCGAGAACGAGTACCATGAGATATGACATCTCTGGGAAAGCACAGATCCCCAGTGCTGTTGTGCCTGTGAATAGCCTGCCAAGGAAACGTAAAGATCAGCAACATCTTTCAGGGCTATCACATTCCTTGTAGGAGAGATAGCCAGACGTTTGCCTTTTCGAAATCAGGCTCTGCCGAGAACGAGCACCCTGAGATATGACATCTCTGGGAAAGCACAGATCCCCAGTGCTGTTGTGCCTGTGAATAGCGTTCCTAGGGAGGATGAAGACCAGCAATATCTTTCAGGGCTCTCTCCTTCCCTGTAGGAGAAATAGCCAGACGTTTGCCTTTTCGGAAACAGGCTCTGCCGAGAACGAGCACCATGAGATATGACATCTCTGGGAAAGCACAAATCCCCAGTGCTGTTGTGCCTGTGAATAGCGTTCCTAGGGAGGATGAAGACCAGCAACAGCTTTCAGGGCTGGCACATTCCTTGTAGGAGAAGGAGCCGGACGTTTCCCTTTTCTGAAACAGGCTCTGCCGAGAACGAGCACTATGAGATATGACATCTCTGGGAAAGCACAAATCCCCAGTGCTGTAGTGCCTGTGAATAGCCTGCCAAGGACAGGTAAAGGTCAGCAACATCTTTCGGGGCTGTCCCCCTCCTTGTAGGAGGAATAGCCAGACGTTTGCCTTTTCGGAAACAGGCTCTGCCGAGAACGAGCACCCTGAGATATGACATCTCTGGGAAAGCCCAGATCCCCAGTGCTGTTGTGCCTGTGAATAGGCTGCCAAGGGAGAATGAAGACCAGCAACAGCTTTCAGGGCTGGCACATTCCTTGTGGGAGAAGGAGCTGGACGTTTGCCTTTTGGGAATCAGGCTCTGCCGAGAACGAGCACCATGAGATATGACATCTCTGGGAAAGCACAGATCCCCTGTGCTGTTGTGCCTGTGAATAGCGATCCTAGGGAGGATGAAGACCAGCAACAGCTTTCAGGGCTGCCTCATTCCTTGTGGGAGAAGGAGCTGGACGTTTGCCTTTTGGGAATCAGGCTCTGCCGAGAACGAGCACCATGAGATATGACATCTCTGGGAAAGCACAGATCCCCAGTGCTGTTGTGCCTGTGAATAGCGTTCCTAGGGAAGATGAAGACCAGCAACAGCTTTCAGGGCTGGCACATTCCTTGTAGGAGGAATAGCCAGACGTTTGCCTTTTCGGAAACAGGCTCTGCCGAGAACGAGCACCCTGAGATATGACATCTCTGGGAAAGTACAGATCCCCAGTGCTGTTGTGCCTGTGAACAGGCTGACAAGGGAGGGTGAAGACCAGCAACTGCTTTCAGGGCTGGCACATTCCTTGTGGGAGAAGGAGCCGGACGTTTGCCTTTTCGGAAACAGACTCTGCCGAGAACGAGTACCATGAGATATGACATCTCTGGGAAAGCACAGATCCCCTGTGCTGTTGTGCCTGTGAATAGCCTGCCAAGGAAACGTAAAGATCAGCAACATCTTTCAGGGCTATCACATTCCTTGTAGGAGAGATAGCCAGACGTTTGCCTTTTCGAAATCAGGCTCTGCCGAGAACGAGCACCATGAGATATGACATCTCTGGGAAAGCACAAATCCCCAGTGCTGTAGTGCCTGTGAATAGCCTGCCAAGGGAGAATGAAGACCAGCAACAGCTTTCAGGGCTGGCACATTCCTTGTGGGAGAAGGATCTGGACGTTTGCCTTTTGGGAATCAGGCTCTGCCGAGAACGAGCACCATGAGATCTTCAACCTAGCATAAAGCCCAGATCCCCAGTGCTGTTGTGCCTGTGAATAGCATTCCTAGGGAGGATGAAGACCAGCAACTGCTTTCACGGCTATCACCTTCCTTGTAGAAGGAATAGCCAGACGTTTGCCTTTTGGGAATCAGGCTCTGCCGAGAACGAGCACCATGAGATATGACATCTCTGGGAAAGCACAGATCCCCAGTGCTGTTGTGCCTGTGAATAGCATTCCTAGGGAGGATGAAGACCAGCAACAGCTTTCAGGGCTGGCACATTCCTTGTAGGAGAAGGAGCCGGACGTTTCCCTTTTCTGAAACAGTCTCTGCCGAGAACGAGCACCATGAGATATGACATCTCTGGGAAAGCACAAATCCCCAGTGCTGTTGTGCCTGTTAATAGCCTGCCAAGGAAAGGTAAAGGTCAGCAACATCTTTCGGGGCTGTCCCCCTCCTTGTAGGAGGAATAGCCAGACGTTTGCCTTTTCGGAAACAGGCTCTGCCGAGAACGAGCACCATGAGATATGACATCTCTGGGAAAGCCCAGATCCCCAGTGCTGTTGTGCCTGTGAGTAGCCTACCAAGGAGAGGTGAACACCAGCAATATCTTTCAGGGCTCTCTCCTTCCCTGTAGGAGAAATAGCCAGACGTTTGCCTTTTCGGAAACAGGCTCTGCCGAGAACGAGCACCATGAGATCTTCAACCTAGCATAAAGCCCAGATCCCCAGTGCTGTTGTGCCTGTGAATAGGCTACCAAGGGAGGATGAAGACCAGCAACAGATTTCAGGGCTGGCACATCCTTGTAGGAGGAAAAGCCGGACATTTGCTTTTTCAGAATCAGGCTCTGCCGAGAACGAGCACCATGAGATATGACATCTCTGGGAAAGCACAGATCCCCAGTGCTGTTGTGCCTGTGAATAGCGTTCCTAGGGAGGATGAAGACCAGCAACAGCTTTCAGGGCTGGCACATTCCTTGTAAGAGAAGGAGCCGGACGTTTCCCTTTTCTGAAACAGGCTCTGCCGAGAACGAGCACCATGAGATATGACATCTCTGGGAAAGCACAGATCCCCAGTGCTGTTGTGCCTGTGAATAGCCCGCCAAGGGGAGCTGAACACCAGCAATATCTTTCAGGGCTCTCTCCTTCCTTGTAGGAGGAATAGCCAGACGTTTGCCTTTTCGGAAACAGGCTCTGCCGAGAACGAGCACCATGAGACCTTCAACCTAGCATAAAGCCCAGATCCCCAGTGCTGTTGTGCCTGTGAATAGGCTGCCAAGGGAGGATGAAGACCAGCAACAGATTTCAGGGCTGGCACATTCCTTGTAGGAGGAAAAGCCGGACGTTTGCCTTTTCGGAATCAGGCTCTGCCGAGAACGAGCACCATGACATATGACATCTCTGGGAAAGCACAAATCCCCAGTGCTGTAGTGCCTGTGAATAGCCTGCCAAGGAAACGTAAAGGTCAGCAACATCTTTCGGGGCTGTCCCCCTCCTTGTAGGAGGAATAGCCAGACGTTTGCCTTTTCGGAAACAGGCTCTGCCGAGAACGAGCACCCTGAGATATGACATCTCTGGGAAAGCACAGATCCCCAGTGCTGTTGTGCCTGTGAATAGGCTGCCAAGGGAGGATGAAGACCAGCAACTGCTTTCAGGGCTATCACCTTCCTTGTAGAAGGAATAGCCAGACGATTGCCTTTTCGGAATCAGGCTCTGCCGAGAACGAGTACCATGAGATATGACATCTCTGGGAAAGTACAGATCCCCAGTGCTGTTGTGCCTGTGAACAGGCTGACAAGGGAGGGTGAAGACCAGCAACTGCTTTCAGGGCTGGCACATTCCTTGTAGGAGAAGGAGCCGGACGTTTCCCTTTTCTGAAACAGGCTCTGCCGAGAACGAGCACCATGAGATATGACATCTCTGGGAAAGCACAAATCCCCAGTGCTGTAGTGCCTGTGAATAGCCTGCCAAGGACAGGTAAAGGTCAGCAACATCTTTCGGGGCTGTCCCCCTCCTTGTAGGAGGAATAGCCAGACGTTTGCCTTTTCGGAAACAGGCTCTGCCGAGAACGAGCACCATGAGATATGACATCTCTGGGAAAGCCCAGATCCCCAGTGCTGTTGTGCCTGTGAATAGGCTGCCAAGGGAGGATGAAGACCAGCAACAGCTTTCAGGGCTGGCACATTCCTTGTGGGAGAAGGAGCTGGACGTTTGCCTTTTGGGAATCAGGCTCTGCCGAGAACGAGCACCATGAGATATGACATCTCTGGGAAAGCACAGATCCCCTGTGCTGTTGTGCCTGTGAATAGCGATCCTAGGGAGGATGAAGACCAGCAACAGCTTTCAGGGCTGCCTCATTCCTTGTGGGAGAAGGAGCTGGACGTTTGCCTTTTGGGAATCAGGCTCTGCCGAGAACGAGCACCATGAGATATGACATCTCTGGGAAAGCACAGATCCCCAGTGCTGTTGTGCCTGTGAATAGCGTTCCTAGGGAGGATGAAGACCAGCAACAGCTTTCAGGGCTGGCACATTCCTTGTAGGAGGAATAGCCAGACGTTTGCCTTTTCGGAAACAGGCTCTGCCGAGAACGAGCACCATGAGACCTTCAACCTAGCATAAAGCCCAGATCCCCAGTGCTGTTGTGCCTGTGAATAGGCTGCCAAGGGAGGATGAAGACCAGCAACAGATTTCAGGGCTGGCACATTCCTTGTAGGAGGAAAAGCCGGACGTTTGCCTTTTCGGAATCAGGCTCTGCCGAGAACGAGCACCATGACATATGACATCTCTGGGAAAGCACAAATCCCCAGTGCTGTAGTGCCTGTGAATAGCCTGCCAAGGAAACGTAAAGGTCAGCAACATCTTTCGGGGCTGTCCCCCTCCTTGTAGGAGGAATAGCCAGACGTTTGCCTTTTCGGAAACAGGCTCTGCCGAGAACGAGCACCCTGAGATATGACATCTCTGGGAAAGCACAGATCCCCAGTGCTGTTGTGCCTGTGAATAGGCTGCCAAGGGAGGATGAAGACCAGCAAATGCTTTCAGGGCTATCACCTTCCTTGTAGAAGGAATAGCCAGACGATTGCCTTTTCGGAATCAGGCTCTGCCGAGAACGAGTACCATGAGATATGACATCTCTGGGAAAGTACAGATCCCCAGTGCTGTTGTGCCTGTGAACAGGCTGACAAGGGAGGGTGAAGACCAGCAACTGCTTTCAGGGCTGGCACATTCCTTGTAGGAGAAGGAGCCGGACGTTTCCCTTTTCTGAAACAGGCTCTGCCGAGAACGAGCACCATGAGATATGACATCTCTGGGAAAGCACAAATCCCCAGTGCTGTAGTGCCTGTGAATAGCCTGCCAAGGACAGGTAAAGGTCAGCAACATCTTTCGGGGCTGTCCCCCTCCTTGTAGGAGGAATAGCCAGATGTTTGCCTTTTCGGAAACAGGCTCTGCCGAGAACGAGCACCATGAGATATGACATCTCTGGGAAAGCCCAGATCCCCAGTGCTGTTGTGCCTGTGAATAGGCTGCCAAGGGAGGATGAAGACCAGCAACAGCTTTCAGGGCTGGCACATTCCTTGTGGGAGAAGGAGCTGGACGTTTGCCTTTTGGGAATCAGGCTCTGCCGAGAACGAGCACCATGAGATATGACATCTCTGGGAAAGCACAGATCCCCTGTGCTGTTGTGCCTGTGAATAGCGATCCTAGGGAGGATGAAGACGAGCAACAGCTTTCAGGGCTGCCTCATTCCTTGTGGGAGAAGGAGCTGGACGTTTGCCTTTTGGGAACCAGGCTCTGCCAAGAACGAGCACCATGAGATATGACATCTCTGGGAAAGCACAAATCCCCAGTGCTGTAGTGCCTGTGAATAGCGTTCCTAGGGAGGATGAAGACCAGCAACAGCTTTCAGGGCTGGCACATTCCTTGTAGGAGGAATAGCCAGACGTTTGCCTTTTCGGAAACAGGCTCTGCCGAGAACGAGCACCCTGAGATATGACATCTCTGGGAAAGCACAGATCCCCAGTGCTGTAGTGCCTGTGAACAGGCTGACAAGGGAGGGTGAAGACCAGCAACTGCTTTCAGGGCTGGCACATTCCTTGTGGGAGAAGGAGCCGGACGTTTGCCTTTTCGGAAACAGACTCTGCCGAGAACGAGTACCATGAGATATGACATCTCTGGGAAAGCACAGATCCCCTGTGCTGTTGTGCCTGTGAATAGCCTGCCAAGGAAACGTAAAGATCAGCAACATCTTTCAGGGCTATCACATTCCTTGTAGGAGAGATAGCCAGACGTTTGCCTTTTGGGAATCAGGCTCTGCCGAGAACGAGCACCATGAGATATGACATCTCTGGGAAAGCACAGATCCCCAGTGCTGTTGTGCCTGTGAGTAGCCTACCAAGGGGAGGTGAACACCAGCAATATCTTTCAGGGCTCTCTCCTTCCCTGTAGGAGAAATAGCCAGACGTTTGCCTTTTCGGAAACAGGCTCTGCCGAGAACGAGCACCATGAGATATGACATCTCTGGGAAAGCACAAATCCCCAGTGCTGTAGTGCCTGTGAATAGGCTGCCAAGGGAGAATGAAGACCAGCAACAGCTTTCAGGGCTGGCACATTCCTTGTGGGAGAAGGAGCTGGACGTTTGCCTTTTGGGAATCAGGCTCTGCCGAGAACGAGCACCATGAGATATGACATCTCTGGGAAAGCACAGATCCCCAGTGCTGTTGTGCCTGTGAATAGCGTTCCTAGGGAGGATGAAGACCAGCAACAGCTTTCAGGGCTGCCTCATTCCTTGTGGGAGAAGGAGCTGGACGTTTGCCTTTTGGGAATCAGGCTCTGCCGAGAACGAGCACCATGAGATATGACATCTCTGGGAAAGCACAGATCCCCAGTGCTGTTGTGCCTGTGAATAGCGTTCCTAGGGAGGATGAAGACCAGCAACAGCTTTCAGGGCTGGCACATTCCTTGTAGCAGAAGGAGCCGGACGTTTCCCTTTTCTGAAACAGGCTCTGCCGAGAACGAGCACCATGAGATCTTCAACCTAGCATAAAGCCCAGATCCCCAGTGCTGTTGTGCCTGTGACTAGGCTGCCAAGGGAGGATGAAGACCAGCAACAGATTTCAGGGCTGGCACATTCCTTGTAGGAGGAAAAGCCGGACGTTTGCCTTTTCGGAATCAGGCTCTGCCGAGAACGAGCACCATGAGACCTTCAACCTAGCATAAAGCCCAGATCCCCAGTGCTGTTGTGCCTGTGAATAGGCTGCCAAGGGAGGATGAAGACCAGCAACAGATTTCAGGGCTGGCACATTCCTTGTAGGAGGAAAAGCCGGACGTTTGCCTTTTCGGAATCAGGCTCTGCCGAGAACGAGCACCATGAGATATGACATCTCTGGGAAAGCACAAATCCCCAGTGCTGTAGTGCCTGTGAATAGCCTGCCAAGGACAGGTAAAGGTCAGCAACATCTTTCGGGGCTGTCCCCCTCCTTGTAGGAGGAATAGCCAGACGTTTGCCTTTTCGGAAACAGGCTCTGCCGAGAACGAGCACCCTGAGATATGACATCTCTGGGAAAGCACAGATCCCCAGTGCTGTTGTGCCTGTGAATAGGCTGCCAAGGGAGGATGAAGACCAGCAACTGCTTTCAGGGCTATCACCTTCCTTGTAGAAGGAATAGCCAGACGTTTGCCTTTTCAGAATCAGGCTCTGCCGAGAACGAGCACCATGAGATATGACATCTCTGGGAAAGTACAGATCCCCAGTGCTGTTGTGCCTGTGAACAGGCTGACAAGGGAGGGTGAAGACCAGCAACTGCTTTCAGGGCTGGCACATTCCTTGTGGGAGAAGGAGCCGGACGTTTGCCTTTTCGGAAACAGACTCTGCCGAGAACGAGTACCATGAGATATGACATCTCTGGGAAAGCACAGATCCCCAGTGCTGTTGTGCCTGTGAATAGCCTGCCAAGGAAACGTAAAGATCAGCAACATCTTTCAGGGCTATCACATTCCTTGTAGGAGAGATAGCCAGACGTTTGCCTTTTCGAAATCAGGCTCTGCCGAGAACGAGCACCCTGAGATATGACATCTCTGGGAAAGCACAGATCCCCAGTGCTGTTGTGCCTGTGAATAGCGTTCCTAGGGAGGATGAAGACCAGCAATATCTTTCAGGGCTCTCTCCTTCCCTGTAGGAGAAATAGCCAGACGTTTGCCTTTTCGGAAACAGGCTCTGCCGAGAACGAGCACCATGAGATATGACATCTCTGGGAAAGCACAAATCCCCAGTGCTGTTGTGCCTGTGAATAGCGTTCCTAGGGAGGATGAAGACCAGCAACAGCTTTCAGGGCTGGCACATTCCTTGTAGGAGAAGGAGCCGGACGTTTCCCTTTTCTGAAACAGGCTCTGCCGAGAACGAGCACTATGAGATATGACATCTCTGGGAAAGCACAAATCCCCAGTGCTGTAGTGCCTGTGAATAGCCTGCCAAGGACAGGTAAAGGTCAGCAACATCTTTCGGGGCTGTCCCCCTCCTTGTAGGAGGAATAGCCAGACGTTTGCCTTTTCGGAAACAGGCTCTGCCGAGAACGAGCACCCTGAGATATGACATCTCTGGGAAAGCCCAGATCCCCAGTGCTGTTGTGCCTGTGACTAGGCTGCCAAGGGAGGATGAAGACCAGCAACAGATTTCAGGGCTGGCACATTCCTTGTAGGAGGAAAAGCCGGACGTTTGCCTTTTCGGAATCAGGCTCTGCCGAGAACGAGCACCATGAGATATGACATCTCTGGGAAAGCACAGATCCCCAGTGCTGTTGTGCCTGTGAATAGCCCGCCAAGGGGAGCTGAACACCAGCAATATCTTTCAGGGCTCTCTCCTTCCTTGTAGGAGGAATAGCCAGACGTTTGCCTTTTCGGAAACAGGCTCTGCCGAGAACGAGCACCATGAGACCTTCAACCTAGCATAAAGCCCAGATCCCCAGTGCTGTTGTGCCTGTGAATAGGCTGCCAAGGGAGGATGAAGACCAGCAACAGATTTCAGGGCTGGCACATTCCTTGTAGGAGGAAAAGCCGGACGTTTGCCTTTTCGGAATCAGGCTCTGCCGAGAACGAGCACCATGAGATATGACATCTCTGGGAAAGCACAAATCCCCAGTGCTGTAGTGCCTGTGAATAGCCTGCCAAGGACAGGTAAAGGTCAGCAACATCTTTCGGGGCTGTCCCCCTCCTTGTAGGAGGAATAGCCAGACGTTTGCCTTTTCGGAAACAGGCTCTGCCGAGAACGAGCACCCTGAGATATGACATCTCTGGGAAAGCACAGATCCCCAGTGCTGTTGTGCCTGTGAATAGGCTGCCAAGGGAGGATGAAGACCAGCAACTGCTTTCAGGGCTATCACCTTCCTTGTAGAAGGAATAGCCAGACGTTTGCCTTTTCAGAATCAGGCTCTGCCGAGAACGAGCACCATGAGATATGACATCTCTGGGAAAGTACAGATCCCCAGTGCTGTTGTGCCTGTGAACAGGCTGACAAGGGAGGGTGAAGACCAGCAACTGCTTTCAGGGCTGGCACATTCCTTGTGGGAGAAGGAGCCGGACGTTTGCCTTTTCGGAAACAGACTCTGCCGAGAACGAGTACCATGAGATATGACATCTCTGGGAAAGCACAGATCCCCAGTGCTGTTGTGCCTGTGAATAGCCTGCCAAGGAAACGTAAAGATCAGCAACATCTTTCAGGGCTATCACATTCCTTGTAGGAGAGATAGCCAGACGTTTGCCTTTTCGAAATCAGGCTCTGCCGAGAACGAGCACCCTGAGATATGACATCTCTGGGAAAGCACAGATCCCCAGTGCTGTTGTGCCTGTGAATAGCGTTCCTAGGGAGGATGAAGACCAGCAATATCTTTCAGGGCTCTCTCCTTCCCTGTAGGAGAAATAGCCAGACGTTTGCCTTTTCGGAAACAGGCTCTGCCGAGAACGAGCACCATGAGATATGACATCTCTGGGAAAGCACAAATCCCCAGTGCTGTTGTGCCTGTGAATAGCGTTCCTAGGGAGGATGAAGACCAGCAACAGCTTTCAGGGCTGGCACATTCCTTGTAGGAGAAGGAGCCGGACGTTTCCCTTTTCTGAAACAGGCTCTGCCGAGAACGAGCACTATGAGATATGACATCTCTGGGAAAGCACAAATCCCCAGTGCTGTAGTGCCTGTGAATAGCCTGCCAAGGACAGGTAAAGGTCAGCAACATCTTTCGGGGCTGTCCCCCTCCTTGTAGGAGGAATAGCCAGACGTTTGCCTTTTCGGAAACAGGCTCTGCCGAGAACGAGCACCCTGAGATATGACATCTCTGGGAAAGCCCAGATCCCCAGTGCTGTTGTGCCTGTGAATAGGCTGCCAAGGGAGGATGAAGACCAGCAACAGCTTTCAGGGCTGGCACATTCCTTGTGGGAGAAGGAGCTGGACGTTTGCCTTTTGGGAATCAGGCTCTGCCGAGAACGAGCACCATGAGATATGACATCTCTGGGAAAGCACAGATCCCCTGTGCTGTTGTGCCTGTGAATAGCGATCCTAGGGAGGATGAAGACCAGCAACAGCTTTCAGGGCTGCCTCATTCCTTGTGGGAGAAGGAGCTGGACGTTTGCCTTTTGGGAATCAGGCTCTGCCGAGAACGAGCACCATGAGATATGACATCTCTGGGAAAGCACAGATCCCCAGTGCTGTTGTGCCTGTGAATAGCGTTCCTAGGGAGGATGAAGACCAGCAACAGCTTTCAGGGCTGGCACATTCCTTGTAGGAGGAATAGCCAGACGTTTGCCTTTTCGGAAACAGGCTCTGCCGAGAACGAGCACCCTGAGATATGACATCTCTGGGAAAGCACAGATCCCCAGTGCTGTTGTGCCTGTGAACAGGCTGACAAGGGAGGGTGAAGACCAGCAACTGCTTTCAGGGCTGGCACATTCCTTGTGGGAGAAGGAGCCGGACGTTTGCCTTTTCGGAAACAGACTCTGCCGAGAACGAGTACCATGAGATATGACATCTCTGGGAAAGCACAGATCCCCTGTGCTGTTGTGCCTGTGAATAGCCTGCCAAGGAAACGTAAAGATCAGCAACATCTTTCAGGGCTATCACATTCCTTGTAGGAGAGATAGCCAGACGTTTGCCTTTTCGAAATCAGGCTCTGCCGAGAACGAGCACCATGAGATATGACATCTCTGGGAAAGCACAGATCCCCAGTGCTGTTGTGCCTGTGAGTAGCCTACCAAGGGGAGGTGAACACCAGCAATATCTTTCAGGGCTCTCTCCTTCCCTGTAGGAGAAATAGCCAGACGTTTGCCTTTTCGGAAACAGGCTCTGCCGAGAACGAGCACCATGAGATATGACATCTCTGGGAAAGCACAAATCCCCAGTGCTGTAGTGCCTGTGAATAGGCTGCCAAGGGAGAATGAAGACCAGCAACAGCTTTCAGGGCTGGCACATTCCTTGTGGGAGAAGGATCTGGACGTTTGCCTTTTGGGAATCAGGCTCTGCCGAGAACGAGCACCATGAGATATGACATCTCTGGGAAAGCACAGATCCCCAGTGCTGTTGTGCCTGTGAATAGCGTTCCTAGGGAGGATGAAGACCAGCAACAGCTTTCAGGGCTGCCTCATTCCTTGTGGGAGAAGGAGCTGGACGTTTGCCTTTTGGGAATCAGGCTCTGCCGAGAACGAGCACCATGAGATATGACATCTCTGGGAAAGCACAGATCCCCAGTGCTGTTGTGCCTGTGAATAGCGTTCCTAGGGAGGATGAAGACCAGCAACAGCTTTCAGGGCTGGCACATTCCTTGTAGCAGAAGGAGCCGGACGTTTCCCTTTTCTGAAACAGGCTCTGCCGAGAACGAGCACCATGAGATCTTCAACCTAGCATAAAGCCCAGATCCCCAGTGCTGTTGTGCCTGTGACTAGGCTGCCAAGGGAGGATGAAGACCAGCAACAGATTTCAGGGCTGGCACATTCCTTGTAGGAGGGAAAGCCGGACGTTTGCCTTTTCGGAATCAGGCTCTGCCGAGAACGAGCACCATGAGATATGACATCTCTGGCAAAGCACAGATCCCCAGTGCTGTTGTGCCTGTGAATAGGCTGCCAAGGGAGGATGAAGACCAGCAACTGCTTTCAGGGCTATCACCTTCCTTGTAGAAGGAATAGCCAGACGTTTGCCTTTTCGGAATCAGGCTCTGCCGAGAACGAGCACCATGAGAGATGACATCTCTGGGAAAGCACAGATCCCCAGTGCTGTTGTGCCTGTGAATAGCGTTCCTAGGGAGGATGAAGACCAGCAACAGCTTTCAGGGCTGGCACATTCCTTGTAAGAGAAGGAGCCGGACGTTTCCCTTTTCTGAAACAGGCTCTGCCGAGAACGAGCACCATGAGATATGACATCTCTGGGAAAGCACAGATCCCCAGTGCTGTTGTGCCTGTGAATAGCCCGCCAAGGGGAGCTGAACACCAGCAATATCTTTCAGGGCTCTCTCCTTCCTTGTAGGAGGAATAGCCAGACGTTTGCCTTTTCGGAAACAGGCTCTGCCGAGAACGAGCACCATGAGACCTTCAACCTAGCATAAAGCCCAGATCCCCAGTGCTGTTGTGCCTGTGAATAGGCTGCCAAGGGAGGATGAAGACCAGCAACAGATTTCAGGGCTGGCACATTCCTTGTAGGAAGAAAAGCCGGACGTTTGCCTTTTCGGAATCAGGCTCTGCCGAGAACGAGCACCATGACATATGACATCTCTGGGAAAGCACAAATCCCCAGTGCTGTAGTGCCTGTGAATAGCCTGCCAAGGAAACGTAAAGGTCAGCAACATCTTTCGGGGCTGTCCCCCTCCTTGTAGGAGGAATAGCCAGACGTTTGCCTTTTCGGAAACAGGCTCTGCCGAGAACGAGCACCCTGAGATATGACATCTCTGGGAAAGCACAGATCCCCAGTGCTGTTGTGCCTGTGAATAGGCTGCCAAGGGAGGATGAAGACCAGCAACTGCTTTCAGGGCTATCACCTTCCTTGTAGAAGGAATAGCCAGACGATTGCCTTTTCGGAATCAGGCTCTGCCGAGAACGAGTACCATGAGATATGACATCTCTGGGAAAGTACAGATCCCCAGTGCTGTTGTGCCTGTGAACAGGCTGACAAGGGAGGGTGAAGACCACCAACTGCTTTCAGGGCTGGCACATTCCTTGTGGGAGAAGGAGCCGGACGTTTCCTTTTTCTGAAACAGGCTCTGCCGAGAACGAGCACCATGAGATATGACATCTCTGGGAAAGCACAAATCCCCAGTGCTGTAGTGCCTGTGAATAGCCTGCCAAGGACAGGTAAAGGTCAGCAACATCTTTCGGGGCTGTCCCCCTCCTTGTAGGAGGAATAGCCAGACGTTTGCCTTTTCGGAAACAGGCTCTGCCGAGAACGAGCACCATGAGATATGACATCTCTGGGAAAGCACAGATCCCCAGTGCTGTTGTGCCTGTGAATAGGCTGCCAAGGGAGGATGAAGACCAGCAACTGCTTTCAGGACTATCACCTTCCTTGTAGAAGGAATAGCCAGACGTTTGCCTTTTCAGAATCAGGCTCTGCCGAGAACGAGCACCATGAGATATGACATCTCTGGGAAAGCCCAGATCCCCAGTGCTGTTGTGCCTGTGAACAGGCTGACAAGGGAGGGTGAAGACCAGCAACTGCTTTCAGGGCTGGCACATTCCTTGTGGGAGAAGGAGCCGGACGTTTGCCTTTTCGGAAACAGACTCTGCCGAGAACGAGTACCATGAGATATGACATCTCTGGGAAAGCACAGATCCCCAGTGCTGTTGTGCCTGTGAATAGCCTGCCAAGGAAACGTAAAGATCAGCAACATCTTTCAGGGCTATCACATTCCTTGTAGGAGAGATAGCCAGACGTTTGCCTTTTCGAAATCAGGCTCTGCCGAGAACGAGCACCCTGAGATATGACATCTCTGGGAAAGCACAGATCCCCAGTGCTGTTGTGCCTGTGAATAGGCTGCCAAGGGAGGATGAAGACCAGCAACTGCTTTCAGGGCTATCACCTTCCTTGTAGGAGGAATAGCCAGACGTTTGCCTTTTCGGAATCAGGCTCTGCCGAGAACGAGCACCATGAGAGATGACATCTCTGGGAAAGCACAGATCCCCAGTGCTGGTGTGCCTGTGAATAGCGTTCCTAGGGAGGATGAAGACCAGCAACAGCTTTCAGGGCTGGCACATTCCTTGTAAGAGAAGGAGCCGGACGTTTCCCTTTTCTGAAACAGGCTCTGCCGAGAACGAGCACCATGAGATATGACATCTCTGGGAAAGCACAGATCCCCAGTGCTGTTGTGCCTGTGAGTAGCCTACCAAGGGGAGGTGAACACCAGCAATATCTTTCAGGGCTCTCTCCTTCCTTGTAGGAGGAATAGCCAGACGTTTGCCTTTTCGGAAACAGGCTCTGCCGAGAACGAGCACCATGAGACCTTCAACCTAGCATAAAGCCCAGATCCCCAGTGCTGTTGTGCCTGTGAATAGGCTGCCAAGGGAGGATGAAGACCAGCAACAGATTTCAGGGCTGGCACATTCCTTGTAGGAGGAAAAGCCGGACGTTTGCCTTTTCGGAAACAGGCTCTGCCGAGAACGAGCACCCTGAGATATGACATCTCTGGGAAAGCACAGATCCCCTGTGCTGTTGTGCCTGTGAATAGGCTGCCAAGGGAGGATGAAGACCAGCAACTGCTTTCAGGGCTATCACCTTCCTTGTAGAAGGAATAGCCAGATGATTGCCTTTTCGGAATCAGGCTCTGCCGAGAACGAGTACCATGAGATATGACATCTCTGGGAAAGTACAGATCCCCAGTGCTGTTGTGCCTGTGAACAGGCTGACAAGGGAGGGTGAAGACCACCAACTGCTTTCAGGGCTGGCACATTCCTTGTGGGAGAAGGAGCCGGACGTTTCCTTTTTCTGAAACAGGCTCTGCCGAGAACGAGCACCATGAGATATGACATCTCTGGGAAAGCACAAATCCCCAGTGCTGTAGTGCCTGTGAATAGCCTGCCAAGGACAGGTAAAGGTCAGCAACATCTTTCGGGGCTGTCCCCCTCCTTGTAGGAGGAATAGCCAGACGTTTGCCTTTTCGGAAACAGGCTCTGCCGAGAACGAGCACCATGAGATATGACATCTCTGGGAAAGCACAGATCCCCAGTGCTGTTGTGCCTGTGAATAGGCTGCCAAGGGAGGATGAAGACCAGCAACTGCTTTCAGGACTATCACCTTCCTTGTAGAAGGAATAGCCAGACGTTTGCCTTTTCAGAATCAGGCTCTGCCGAGAACGAGCACCATGAGATATGACATCTCTGGGAAAGCCCAGATCCCCAGTGCTGTTGTGCCTGTGAACAGGCTGACAAGGGAGGGTGAAGACCAGCAACTGCTTTCAGGGCTGGCACATTCCTTGTGGGAGAAGGAGCCGGACGTTTGCCTTTTCGGAAACAGACTCTGCCGAGAACGAGTACCATGAGATATGACATCTCTGGGAAAGCACAGATCCCCAGTGCTGTTGTGCCTGTGAATAGCCTGCCAAGGAAACGTAAAGATCAGCAACATCTTTCAGGGCTATCACATTCCTTGTAGGAGAGATAGCCAGACGTTTGCCTTTTCGAAATCAGGCTCTGCCGAGAACGAGCACCCTGAGATATGACATCTCTGGGAAAGCACAGATCCCCAGTGCTGTTGTGCCTGTGAATAGCGTTCCTAGGGAGGATGAAGACCAGCAATATCTTTCAGGGCTCTCTCCTTCCCTGTAGGAGAAATAGCCAGACGTTTGCCTTTTCGGAAACAGGCTCTGCCGAGAACGAGCACCATGAGATATGACATCTCTGGGAAAGCACAAATCCCCAGTGCTGTTGTGCCTGTGAATAGCGTTCCTAGGGAGGATGAAGACCAGCAACAGCTTTCAGGGCTGGCACATTCCTTGTAGGAGAAGGAGCCGGACGTTTCCCTTTTCTGAAACAGGCTCTGCCGAGAACGAGCACCATGAGATATGACATCTCTGGGAAAGCACAAATCCCCAGAGCTGTTGTGCCTGTGAATAGCCTGCCAAGGAAAGGTAAAGGTCAGCAACATCTTTCGGGGCTGTCCCCCTCCTTGTAGGAGGAATAGCCAGACGTTTGCCTTTTCGGAAACAGGCTCTGCCGAGAACGAGCACCATGAGATATGACATCTCTGGGAAAGCACAAATCCCCAGAGCTGTAGTGCCTGTGAATAGCCTGCCAAGGAAAGATAAAGGTCAGCAACATCTTTCGGGGCTGTCCCCCTCCTTGTAGGAGGAATAGCCAGACGTTTGCCTTTTCGGAAACAGGCTCTGCCGAGAACGAGCACCATGAGATATGACATCTCTGGGAAAGCCCAGATCCCCAGTGCTGTTGTGCCTGTGAATAGGCTGCCAAGGGAGGATGAAGACCAGCAACAGATTTCAGGGCTGGCACATTCCTTGTAGGAGGAAAAGCCGGACGTTTGCCTTTTGGGAATCAGGCTCTGCCGAGAACGAGCACCATGAGATATGACATCTCTGGGAAAGCACAGATCCCCAGTGCTGTTGTGCCTGTGAATAGCGTTCCTAGGGAGGATGAAGACCAGCAACAGCTTTCAGGGCTGGCACATTCCTTGTAGGAGAAGGAGCCGGACGTTTCCCTTTTCTGAAACAGGCTCTGCCGAGAACGAGCACCATGAGATATGACATCTCTGGGAAAGCACAAATCCCCAGTGCTGTAGTGCCTGTGAATAGCCTGCCAAGGAAAGGTAAAGGTCAGCAACATCTTTCGGGGCTGTCCCCCTCCTTGTAGGAGGAATAGCCAGACGTTTGCCTTTTCGGAATCAGGCTCTGCCGAGAACGAGCACCATGAGATATGACATCTCTGGGAAAGCACAGATCCCCAGTGCTGTTGTGCCTGTGAATAGCGTTCCTAGGGAGGATGAAGACCAGCAACAGCTTTCAGGGCTGGCACATTCCTTGTAGGAGAAGGAGCCGGACGTTTCCCTTTTCTGAAACAGGCTCTGCCGAGAACAAGCACCATGAGATATGACATCTCTGGGAAAGCACAAATCCCCAGAGCTGTTGTGCCTGTGAATAGCCTGCCAAGGAAAGGTAAAGGTCAGCAACATCTTTCGGGGCTGTCCCCCTCCTTGTAGGAGGAATAGCCAGACGTTTGCCTTTTCGGAAACAGGCTCTGCCGAGAACGAGCACCATGAGATATGACATCTCTGGGAAAGCACAAATCCCCAGAGCTGTAGTGCCTGTGAATAGCCTGCCAAGGAAAGATAAAGGTCAGCAACATCTTTCGGGGCTGTCCCCCTCCTTGTAGGAGGAATAGCCAGACGTTTGCCTTTTCGGAAACAGGCTCTGCCGAGAACGAGCACCATGAGATATGACATCTCTGGGAAAGCCCAGATCCCCAGTGCTGTTGTGCCTGTGAATAGGCTGCCAAGGGAGGATGAAGACCAGCAACTGCTTTCAGGGCTGGCACATTCCTTGTGGGAGAAGGAGCCGGACGTTTGCCTTTTCGGAAACAGACTCTGCCGAGAACGAGCACCATGAGATATGACATCTCTGGGAAAGCACAGATCCCCAGTGCTGTTGTGCCTGTGAACAGGCTGACAAGGAAACGTAAAGACCAGCAACTGCTTTCAGGGCTATCACCTTCCTTGTAGAAGGAATAGCCAGACATTTGCCTTTTCGGAATCAGGCTCTGCCGAGAACGAGCACCATGAGATCTTCAACCTAGCATAAAGCCCAGATCCCCAGTGCTGTTGTGCCTGTTACTAGGCTGCCAAGGGAGGATGAAGACCAGCAACAGCTTTCAGGGCTGGCACATTCCTTGTAGGAGGAAAAGCCGGACGTTTGCCTTTTCGGAATCAGGCTCTGCCGAGAACGAGCACCATGAGATATGACATCTCTGGCAAAGCACAGATCCCCAGTGCTGTTGTGCCTGTGAATAGGCTGCCAAGGGAGGATGAAGACCAGCAACTGCTTTCAGGGCTATCACCTTCCTTGTAGAAGGAATAGCCAGACGATTGCCTTTTCGGAATCAGGCTCTGCCGAGAACGAGCACCCTGAGATATGACATCTCTGGGAAAGTACAGATCCCCAGTGCTGTTGTGCCTGTGAACAGGCTGACAAGGGAGGGTGAAGACCAGCAACTGCTTTCAGGGCTGGCACATTCCTTGTAGGAGAAGGAGCCGGACGTTTCCCTTTTCTGAAACAGGCTCTGCCGAGAACGAGCACCCTGAGATATGACATCTCTGGGAAAGCACAGATCCCCAGTGCTGTTGTGCCTGTGAATAGCGTTCCTAGGGAGGATGAAGACCAGCAACAGCTTTCAGGGCTGGCACATTCCTTGTAAGAGAAGGAGCCGGACGTTTCCCTTTTCTGAAACAGGCTCTGCCGAGAACGAGCACCATGAGATATGACATCTCTGGGAAAGCACAGATCCCCAGTGCTGTTGTGCCTGTGAATAGCCCGCCACGGGGAGCTGAACACCAGCAATATCTTTCAGGGCTCTCTCCTTCCTTGTAGGAGGAATAGCCAGACGTTTGCCTTTTCAGAATCAGGCTCTGCCGAGAACGAGCACCATGAGACCTTCAACCTAGCATAAAGCCTAGATCCCCAGTGCTGTTGTGCCTGTGAATAGGCTGCCAAGGGAGGATGAAGACCAGCAACAGATTTCAGGGCTGGCACATTCCTTGTAGGAGGAAAAGCCGGACGTTTGCCTTTTCGGAATCAGGCTCTGCCGAGAACAAGCACCATGAGATATGACATCTCGGGGAAAGCACAAATCCCCAGTGCTGTAGTGCCTGTGAATAGCCTGCCAAAGAAACGTAAAGGTCAGCAACATCTTTCGGGGCTGTCCCCCTCCTTGTAGGAGGAATAGCCAGACGTTTGCCTTTTCGGAATCAGGCTCTGCCGAGAACGAGCACCCTGAGATATGACATCTCTGGGAAAGCACAGATCCCCAGTGCTGTTGTGCCTGTGAATAGGCTGCCAAGGGAGGATGAAGACCAGCAACTGCTTTCAGGGCTATCACCTTCCTTGTAGAAGGAATAGCCAGACGATTGCCTTTTCGGAATCAGGCTCTGCCGAGAACGAGCACCATGAGATATGACATCTCTGGGAAAGTACAGATCCCCAGTGCTGTTGTGCCTGTGAACAGGCTGACAAGGGAGGGTGAAGACCACCAACTGCTTTCAGGGCTGGCACATTCCTTGTAGGAGAAGGAGCCGGACGTTTCCCTTTTCTGAAACAGGCTCTGCCGAGAACGAGCACCATGAGATATGACATCTCTGGGAAAGCACAAATCCCCAGTGCTGTAGTGCCTGTGAATAGCCTGCCAAGGACAGGTAAAGGTCAGCAACATCTTTCGGGGCTGTCCGCCTCCTTGTATTAGGAATAGCCAGACGTTTGCCTTTTCGGAAACAGGCTCTGCCGAGAACGAGCACCATGAGATATGACATCTCTGGGAAAGCACAGATCCCCAGTGCTGTTGTGCCTGTGAATAGGCTGCCAAGGGAGGATGAAGACCAGCAACTGCTTTCAGGGCTATCACCTTCCTTGTAGAAGGAATAGCCAGACGTTTGCCTTTTCAGAATCAGGCATTGCCGAGAACGAGCACCATGAGATATGACATCTCTGGGAAAGTACAAATCCCCAGTGCTGTTGTGCCTGTGAACAGGCTGACAAGGGAGGGTGAAGACCAGCAACTGCTTTCAGGGCTGGCACATTCCTTGTGGGAGAAGGAGCCGGACGTTTGCCTTTTCGGAAACAGACTCTGCCGAGAACGAGCACCATGAGATATGACATCTCTGGGAAAGCACAGATCCCCAGTGCTGTTGTGCCTGTGAATAGCCTGCCAAGGAAACGTAAAGATCAGCAACATCTTTCAGGGCTATCACATTCCTTGTAGGAGAGATAGCCAGACGTTTGCCTTTTCGAAATCAGGCTCTGCCGAGAACGAGCACCATGAGATATGACATCTCTGGGAAAGCACAGATCCCCAGTGCTGTTGTGCCTGTGAGTAGCCTACCAAGGGGAGGTGAACACCAGCAATATCTTTCAGGGTTCTCTCCTTCCCTGTAGGAGAAATAGCCAGACGTTTGCCTTTTCGGAAACAGGCTCTGCCGAGAACGAGCACCATGAGATATGACATCTCTGGGAAAGCACAAATCCCCAGTGCTGTTGTGCCTGTGAATAGGCTGCCAAGGGAGGATGAAGACCAGCAACAGCTTTCAGGGCTGGCACATTCCTTGTGGGAGACGGAGCTGGACGTTTGCCTTTTGGGAATCAGGCTCTGCCGAGAACGAGCACCATGAGATATGACATCTCTGGGAAAGCACAGATCCCCAGTGCTGTTGTGCCTGTGAATAGTGTTCCTAGGGAGGATGAAGACCAGCAACAGCTTTCAGGGCTGCCTCATTCCTTGTGGGAGAAGGAGCTGGACGTTTGCCTTTTGGGAATCAGGCTCTGCCGAGAACGAGCACCATGAGATATGACATCTCTGGGAAAGCACAGATCCCCAGTGCTGTTGTGCCTGTGAATAGCGTTCCTAGGGAGGATGAAGACCAGCAACAGCTTTCAGGGCTGGCACATTCCTTGTAGCAGAAGGAGCCGGACGTTTCCCTTTTCTGAAACAGGCTCTGCCGAGAACGAGTACCATGAGATATGACATCTCTGGGAAAGCACAGATCCCCAGTGCTGTTGTGCCTCTGAATAGCCTGCCAAGGACAGGTAAAGATCAGCAACATCTTTCAGGGCTATCACATTCCTTGTAGGAGAGATAGCCAGACGTTTGCCTTTTCGAAATCAGGCTCTGCCGAGAACGAGCACCCTGAGATATGACATCTCTGGGAAAGCACAGATCCCCAGTGCTGTTGTGCCTGTGAGTAGCCTACCAAGGGGAGGTGAACACCAGCAATATCTTTCAGGGCTCTCTCCTTCCCTGTAGGAGAAATAGCCAGACGTTTGCCTTTTCGGAAACAGGCTCTGCCGAGAATGAGCACCATGAGATATGACATCTCTGGGAAAGTACAGATCCCCAGTGCTGTTGTGCCTGTGAACAGGCTGACAAGGGAGGATGAAGACCAGCAACTGCTTTCAGGGCTGGCACATTCCTTGTGGGAGAAGGAGCCGGACGTTTGCCTTTTCGGAAACAGGCTCTGCCGAGAACGAGCACCATGAGATCTTCAACCTAGCATAAAGCCCAGATCCCCAGTGCTGTTGTGCCTGTGACTAGGCTGCCAAGGGAGGATGAAGACCAGCAACAGATTTCAGGGCTGGCACATTCCTTGTAGGAGGAAAAGCCGGACGTTTGCCTTTTGGGAATCAGGCTCTGCGGAGAACGAGCACCATGAGATATGACATCTCTGGGAAAGCACAGATCCCCAGTGCTGTTGTGCCTGTGAATAGCATTCCTAGGGAGGATGAAGACCAGCAACTGCTTTCAGGGCTATCACCTTCCTTGTAGAAGGAATAGCCAGACGTTTGACTTTTCGGAATCAGGCTCTGCCGAGAACGAGCACCATGAGATATGACATCTCTGGGAAAGCACAGATCCCCAGTGCTGTTGTGCCTGTGAATAGCGTTCCTAGGGAGGATGAAGACCAGCAACAGCTTTCAGGGCTGGCACATTCCTTGTAGGAGAAGGAGCCGGACGTTTCCCTTTTCTGAAACAGGCTCTGCCGAGAACGAGCACCATGAGATATGACATCTCTGGGAAAGCACAAATCCCCAGTGCTGTAGTGCCTGTGAATAGTGTTCCTAGGGAGGATGAAGACCAGCAACAGCTTTCAGGGCTGCCTCATTCCTTGTGGGAGAAGGAGCTGGACGTTTGCCTTTTGGGAATCAGGCTCTGCCGAGAACGAGCACCATGAGATATGACATCTCTGGGAAAGCACAGATCCCCAGTGCTCTTGTGCCTGTGAATAGGCTGCCAAGGGAGGATGAAGACCAGCAACAGCTTTCAGGGCTGGCACATTCCTTGTAGCAGAAGGAGCCGGACGTTTCCCTTTTCTGAAACAGGCTCTGCCGAGAACGAGTACCATGAGATATGACATCTCTGGGAAAGCACAGATCCCCAGTGCTGTTGTGCCTGTGAATAGCCTGCCAAGGACAGGTAAAGATCAGCAACATCTTTCAGGGCTATCACATTCCTTGTAGGAGAGATAGCCAGACGTTTGCCTTTTCGAAATCAGGCTCTGCCGAGAACGAGCACCCTGAGATATGACATCTCTGGGAAAGCACAGATCCCCAGTGCTGTTGTGCCTGTGAGTAGCCTACCAAGGGGAGGTGAACACCAGCAATATCTTTCAGGGCTCTCTCCTTCCCTGTAGGAGAAATAGCCAGACGTTTGCCTTTTCGGAAACAGGCTCTGCCGAGAATGAGCACCATGAGATATGACATCTCTGGGAAAGTACAGATCCCCAGTGCTGTTGTGCCTGTGAACAGGCTGACAAGGGAGGATGAAGACCAGCAACTGCTTTCAGGGCTGGCACATTCCTTGTGGGAGAAGAAGCCGGACGTTTGCCTTTTCGGAAACAGGCTCTGCCGAGAACGAGCACCATGAGATCTTCAACCTAGCATAAAGCCCAGATCCCCAGTGCTGTTGTGCCTGTGACTAGGCTGCCAAGGGAGGATGAAGACCAGCAACAGATTTCAGGGCTGGCACATTCCTTGTAGGAGAGATAGCCAGACGTTTGCCTTTTCGAAATCAGGCTCTGCCGAGAACGAGCACCATGAGATATGACATCTCTGGGAAAGCACAGATCCCCAGTGCTGTTGTGCCTGTGAATAGCATTCCTTGGGAGGATGAAGACCAGCAACTGCTTTCAGGGCTATCACCTTCCTTGTAGAAGGAATAGCCAGACGTTTGACTTTTCGGAATCAGGCTCTGCCGAGAACGAGCACCATGAGATATGACATCTCTGGGAAAGCACAGATCCCCAGTGCTGTTGTGCCTGTGAATAGGCTGCCAAGGGAGGATGAAGACCAGCAACAGCTTTCAGGGCTGGCACATTCCTTGTAGGAGAAGGAGCCGGACGTTTCCCTTTTCTGAAACAGGCTCTGCCGCGAACGAGCACCATGAGATATGACATCTCTGGGAAAGCACAAATCCCCAGTGCTGTAGTGCCTGTGAATAGCCTGCCAAGGAAAGGTAAAGGTCAGCAACATCTTTCGGGGCTGTCCCCCTCCTTGTAGGAGGAATAGCCAGACGTTTGCCTTTTCGGAATCAGGCTCTGCCGAGAACGAGCACCATGAGATATGACATCTCTGGGAAAGCACAGATCCCCAGTGCTGTTGTGCCTGTGAATAGCGTTCCTAGGGAGGATGAAGACCAGCAACAGCTTTCAGGGCTGGCACATTCCTTGTAGGAGAAGGAGCCGGACGTTTCCCTTTTTTGAAACAGGCTCTGCCGAGAACGAGCACCATGAGATATGACATCTCTGGGAAAGCACAAATCCCCAGAGCTGTTGTGCCTGTGAATAGCCTGCCAAGGAAAGGTAAAGGTCAGCAACATCTTTCTGGGCTGTCCCCCTCCTTGTAGGAGGAATAGCCAGACGTTTGCCTTTTCGGAAACAGGCTCTGCCGAGAACGAGCACCATGAGATATGACATCTCTGGGAAAGCACAGATCCCCAAAGCTGTAGTGCCTGTGAATAGCCTGCCAAGGAAAGATAAAGGTCAGCAACATCTTTCGGGGCTGTCCCCCTCCTTGTAGGAGGAATAGCCAGACGTTTGCCTTTTCGGAAACAGGCTCTGCCGAGAACGAGCACCCTGAGATATGACATCTCTGGGAAAGCCCAGATCCCCAGTGCTGTTGTGCCTGTGAATAGGCTGCCAAGGGAGGATGAAGACCAGCAACTGCTTTCAGGGCTGGCACATTCCTTGTGGGAGAAGGAGCCGGACGTTTGCCTTTTCGGAAACAGACTCTGCCGAGAACGAGCACCATGAGATATGACATCTCTGGGAAAGCACAGATCCCCAGTGCTGTTGTGCCTGTGAACAGGCTGACAAGGAAACGTAAAGACCAGCAACTGCTTTCAGGGCTATCACCTTCCTTGTAGAATGAATAGCCAGACATTTGCCTTTTTGGAATCAGGCTCTGCCGAGAACGAGCACCATGAGATCTTCAACCTAGCATAAAGCCCAGATCCCCAGTGCTGTTGTGCCTGTGACTACGCTGCCAAGGGAGGATGAAGACCAGCAACAGATTTCAGGGCTGGCACATTCCTTGTAGGAGGAAAAGCCGGACGTTTGCCTTTTCGGAATCAGGCTCTGCCGAGAACGAGCACCATGAGATATGACATCTCTGGGAAAGCACAGATCCCCTGTGCTGTTGTGCCTGTGAATAGGCTGCCAAGGACAGGTAAAGGTCAGCAACATCTTTCGGGGCTGTCCCCCTCCTTGTAGGAGGAATAGCCAGACGTTTGCCTTTTCGGAATCAGGCTCTGCCGAGAACGAGCACCATGAGATATGACATCTCTGGGAAAGCACAGATCCCCAGTGCTGTTGTGCCTGTGAATAGGCTGCCAAGGGAGGATGAAGACCAGCAACTGCTTTCAGGGCTATCACCTTCCTTGTAGAAGGAATAGCCAGACGTTTGCCTTTTCAGAATCAGGCTCTGCCGAGAACGAGCACCATGAGATATGACATCTCTGGGAAAGTACAGATCCCCAGTGCTGTTGTGCCTGTGAACAGGCTGACAAGGGAGGGTGAAGACCAGCAACTGCTTTCAGGGCTCGCACATTCCTTGTGGGAGAAGGAGCCGGACGTTTGCCTTTTCGGAAACAGACTCTGCCGAGAACGAGCACCATGAGATATGACATCTCTGGGAAAGCACAGATCCCCAGTGCTGTTGTGCCTGTGAATAGCCTGCCAAGGAAACGTAAAGATCAGCAACATCTTTCAGGGCTATCACATTCCTTGTAGGAGAGATAGCCAGACGTTTGCCTTTTCGAAATCAGGCTCTGCCGAGAACGAGCACCCTGAGATATGACATCTCTGGGAAAGCACAGATCCCCAGTGCTGTTGTGCCTGTGAATAGCGTTCCTAGGGAGGATGAAGACCAGCAATATCTTTCAGGGCTCTCTCCTTCCCTGTAGGAGAAATAGCCAGACGTTTGCCTTTTCGGAAACAGGCTCTGCCGAGAACGAGCACCATGAGATATGACATCTCTGGGAAAGCACAAATCCCCAGTGCTGTTGTGCCTGTGAATAGCCTGCCAAGGAAGGATGAAGACCAGCAACAGCTTTCAGGGCTGGCACATTCCTTGTGGGAGAAGGAGCTGGACGTTTGCCTTTTGGGAATCAGGCTCTGCCGAGAACGAGCACCATGAGATATGACATCTCTGGGAAAGCACAGATCCCCAGTGCTGTTGTGCCTGTGAATAGCGTTCCTAGGGAGGATGAAGACCAGCAACAGATTTCAGGGCTATCACCTTCCTTGTAGAAGGAATAGCCAGACGTTTGCCTTTTCGGAATCAGGCTCTGCCGAGAACGAGCACCATGAGATATGACATCTCTGGGAAAGCACAGATCCCCAGTGCTGTTGTGCCTGTGAATAGCGTTCCTAGGGAGGATGAAGACCAGCAACAGCTTTCAGGGCTGGCACATTCCTTGTAGCAGAAGGAGCCGGACGTTTCCCTTTTCTGAAACAGGCTCTGCCGAGAACGAGTACCATGAGATATGACATCTCTGGGAAAGCACAGATCCCCAGTGCTGTTGTGCCTCTGAATAGCCTGCCAAGGACAGGTAAAGATCAGCAACATCTTTCAGGGCTATCACATTCCTTGTAGGAGAGATAGCCAGACGTTTGCCTTTTCGAAATCAGGCTCTGCCGAGAACGAGCACCCTGAGATATGACATCTCTGGGAAAGCACAGATCCCCAGTGCTGTTGTGCCTGTGAGTAGCCTACCAAGGGGAGGTGAACACCAGCAATATCTTTCAGGGCTCTCTCCTTCCCTGTAGGAGAAATAGCCAGACGTTTGCCTTTTCGGAAACAGGCTCTGCCGAGAATGAGCACCATGAGATATGACATCTCTGGGAAAGTACAGATCCCCAGTGCTGTTGTGCCTGTGAACAGGCTGACAAGGGAGGATGAAGACCAGCAACTGCTTTCAGGGCTGGCACATTCCTTGTGGGAGAAGGAGCCGGACGTTTGCCTTTTCGGAAACAGGCTCTGCCGAGAACGAGCACCATGAGATCTTCAACCTAGCATAAAGCCCAGATCCCCAGTGCTGTTGTGCCTGTGACTAGGCTGCCAAGGGAGGATGAAGACCAGCAACAGATTTCAGGGCTGGCACATTCCTTGTAGGAGGAAAAGCCGGACGTTTGCCTTTTGGGAATCAGGCTCTGCCGAGAACGAGCACCATGAGATATGACATCTCTGGGAAAGCACAGATCCCCAGTGCTGTTGTGCCTGTGAATAGCATTCCTAGGGAGGATGAAGACCAGCAACTGCTTTCAGTGCTATCACCTTCCTTGTAGAAGGAATAGCCAGACGTTTGACTTTTCGGAATCAGGCTCTGCCGAGAACGAGCACCATGAGATATGACATCTCTGGGAAAGCACAGATCCCCAGTGCTGTTGTGCCTGTGAATAGCGTTCCTAGGGAGGATGAAGACCAGCAACATCTTTCAGGGCTGGCACATTCCTTGTAGGAGAAGGAGCCGGACGTTTCCCTTTTCTGAAACAGGCTCTGCCGCGAACGAGCACCATGAGATATGACATCTCTGGGAAAGCACAAATCCCCAGTGCTGTAGTGCCTGTGAATAGCCTGCCAAGGAAAGGTAAAGGTCAGCAACATCTTTCGGGGCTGTCCCCCTCCTTGTAGGAGGAATAGCCAGACGTTTGCCTTTTCGGAATCAGGCTCTGCCGAGAACGAGCACCATGAGATATGACATCTCTGGGAAAGCACAGATCCCCAGTGCTGTTGTGCCTGTGAATAGCGTTCCTAGGGAGGATGAAGACCAGCAACAGCTTTCAGGGCTGGCACATTCCTTGTAGGAGAAGGAGCCGGACGTTTCCCTTTTTTGAAACAGGCTCTGCCGAGAACGAGCACCATGAGATATGACATCTCTGGGAAAGCACAAATCCCCAGAGCTGTTGTGCCTGTGAATAGCCTGCCAAGGAAAGGTAAAGGTCAGCAACATCTTTCTGGGCTGTCCCCCTCCTTGTAGGAGGAATAGCCAGACGTTTGCCTTTTCGGAAACAGGCTCTGCCGAGAACGAGCACCATGAGATATGACATCTCTGGGAAAGCACAGATCCCCAGAGCTGTAGTGCCTGTGAATAGCCTGCCAAGGAAAGATAAAGGTCAGCAACATCTTTCGGGGCTGTCCCCCTCCTTGTAGGAGGAATAGCCAGACGTTTGCCTTTTCGGAAACAGGCTCTGCCGAGAACGAGCACCCTGAGATATGACATCTCTGGGAAAGCCCAGATCCCCAGTGCTGTTGTGCCTGTGAATAGGCTGCCAAGGGAGGATGAAGACCAGCAACTGCTTTCAGGGCTGGCACATTCCTTGTGGGAGAAGGAGCCGGACGTTTGCCTTTTCGGAAACAGACTCTGCCGAGAACGAGCACCATGAGATATGACATCTCTGGGAAAGCACAGATCCCCAGTGCTGTTGTGCCTGTGAACAGGCTGACAAGGAAACGTAAAGACCAGCAACTGCTTTCAGGGCTATCACCTTCCTTGTAGAAGGAATAGCCAGACATTTGCCTTTTCGGAATCAGGCTCTGCCGAGAACGAGCACCATGAGATCTTCAACCTAGCATAAAGCCCAGATCCCCAGTGCTGTTGTGCCTGTGACTAGGCTGCCAAGGGAGGATGAAGACCAGCAACAGATTTCAGGGCTGGCACATTCCTTGTAGGAGGAAAAGCCGGACGTTTGCCTTTTCGGAATCAGGCTCTGCCGAGAATGAGCACCATGAGATATGACATCTCTGGCAAAGCACAGATCCCCAGTGCTGTTGTGCCTGTGAATAGGCTGCCAAGGGAGGATGAAGACCAGCAACTGCTTTCAGGGCTATCACCTTCCTTGTAGAAGGAATAGCCAGACGTTTGCCTTTTCGGAATCAGGCTCTGCCGAGAACGAGCACCATGAGATATGACATCTCTGGGAAAGCACAGATCCCCAGTGCTGTTGTGCCTGTGAATAGGCTGCCAAGGGAGGATGAAGACCAGCAACTGCTTTCAGGGCTATCACCTTCCTTGTAGAAGGAATAGCCAGACGATTGCCTTTTCGGAATCAGGCTCTGCCGAGAACGAGCACCATGAGATATGACATCTCTGGGAAAGTACAGATCCCCAGTGCTGTTGTGCCTGTGAACAGGCTGACAAGGGAGGGTGAAGACCAGCAACTGCTTTCAGGGCTGGCACATTCCTTGTAGGAGAAGGAGCCGGACGTTTCCCTTTTCTGAAACAGGCTCTGCCGAGAACGAGCACCATGAGATATGACATCTCTGGGAAAGCACAAATCCCCAGTGCTGTAGTGCCTGTGAATAGCCTGCTAAGGACAGGTAAAGGTCAGCAACATCTTTCGGGGCTGTCCCCCTCCTTGTAGGAGGAATAGCCAGACGTTTGCCTTTTCGGAAACAGGCTCTGCCGAGAACGAGCACCATGAGATATGACATCTCTGGGAAAGCACAGATCCCCAGTGCTGTTGTGCCTGTGAATAGGCTGCCAAGGGAGGATGAAGACCAGCAACTGCTTTCAGGGCTATCACCTTCCTTGTAGAAGGAATAGCCAGACGTTTGCCTTTTCGGAATCAGGCTCTGCCGAGAACGAGCACCCTGAGATATGACATCTCTGGGAAAGCCCAGATCCCCAGTGCTGTTGTGCCTGTGAATAGGCTGCCAAGGGAGGATGAAGACCAGCAACTGCTTTCAGGGCTATCACCTTCCTTGTAGAAGGAATAGCCAGACGATTGCCTTTTCGGAATCAGGCTCTGCCGAGAACGAGCACCATGAGATATGACATCTCTGGGAAAGTACAGATCCCCAGTGCTGTTGTGCCTGTGAACAGGCTGACAAGGGAGGGTGAAGACCAGCAACTGCTTTCAGGGCTGGCACATTCCTTGTAGGATAAGGAGCCGGACGTTTCCCTTTTCTGAAACAGGCTCTGCCGAGAACGAGCACCATGAGATATGACATCTCTGGGAAAGCACAAATCCCCAGTGCTGTAGTGCCTGTGAATAGCCTGCTAAGGACAGGTAAAGGTCAGCAACATCTTTCGGGGCTGTCCCCCTCCTTGTAGGAGGAATAGCCAGACGTTTGCCTTTTCGGAAACAGGCTCTGCCGAGAACGAGCACCATGAGATATGACATCTCTGGGAAAGCACAGATCCCCAGTGCTGTTGTGCCTGTGAATAGGCTGCCAAGGGAGGATGAAGACCAGCAACTGCTTTCAGGGCTATCACCTTCCTTGTAGAAGGAATAGCCAGACGTTTGCCTTTTCAGAATCAGGCTCTGCCGAGAACGAGCACCATGAGATATGACATCTCTGGGAAAGTACAGATCCCCAGTGCTGTTGTGCCTGTGAACAGGCTGACAAGGGAGGGTGAAGACCAGCAACTGCTTTCAGGGCTCGCACATTCCTTGTGGGAGAAGGAGCCGGACGTTTGCCTTTTCGGAAACAGACTCTGCCGAGAACGAGCACCATGAGATATGACATCTCTGGGAAAGCACAGATCCCCAGTGCTGTTGTGCCTGTGAATAGCCTGCCAAGAAAACGTAAAGATCAGCAACATCTTTCAGGGCTATCACATTCCTTGTAGGAGAGATAGCCAGACGTTTGCCTTTTCGAAATCAGGCTCTGCCGAGAACGAGCACCCTGAGATATGACATCTCTGGGAAAGCACAGATCCCCAGTGCTGTTGTGCCTGTGAATAGCGTTCCTAGGGAGGATGAAGACCAGCAATATCTTTCAGGGCTCTCTCCTTCCCTGTAGGAGAAATAGCCAGACGTTTGCCTTTTCGGAAACAGGCTCTGCCGAGAACGAGCACCATGAGATATGACATCTCTGGGAAAGCACAAATCCCCAGTGCTGTTGTGCCTGTGAATAGCCTGCCAAGGAAGGATGAAGACCAGCAACAGCTTTCAGGGCTGGCACATTCCTTGTGGGAGAAGGAGCTGGACGTTTGCCTTTTGGGAATCAGGCTCTGCCGAGAACGAGCACCATGAGATATGACATCTCTGGGAAAGCACAGATCCCCTGTGCTGTTGTGCCTGTGAATAGCGTTCCTAGGGAGGATGAAGACCAGCAACAGCTTTCAGGGCTGCCTCATTCCTTGTGGGAGAAGGAGCTGGACGTTTGCCTTTTGGGAATCAGGCTCTGCCGAGAACGAGCACCATGAGATATGACATCTCTGGGAAAGCACAGATCCCCAGTGCTGTTGTGCCTGTGAATAGCGTTCCTAGGGAGGATGAAGACCAGCAACAGCTTTCAGGGCTGGCACATTCCTTGTAGGAGAAGGAGCCGGACGTTTCCCTTTTCTGAAACAGGCTCTGCCGAGAACGAGCACCATGAGATATGACATCTCTGGGAAAGCACAAATCACCAGTGCTGTAGTGCCTGTGAATAGCCTGCCAAGGACAGGTAAAGGTCAGCAACATCTTTCGGGGCTGTCCCCCTCCTTGTAGGAGGAATAGCCAGACGTTTGCCTTTTCGGAAAAAGGCTCTGCCGAGAACGAGCACCCTGAGATATGACATCTCTGGGAAAGCACAGATCCCCAGTGCTGTTGTGCCTGTGAATAGGCTGCCAAGGGAGGATGAAGACCAGCAACTGCTTTCAGGGCTATCACCTTCCTTGTAGAAGGAATAGCCAGACGTTTGCCTTTTCGGAATCAGGCTCTGCCGAGAACGAGCACCCTGAGATATGACATCTCTGGGAAAGCCCAGATCCCCAGTGCTGTTGTGCCTGTGAATAGGCTGCCAAGGGAGGATGAAGACCAGCAACTGCTTTCAGGGCTATCACCTTCCTTGTAGAAGGAATAGCCAGACGATTGCCTTTTCGGAATCAGGCTCTGCCGAGAACGAGCACCATGAGATATGACATCTCTGGGAAAGTACAGATCCCCAGTGCTGTTGTGCCTGTGAACAGGCTGACAAGGGAGGGTGAAGACCAGCAACTGCTTTCAGGGCTGGCACATTCCTTGTAGGAGAAGGAGCCGGACGTTTCCCTTTTCTGAAACAGGCTCTGCCGAGAACGAGCACCATGAGATATGACATCTCTGGGAAAGCACAAATCCCCAGTGCTGTAGTGCCTGTGAATAGCCTGCTAAGGACAGGTAAAGGTCAGCAACATCTTTCGGGGCTGTCCCCCTCCTTGTAGGAGGAATAGCCAGACGTTTGCCTTTTCGGAAACAGGCTCTGCCGAGAACGAGCACCATGAGATATGACATCTCTGGGAAAGCACAGATCCCCAGAGCTGTTGTGCCTGTGAATAGGCTGCCAAGGGAGGATGAAGACCAGCAACTGCTTTCAGGGCTATCACCTTCCTTGTAGAAGGAATAGCCAGACGTTTGCCTTTTCAGAATCAGGCTCTGCCGAGAACGAGCACCATGAGATATGACATCTCTGGGAAAGTACAGATCCCCAGTGCTGTTGTGCCTGTGAACAGGCTGACAAGGGAGGGTGAAGACCAGCAACTGCTTTCAGGGCTCGCACATTCCTTGTGGGAGAAGGAGCCGGACGTTTGCCTTTTCGGAAACAGACTCTGCCGAGAACGAGCACCATGAGATATGACATCTCTGGGAAAGCACAGATCCCCAGTGCTGTTGTGCCTGTGAATAGCCTGCCAAGAAAACGTAAAGATCAGCAACATCTTTCAGGGCTATCACATTCCTTGTAGGAGAGATAGCCAGACGTTTGCCTTTTCGAAATCAGGCTCTGCCGAGAACGAGCACCCTGAGATATGACATCTCTGGGAAAGCACAGATCCCCAGTGCTGTTGTGCCTGTGAATAGCGTTCCTAGGGAGGATGAAGACCAGCAATATCTTTCAGGGCTCTCTCCTTCCCTGTAGGAGAAATAGCCAGACGTTTGCCTTTTCGGAAACAGGCTCTGCCGAGAACGAGCACCATGAGATATGACATCTCTGGGAAAGCACAAATCCCCAGTGCTGTTGTGCCTGTGAATAGCCTGCCAAGGAAGGATGAAGACCAGCAACAGCTTTCAGGGCTGGCACATTCCTTGTGGGAGAAGGAGCTGGACGTTTGCCTTTTGGGAATCAGGCTCTGCCGAGAACGAGCACCATGAGATATGACATCTCTGGGAAAGCACAGATCCCCTGTGCTGTTGTGCCTGTGAATAGCGTTCCTAGGGAGGATGAAGACCAGCAACAGCTTTCAGGGCTGCCTCATTCCTTGTGGGAGAAGGAGCTGGACGTTTGCCTTTTGGGAATCAGGCTCTGCCGAGAACGAGCACCATGAGATATGACATCTCTGGGAAAGCACAGATCCCCAGTGCTGTTGTGCCTGTGAATAGCGTTCCTAGGGAGGATGAAGACCAGCAACAGCTTTCAGGGCTGGCACATTCCTTGTAGGAGAAGGAGCCGGACGTTTCCCTTTTCTGAAACAGGCTCTGCCGAGAACGAGCACCATGAGATGTGACATCTCTGGGAAAGCACAGATCCCCAGTGCTGTTGTGCCTGTGAATAGCGTTCCTAGGGAGGATGAAGACCAGCAACATCTTTCAGGGCTGGCACATTCCTTGTAGGAGAAGGAGCCGGACGTTTGCCTTTTCGGAAACAGACTCTGCCGAGAACGAGCACCATGAGATATGACATCTCTGGGAAAGCACAAATCCCCAGTGCTGTAGTGCCTGTGAATAGCCTGCCAAGGAAAGGTAAAGGTCAGCAACATCTTTCGGGGCTGTCCCCCTCCTTGTAGGAGGAATAGCCAGACGTTTGCCTTTTCGGAATCAGGCTCTGCCGAGAACGAGCACCATGAGATATGACATCTCTGGGAAAGCACAGATCCCCAGTGCTGTTGTGCCTGTGAATAGCGTTCCTAGGGAGGATGAAGACCAGCAACAGCTTTCAGGGCTGGCACATTCCTTGTAGGAGAAGGAGCCGGACGTTTCCCTTTATTGAAACAGGCTCTGCCGAGAACGAGCACCATGAGATATGACATCTCTGGGAAAGCACAAATCCCCAGAGCTGTTGTGCCTGTGAATAGCCTGCCAAGGAAAGGTAAAGGTCAGCAACATCTTTCTGGGCTGTCCCCCTCCTTGTAGGAGGAATAGCCAGACGTTTGCCTTTTCGGAAACAGGCTCTGCCGAGAACGAGCACCATGAGATATGACATCTCTGGGAAAGCACAGATCCCCAGAGCTGTAGTGCCTGTGAATAGCCTGCCAAGGAAAGATAAAGGTCAGCAACATCTTTCGGGGCTGTCCCCCTCCTTGTAGGAGGAATAGCCAGACGTTTGCCTTTTCGGAAACAGGCTCTGCCGAGAACGAGCACCCTGAGATATGACATCTCTGGGAAAGCCCAGATCCCCAGTGCTGTTGTGCCTGTGAATAGCATTCCTAGGGAGGATGAAGACCAGCAACTGCTTTCAGGGCTGGCACATTCCTTGTGGGAGAAGGAGCCGGACGTTTGCCTTTTCGGAAACAGACTCTGCCGAGAACGAGCACCATGAGATATGACATCTCTGGGAAAGCACAGATCCCCAGTGCTGTTGTGCCTGTGAACAGGCTGACAAGGAAACGTAAAGACCAGCAACTGCTTTCAGGGCTATCACCTTCCTTGTAGAAGGAATAGCCAGACATTTGCCTTTTCGGAATCAGGCTCTGCCGAGAACGAGCACCATGAGATCTTCAACCTAGCATAAAGCCCAGATCCCCAGTGCTGTTGTGCCTGTGAATAGCCTGCCAAGGGAGGATGAAGACCAGCAACAGATTTCAGGGCTGGCACATTCCTTGTAGGAGGAAAAGCCGGACGTTTGCCTTTTCGGAATCAGGCTCTGCCGAGAACGAGCACCATGAGATATGACATCTCTGGCAAAGCACAGATCCCCAGTGCTGTTGTGCCTGTGAATAGGCTGCCAAGGGAGGATGAAGACCAGCAACTGCTTTCAGGGCTATCACCTTCCTTGTAGAAGGAATAGCCAGACGTTTGCCTTTTCGGAATCAGGCTCTGCCGAGAACGAGCACCCTGAGATATGACATCTCTGGGAAAGCCCAGATCCCCAGTGCTGTTGTGCCTGTGAATAGGCTGCCAAGGGAGGATGAAGACCAGCAACTGCTTTCAGGGCTATCACCTTCCTTGTAGGAGGAATAGCCAGACGATTGCCTTTTCGGAATCAGGCTCTGCCGAGAACGAGCACCATGAGATATGACATCTCTGGGAAAGTACAGATCCCCAGTGCTGTTGTGCCTGTGAACAGGCTGACAAGGGAGGGTGAAGACCAGCAACTGCTTTCAGGGCTGGCACATTCCTTGTAGGAGAAGGAGCCGGACGTTTCCCTTTTCTGAAACAGGCTCTGCCGAGAACGAGCACCATGAGATATGACATCTCTGGGAAAGCACAAATCCCCAGTGCTGTAGTGCCTGTGAATAGCCTGCCAAGGACAGGTAAAGGTCAGCAACATCTTTCGGGGCTGTCCCCCTCCTTGTAGGAGGAATAGCCAGACGTTTGCCTTTTCGGAAACAGGCTCTGCCGAGAACGAGCACCATGAGATATGACATCTCTGGGAAAGCACAGATCCCCAGTGCTGTTGTGCCTGTGAATAGGCTGCCAAGGGAGGATGAAGACCAGCAACTGCTTTCAGGGCTATCACCTTCCTTGTAGAAGGAATAGCCAGACGTTTGCCTTTTCAGAATCAGGCTCTGCCGAGAACGAGCACCATGAGATATGACATCTCTGGGAAAGTACAGATCCCCAGTGCTGTTGTGCCTGTGAACAGGCTGACAAGGGAGGGTGAAGACCAGCAACTGCTTTCAGGGCTCGCACATTCCTTGTGGGAGAAGGAGCCGGACGTTTGCCTTTTCGGAAACAGACTCTGCCGAGAACGAGCACCATGAGATATGACATCTCTGGGAAAGCACAGATCCCCAGTGCTGTTGTGCCTGTGAATAGCCTGCCAAGAAAACGTAAAGATCAGCAACATCTTTCAGGGCTATCACATTCCTTGTAGGAGAGATAGCCAGACGTTTGCCTTTTCGAAATCAGGCTCTGCCGAGAACGAGCACCCTGAGATATGACATCTCTGGGAAAGCACAGATCCCCAGTGCTGTTGTGCCTGTGAATAGCGTTCCTAGGGAGGATGAAGACCAGCAATATCTTTCAGGGCTCTCTCCTTCCCTGTAGGAGAAATAGCCAGACGTTTGCCTTTTCGGAAACAGGCTCTGCCGAGAACGAGCACCATGAGATATGACATCTCTGGGAAAGCACAAATCCCCAGTGCTGTTGTGCCTGTGAATAGCCTGCCAAGGAAGGATGAAGACCAGCAACAGCTTTCAGGGCTGGCACATTCCTTGTGGGAGAAGGAGCTGGACGTTTGCCTTTTGGGAATCAGGCTCTGCCGAGAACGAGCACCATGAGATATGACATCTCTGGGAAAGCACAGATCCCCTGTGCTGTTGTGCCTGTGAATAGCGTTCCTAGGGAGGATGAAGACCAGCAACAGCTTTCAGGGCTGCCTCATTCCTTGTGGGAGAAGGAGCTGGACGTTTGCCTTTTCGGAAACAGACTCTGCCGAGAACGAGCACCATGAGATATGACATCTCTGGGAAAGCACAAATCCCCAGTGCTGTAGTGCCTGTGAATAGCCTGCCAAGGAAAGGTAAAGGTCAGCAACATCTTTCGGGGCTGTCCCCCTCCTTGTAGGAGGAATAGCCAGACGTTTGCCTTTTCGGAATCAGGCTCTGCCGAGAACGAGCACCATGAGATATGACATCTCTGGGAAAGCACAGATCCCCAGTGCTGTTGTGCCTGTGAATAGCGTTCCTAGGGAGGATGAAGACCAGCAACAGCTTTCAGGGCTGGCACATTCCTTGTAGGAGAAGGAGCCGGACGTTTCCCTTTATTGAAACAGGCTCTGCCGAGAACGAGCACCATGAGATATGACATCTCTGGGAAAGCACAAATCCCCAGAGCTGTTGTGCCTGTGAATAGCCTGCCAAGGAAAGGTAAAGGTCAGCAACATCTTTCTGGGCTGTCCCCCTCCTTGTAGGAGGAATAGCCAGACGTTTGCCTTTTCGGAAACAGGCTCTGCCGAGAACGAGCACCATGAGATATGACATCTCTGGGAAAGCACAGATCCCCAGAGCTGTAGTGCCTGTGAATAGCCTGCCAAGGAAAGATAAAGGTCAGCAACATCTTTCGGGGCTGTCCCCCTCCTTGTAGGAGGAATAGCCAGACGTTTGCCTTTTCGGAAACAGGCTCTGCCGAGAACGAGCACCCTGAGATATGACATCTCTGGGAAAGCCCAGATCCCCAGTGCTGTTGTGCCTGTGAATAGCATTCCTAGGGAGGATGAAGACCAGCAACTGCTTTCAGGGCTGGCACATTCCTTGTGGGAGAAGGAGCCGGACGTTTGCCTTTTCGGAAACAGGCTCTGCCGAGAACGAGCACCATGAGATATGACATCTCTGGGAAAGCACAGATCCCCAGTGCTGTTGTGCCTGTGAACAGGCTGACAAGGAAACGTAAAGACCAGCAACTGCTTTCAGGGCTATCACCTTCCTTGTAGAAGGAATAGCCAGACATTTGCCTTTTCGGAATCAGGCTCTGCCGAGAACGAGCACCATGAGATCTTCAACCTAGCATAAAGCCCAGATCCCCAGTGCTGTTGTGCCTGTGACTAGGCTGCCAAGGGAGGATGAAGACCAGCAACAGATTTCAGGGCTGGCACATTCCTTGTAGGAGGAAAAGCCGGAGGTTTGCCTTTTCGGAATCAGGCTATGCCGAGAACGAGCACCATGAGATATGACATCTCTGGCAAAGCACAGATCCCCAGTGCTGTTGTGCCTGTGAATAGGCTGCCAAGGGAGGATGAAGACCAGCAACTGCTTTCAGGGCTATCACCTTCCTTGTAGAAGGAATAGCCAGACGTTTGCCTTTTCGGAATCAGGCTCTGCCGAGAACGAGCACCCTGAGATATGACATCTCTGGGAAAGCCCAGATCCCCAGTGCTGTTGTGCCTGTGAATAGGCTGCCAAGGGAGGATGAAGACCAGCAACTGCTTTCAGGGCTATCACCTTCCTTGTAGGAGGAATAGCCAGACGATTGCCTTTTCGGAATCAGGCTCTGCCGAGAACGAGCACCATGAGATATGACATCTCTGGGAAAGTACAGATCCCCAGTGCTGTTGTGCCTGTGAACAGGCTGACAAGGGAGGGTGAAGACCAGCAACTGCTTTCAGGGCTGGCACATTCCTTGTAGGAGAAGGAGCCGGACGTTTCCCTTTTCTGAAACAGGCTCTGCCGAGAACGAGCACCATGAGATATGACATCTCTGGGAAAGCACAAATCCCCAGTGCTGTAGTGCCTGTGAATAGCCTGCCAAGGACAGGTAAAGGTCAGCAACATCTTTCGGGGCTGTCCCCCTCCTTGTAGGAGGAATAGCCAGACGTTTGCCTTTTCTGAAACAGGCTCTGCCGAGAACGAGCACCATGAGATATGACATCTCTGGGAAAGCACAGATCCCCAGTGCTGTTGTGCCTGTGAATAGGCTGCCAAGGGAGGATGAAGACCAGCAACTGCTTTCAGGGCTATCACCTTCCTTGTAGAAGGAATAGCCAGACGTTTGCCTTTTCAGAATCAGGCTCTGCCGAGAACGAGCACCATGAGATATGACATCTCTGGGAAAGTACAGATCCCCAGTGCTGTTGTGCCTGTGAACAGGCTGACAAGGGAGGGTGAAGACCAGCAACTGCTTTCAGGGCTCGCACATTCCTTGTGGGAGAAGGAGCCGGACGTTTGCCTTTTCGGAAACAGACTCTGCCGAGAACGAGCACCATGAGATATGACATCTCTGGGAAAGCACAGATCCCCAGTGCTGTTGTGCCTGTGAATAGCCTGCCAAGAAAACGTAAAGATCAGCAACATCTTTCAGGGCTATCACATTCCTTGTAGGAGAGATAGCCAGACGTTTGCCTTTTCGAAATCAGGCTCTGCCGAGAACGAGCACCCTGAGATATGACATCTCTGGGAAAGCACAGATCCCCAGTGCTGTTGTGCCTGTGAATAGCGTTCCTAGGGAGGATGAAGACCAGCAATATCTTTCAGGGCTCTCTCCTTCCCTGTAGGAGAAATAGCCAGACGTTTGCCTTTTCGGAAACAGGCTCTGCCGAGAACGAGCACCATGAGATATGACATCTCTGGGAAAGCACAAATCCCCAGTGCTGTTGTGCCTGTGAATAGCCTGCCAAGGAAGGATGAAGACCAGCAACAGCTTTCAGGGCTGGCACATTCCTTGTGGGAGAAGGAGCTGGACGTTTGCCTTTTGGGAATCAGGCTCTGCCGAGAACGAGCACCATGAGATATGACATCTCTGGGAAAGCACAGATCCCCTGTGCTGTTGTGCCTGTGAATAGCGTTCCTAGGGAGGATGAAGACCAGCAACAGCTTTCAGGGCTGCCTCATTCCTTGTGGGAGAAGGAGCTGGACGTTTGCCTTTTGGGAATCAGGCTCTGCCGAGAACGAGCACCATGAGATATGACATCTCTGGGAAAGCACAGATCCCCAGTGCTGTTGTGCCTGTGAATAGCGTTCCTAGGGAGGATGAAGACCAGCAACAGCTTTCAGGGCTGGCACATTCCTTGTAGGAGAAGGAGCCGGACGTTTCCCTTTTCTGAAACAGGCTCTGCCGAGAACGAGCACCATGAGATATGACATCTCTGGGAAAGCACAAATCCCCAGTGCTGTAGTGCCTGTGAATAGCCTGCCAAGGACAGGTAAAGGTCAGCAACATCTTTCGGGGCTGTCCCCCTCCTTGTAGGAGGAATAGCCAGACGTTTGCCTTTTCGGAAACAGGCTCTGCCGAGAACGAGCACCCTGAGATATGACATCTCTGGGAAAGCACAGATCCCCAGTGCTGTTGTGCCTGTGAATAGGCTGCCAAGGGAGGATGAAGACCAGCAACTGCTTTCAGGGCTATCACCTTCCTTGTAGAAGGAATAGCCAGACGTTTGCCTTTTCGGAAACAGACTCTGCCGAGAACGAGCACCCTGAGATATGACATCTCTGGGAAAGTACAGATCCCCAGTGCTGTTGTGCCTGTGAACAGGCTGACAAGGGAGGGTGAAGACCAGCAACTGCTTTCAGGGCTGGCACATTCCTTGTGGGAGAAGGAGCCGGACGTTTGCCTTTTCGGAAACAGGCTCTGCCGAGAACGAGCACCCTGAGATATGACATCTCTGGGAAAGCACAGATCCCCAGTGCTGTTGTGCCTGTGAACAGGCTGACAAGGGAGGGTGAAGACCAGCAACTGCTTTCAGGGCTCGCACATTCCTTGTGGGAGAAGGAGCCGGACGTTTGCCTTTTCGGAAACAGGCTCTGCCGAGAACGAGCACCATGAGATATGACATCTCTGGGAAAGCACAGATCCCCAGTGCTGTTGTGCCTGTGAATAGCCCGCCAAGGGGAGCTGAAGACCAGCAATATCTTTCAGGGCTCTCTCCTTCCTTGTAGGAGGAATAGCCAGACGTTTGCCTTTTGGGAATCAGGCTCTGCCGAGAACGAGCACCATGAGATCTTCAACCTAGCATAAAGCCCAGATCCCCAGTGCTGTTGTGCCTGTGAATAGCATTCCTAGGGAGGATGAAGACCAGCAACTGCTTTCAGGGCTATCACCTTCCTTGTAGAAGGAATAGCCAGACGTTTGCCTTTTCGGAATCAGGCTCTGCCGAGAACGAGCACCATGAGATATGACATCTCTGGGAAAGCACAGATCCCCAGTGCTGTTGTGCCTGTGAATAGCGTTCCTAGGGAGGATGAAGACCAGCAACAGCTTTCAGGGCTGGCACATTCCTTGTAGCAGAAGGAGCCGGACGTTTCCCTTTTCTGAAACAGGCTCTGCCGAGAACGAGTACCATGAGATATGACATCTCTGGGAAAGCACAGATCCCCAGTGCTGTTGTGCCTCTGAATAGCCTGCCAAGGACAGGTAAAGATCAGCAACATCTTTCAGGGCTATCACATTCCTTGTAGGAGAGTTAGCCAGACGTTTGCCTTTTCGAAATCAGGCTCTGCCGAGAACGAGCACCCTGAGATATGACATCTCTGGGAAAGCACAGATCCCCAGTGCTGTTGTGCCTGTGAGTAGCCTACCAAGGGGAGGTGAACACCAGCAATATCTTTCAGGGCTCTCTCCTTCCCTGTAGGAGAAATAGCCAGACGTTTGCCTTTTCGGAAACAGGCTCTGCCGAGAATGAGCACCATGAGATATGACATCTCTGGGAAAGTACAGATCCCCAGTGCTGTTGTGCCTGTGAACAGGCTGACAAGGGAGGATGAAGACCAGCAACTGCTTTCAGGGCTGGCACATTCCTTGTGGGAGAAGGAGCCGGACGTTTGCCTTTTCGGAAACAGGCTCTGCCGAGAACGAGCACCATGAGATCTTCAACCTAGCATAAAGCCCAGATCCCCAGTGCTGTTGTGCCTGTGACTAGGCTGCCAAGGGAGGATGAAGACCAGCAACAGATTTCAGGGCTGGCACATTCCTTGTAGGAGGAAAAGCCGGACGTTTGCCTTTTGGGAATCAGGCTCTGCCGAGAACGAGCACCATGAGATATGACATCTCTGGCAAAGCACAGATCCCCAGTGCTGTTGTGCCTGTGAATAGCATTCCTAGGGAGGATGAAGACCAGCAACTGCTTTCAGGGCTATCACCTTCCTTGTAGAAGGAATAGCCAGACGTTTGACTTTTCGGAATCAGGCTCTGCCGAGAACGAGCACCATGAGATATGACATCTCTGGGAAAGCACAAATCCCCAGTGCTGTTGTGCCTGTGAATAGCCTGCCAAGGAAAGGTAAAGGTCAGCAACATCTTTCTGGGCTGTCCCCCTCCTTGTAGGAGGAATAGCCAGACGTTTGCCTTTTCGGAATCAGGCTCTGCCGAGAACGAGCACCATGAGATATGACATCTCTGGGAAAGCACAGATCCCCAGTGCTGTTGTGCCTGTGAATAGCGTTCGTAGGGAGAATGAAGACCAGCAACAGCTTTCAGGGCTGGCACATTCCTTGTAGGAGAAGGAGCCGGACGTTTCCCTTTTTTGAAACAGGCTCTGCCGAGAACGAGCACCATGAGATATGACATCTCTGGGAAAGCACAAATCCCCAGAGCTGTTGTGCCTGTGAATAGCCTGCCAAGGAAAGGTAAAGGTCAGCAACATCTTTCGGGGCTGTCCCCCTCCTTGTAGGAGGAATAGCCAGACGTTTGCCTTTTCGGAAACAGGCTCTGCCGAGAACGAGCACCATGAGATATGACATCTCTGGGAAAGCACAGATCCCCAGAGCTGTAGTGCCTGTGAATAGCCTGCCAAGGAAAGATAAAGGTCAGCAACATCTTTCGGGGCTGTCCCCCTCCTTGTAGGAGGAATAGCCAGACGTTTGCCTTTTCGGAAACAGACTCTGCCGAGAACGAGCACCCTGACATATGACATCTCTGGGAAAGCCCAGATCCCCAGTGCTGTTGTGCCTGTGAATAGGCTGCCAAGGGAGGATGAAGACCAGCAACTGCTTTCAGGGCTGGCACATTCCTTGTGGGAGAAGGAGCCGGACGTTTGCCTTTTCGGAAACAGACTCTGCCGAGAACGAGCACCATGAGATATGACATCTCTGGGAAAGCACAGATCCCCAGTGCTGTTGTGCCTGTGAACAGGCTGACAAGGAAACGTAAAGACCAGCAACTGCTTTCAGGGCTATCACCTTCCTTGTAGAAGGAATAGCCAGACATTTGCCTTTTCGGAATCAGGCTCTGCCGAGAACGAGCACCATGAGATCTTCAACCTAGCATAAAGCCCAGATCCCCAGTGCTGTTGTGCCTGTGACTAGGCTGCCAAGGGAGGATGAAGACCAGCAACAGATTTCAGGGCTGGCACATTCCTTGTAGGAGGAAAAGCCGGACGTTTGCCTTTTCGGAATCAGGCTCTGCCGAGAACGAGCACCATGAGATATGACATCTCTGGCAAAGCCCAGATCCCCAGTGCTGTTGTGCCTGTGAATAGGCTGCCAAGGGAGGATGAAGACCAGCAACTGCTTTCAGGGCTATCACCTTCCTTGTAGAAGGAATAGCCAAACGATTGCCTTTTCGGAATCAGGCTCTGCCGAGAACGAGCACCATGAGATATGACATCTCTGGGAAAGTACAGATCCCCAGTGCTGTTGTGCCTGTGAACAGGCTGACAAGGGAGGGTGAAGACCAGCAACTGCTTTCAGGGCTGGCACATTCCTTGTAGGAGAAGGAGCCGGACGTTTGCCTTTTCGGAAACAGACTCTGCCGAGAACGAGCACCATGAGATATGACATCTCTGGGAAAGCACAGATCCCCAGTGCTGTTGTGCCTGTGAATAGCCTGCCAAGGAAACGTAAAGATCAGCAACATCTTTCAGGGCTATCACATTCCTTGTAGGAGAGATAGCCAGACGTTTGCCTTTTCGAAATCAGGCTCTGCCGAGAACGAGCACCCTGAGATATGACATCTCTGGGAAAGCACAGATCCCCAGTGCTGTTGTGCCTGTGAATAGCGTTCCTAGGGAGGATGAAGACCAGCAATATCTTTCAGGGCTCTCTCCTTCCCTGTAGGAGAAATAGCCAGACGTTTGCCTTTTCGGAAACAGGCTCTGCCGAGAACGAGCACCATGAGATATGACATCTCTGGGAAAGCACAAATCCCCAGTGCTGTTGTGCCTGTGAATAGCCTGCCAAGGAAGGATGAAGACCAGCAACAGCTTTCAGGGCTGGCACATTCCTTGTGGGAGAAGGAGCTGGACGTTTGCCTTTTGGGAATCAGGCTCTGCCGAGAACGAGCACCATGAGATATGACATCTCTGGGAAAGCACAGATCCCCTGTGCTGTTGTGCCTGTGAATAGCGTTCCTAGGGAGGATGAAGACCAGCAACAGCTTTCAGGGCTGCCTCATTCCTTGTGGGAGAAGGAGCTGGACGTTTGCCTTTTGGGAATCAGGCTCTGCCGAGAACGAGCACCATGAGATATGACATCTCTGGGAAAGCACAGATCCCCAGTGCTGTTGTGCCTGTGAATAGCGTTCCTAGGGAGGATGAAGACCAGCAACAGCTTTCAGGGCTGGCACATTCCTTGTAGGAGGAATAGCCAGACGTTTGCCTTTTCGGAAACAGGCTCTGCCGAGAACGAGCACCCTGACATATGACATCTCTGGGAAAGCACAGATCCCCAGTGCTGTTGTGCCTGTGAACAGGCTGACAAGGGAGGGTGAAGACCAGCAACTGCTTTCAGGGCTGGCACATTCCTTGTGGGAGAAGGAGCCGGACGTTTGCCTTTTCGGAAACAGACTCTGCCGAGAACGAGTACCATGAGATATGACATCTCTGGGAAAGCACAGATCCCCAGTGCTGTTGTGCCTCTGAATAGCCTGCCAAGGACAGGTAAAGATCAGCAACATCTTTCAGGGCTATCACATTCCTTGTAGGAGAGATAGCCAGACGTTTGCCTTTTCGAAATCAGGCTCTGCCGAGAACGAGCACCCTGAGATATGACATCTCTGGGAAAGCACAGATCCCCAGTGCTGTTGTGCCTGTGAGTAGCCTACCAAGGGGAGGTGAACACCAGCAATATCTTTCAGGGCTCTCTCCTTCCCTGTAGGAGAAATAGCCAGACGTTTGCCTTTTCGGAAACAGGCTCTGCCGAGAATGAGCACCATGAGATATGACATCTCTGGGAAAGTACAGATCCCCAGTGCTGTTGTGCCTGTGAACAGGCTGACAAGGGAGGATGAAGACCAGCAACTGCTTTCAGGGCTGGCACATTCCTTGTGGGAGAAGGAGCCGGACGTTTGCCTTTTCGGAAACAGGCTCTGCCGAGAACGAGCACCATGAGATCTTCAACCTAGCATAAAGCCCAGATCCCCAGTGCTGTTGTGCCTGTGACTAGGCTGCCAAGGGAGGATGAAGACCAGCAACAGATTTCAGGGCTGGCACATTCCTTGTAGGAGGAAAAGCCGGACGTTTGCCTTTTGGGAATCAGGCTCTGCCGAGAACGAGCACCATGAGATATGACATCTCTGGCAAAGCACAGATCCCCAGTGCTGTTGTGCCTGTGAATAGCATTCCTAGGGAGGATGAAGACCAGCAACTGCTTTCAGGGCTATCACCTTCCTTGTAGAAGGAATAGCCAGACGTTTGACTTTTCGGAATCAGGCTCTGCCGAGAACGAGCACCATGAGATATGACATCTCTGGGAAAGCACAAATCCCCAGTGCTGTTGTGCCTGTGAATAGCCTGCCAAGGAAAGGTAAAGGTCAGCAACATCTTTCTGGGCTGTCCCCCTCCTTGTAGGAGGAATAGCCAGACGTTTGCCTTTTCGGAATCAGGCTCTGCCGAGAACGAGCACCATGAGATATGACATCTCTGGGAAAGCACAGATCCCCAGTGCTGTTGTGCCTGTGAATAGCGTTCCTAGGGAGGATGAAGACCAGCAACAGCTTTCAGGGCTGGCACATTCCTTGTAGGAGAAGGAGCCGGACGTTTCCCTTTTTTGAAACAGGCTCTGCCGAGAACGAGCACCATGAGATATGACATCTCTGGGAAAGCACAAATCCCCAGAGCTGTTGTGCCTGTGAATAGCCTGCCAAGGAAAGGTAAAGGTCAGCAACATCTTTCGGGGCTGTCCCCCTCCTTGTAGGAGGAATAGCCAGACGTTTGCCTTTTCGGAAACAGGCTCTGCCGAGAACGAGCACCATGAGATATGACATCTCTGGGAAAGCACAGATCCCCAGAGCTGTAGTGCCTGTGAATAGCCTGCCAAGGAAAGATAAAGGTCAGCAACATCTTTCGGGGCTGTCCCCCTCCTTGTAGGAGGAATAGCCAGACGTTTGCCTTTTCGGAAACAGACTCTGCCGAGAACGAGCACCCTGACATATGACATCTCTGGGAAAGCCCAGATCCCCAGTGCTGTTGTGCCTGTGAATAGGCTGCCAAGGGAGGATGAAGACCAGCAACTGCTTTCAGGGCTGGCACATTCCTTGTGGGAGAAGGAGCCGGACGTTTGCCTTTTCGGAAACAGACTCTGCCGAGAACGAGCACCATGAGATATGACATCTCTGGGAAAGCACAGATCCCCAGTGCTGTTGTGCCTGTGAACAGGCTGACAAGGAAACGTAAAGACCAGCAACTGCTTTCAGGGCTATCACCTTCCTTGTAGAAGGAATAGCCAGACATTTGCCTTTTCGGAATCAGGCTCTGCCGAGAACGAGCACCATGAGATCTTCAACCTAGCATAAAGCCCAGATCCCCAGTGCTGTTGTGCCTGTGACTAGGCTGCCAAGGGAGGATGAAGACCAGCAACAGATTTCAGGGCTGGCACATTCCTTGTAGGAGGAAAAGCCGGACGTTTGCCTTTTCGGAATCAGGCTCTGCCGAGAACGAGCACCATGAGATATGACATCTCTGGCAAAGCCCAGATCCCCAGTGCTGTTGTGCCTGTGAATAGGCTGCCAAGGGAGGATGAAGACCAGCAACTGCTTTCAGGGCTATCACCTTCCTTGTAGAAGGAATAGCCAAACGATTGCCTTTTCGGAATCAGGCTCTGCCGAGAACGAGCACCATGAGATATGACATCTCTGGGAAAGTACAGATCCCCAGTGCTGTTGTGCCTGTGAACAGGCTGACAAGGGAGGGTGAAGACCAGCAACTGCTTTCAGGGCTGGCACATTCCTTGTAGGAGAAGGAGCCGGACGTTTCCCTTTTCTGAAACAGGCTCTGCCGAGAACGAGCACCATGAGATATGACATCTCTGGGAAAGCACAAATCCCCAGTGCTGTAGTGCCTGTGAATAGCCTGCCAAGGACAGGTAAAGGTCAGCAACATCTTTCGGGGCTGTCCCCCTCCTTGTAGGAGGAATAGCCAGACGTTTGCCTTTTCGGAAACAGGCTCTGCCGAGAACGAGCACCATGAGATATGACATCTCTGGGAAAGCACAGATCCCCAGTGCTGTTGTGCCTGTGAATAGGCTGCCAAGGGAGGATGAAGACCAGCAACTGCTTTCAGGGCTATCACCTTCCTTGTAGAAGGAATAGCCAGACGTTTGCCTTTTCAGAATCAGGCTCTGCCGAGAACGAGCACCATGAGATATGACATCTCTGGGAAAGTACAGATCCCCAGTGCTGTTGTGCCTGTGAACAGGCTGACAAGGGAGGGTGAAGACCAGCAACTGCTTTCAGGGCTCGCACATTCCTTGTGGGAGAAGGAGCCGGACGTTTGCCTTTTCGGAAACAGACTCTGCCGAGAACGAGCACCATGACATATGACATCTCTGGGAAAGCACAGATCCCCAGTGCTGTTGTGCCTGTGAATAGCCTGCCAAGGAAACGTAAAGATCAGCAACATCTTTCAGGGCTATCACATTCCTTGTAGGAGAGATAGCCAGACGTTTGCCTTTTCGAAATCAGGCTCTGCCGAGAACGAGCACCCTGAGATATGACATCTCTGGGAAAGCACAGATCCCCAGTGCTGTTGTGCCTGTGAATAGCGTTCCTAGGGAGGATGAAGACCAGCAATATCTTTCAGGGCTCTCTCCTTCCCTGTAGGAGAAATAGCCAGACGTTTGCCTTTTCGGAAACAGGCTCTGCCGAGAACGAGCACCATGAGATATGACATCTCTGGGAAAGCACAAATCCCCAGTGCTGTTGTGCCTGTGAATAGCCTGCCAAGGAAGGATGAAGACCAGCAACAGCTTTCAGGGCTGGCACATTCCTTGTGGGAGAAGGAGCTGGACGTTTGCCTTTTGGGAATCAGGCTCTGCCGAGAACGAGCACCATGAGATATGACATCTCTGGGAAAGCACAGATCCCCTGTGCTGTTGTGCCTGTGAATAGCGTTCCTAGGGAGGATGAAGACCAGCAACAGCTTTCAGGGCTGCCTCATTCCTTGTGGGAGAAGGAGCTGGACGTTTGCCTTTTGGGAATCAGGCTCTGCCGAGAACGAGCACCATGAGATATGACATCTCTGGGAAAGCACAGATCCCCAGTGCTGTTGTGCCTGTGAATAGCGTTCCTAGGGAGGATGAAGACCAGCAACAGCTTTCAGGGCTGGCACATTCCTTGTAGGAGGAATAGCCAGACGTTTGCCTTTTCGGAAACAGGCTCTGCCGAGAACGAGCACCCTGACATATGACATCTCTGGGAAAGCACAGATCCCCAGTGCTGTTGTGCCTGTGAACAGGCTGACAAGGGAGGGTGAAGACCAGCAACTGCTTTCAGGGCTGGCACATTCCTTGTGGGAGAAGGAGCCGGACGTTTGCCTTTTCGGAAACAGACTCTGCCGAGAACGAGTACCATGAGATATGACATCTCTGGGAAAGCACAGATCCCCAGTGCTGTTGTGCCTCTGAATAGCCTGCCAAGGACAGGTAAAGATCAGCAACATCTTTCAGGGCTATCACATTCCTTGTAGGAGAGATAGCCAGACGTTTGCCTTTTCGAAATCAGGCTCTGCCGAGAACGAGCACCCTGAGATATGACATCTCTGGGAAAGCACAGATCCCCAGTGCTGTTGTGCCTGTGAGTAGCCTACCAAGGGGAGGTGAACACCAGCAATATCTTTCAGGGCTCTCTCCTTCCCTGTAGGAGAAATAGCCAGACGTTTGCCTTTTCGGAAACAGGCTCTGCCGAGAATGAGCACCATGAGATATGACATCTCTGGGAAAGTACAGATCCCCAGTGCTGTTGTGCCTGTGAACAGGCTGACAAGGGAGGATGAAGACCAGCAACTGCTTTCAGGGCTGGCACATTCCTTGTGGGAGAAGGAGCCGGACGTTTGCCTTTTCGGAAACAGGCTCTGCCGAGAACGAGCACCATGAGATCTTCAACCTAGCATAAAGCCCAGATCCCCAGTGCTGTTGTGCCTGTGACTAGGCTGCCAAGGGAGGATGAAGACCAGCAACAGATTTCAGGGCTGGCACATTCCTTGTAGGAGGAAAAGCCGGACGTTTGCCTTTTGGGAATCAGGCTCTGCCGAGAACGAGCACCATGAGATATGACATCTCTGGCAAAGCACAGATCCCCAGTGCTGTTGTGCCTGTGAATAGCATTCCTAGGGAGGATGAAGACCAGCAACTGCTTTCAGGGCTATCACCTTCCTTGTAGAAGGAATAGCCAGACGTTTGACTTTTCGGAATCAGGCTCTGCCGAGAACGAGCACCATGAGATATGACATCTCTGGGAAAGCACAAATCCCCAGTGCTGTTGTGCCTGTGAATAGCCTGCCAAGGAAAGGTAAAGGTCAGCAACATCTTTCTGGGCTGTCCCCCTCCTTGTAGGAGGAATAGCCAGACGTTTGCCTTTTCGGAATCAGGCTCTGCCGAGAACGAGCACCATGAGATATGACATCTCTGGGAAAGCACAGATCCCCAGTGCTGTTGTGCCTGTGAATAGCGTTCCTAGGGAGGATGAAGACCAGCAACAGCTTTCAGGGCTGGCACATTCCTTGTAGGAGAAGGAGCCGGACGTTTCCCTTTTTTGAAACAGGCTCTGCCGAGAACGAGCACCATGAGATATGACATCTCTGGGAAAGCACAAATCCCCAGAGCTGTTGTGCCTGTGAATAGCCTGCCAAGGAAAGGTAAAGGTCAGCAACATCTTTCGGGGCTGTCCCCCTCCTTGTAGGAGGAATAGCCAGACGTTTGCCTTTTCGGAAACAGGCTCTGCCGAGAACGAGCACCATGAGATATGACATCTCTGGGAAAGCACAGATCCCCAGAGCTGTAGTGCCTGTGAATAGCCTGCCAAGGAAAGATAAAGGTCAGCAACATCTTTCGGGGCTGTCCCCCTCCTTGTAGGAGGAATAGCCAGACGTTTGCCTTTTCGGAAACAGACTCTGCCGAGAACGAGCACCCTGACATATGACATCTCTGGGAAAGCCCAGATCCCCAGTGCTGTTGTGCCTGTGAATAGGCTGCCAAGGGAGGATGAAGACCAGCAACTGCTTTCAGGGCTGGCACATTCCTTGTGGGAGAAGGAGCCGGACGTTTGCCTTTTCGGAAACAGACTCTGCCGAGAACGAGCACCATGAGATATGACATCTCTGGGAAAGCACAGATCCCCAGTGCTGTTGTGCCTGTGAACAGGCTGACAAGGAAACGTAAAGACCAGCAACTGCTTTCAGGGCTATCACCTTCCTTGTAGAAGGAATAGCCAGACATTTGCCTTTTCGGAATCAGGCTCTGCCGAGAACGAGCACCATGAGATCTTCAACCTAGCATAAAGCCCAGATCCCCAGTGCTGTTGTGCCTGTGACTAGGCTGCCAAGGGAGGATGAAGACCAGCAACAGATTTCAGGGCTGGCACATTCCTTGTAGGAGGAAAAGCCGGACGTTTGCCTTTTCGGAATCAGGCTCTGCCGAGAACGAGCACCATGAGATATGACATCTCTGGCAAAGCCCAGATCCCCAGTGCTGTTGTGCCTGTGAATAGGCTGCCAAGGGAGGATGAAGACCAGCAACTGCTTTCAGGGCTATCACCTTCCTTGTAGAAGGAATAGCCAAACGATTGCCTTTTCGGAATCAGGCTCTGCCGAGAACGAGCACCATGAGATATGACATCTCTGGGAAAGTACAGATCCCCAGTGCTGTTGTGCCTGTGAACAGGCTGACAAGGGAGGGTGAAGACCAGCAACTGCTTTCAGGGCTGGCACATTCCTTGTAGGAGAAGGAGCCGGACGTTTCCCTTTTCTGAAACAGGCTCTGCCGAGAACGAGCACCATGAGATATGACATCTCTGGGAAAGCACAAATCCCCAGTGCTGTAGTGCCTGTGAATAGCCTGCCAAGGACAGGTAAAGGTCAGCAACATCTTTCGGGGCTGTCCCCCTCCTTGTAGGAGGAATAGCCAGACGTTTGCCTTTTCGGAAACAGGCTCTGCCGAGAACGAGCACCATGAGATATGACATCTCTGGGAAAGCACAGATCCCCAGTGCTGTTGTGCCTGTGAATAGGCTGCCAAGGGAGGATGAAGACCAGCAACTGCTTTCAGGGCTATCACCTTCCTTGTAGAAGGAATAGCCAGACGTTTGCCTTTTCAGAATCAGGCTCTGCCGAGAACGAGCACCATGAGATATGACATCTCTGGGAAAGTACAGATCCCCAGTGCTGTTGTGCCTGTGAACAGGCTGACAAGGGAGGGTGAAGACCAGCAACTGCTTTCAGGGCTCGCACATTCCTTGTGGGAGAAGGAGCCGGACGTTTGCCTTTTCGGAAACAGACTCTGCCGAGAACGAGCACCATGAGATATGACATCTCTGGGAAAGCACAGATCCCCAGTGCTGTTGTGCCTGTGAATAGCCTGCCAAGGAAACGTAAAGATCAGCAACATCTTTCAGGGCTATCACATTCCTTGTAGGAGAGATAGCCAGACGTTTGCCTTTTCGAAATCAGGCTCTGCCGAGAACGAGCACCCTGAGATATGACATCTCTGGGAAAGCACAGATCCCCAGTGCTGTTGTGCCTGTGAATAGCGTTCCTAGGGAGGATGAAGACCAGCAATATCTTTCAGGGCTCTCTCCTTCCCTGTAGGAGAAATAGCCAGACGTTTGCCTTTTCGGAAACAGGCTCTGCCGAGAACGAGCACCATGAGATATGACATCTCTGGGAAAGCACAAATCCCCAGTGCTGTTGTGCCTGTGAATAGCCTGCCAAGGAAGGATGAAGACCAGCAACAGCTTTCAGGGCTGGCACATTCCTTGTGGGAGAAGGATCTGGACGTTTGCCTTTTGGGAATCAGGCTCTGCCGAGAACGAGCACCATGAGATATGACATCTCTGGGAAAGCACAGATCCCCTGTGCTGTTGTGCCTGTGAATAGCGTTCCTAGGGAGGATGAAGACCAGCAACAGCTTTCAGGGCTGCCTCATTCCTTGTGGGAGAAGGAGCTGGACGTTTGCCTTTTGGGAATCAGGCTCTGCCGAGAACGAGCACCATGAGATATGACATCTCTGGGAAAGCACAGATCCCCAGTGCTGTTGTGCCTGTGAATAGCGTTCCTAGGGAGGATGAAGACCAGCAACAGCTTTCAGGGCTGGCACATTCCTTGTAGGAGGAATAGCCAGACGTTTGCCTTTTCGGAAACAGGCTCTGCCGAGAACGAGCACCCTGACATATGACATCTCTGGGAAAGCACAGATCCCCAGTGCTGTTGTGCCTGTGAACAGGCTGACAAGGGAGGGTGAAGACCAGCAACTGCTTTCAGGGCTGGCACATTCCTTGTGGGAGAAGGAGCCGGACGTTTGCCTTTTCGGAAACAGACTCTGCCGAGAACGAGTACCATGAGATATGACATCTCTGGGAAAGCACAGATCCCCAGTGCTGTTGTGCCTCTGAATAGCCTGCCAAGGACAGGTAAAGATCAGCAACATCTTTCAGGGCTATCACATTCCTTGTAGGAGAGATAGCCAGACGTTTGCCTTTTCGAAATCAGGCTCTGCCGAGAACGAGCACCCTGAGATATGACATCTCTGGGAAAGCACAGATTCCCAGTGCTGTTATGCCTGTGAGTAGCCTACCAAGGGGAGGTGAACACCAGCAATATCTTTCAGGGCTCTCTCCTTCCCTGTAGGAGAAATAGCCAGACGTTTGCCTTTTCGGAAACAGGCTCTGCCGAGAATGAGCACCATGAGATATGACATCTCTGGGAAAGTACAGATCCCCAGTGCTGTTGTGCCTGTGAACAGGCTGACAAGGGAGGATGAAGACCAGCAACTGCTTTCAGGGCTGGCACATTCCTTGTGGGAGAAGGAGCCGGACGTTTGCCTTTTCGGAAACAGGCTCTGCCGAGAACGAGCACCATGAGATCTTCAACCTAGCATAAAGCCCAGATCCCCAGTGCTGTTGTGCCTGTGACTAGGCTGCCAAGGGAGGATGAAGACCAGCAACAGATTTCAGGGCTGGCACATTCCTTGTAGGAGGAAAAGCCGGACGTTTGTCTTTTGGGAATCAGGCTCTGCCGAGAACGAGCACCATGAGATATGACATCTCTGGGAAAGCACAGATCCCCAGTGCTGTTGTGCCTGTGAATAGCGTTCCTAGGGAGGATGAAGACCAGCAACAGCTTTGAGGGCTGGCACATTCCTTGTAGGAGAAGGAGCCGGACGTTTCCCTTTTCTGAAACAGGCTCTGCCGAGAACGAGCACCATGAGATATGACATCTCTGGGAAAGCACAAATCCCCAGTGCTGTAGTGCCTGTGAATAGCCTGCCAAGGAAAGGTAAAGGTCAGCAACATCTTTCGGGGCTGTCCCCCTCCTTGTAGGAGGAATAGCCAGACTTTTGCCTTTTCGGAATCAGGCTCTGCCGAGAACGAGCACCATGAGATATGACATCTCTGGGAAAGCACAGATCCCCAGTGCTGTTGTGCCTGTGAATAGCGTTCCTAGGGAGGATGAAGACCAGCAACAGCTTTCAGGGCTGGCACATTCCTTGTAGGAGAAGGAGCCGGACGTTTCCCTTTTCTGAAACAGGCTCTGCCGAGAACGAGCACCATGAGATATGACATCTCTGGGAAAGCACAAATCCCCAGTGCTGTAGTGCCTGTGAATAGCCTGCCAAGGACAGGTAAAGGTCAGCAACATCTTTCGGGGCTGTCCCCCTCCTTGTAGGAGGAATAGCCAGACGTTTGCCTTTTCGGAAAAAGGCTCTGCCGAGAACGAGCACCCTGAGATATGACATCTCTGGGAAAGCACAGATCCCCAGTGCTGTTGTGCCTGTGAATAGCCCGCCAAGGGGAGCTGAAGACCAGCAATATCTTTCAGGGCTCTCTCCTTCCTTGTAGGAGGAATAGCCAGACGTTTGCCTTTTGGGAATCAGGCTCTGCCGAGAACGAGCACCATGAGATCTTCAACCTAGCATAAAGCCCAGATCCCCAGTGCTGTTGTGCCTGTGAATAGCATTCCTAGGGAGGGTGAAGACCAGCAACTGCTTTCAGGGCTATCACCTTCCTTGTAGAAGGAATAGCCAGACGTTTGCCTTTTCGGAATCAGGCTCTGCCTAGAACGAGCACCATGAGATATGACATCTCTGGGAAAGCACAGATCCCCAGTGCTGTTGTGCCTGTGAATAGCGTTCCTAGGGAGGATGAAGACCAGCAACAGCTTTCAGGGCTGGCACATTCCTTGTAGCAGAAGGAGCCGGACGTTTCCCTTTTCTGAAACAGGCTCTGCCGAGAACGAGTACCATGAGATATGACATCTCTGGGAAAGCACAGATCCCCAGTGCTGTTGTGCCTCTGAATAGCCTGCCAAGGACAGGTAAAGATCAGCAACATCTTTCAGGGCTATCACATTCCTTGTAGGAGAGATAGCCAGACGTTTGCCTTTTCGAAATCAGGCTCTGCCGAGAACGAGCACCCTGAGATATGACATCTCTGGGAAAGCACAGATCCCCAGTGCTGTTGTGCCTGTGAGTAGCCTACCAAGGGGAGGTGAACACCAGCAATATCTTTCAGGGCTCTCTCCTTCCCTGTAGGAGAAATAGCCAGACGTTTGCCTTTTCGGAAACAGGCTCTGCCGAGAATGAGCACCATGAGATATGACATCTCTGGGAAAGTACAGATCCCCAGTGCTGTTGTGCCTGTGAACAGGCTGACAAGGGAGGATGAAGACCAGCAACTGCTTTCAGGGCTGGCACATTCCTTGTGGGAGAAGGAGCCGGACGTTTGCCTTTTCGGAAACAGGCTCTGCCGAGAACGAGCACCATGAGATCTTCAACCTAGCATAAAGCCCAGATCCCCAGTGCTGTTGTGCCTGTGACTAGGCTGCCAAGGGAGGATGAAGACCAGCAACAGATTTCAGGGCTGGCACATTCCTTGTAGGAGGAAAAGCCGGACGTTTGCCTTTTGGGAATCAGGCTCTGCCGAGAACGAGCACCATGAGATATGACATCTCTGGGAAAGCACAGATCCCCAGTGCTGTTGTGCCTGTGAATAGCATTCCTAGGGAGGATGAAGACCAGCAACTGCTTTCAGGGCTATCACCTTCCTTGTAGAAGGAATAGCCAGACGTTTGCCTTTTCGGAATCAGGCTCTGCCGAGAACGAGCACCATGAGATATGACATCTCTGGGAAAGCACAAATCCCCAGTGCTGTTGTGCCTGTGAATAGCCTGCCAAGGAAACGTAAAGATCAGCAACATCTTTCAGGGCTATCACATTCCTTGTAGGAGAGATAGCCAGACGTTTGCCTTTTCGAAATCAGGCTCTGCCGAGAACGAGCACCCTGAGATATGACATCTCTGGGAAAGCACAGATCCCCAGTGCTGTTGTGCCTGTGAATAGCGTTCCTAGGGAGGATGAAGACCAGCAATATCTTTCAGGGCTCTCTCCTTCCCTGTAGGAGAAATAGCCAGACGTTTGCCTTTTCGGAAACAGGCTCTGCCGAGAACGAGCACCATGAGATATGACATCTCTGGGAAAGCACAAATCCCCAGTGCTGTTGTGCCTGTGAATAGCCTGCCAAGGAAGGATGAAGACCAGCAACAGCTTTCAGGGCTGGCACATTCCTTGTGGGAGAAGGAGCTGGACGTTTGCCTTTTGGGAATCAGGCTCTGCCGAGAACGAGCACCATGAGATATGACATCTCTGGGAAAGCACAGATCCCCTGTGCTGTTGTGCCTGTGAATAGCGTTCCTAGGGAGGATGAAGACCAGCAACAGCTTTCAGGGCTGCCTCATTCCTTGTGGGAGAAGGAGCTGGACGTTTGCCTTTTGGGAATCAGGCTCTGCCGAGAACGAGCACCATGAGATATGACATCTCTGGGAAAGCACAGATCCCCAGTGCTGTTGTGCCTGTGAATAGCGTTCCTAGGGAGGATGAAGACCAGCAACAGCTTTCAGGGCTGGCACATTCCTTGTAGGAGGAATAGCCAGACGTTTGCCTTTTCGGAAACAGGCTCTGCCGAGAACGAGCACCCTGACATATGACATCTCTGGGAAAGCACAGATCCCCAGTGCTGTTGTGCCTGTGAACAGGCTGACAAGGGAGGGTGAAGACCAGCAACTGCTTTCAGGGCTGGCACATTCCTTGTGGGAGAAGGAGCCGGACGTTTGCCTTTTCGGAAACAGACTCTGCCGAGAACGAGTACCATGAGATATGACATCTCTGGGAAAGCACAGATCCCCAGTGCTGTTGTGCCTCTGAATAGCCTGCCAAGGACAGGTAAAGATCAGCAACATCTTTCAGGGCTATCACATTCCTTGTAGGAGAGATAGCCAGACGTTTGCCTTTTCGAAATCAGGCTCTGCCGAGAACGAGCACCCTGAGATATGACATCTCTGGGAAAGCACAGATTCCCAGTGCTGTTATGCCTGTGAGTAGCCTACCAAGGGGAGGTGAACACCAGCAATATCTTTCAGGGCTCTCTCCTTCCCTGTAGGAGAAATAGCCAGACGTTTGCCTTTTCGGAAACAGGCTCTGCCGAGAACGAGCACCATGAGATATGACATCTCTGGGAAAGTACAGATCCCCAGTGCTGTTGTGCCTGTGAACAGGCTGACAAGGGAGGATGAAGACCAGCAACTGCTTTCAGGGCTGGCACATTCCTTGTGGGAGAAGGAGCCGGACGTTTGCCTTTTCGGAAACAGGCTCTGCCGAGAACGAGCACCATGAGATCTTCAACCTAGCATAAAGCCCAGATCCCCAGTGCTGTTGTGCCTGTGACTAGGCTGCCAAGGGAGGATGAAGACCAGCAACAGATTTCAGGGCTGGCACGTTCCTTGTAGGAGGAAAAGCCGGACGTTTGTCTTTTGGGAATCAGGCTCTGCCGAGAACGAGCACCATGAGATATGACATCTCTGGGAAAGCACAGATCCCCAGTGCTGTTGTGCCTGTGAATAGCGTTCCTAGGGAGGATGAAGACCAGCAACAGCTTTGAGGGCTGGCACATTCCTTGTAGGAGAAGGAGCCGGACGTTTCCCTTTTCTGAAACAGGCTCTGCCGAGAACGAGCACCATGAGATATGACATCTCTGGGAAAGCACAAATCCCCAGTGCTGTAGTGCCTGTGAATAGCCTGCCAAGGAAAGGTAAAGGTCAGCAACATCTTTCGGGGCTGTCCCCCTCCTTGTAGGAGGAATAGCCAGACTTTTGCCTTTTCGGAATCAGGCTCTGCCGAGAACGAGCACCATGAGATATGACATCTCTGGGAAAGCACAGATCCCCAGTGCTGTTGTGCCTGTGAATAGCGTTCCTAGGGAGGATGAAGACCAGCAACAGCTTTCAGGGCTGGCACATTCCTTGTAGGAGAAGGAGCCGGACGTTTCCCTTTTCTGAAACAGGCTCTGCCGAGAACGAGCACCATGAGATATGACATCTCTGGGAAAGCACAAATCCCCAGTGCTGTAGTGCCTGTGAATAGCCTGCCAAGGACAGGTAAAGGTCAGCAACATCTTTCGGGGCTGTCCCCCTCCTTGTAGGAGGAATAGCCAGACGTTTGCCTTTTCGGAAAAAGGCTCTGCCGAGAACGAGCACCCTGAGATATGACATCTCTGGGAAAGCACAGATCCCCAGTGCTGTTGTGCCTGTGAATAGGCTGCCAAGGGAGGATGAAGACCAGCAACTGCTTTCAGGGCTATCACCTTCCTTGTAGAAGGAATAGCCAGACGTTTGCCTTTTCGGAAACAGACTCTGCCGAGAACGAGCACCATGAGATATGACATCTCTGGGAAAGCACAGATCCCCAGTGCTGTTGTGCCTGTGAACAGGCTGACAAGGGAGGGTGAAGACCAGCAACTGCTTTCAGGGCTGGCACATTCCTTGTGGGAGAAGGAGCCGGACGTTTGCCTTTTCGGAAACAGGCTCTGCCGAGAACGAGCACCCTGAGATATGACATCTCTGGGAAAGCACAGATCCCCAGTGCTGTTGTGCCTGTGAACAGGCTGACAAGGGAGGGTGAAGACCAGCAACTGCTTTCAGGGCTCGCACATTCCTTGTGGGAGAAGGAGCCGGACGTTTGCCTTTTCGGAAACAGGCTCTGCCGAGAACGAGCACCATGAGATATGACATCTCTGGGAAAGCACAGATCCCCAGTGCTGTTGTGCCTGTGAATAGCCCGCCAAGGGGAGCTGAAGACCAGCAATATCTTTCAGGGCTCTCTCCTTCCTTGTAGGAGGAATAGCCAGACGTTTGCCTTTTGGGAATCAGGCTCTGCCGAGAACGAGCACCATGAGATCTTCAACCTAGCATAAAGCCCAGATCCCCAGTGCTGTTGTGCCTGTGAATAGCATTCCTAGGGAGGATGAAGACCAGCAACTGCTTTCAGGGCTATCACCTTCCTTGTAGAAGGAATAGCCAGACGTTTGCCTTTTCGGAATCAGGCTCTGCCGAGAACGAGCACCATGAGATATGACATCTCTGGGAAAGCCCAGATCCCCAGTGCTGTTGTGCCTGTGAATAGCGTTCCTAGGGAGGATGAAGACCAGCAACAGCTTTCAGGGCTGGCACATTCCTTGTAGGAGAAGGAGCCGGACGTTTCCCTTTTCTGAAACAGTCTCTGCCGAGAACGAGCACCATGAGATATGACATCTCTGGGAAAGCACAAATCCCCAGTGCTGTTGTGCCTGTGAATAGCCTGCCAAGGAAAGGTAAAGGTCAGCAACATCTTTCGGGGCTGTCCCCCTCCTTGTAGGAGGAATAGCCAGACGTTTGCCTTTTCGGAAACAGGCTCTGCCGAGAACGAGCACCATGAGATATGACATCTCTGGGAAAGCACAGATCCCCAGTGCTGTTGTGCCTGTGAGTAGCCTACCAAGGAGAGGTGAACACCAGCAATATCTTTCAGGGCTCTCTCCTTCCCTGTAGGAGAAATAGCCAGACGTTTGCCTTTTCGGAAACAGGCTCTGCCGAGAACGAGCACCATGAGATCTTCAACCTAGCATAAAGCCCAGATCCCCAGTGCTGTTGTGCCTGTGAATAGCCTGCCAAGGGAGGATGAAGACCAGCAACAGATTTCAGGGCTGGCACATCCTTGTAGGAGGAAAAGCCGGACATTTGCTTTTTCAGAATCAGGCTCTGCTGAGAACGAGCACCATGAGATATGACATCTCTGGGAAAGCACAGATCCCCAGTGCTGTTGTGCCTGTGAATAGGCTGCCAAGGGAGGATGAAGACCAGCAACTGCTTTCAGGGCTATCACCTTCCTTGTAGAAGGAATAGCCAGACGTTTGCCTTTTCGGAAACAGGCTCTGCCGAGAACGAGCACCATGAGATATGACATCTCTGGGAAAGCACAGATCCCCAGTGCTGTTGTGCCTGTGAATAGCCCGCCAAGGGGAGCTGAACACCAGCAATATCTTTCAGGGCTCTCTCCTTCCTTGTAGGAGGAATAGCCAGACGTTTGCCTTTTCGGAAACAGGCTCTGCCGAGAACGAGCACCATGAGACCTTCAACCTAGCATAAAGCCCAGATCCCCAGTGCTGTTGTGCCTGTGAATAGGCTGCCAAGGGAGGATGAAGACCAGCAACAGCTTTGAGGGCTGGCACATTCCTTGTAGGAGGAAAAGCCGGACGTTTGCCTTTTCGGAATCAGGCTCTGCCGAGAACGAGCACCATGAGATATGACATCTCTGGGAAAGCACAAATCCCCAGTGCTGTAGTGCCTGTGAATAGCCTGCCAAGGAAACGTAAAGGTCAGCAACATCTTTCGGGGCTGTCCCCCTCCTTGTAGGAGGAATAGCCAGACGTTTGCCTTTTCGGAAACAGGCTCTACCGAGAACGAGCACCATGAGATATGACATCTCTGGGAAAGCACAAATCCCCAGTGCTGTAGTGCCTGTGAATAGCCTGCCAAGGACAGGTAAAGGTCAGCAACATCTTTCGGGGCTGTCCCCCTCCTTGTAGGAGGAATAGCCAGACATTTGCCTTTTCGGAAACAGGCTCTGCCGAGAACGAGCACCATGAGATATGACATCTCTGGGAAAGCCCAGATCCCCAGTGCTGTTGTGCCTGTGAATAGGCTGCCAAGGGAGGATGAAGACCAGCAACAGCTTTCAGGGCTGGCACATTCCTTGTGGGAGAAGGAGCTGGACGTTTGCCTTTTGGGAATCAGGCTCTGCCGAGAACGAGCACCATGAGATATGACATCTCTGGGAAAGCACAGATCCCCTGTGCTGTTGTGCCTGTGAATAGCGATCCTAGGGAGGATGAAGACCAGCAACAGCTTTCAGGGCTGCCTCATTCCTTGTGGGAGAAGGAGCTGGACGTTTGCCTTTTGGGAATCAGGCTCTGCCGAGAACGAGCCCCATGAGATATGACATCTCTGGGAAAGCACAGATCCCCAGTGCTGTTGTGCCTGTGAATAGCGTTCCTAGGGAGGATGAAGACCAGCAACAGCTTTCAGGGCTGGCACATTCCTTGTAGGAAGAATAGCCAGACGTTTGCCTTTTCAGAAACAGGCTCTGCCGAGAACGAGCACCATGAGATATGACATCTCTGGGAAAGTACAGATCCCCAGTGCTGTAGTGCCTGTGAACAGGCTGACAAGGGAGGGTGAAGACCAGCAACTGCTTTCAGGGCTGGCACATTCCTTGTGGGAGAAGGAGCCGGACGTTTGCCTTTTCGGAAACAGACTCTGCCGAGAACGAGTACCATGAGATATGACATCTCTGGGAAAGCACAGATCCCCTGTGCTGTTGTGCCTGTGAATAGCCTGCCAAGGAAACGTAAAGATCAGCAACATCTTTCAGGGCTATCACATTCCTTGTAGGAGAGATAGCCAGACGTTTGCCTTTTCGAAATCAGGCTCTGCCGAGAACGAGCACCATGAGATATGACATCTCTGGGAAAGCACAGATCCCCAGTGCTGTTGTGCCTGTGAGTAGCCTACCAAGGGGAGGTGAACACCAGCAATATCTTTCAGGGCTCTCTCCTTCCCTGTAGGAGAAATAGCCAGACGTTTGCCTTTTCGGAAACAGGCTCTGCCGAGAACGAGCACCATGAGATATGACATCTCTGGGAAAGCACAAATCCCCAGTGCTGTAGTGCCTGTGAATTGGCTGCCAAGGGAGAATGAAGACCAGCAACAGCTTTCAGGGCTGGCACATTCCTTGTGGGAGAAGGAGCTGGACGTTTGCCTTTTGGGAATCAGGCTCTGCCGAGAACGAGCACCATGAGATATGACATCTCTGGGAAAGCACAGATCCCCAGTGCTGTTGTGCCTGTGAATAGCGTTCCTAGGGAGGATGAAGACCAGCAACAGCTTTCAGGGCTGCCTCATTCCTTGTGGGAGAAGGAGCTGGACGTTTGCCTTTTGGGAATCAGGCTCTGCCGAGAACGAGCACCATGAGATATGACATCTCTGGGAAAGCACAGATCCCCAGTGCTGTTGTGCCTGTGAATAGCGTTCCTAGGGAGGATGAAGACCAGCAACAGCTTTCAGGGCTGGCACATTCCTTGTAGCAGAAGGAGCCGGACGTTTCCCTTTTCTGAAACAGGCTCTGCCGAGAACGAGCACCATGAGATATGACATCTCTGGGAAAGCACAAATCCCCAGTGCTGTAGTGCCTGTGAATAGCCTGCCAAGGAAACGTAAAGGTCAGCAACATCTTTCGGGGCTGTCCCCCTCCTTGTAGGAGGAATAGCCAGACGTTTGCCTTTTCGGAAACAGGCTCTGCCGAGAACGAGCACCCTGAGATATGACATCTCTGGGAAAGCACAGATCCCCAGTGCTGTTGTGCCTGTGAATAGGCTGCCAAGGGAGGATGAAGACCAGCAACTGCTTTCAGGGCTATCACCTTCCTTGTAGAAGGAATAGCCAGACGATTGCCTTTTCGGAATCAGGCTCTGCCGAGAACGAGTACCATGAGATATGACATCTCTGGGAAAGTACAGATCCCCAGTGCTGTTGTGCCTGTGAGTAGCCTACCAAGGGGAGGTGAACACCAGCAATATCTTTCAGGGCTCTCTCCTTCCCTGTAGGAGAAATAGCCAGACGTTTGCCTTTTCGGAAACAGGCTCTGCCGAGAACGAGCACCATGAGATCTTCAACCTAGCATAAAGACCAGATCCCCAGTGCTGTTGTGCCTGTGAATAGCCTGCCAAGGGAGGATGAAGACCAGCAACAGATTTCAGGGCTGGCACATCCTTGTAGGAGGAAAAGCCGGACATTTGCTTTTTCAGAATCAGGCTCTGCTGAGAACGAGCACCATGAGATATGACATCTCTGGGAAAGCACAGATCCCCAGTGCTGTTGTGCCTGTGAATAGGCTGCCAAGGGAGGATGAAGACCAGCAACTGCTTTCAGGGCTATCACCTTCCTTGTAGAAGGAATAGCCAGACGTTTGCCTTTTCGGAAACAGGCTCTGCCGAGAACGAGCACCATGAGATATGACATCTCTGGGAAAGCACAGATCCCCAGTGCTGTTGTGCCTGTGAATAGCGTTCCTAGGGAGGATGAAGACCAGCACCAGCTTTCAGGGCTGGCACATTCCTTGTAAGAGAAGGAGCCGGACGTTTCCCTTTTCTGAAACAGGCTCTGCCGAGAACGAGCACCATGAGATATGACATCTCTGGGAAAGCACAGATCCCCAGTGCTGTTGTGCCTGTGAATAGCCCGCCAAGGGGAGCTGAACACCAGCAATATCTTTCAGGGCTCTCTCCTTCCTTGTAGGAGGAATAGCCAGACGTTTGCCTTTTCGGAAACAGGCTCTGCCGAGAACGAGCACCATGAGACCTTCAACCTAGCATAAAGCCCAGATCCCCAGTGCTGTTGTGCCTGTGAATAGGCTGCCAAGGGAGGATGAAGACCAGCAACAGCTTTGAGGGCTGGCACATTCCTTGTAGGAGGAAAAGCCGGACGTTTGCCTTTTCGGAATCAGGCTCTGCCGAGAACGAGCACCATGAGATATGACATCTCTGGGAAAGCACAAATCCCCAGTGCTGTAGTGCCTGTGAATAGCCTGCCAAGGAAACGTAAAGGTCAGCAACATCTTTCGGGGCTGTCCCCCTCCTTGTAGGAGGAATAGCCAGACGTTTGCCTTTTCGGAAACAGGCTCTACCGAGAACGAGCACCATGAGATATGACATCTCTGGGAAAGCACAAATCCCCAGTGCTGTAGTGCCTGTGAATAGCCTGCCAAGGACAGGTAAAGGTCAGCAACATCTTTCGGGGCTGTCCCCCTCCTTGTAGGAGGAATAGCCAGACATTTGCCTTTTCGGAAACAGGCTCTGCCGAGAACGAGCACCATGAGATATGACATCTCTGGGAAAGCCCAGATCCCCAGTGCTGTTGTGCCTGTGAATAGGCTGCCAAGGGAGGATGAAGACCAGCAACAGCTTTCAGGGCTGGCACATTCCTTGTGGGAGAAGGAGCTGGACGTTTGCCTTTTGGGAATCAGGCTCTGCCGAGAACGAGCACCATGAGATATGACATCTCTGGGAAAGCACAGATCCCCTGTGCTGTTGTGCCTGTGAATAGCGATCCTAGGGAGGATGAAGACCAGCAACAGCTTTCAGGGCTGCCTCATTCCTTGTGGGAGAAGGAGCTGGACGTTTGCCTTTTGGGAATCAGGCTCTGCCGAGAACGAGCCCCATGAGATATGACATCTCTGGGAAAGCACAGATCCCCAGTGCTGTTGTGCCTGTGAATAGCGTTCCTAGGGAGGATGAAGACCAGCAACAGCTTTCAGGGCTGGCACATTCCTTGTAGGAAGAATAGCCAGACGTTTGCCTTTTCAGAAACAGGCTCTGCCGAGAACGAGCACCATGAGATATGACATCTCTGGGAAAGTACAGATCCCCAGTGCTGTAGTGCCTGTGAACAGGCTGACAAGGGAGGGTGAAGACCAGCAACTGCTTTCAGGGCTGGCACATTCCTTGTGGGAGAAGGAGCCGGACGTTTGCCTTTTCGGAAACAGACTCTGCCGAGAACGAGTACCATGAGATATGACATCTCTGGGAAAGCACAGATCCCCTGTGCTGTTGTGCCTGTGAATAGCCTGCCAAGGAAACGTAAAGATCAGCAACATCTTTCAGGGCTATCACATTCCTTGTAGGAGAGATAGCCAGACGTTTGCCTTTTCGAAATCAGGCTCTGCCGAAAACGAGCACCATGAGATATGACATCTCTGGGAAAGCACAGATCCCCAGTGCTGTTGTGCCTGTGAGTAGCCTACCAAGGGGAGGTGAACACCAGCAATATCTTTCAGGGCTCTCTCCTTCCCTGTAGGAGAAATAGCCAGACGTTTGCCTTTTCGGAAACAGGCTCTGCCGAGAACGAGCACCATGAGATATGACATCTCTGGGAAAGCACAAATCCCCAGTGCTGTAGTGCCTGTGAATTGGCTGCCAAGGGAGAATGAAGACCAGCAACAGCTTTCAGGGCTGGCACATTCCTTGTGGGAGAAGGAGCTGGACGTTTGCCTTTTGGGAATCAGGCTCTGCCGAGAACGAGCACCATGAGATATGACATCTCTGGGAAAGCACAGATCCCCAGTGCTGTTGTGCCTGTGAATAGCGTTCCTAGGGAGGATGAAGACCAGCAACAGCTTTCAGGGCTGCCTCATTCCTTGTGGGAGAAGGAGCTGGACGTTTGCCTTTTGGGAATCAGGCTCTGCCGAGAACGAGCACCATGAGATATGACATCTCTGGGAAAGCACAGATCCCCAGTGCTGTTGTGCCTGTGAATAGCGTTCCTAGGGAGGATGAAGACCAGCAACAGCTTTCAGGGCTGGCACATTCCTTGTAGCAGAAGGAGCCGGACGTTTCCCTTTTCTGAAACAGGCTCTGCCGAGAACGAGCACCATGAGATATGACATCTCTGGGAAAGCACAAATCCCCAGTGCTGTAGTGCCTGTGAATAGCCTGCCAAGGAAACGTAAAGGTCAGCAACATCTTTCGGGGCTGTCCCCCTCCTTGTAGGAGGAATAGCCAGACGTTTGCCTTTTCGGAAACAGGCTCTGCCGAGAACGAGCACCCTGAGATATGACATCTCTGGGAAAGCACAGATCCCCAGTGCTGTTGTGCCTGTGAATAGGCTGCCAAGGGAGGATGAAGACCAGCAACTGCTTTCAGGGCTATCACCTTCCTTGTAGAAGGAATAGCCAGACGATTGCCTTTTCGGAATCAGGCTCTGCCGAGAACGAGTACCATGAGATATGACATCTCTGGGAAAGTACAGATCCCCAGTGCTGTTGTGCCTGTGAGTAGCCTACCAAGGGGAGGTGAACACCAGCAATATCTTTCAGGGCTCTCTCCTTCCCTGTAGGAGAAATAGCCAGACGTTTGCCTTTTCGGAAACAGGCTCTGCCGAGAACGAGCACCATGAGATATGACATCTCTGGGAAAGTACAGATCCCCAGTGCTGTTGTGCCTGTGACTAGGCTGCCAAGGGAGGATGAAGACCAGCAACAGATTTCAGGGCTGGCACATTCCTTGTAGGAGGAAAAGCCGGACGTTTGCCTTTTGGGAATCAGGCTCTGCCGAGAACGAGCACCATGAGATATGACATCTCTGGGAAAGCACAGATCCCCAGTGCTGTTGTGCCTGTGAATAGGCTGCCAAGGGAGGATGAAGACCAGCAACTGCTTTCAGGGCTATCACCTTCCTTGTAGAAGGAATAGCCAGACGTTTGCCTTTTCGGAATCAGGCTCTGCCGAGAACGAGCACCATGAGATATGACATCTCTGGGAAAGCACAGATCCCCAGTGCTGTTGTGCCTGTGAATAGCGTTCCTAGGGAGGATGAAGACCAGCAACAGCTTTCAGGGCTGGCACATTCCTTGTAGGAGAAGGAGCCGGACGTTTCCCTTTTCTGAAACAGGCTCTGCCGAGAACGAGCACCATGAGATATGACATCTCTGGGAAAGCACAAATCCCCAGAGCTGTTGTGCCTGTGAATAGCCTGCCAAGGAAAGGTAAAGGTCAGAAACATCTTTCGGGGCTGTTCCCCTCCTTGTAGGAGGAATAGCCAGACGTTTGCCTTTTCGGAAACAGGCTCTGCCGAGAACGAGCACCATGAGATATGACATCTCTGGGAAAGCACAAATCCCCAGAGCTGTAGTGCCTGTGAATAGCCTGCCAAGGAAACATAAAGGTCAGCAACATCTTTCGGGGCTGTCCCCCTCCTTGCAGGAGGAATAGCCAGACGTTTGCCTTTTCGGAAACAGGCTCTGCCGAGAACGAGCACCCTGAGATATGACATCTCTGGGAAAGCCCAGATCCCCAGTGCTGTTGTGCCTGTGAATAGGCTGCCAAGGGAGGATGAAGACCAGCAACTGCTTTCAGGGCTGGCACATTCCTTGTGGGAAAAGGAGCCGGACGTTTGCCTTTTCGGAAACAGACTCTGCCGAGAACGAGCACCATGAGATATGACATCTCTGGGAAAGCACAGATCCCCAGTGCTGTTGTGCCTGTGAATAGCCCGCCAAGGGGAGCTGAACACCAGCAATATCTTTCAGGGCTCTCTCCTTCCTTGTACGAGGAATAGCCAGACGTTTGCCTTTTCGGAAACAGGCTCTGCCGAGAACGAGCACCATGAGACCTTCAACCTAGCATAAAGCCCAGATCCCCAGTGCTGTTGTGCCTGTGAATAGGCTGCCAAGGGAGGATGAAGACCAGCAACAGATTTCAGGGCTGGCACATTCCTTGTAGGAGGAAAAGCCGGACGTTTGCCTTTTCGGAATCAGGCTCTGCCGAGAACAAGCACCATGACATATGACATCACTGGGAAAGCACAAATCCCCAGTGCTGTAGTGCCTGTGAATAGCCTGCCAAAGAAACGTAAAGGTCAGCAACATCTTTCGGGGCTGTCCCCCTCCTTGTAGGAGGAATAGCCAGACGTTTGCCTTTTCGGAAACAGGCTCTGCCGAGAACGAGCACCCTGAGATATGACATCTCTGGGAAAGCACAGATCCCCAGTGCTGTTGTGCCTGTGAATAGGCTGCCAAGGGAGGATGAAGACCAGCAACTGCTTTCAGGGCTATCACCTTCCTTGTAGAAGGAATAGCCAGACGATTGCCTTTTCGGAAACAGGCTCTGCCGAGAACGAGTACCATGAGATATGACATCTCTGGGAAAGTACAGATCCCCAGTGCTGTTGTGCCTGTGAACAGGCTGACAAGGGAGGGTGAAGACCAGCAACTGCTTTCAGGGCTGGCACATTCCTTGTAGGAGAAGGAGCCGGACGTTTCCCTTTTCTGAAACAGGCTCTGCCGAGAACGAGCACCATGAGATATGACATCTCTGGGAAAGCACAAATCCCCAGTGCTGTAGTGCCTGTGAATAGCCTGCCAAGGACAGGTAAAGGTCAGCAACATCTTTCGGGGCTGTCCCCCTCCTTGTAGGAGGAATAGCCAGACGTTTGCCTTTTCGGAAACAGGCTCTGCCGAGAACGAGCACCATGAGATATGACATCTCTGGGAAAGCACAAATCCCCAGTGCTGTTGTGCCTGTGAATAGGCTGCCAAGGGAGAATGAAGACCAGCAACAGCTTTCAGGGCTGGCACATTCCTTGTGGGAGAAGGAGCTGGACGTTTGCCTTTTGGGAATCAGGCTCTGCCGAGAACGAGCACCATGAGATATGACATCTCTGGGAAAGCACAGATCCCCAGAGCTGTTGTGCCTGTGAATAGCGTTCCTAGGGAGGATGAAGACCAGCAACAGCTTTCAGGGCTGCCTCATTCCTTGTGGGAGAAGGAGCTGGACGTTTGCCTTTTGGGAATCAGGCTCTGCCGAGAACGAGCACCATGAGATATGACATCTCTGGGAAAGCACAGATCCCCAGTGCTGTTGTGCCTGTGAATAGCGTTCCTAGGGAGGATGAAGACCAGCAACAGCTTTCAGGGCTGGCACATTCCTTGTAGCAGAAGGAGCCGGACGTTTCCCTTTTCTGAAACAGGCTCTGCCGAGAACGAGTACCATGAGATATGACATCTCTGGGAAAGCACAGATCCCCAGTGCTGTTGTGCCTGTGAATAGCCTGCCAAGGAAACGTAAAGATCAGCAACATCTTTCAGGGCTATCACATTCCTTGTAGGAGAGATAGCCAGACGTTTGCCTTTTCGAAATCAGGCTCTGCCGAGAACGAGCACCCTGAGATATGACATCTCTGGGAAAGCACAAATCCCCAGTGCTGTAGTGCCTGTGAATAGCCTGCCAAGGAAACGTAAAGGTCAGCAACATCTTTCGGGGCTGTCCCCCTCCTTGTAGGAGGAATAGCCAGACGTTTGCCTTTTCGGAAACAGGCTCTGCCGAGAACGAGCACCATGAGATATGACATCTCTGGGAAAGCACAAATCCCCAGTGCTGTAGTGCCTGTGAATAGCCTGCCAAGGACAGATAAAGGTCAGCAACATCTTTCGGGGCTGTCCCCCTCCTTGTAGGAGGAATAGCCAGACGTTTGCCTTTTCGGAAACAGGCTCTGCCGAGAACGAGCACCATGAGATATGACATCTCTGGGAAAGCCCAGATCCCCAGTGCTGTTGTGCCTGTGAATAGGCTGCCAAGGGAGGATGAAGACCAGCAACAGCTTTCAGGGCTGGCACATTCCTTGTGGGAGAAGGAGCTGGACGTTTGCCTTTTGGGAATCAGGCTCTGCCGAGAACGAGCACCATGAGATATGACATCTCTGGGAAAGCACAGATCCCCTGTGCTGTTGTGCCTGTGAATAGCGATCCTAGGGAGGATGAAGACCAGCAACAGCTTTCAGGGCTGCCTCATTCCTTGTGGGAGAAGGAGCTGGACGTTTGCCTTTTGGGAATCAGGCTCTGCCGAGAACGAGCACCATGAGATATGACATCTCTGGGAAAGCACAGATCCCCAGTGCTGTTGTGCCTGTGAATAGCGTTCCTAGGGAGGATGAAGACCAGCAACAGCTTTCAGGGCTGGCACATTCCTTGTAGGAGGAATAGCCAGACGTTTGCCTTTTCGGAAACAGGCTCTGCCGAGAACGAGCACCATGAGATATGACATCTCTGGGAAAGCACAGATCCCCAGTGCTGTTGTGCCTGTGAATAGCGTTCCTAGGGAGGATGAAGACCAGCAACAGCTTTCAGGGCTGGCACATTCCTTGTAGGAGAAGGAGCCGGACGTTTCCCTTTTCTGAAACAGGCTCTGCCGAGAACGAGTACCATGAGATATGACATCTCTGGGAAAGCACAGATCCCCAGTGCTGTTGTGCCTCTGAATAGCCTGCCAAGGACAGGTAAAGATCAGCAACATCTTTCAGGGCTATCACATTCCTTGTAGGAGAGATAGCCAGACGTTTGCCTTTTCGAAATCAGGCTCTGCTGAGAACGAGCACCCTGAGATATGACATCTCTGGGAAAGCACAGATCCCCAGTGCTGTTGTGCCTGTGAGTAGCCTACCAAGGGGAGGTGAACACCAGCAATATCTTTCAGGGCTCTCTCCTTCCCTGTAGGAGAAATAGCCAGACGTTTGCCTTTTCGGAAACAGGCTCTGCCGAGAACGAGCACCATGAGATATGACATCTCTGGGAAAGTACAGATCCCCAGTGCTGTTGTGCCTGTGAACAGGCTGACAAGGGAGGATGAAGACCAGCAACTGCTTTCAGGGCTGGCACATTCCTTGTGGGAGAAGGAGCCGGACGTTTGCCTTTTCGGAAACAGGCTCTGCCGAGAACGAGCACCATGAGATCTTCAACCTAGCATAAAGCCCAGATCCCCAGTGCTGTTGTGCCTGTGACTAGGCTGCCAAGGGAGGATGAAGACCAGCAACAGATTTCAGGGCTGGCACATTCCTTGTAGGAGGAAAAGCCGGACGTTTGCCTTTTGGGAATCAGGCTCTGCCGAGAACGAGCACCATGAGATATGACATCTCTGGGAAAGCACAGATCCCCAGTGCTGTTGTGCCTGTGAATAGGCTGCCAAGGGAGGATGAAGACCAGCAACTGCTTTCAGGGCTATCACCTTCCTTGTAGAAGGAATAGCCAGACGTTTGCCTTTTCGGAATCAGGCTCTGCCGAGAACGAGCACCATGAGATATGACATCTCTGGGAAAGCACAGATCCCCAGTGCTGTTGTGCCTGTGAATAGCCTGCCAAGGAAACGTAAAGGTCAGCAACATCTTTCGGGGCTGTCCCCCTCCTTGTAGGAGGAATAGCCAGACGTTTGCCTTTTCGGAAACAGGCTCTGCCGAGAACGAGCACCATGAGATATGACATCTCTGGGAAAGCACAGATCCCCAGTGCTGTTGTGCCTGTGAATAGCGTTCCTAGGGAGGATGAAGACCAGCAACAGCTTTCAGGGCTGGCACATTCCTTGTAGGAGGAATAGCCAGACGTTTGCCTTTTCGGAAACAGGCTCTGCCGAGAACGAGCACCATGAGATATGACATCTCTGGGAAAGCACAGATCCCCAGTGCTGTTGTGCCTGTGAATAGCGTTCCTAGGGAGGATGAAGACCAGCAACAGCTTTCAGGGCTGGCACATTCCTTGTAGGAGAAGGAGCCGGACGTTTCCCTTTTCTGAAACAGGCTCTGCCGAGAACGAGTACCATGAGATATGACATCTCTGGGAAAGCACAGATCCCCAGTGCTGTTGTGCCTCTGCATAGCCTGCCAAGGACAGGTAAAGATCAGCAACATCTTTCAGGGCTATCACATTCCTTGTAGGAGAGATAGCCAGACGTTTGCCTTTTCGAAATCAGGCTCTGCTGAGAACGAGCACCCTGAGATATGACATCTCTGGGAAAGCACAGATCCCCAGTGCTGTTGTGCCTGTGAGTAGCCTACCAAGGGGAGGTGAACACCAGCAATATCTTTCAGGGCTCTCTCCTTCCCTGTAGGAGAAATAGCCAGACGTTTGCCTTTTCGGAAACAGGCTCTGCCGAGAACGAGCACCATGAGATATGACATCTCTGGGAAAGTACAGATCCCCAGTGCTGTTGTGCCTGTGAACAGGCTGACAAGGGAGGATGAAGACCAGCAACTGCTTTCAGGGCTGGCACATTCCTTGTGGGAGAAGGAGCCGGACGTTTGCCTTTTCGGAAACAGGCTCTGCCGAGAACGAGCACCATGAGATCTTCAACCTAGCATAAAGCCCAGATCCCCAGTGCTGTTGTGCCTGTGACTAGGCTGCCAAGGGAGGATGAAGACCAGCAACAGATTTCAGGGCTGGCACATTCCTTGTAGGAGGAAAAGCCGGACGTTTGCCTTTTGGGAATCAGGCTCTGCCGAGAACGAGCACCATGAGATATGACATCTCTGGGAAAGCACAGATCCCCAGTGCTGTTGTGCCTGTGAATAGGCTGCCAAGGGAGGATGAAGACCAGCAACTGCTTTCAGGGCTATCACCTTCCTTGTAGAAGGAATAGCCAGACGTTTGCCTTTTCGGAATCAGGCTCTGCCGAGAACGAGCACCATGAGATATGACATCTCTTGGAAAGCACAGATCCCCAGTGCTGTTGTGCCTGTGAATAGCCTGCCAAGGAAACGTAAAGGTCAGCAACATCTTTCGGGGCTGTCCCCCTCCTTGTAGGAGGAATAGCCAGACGTTTGCCTTTTCGGAAACAGGCTCTGCCGAGAACGAGCACCATGAGATATGACATCTCTGGGAAAGCACAGATCCCCAGTGCTGTTGTGCCTGTGAATAGCGTTCCTAGGGAGGATGAAGACCAGCAACAGCTTTCAGGGCTGGCACATTCCTTGTAGCAGAAGGAGCCGGACGTTTCCCTTTTCTGAAACAGGCTCTGCCGAGAACGAGTACCATGAGATATGACATCTCTGGGAAAGCACAGATCCCCAGTGCTGTTGTGCCTCTGAATAGCCTGCCAAGGACAGGTAAAGATCAGCAACATCTTTCAGGGCTATCACATTCCTTGTAGGAGAGATAGCCAGACGTTTGCCTTTTCGAAATCAGGCTCTGCCGAGAACGAGCACCATGAGATATGACATCTCTGGGAAAGTACAGATCCCCAGTGCTGTTGTGCCTGTGAACAGGCTGACAAGGGAGGATGAAGACCAGCAACTGCTTTCAGGGCTGGCACATTCCTTGTGGGAGAAGGAGCAGGACGTTTGCCTTTTCGGAAACAGGCTCTGCCGAGAACGAGCACCATGAGATCTTCAACCTAGCATAAAGCCCAGATCCCCAGTGCTGTTGTGCCTGTGAATAGGCTGCCAAGGGAGGATGAAGACCAGCAACAGATTTCAGGGCTGGCACATTCCTTGTAGGAGGAGAAGCCGGACGTTTGCCTTTTCGGAATCAGGCTCTGCCGAGAACAAGCACCATGAGATATGACATCTCTGGGAAAGCACAAATCCCCAGTGCTGTAGTGCCTGTGAATAGGCTGCCAAGGGAGGATGAAGACCAGCAACTGCTTTCAGGGCTATCACCTTCCTTGTAGAAGGAATAGCCAGACGATTGCCTTTTCGGAATCAGGCTCTGCCGAGAACGAGTACCATGAGATATGACATCTCTGGGAAAGTACAGATCCCCAGTGCTGTTGTGTCTGTGAACAGGCTGACAAGGGAGGGTGAAGACCAGCAACAGCTTTCAGGGCTGGCACATTCCTTGTAGGAGAAGGAGCCGGACGTTTTCCTTTTCTGAAACAGGCTCTGCCGAGAACGAGCACCATGAGATATGACATCTCTGGGAAAGCACAAATCCCCAGTGCTGTAGTGCCTGTGAATAGCCTGCCAAGGACAGGTAAATGTCAGCAACATCTTTCGGGGCTGTCCCCCTCCTTGTAGGAGGAATAGCCAGACGTTTGCCTTTTCGGAAACAGGCTCTGCCGAGAACGAGCACCATGAGATATGACATCTCTGGGAAAGCACAGATCCCCAGTGCTGTTGTGCCTGTGAATAGCCTGCCAAGGGAGGATGAAGACCAGCAACTGCTTTCAGGGCTGGCACATTCCTTGTGGGAGAAGGAGCTGGACGTTTGCCTTTTGGGAATCAGGCTCTGCCGAGAACGAGCACCATGAGATATGACATCTCTGGGAAAGCACAGATCCCCTGTGCTGTTGTGCCTGTGAATAGCGATCCTAGGGAGGATGAAGACCAGCAACAGCTTTCAGGGCTGCCTCATTCCTTGTGGGAGAAGGAGCTGGACGTTTGCCTTTTCGGAAACAGGCTCTGCCGAGAACGAGCACCATGAGATATGACATCTCTGGGAAAGCACAGATCCCCAGTGCTGTTGTGCCTGTGAATAGGCTGCCAAGGGAGGATGAAGACCAGCAACAGCTTTCAGGGCTGGCACATTCCTTGTAGGAGGAATAGCCAGACGTTTGCCTTTTCGGAAACAGGCTCTGCCGAGAACGAGCACCATGAGATATGACATCTCTGGGAAAGCACAGATCCCCAGTGCTGTTGTGCCTGTGAATAGCGTTCCTAGGGAGGATGAAGACCAGCAACAGCTTTCAGGGCTGGCACATTCCTTGTAGGAGAAGGAGCCGGACGTTTCCCTTTTCTGAAACAGGCTCTGCCGAGAACGAGTACCATGAGATATGACATCTCTGGGAAAGCACAGATCCCCAGTGCTGTTGTGCCTCTGAATAGCCTGCCAAGGACAGGTAAAGATCAGCAACATCTTTCAGGGCTATCACATTCCTTGTAGGAGAGATAGCCAGACGTTTGCCTTTTCGAAATCAGGCTCTGCTGAGAACGAGCACCCTGAGATATGACATCTCTGGGAAAGCACAGATCCCCAGTGCTGTTGTGCCTGTGAGTAGCCTACCAAGGGGAGGTGAACACCAGCAATATCTTTCAGGGCTCTCTCCTTCCCTGTAGGAGAAATAGCCAGACGTTTGCCTTTTCGGAAACAGGCTCTGCCGAGAACGAGCACCATGAGATATGACATCTCTGGGAAAGTACAGATCCCCAGTGCTGTTGTGCCTGTGAACAGGCTGACAAGGGAGGATGAAGACCAGCAACTGCTTTCAGGGCTGGCACATTCCTTGTGGGAGAAGGAGCCGGACGTTTGCCTTTTCGGAAACAGGCTCTGCCGAGAACGAGCACCATGAGATCTTCAACCTAGCATAAAGCCCAGATCCCCAGTGCTGTTGTGCCTGTGACTAGGCTGCCAAGGGAGGATGAAGACCAGCAACAGATTTCAGGGCTGGCACATTCCTTGTAGGAGGAAAAGCCGGACGTTTGCCTTTTGGGAATCAGGCTCTGCCGAGAACGAGCACCATGAGATATGACATCTCTGGGAAAGCACAGATCCCCAGTGCTGTTGTGCCTGTGAATAGGCTGCCAAGGGAGGATGAAGACCAGCAACTGCTTTCAGGGCTATCACCTTCCTTGTAGAAGGAATAGCCAGACGTTTGCCTTTTCGGAATCAGGCTCTGCCGAGAACGAGCACCATGAGATATGACATCTCTGGGAAAGCACAGATCCCCAGTGCTGTTGTGCCTGTGAATAGCCTGCCAAGGAAACGTAAAGGTCAGCAACATCTTTCGGGGCTGTCCCCCTCCTTGTAGGAGGAATAGCCAGACGTTTGCCTTTTCGGAAACAGGCTCTGCCGAGAACGAGCACCATGAGATATGACATCTCTGGGAAAGCACAGATCCCCAGTGCTGTTGTGCCTGTGAATAGCGTTCCTAGGGAGGATGAAGACCAGCAACAGCTTTCAGGGCTGGCACATTCCTTGTAGGAGGAATAGCCAGACGTTTGCCTTTTCGGAAACAGGCTCTGCCGAGAACGAGCACCATGAGATATGACATCTCTGGGAAAGCACAGATCCCCAGTGCTGTTGTGCCTGTGAATAGCGTTCCTAGGGAGGATGAAGACCAGCAACAGCTTTCAGGGCTGGCACATTCCTTGTAGGAGAAGGAGCCGGACGTTTCCCTTTTCTGAAACAGGCTCTGCCGAGAACGAGTACCATGAGATATGACATCTCTGGGAAAGCACAGATCCCCAGTGCTGTTGTGCCTCTGAATAGCCTGCCAAGGACAGGTAAAGATCAGCAACATCTTTCAGGGCTATCACATTCCTTGTAGGAGAGATAGCCAGACGTTTGCCTTTTCGAAATCAGGCTCTGCTGAGAACGAGCACCCTGAGATATGACATCTCTGGGAAAGCACAGATCCCCAGTGCTGTTGTGCCTGTGAGTAGCCTACCAAGGGGAGGTGAACACCAGCAATATCTTTCAGGGCTCTCTCCTTCCCTGTAGGAGAAATAGCCAGACGTTTGCCTTTTCGGAAACAGGCTCTGCCGAGAACGAGCACCATGAGATATGACATCTCTGGGAAAGTACAGATCCCCAGTGCTGTTGTGCCTGTGAACAGGCTGACAAGGGAGGATGAAGACCAGCAACAGATTTCAGGGCTGGCACATTCCTTGTAGGAGGAAAAGCCGGACGTTTGCCTTTTGGGAATCAGGCTCTGCCGAGAACGAGCACCATGAGATATGACATCTCTGGGAAAGCACAGATCCCCAGTGCTGTTGTGCCTGTGAATAGGCTGCCAAGGGAGGATGAAGACCAGCAACTGCTTTCAGGGCTATCACCTTCCTTGTAGAAGGAATAGCCAGACGTTTGCCTTTTCGGAATCAGGCTCTGCCGAGAACGAGCACCATGAGATATGACATCTCTGGGAAAGCACAGATCCCCAGTGCTGTTGTGCCTGTGAATAGCGTTCCTAGGGAGGATGAAGACCAGCAACAGCTTTCAGGGCTGGCACATTCCTTGTAGGAGAAGGAGCCGGACGTTTCCCTTTTCTGAAACAGGCTCTGCCGAGAACGAGCACCATGAGATATGACATCTCTGGGAAAGCACAAATCCCCAGAGCTGTTGTGCCTGTGAATAGCCTGCCAAGGAAAGGTAAAGGTCAGCAACATCTTTCGGGGCTGTCCCCCTCCTTGTAGGAGGAATAGCCAGACGTTTGCCTTTTCGGAAACAGGCTCTGCCGAGAACGAGCACCATGAGATATGACATCTCTGGGAAAGCACAAATCCCCAGAGCTGTAGTGCCTGTGAATAGCCTGCCAAGGAAAGATAAAGGTCAGCAACATCTTTCGGGGCTGTCCCCCTCCTTGTAGGAGGAATAGCCAGACGTTTGCCTTTTCGGAAACAGGCTCTGCCGAGAACAAGCACCCTGAGATATGACATCTCTGGGAAAGCCCAGATCCCCAGTGCTGTTGTGCCTGTGAATAGGCTGCCAAGGGAGGATGAAGACCAGCAACTGCTTTCAGGGCTGGCACATTCCTTGTGGGAGAAGGAGCCGGACGTTTGCCTTTTCGGAAACAGACCCTGCCGAGAACGAGCACCATGAGATATGACATCTCTGGGAAAGCACAGATCCCCAGTGCTGTTGTGCCTGTGAATAGCCCGCCAAGGGGAGCTGAACACCAGCAATATCTTTCAGGGCTCTCTCCTTCCTTGTAGGAGGAATAGCCAGACGTTTGCCTTTTCGGAAACAGGCTCTGCCGAGAACGAGCACCATGAGATATGACATCTCTGGGAAAGCACAGATCCCCAGTGCTGTTGTGCCTGTGAATAGCCTGCCAAGGGAGGATGAAGACCAGCAACAGCTTTCAGGGCTGCCTCATTCCTTGTGGGAGAAGGAGCTGGACGTTTGCCTTTTGGGAATCAGGCTCTGCCGAGAACGAGCACCATGAGATATGACATCTCTGGCAAAGCACAGATCCCCTGTGCTGTTGTGCCTGTGAATAGCGATCCTAGGGAGGATGAAGACCAGCAACAGCTTTCAGGGCTGCCTCATTCCTTGTGGGAGAAGGAGCTGGACGTTTGCCTTTTGGGAATCAGGCTCTGCCGAGAACGAGCACCATGAGATATGACATCTCTGGGAAAGCACAGATCCCCAGTGCTGTTGTGCCTGTGAATAGCGTTCCTAGGGAGGATGAAGACCAGCAACAGCTTTCAGGGCTGGCACATTCCTTGTAGGAGGAATAGCCAGACGTTTGCCTTTTCGGAAACAGGCTCTGCCGAGAACGAGCACCCTGAGATATGACATCTCTGGGAAAGCACAGATCCCCAGTGCTGTTGTGCCTGTGAACAGGCTGACAAGGGAGGGTGAAGACCAGCAACTGCTTTCAGGGCTGGCACATTCCTTGTGGGAGAAGGAGCCGGACGTTTGCCTTTTCGGAAACAGACTCTGCCGAGAACGAGTACCATGAGATATGACATCTCTGGGAAAGCACAGATCCCCAGTGCTGTTGTGCCTGTGAATAGCGTTCCTAGGGAGGATGAAGACCAGCAACAGATTTCAGGGCTGGCACATTCCTTGTAGGAGGAAAAGCCGGACGTTTGCCTTTTGGGAATCAGGCTCTGCCGAGAACGAGCACCATGAGATATGACATCTCTGGGAAAGCACAGATCCCCAGTGCTGTTGTGCCTGTGAATAGCGTTCCTAGGGAGGATGAAGACCAGCAACAGCTTTCAGGGCTATCACATTCCTTGTAGGAGAAGGAGCCGGACGTTTCCCTTTTGGGAATCAGGCTCTGCCGAGAACGAGCACCATGAGATATGACATCTCTGGGAAAGCACAGATCCCCAGTGCTGTTGTGCCTGTGAATAGCGTTCCTAGGGAGGATGAAGACCAGCAACAGCTTTCAGGGCTGGCACATTCCTTGTAGGAGGAATAGCCAGACGTTTGCCTTTTCGGAAACAGGCTCTGCCGAGAACGAGCACCCTGAGATATGACATCTCTGGGAAAGCACAGATCCCCAGTGCTGTAGTGCCTGTGAACAGGCTGACAAGGGAGGGTGAAGACCAGCAACTGCTTTCAGGGCTGGCACATTCCTTGTGGGAGAAGGAGCCAGACGTTTGCCTTTTCGGAATCAGGCTCTGCCGAGAACGAGTACCATGAGATATGACATCTCTGGGAAAGCACAGATCCCCTGTGCTGTTGTGCCTGTGAATAGCCTGCCAAGGAAACGTAAAGATCAGCAACATCTTTCAGGGCTATCACATTCCTTGTAGGAGAGATAGCCAGACGTTTGCCTTTTCGAAATCAGGCTCTGCCGAGAACGAGCACCATGAGATATGACATCTCTGGGAAAGCACAGATCCCCAGTGCTGTTGTGCCTGTGAGTAGCCTACCAAGGGGAGGTGAACACCAGCAATATCTTTCAGGGCTCTCTCCTTCCCTGTAGGAGAAATAGCCAGACGTTTGCCTTTTCGGAAACAGGCTCTGCCGAGAACGAGCACCATGAGATATGACATCTCTGGGAAAGCACAAATCCCCAGTGCTGTTGTGCCTGTGAATAGGCTGCCAAGGGAGGATGAAGACCAGCAACAGCTTTCAGGGCTGGCACATTCCTTGTGGGAGAAGGAGCTGGACGTTTGCCTTTTGGGAATCAGGCTCTGCCGAGAACGAGCACCATGAGATATGACATCTCTGGGAAAGCACAGATCCCCAGTGCTGTTGTGCCTGAGAATAGCGTTCCTAGGGAGGATGAAGACCAGCAACAGCTTTCAGGGCTGCCTCATTCCTTGTGGGAGAAGGAGCTGGACGTTTGCCTTTTGGGAATCAGGCTCTGCCGAGAACGAGCCCCATGAGATATGACATCTCTGGGAAAGCACAGATCCCCAGTGCTGTTGTGCCTGTGAATAGCCTGCCAAGGGAGGATGAAGACCAGCAACAGCTTTCAGGGCTGGCACATTCCTTGTAGCAGAAGGAGCCGGACGTTTCCCTTTTCTGAAACAGGCTCTGCCGAGAACGAGTACCATGAGATATGACATCTCTGGGAAAGCACAGATCCCCAGTGCTGTTGTGCCTCTGAATAGCCTGCCAAGGACAGGTAAAGATCAGCAACATCTTTCAGGGCTATCACATTCCTTGTAGGAGAGATAGCCAGACGTTTGCCTTTTCGAAATCAGGCTCTGCCGAGAACGAGCACCATGAGATATGACATCTCTGGGAAAGTACAGATCCCCAGTGCTGTTGTGCCTGTGAACAGGCTGACAAGGGAGGATGAAGACCAGCAACTGCTTTCAGGGCTGGCACATTCCTTGTGGGAGAAGGAGCAGGACGTTTGCCTTTTCGGAAACAGGCTCTGCCGAGAACGAGCACCATGAGATCTTCAACCTAGCATAAAGCCCAGATCCCCAGTGCTGTTGTGCCTGTGAATAGGCTGCCAAGGGAGGATGAAGACCAGCAACAGATTTCAGGGCTGGCACATTCCTTGTAGGAGGAGAAGCCGGACGTTTGCCTTTTCGGAATCAGGCTCTGCCGAGAACGAGTACCATGAGATATGACATCTCTGGGAAAGCCCAGATCCCCAGTGCTGTTGTGCCTGTGAATAGGCTGCCAAGGGAGGATGAAGACCAGCAACTGCTTTCAGGGCTGGCACATTCCTTGTAGAAGGAATAGCCAGACGATTGCCTTTTCGGAAACAGACCCTGCCGAGAACGAGTACCATGAGATATGACATCTCTGGGAAAGTACAGATCCCCAGTGCTGTTGTGCCTGTGAACAGGCTGACAAGGGAGGGTGAAGACCAGCAACAGCTTTCAGGGCTGGCACATTCCTTGTAGGAGAAGGAGCCGGACGTTTTCCTTTTCTGAAACAGGCTCTGCCGAGAACGAGCACCATGAGATATGACATCTCTGGGAAAGCACAAATCCCCAGTGCTGTAGTGCCTGTGAATAGCCTGCCAAGGACAGGTAAATGTCAGCAACATCTTTCGGGGCTGTCCCCCTCCTTGTAGGAGGAATAGCCAGACGTTTGCCTTTTCGGAAACAGGCTCTGCCGAGAACGAGCACCATGAGATATGACATCTCTGGGAAAGCACAGATCCCCAGTGCTGTTGTGCCTGTGAATAGGCTGCCAAGGGAGGATGAAGACCAGCAACTGCTTTCAGGGCTGGCACATTCCTTGTGGGAGAAGGAGCTGGACGTTTGCCTTTTGGGAATCAGGCTCTGCCGAGAACGAGCACCATGAGATATGACATCTCTGGGAAAGCACAGATCCCCTGTGCTGTTGTGCCTGTGAATAGCGATCCTAGGGAGGATGAAGACCAGCAACAGCTTTCAGGGCTGCCTCATTCCTTGTAGGAGGAATAGCCAGACGTTTGCCTTTTCGGAAACAGGCTCTGCCGAGAACGAGCACCATGAGATATGACATCTCTGGGAAAGCACAGATCCCCAGTGCTGTTGTGCCTGTGAATAGCGTTCCTAGGGAGGATGAAGACCAGCAACAGCTTTCAGGGCTGGCACATTCCTTGTAGGAGAAGGAGCCGGACGTTTCCCTTTTCTGAATCAGGCTCTGCCGAGAACGAGCACCATGAGATATGACATCTCTGGGAAAGCACAGATCCCCAGTGCTGTTGTGCCTCTGAATAGCCTGCCAAGGACAGGTAAAGATCAGCAACATCTTTCAGGGCTATCACATTCCTTGTAGGAGAGATAGCCAGACGTTTGCCTTTTCGAAATCAGGCTCTGCTGAGAACGAGCACCCTGAGATATGACATCTCTGGGAAAGCACAGATCCCCAGTGCTGTTGTGCCTGTGAGTAGCCTACCAAGGGGAGGTGAACACCAGCAATATCTTTCAGGGCTCTCTCCTTCCCTGTAGGAGAAATAGCCAGACGTTTGCCTTTTCGGAAACAGGCTCTGCCGAGAACGAGCACCATGAGATATGACATCTCTGGGAAAGTACAGATCCCCAGTGCTGTTGTGCCTGTGAACAGGCTGACAAGGGAGGGTGAAGACCAGCAACTGCTTTCAGGGCTGGCACATTCCTTGTGGGAGAAGGAGCCGGACGTTTGCCTTTTCGGAAACAGGCTCTGCCGAGAACGAGCACCATGAGATCTTCAACCTAGCATAAAGCCCAGATCCCCAGTGCTGTTGTGCCTGTGACTAGGCTGCCAAGGGAGGATGAAGACCAGCAACAGATTTCAGGGCTGGCACATTCCTTGTAGGAGGAAAAGCCGGACGTTTGCCTTTTGGGAATCAGGCTCTGCCGAGAACGAGTACCATGAGATATGACATCTCTGGGAAAGCACAGATCCCCAGTGCTGTTGTGCCTCTGAATAGCCTGCCAAGGACAGGTAAAGATCAGCAACATCTTTCAGGGCTATCACATTCCTTGTAGGAGAGATAGCCAGACGTTTGCCTTTTCGAAATCAGGCTCTGCTGAGAACGAGCACCCTGAGATATGACATCTCTGGGAAAGCACAGATCCCCAGTGCTGTTGTGCCTGTGAGTAGCCTACCAAGGGGAGGTGAACACCAGCAATATCTTTCAGGGCTCTCTCCTTCCCTGTAGGAGAAATAGCCAGACGTTTGCCTTTTCGGAAACAGGCTCTGCCGAGAACGAGCACCATGAGATATGACATCTCTGGGAAAGTACAGATCCCCAGTGCTGTTGTGCCTGTGAACAGGCTGACAAGGGAGGATGAAGACCAGCAACTGCTTTCAGGGCTGGCACATTCCTTGTGGGAGAAGGAGCCGGACGTTTGCCTTTTCGGAAACAGGCTCTGCCGAGAACGAGCACCATGAGATCTTCAACCTAGCATAAAGCCCAGATCCCCAGTGCTGTTGTGCCTGTGACTAGGCTGCCAAGGGAGGATGAAGACCAGCAACAGATTTCAGGGCTGGCACATTCCTTGTAGGAGGAAAAGCCGGACGTTTGCCTTTTGGGAATCAGGCTCTGCCGAGAACGAGCACCATGAGATATGACATCTCTGGGAAAGCACAGATCCCCAGTGCTGTTGTGCCTGTGAATAGGCTGCCAAGGGAGGATGAAGACCAGCAACTGCTTTCAGGGCTATCACCTTCCTTGTAGAAGGAATAGCCAGACGTTTGCCTTTTCGGAATCAGGCTCTGCCGAGAACGAGCACCATGAGATATGACATCTCTGGGAAAGCACAGATCCCCAGTGCTGTTGTGCCTGTGAATAGCCTGCCAAGGAAACGTAAAGGTCAGCAACATCTTTCGGGGCTGTCCCCCTCCTTGTAGGAGGAATAGCCAGACGTTTGCCTTTTCGGAAACAGGCTCTGCCGAGAACGAGCACCATGAGATATGACATCTCTGGGAAAGCACAGATCCCCAGTGCTGTTGTGCCTGTGAATAGCGTTCCTAGGGAGGATGAAGACCAGCAACAGCTTTCAGGGCTGGCACATTCCTTGTAGGAGGAATAGCCAGACGTTTGCCTTTTCGGAAACAGGCTCTGCCGAGAACGAGCACCATGAGATATGACATCTCTGGGAAAGCACAGATCCCCAGTGCTGTTGTGCCTGTGAATAGCGTTCCTAGGGAGGATGAAGACCAGCAACAGCTTTCAGGGCTGGCACATTCCTTGTAGGAGAAGGAGCCGGACGTTTCCCTTTTCTGAAACAGGCTCTGCCGAGAACGAGTACCATGAGATATGACATCTCTGGGAAAGCACAGATCCCCAGTGCTGTTGTGCCTCTGAATAGCCTGCCAAGGACAGGTAAAGATCAGCAACATCTTTCAGGGCTATCACATTCCTTGTAGGAGAGATAGCCAGACGTTTGCCTTTTCGAAATCAGGCTCTGCTGAGAACGAGCACCCTGAGATATGACATCTCTGGGAAAGCACAGATCCCCAGTGCTGTTGTGCCTGTGAGTAGCCTACCAAGGGGAGGTGAACACCAGCAATATCTTTCAGGGCTCTCTCCTTCCCTGTAGGAGAAATAGCCAGACGTTTGCCTTTTCGGAAACAGGCTCTGCCGAGAACGAGCACCATGAGATATGACATCTCTGGGAAAGTACAGATCCCCAGTGCTGTTGTGCCTGTGAACAGGCTGACAAGGGAGGATGAAGACCAGCAACTGCTTTCAGGGCTGGCACATTCCTTGTGGGAGAAGGAGCCGGACGTTTGCCTTTTCGGAAACAGGCTCTGCCGAGAACGAGCACCATGAGATCTTCAACCTAGCATAAAGCCCAGATCCCCAGTGCTGTTGTGCCTGTGACTAGGCTGCCAAGGGAGGATGAAGACCAGCAACAGATTTCAGGGCTGGCACATTCCTTGTAGGAGGAAAAGCCGGACGTTTGCCTTTTGGGAATCAGGCTCTGCCGAGAACGAGCACCATGAGATATGACATCTCTGGGAAAGCACAGATCCCCAGTGCTGTTGTGCCTGTGAATAGGCTGCCAAGGGAGGATGAAGACCAGCAACTGCTTTCAGGGCTATCACCTTCCTTGTAGAAGGAATAGCCAGACGTTTGCCTTTTCGGAATCAGGCTCTGCCGAGAACGAGCACCATGAGATATGACATCTCTGGGAAAGCACAGATCCCCAGTGCTGTTGTGCCTGTGAATAGCCTGCCAAGGAAACGTAAAGGTCAGCAACATCTTTCGGGGCTGTCCCCCTCCTTGTAGGAGGAATAGCCAGACGTTTGCCTTTTCGGAAACAGGCTCTGCCGAGAACGAGCACCATGAGATATGACATCTCTGGGAAAGCACAGATCCCCAGTGCTGTTGTGCCTGTGAATAGCGTTCCTAGGGAGGATGAAGACCAGCAACAGCTTTCAGGGCTGGCACATTCCTTGTAGGAGAAGGAGCCGGACGTTTCCCTTTTCTGAAACAGGCTCTGCCGAGAACGAGCACCATGAGATATGACATCTCTGGGAAAGCACAAATCCCCAGAGCTGTTGTGCCTGTGAATAGCCTGCCAAGGAAAGGTAAAGGTCAGCAACATCTTTCGGGGCTGTCCCCCTCCTTGTAGGAGGAATAGCCAGACGTTTGCCTTTTCGGAAACAGGCTCTGCCGAGAACGAGCACCATGAGATATGACATCTCTGGGAAAGCACAAATCCCCAGAGCTGTAGTGCCTGTGAATAGCCTGCCAAGGAAAGATAAAGGTCAGCAACATCTTTCGGGGCTGTCCCCCTCCTTGTAGGAGGAATAGCCAGACGTTTGCCTTTTCGGAAACAGGCTCTGCCGAGAACAAGCACCCTGAGATATGACATCTCTGGGAAAGCCCAGATCCCCAGTGCTGTTGTGCCTGTGAATAGGCTGCCAAGGGAGGATGAAGACCAGCAACTGCTTTCAGGGCTGGCACATTCCTTGTGGGAGAAGGAGCCGGACGTTTGCCTTTTCGGAAACAGACCCTGCCGAGAACGAGCACCATGAGATATGACATCTCTGGGAAAGCACAGATCCCCAGTGCTGTTGTGCCTGTGAATAGCCCGCCAAGGGGAGCTGAACACCAGCAATATCTTTCAGGGCTCTCTCCTTCCTTGTAGGAGGAATAGCCAGACGTTTGCCTTTTCGGAAACAGGCTCTGCCGAGAACGAGCACCATGAGATATGACATCTCTGGGAAAGCACAGATCCCCAGTGCTGTTGTGCCTGTGAATAGCCTGCCAAGGGAGGATGAAGACCAGCAACAGCTTTCAGGGCTGCCTCATTCCTTGTGGGAGAAGGAGCTGGACGTTTGCCTTTTGGGAATCAGGCTCTGCCGAGAACGAGCACCATGAGATATGACATCTCTGGCAAAGCACAGATCCCCTGTGCTGTTGTGCCTGTGAATAGCGATCCTAGGGAGGATGAAGACCAGCAACAGCTTTCAGGGCTGCCTCATTCCTTGTGGGAGAAGGAGCTGGACGTTTGCCTTTTGGGAATCAGGCTCTGCCGAGAACGAGCACCATGAGATATGACATCTCTGGGAAAGCACAGATCCCCAGTGCTGTTGTGCCTGTGAATAGCGTTCCTAGGGAGGATGAAGACCAGCAACAGCTTTCAGGGCTGGCACATTCCTTGTAGGAGGAATAGCCAGACGTTTGCCTTTTCGGAAACAGGCTCTGCCGAGAACGAGCACCATGAGATATGACATCTCTGGGAAAGCACAGATCCCCAGTGCTGTTGTGCCTGTGAATAGCGTTCCTAGGGAGGATGAAGACCAGCAACAGCTTTCAGGGCTGGCACATTCCTTGTAGGAGAAGGAGCCGGACGTTTCCCTTTTCTGAAACAGGCTCTGCCGAGAACGAGTACCATGAGATATGACATCTCTGGGAAAGCACAGATCCCCAGTGCTGTTGTGCCTCTGAATAGCCTGCCAAGGACAGGTAAAGATCAGCAACATCTTTCAGGGCTATCACATTCCTTGTAGGAGAGATAGCCAGACGTTTGCCTTTTCGAAATCAGGCTCTGCTGAGAACGAGCACCCTGAGATATGACATCTCTGGGAAAGCACAGATCCCCAGTGCTGTTGTGCCTGTGAGTAGCCTACCAAGGGGAGGTGAACACCAGCAATATCTTTCAGGGCTCTCTCCTTCCCTGTAGGAGAAATAGCCAGACGTTTGCCTTTTCGGAAACAGGCTCTGCCGAGAACGAGCACCATGAGATATGACATCTCTGGGAAAGTACAGATCCCCAGTGCTGTTGTGCCTGTGAACAGGCTGACAAGGGAGGATGAAGACCAGCAACTGCTTTCAGGGCTGGCACATTCCTTGTGGGAGAAGGAGCCGGACGTTTGCCTTTTCGGAAACAGGCTCTGCCGAGAACGAGCACCATGAGATCTTCAACCTAGCATAAAGCCCAGATCCCCAGTGCTGTTGTGCCTGTGACTAGGCTGCCAAGGGAGGATGAAGACCAGCAACAGATTTCAGGGCTGGCACATTCCTTGTAGGAGGAAAAGCCGGACGTTTGCCTTTTGGGAATCAGGCTCTGCCGAGAACGAGCACCATGAGATATGACATCTCTGGGAAAGCACAGATCCCCAGTGCTGTTGTGCCTGTGAATAGGCTGCCAAGGGAGGATGAAGACCAGCAACTGCTTTCAGGGCTATCACCTTCCTTGTAGAAGGAATAGCCAGACGTTTGCCTTTTCGGAATCAGGCTCTGCCGAGAACGAGCACCATGAGATATGACATCTCTGGGAAAGCACAGATCCCCAGTGCTGTTGTGCCTGTGAATAGCCTGCCAAGGAAACGTAAAGGTCAGCAACATCTTTCGGGGCTGTCCCCCTCCTTGTAGGAGGAATAGCCAGACGTTTGCCTTTTCGGAAACAGGCTCTGCCGAGAACGAGCACCATGAGATATGACATCTCTGGGAAAGCACAGATCCCCAGTGCTGTTGTGCCTGTGAATAGCGTTCCTAGGGAGGATGAAGACCAGCAACAGCTTTCAGGGCTGGCACATTCCTTGTAGGAGAAGGAGCCGGACGTTTCCCTTTTCTGAAACAGGCTCTGCCGAGAACGAGCACCATGAGATATGACATCTCTGGGAAAGCACAAATCCCCAGAGCTGTTGTGCCTGTGAATAGCCTGCCAAGGAAAGGTAAAGGTCAGCAACATCTTTCGGGGCTGTCCCCCTCCTTGTAGGAGGAATAGCCAGACGTTTGCCTTTTCGGAAACAGGCTCTGCCGAGAACGAGCACCATGAGATATGACATCTCTGGGAAAGCACAAATCCCCAGAGCTGTAGTGCCTGTGAATAGCCTGCCAAGGAAAGATAAAGGTCAGCAACATCTTTCGGGGCTGTCCCCCTCCTTGTAGGAGGAATAGCCAGACGTTTGCCTTTTCGGAAACAGGCTCTGCCGAGAACAAGCACCCTGAGATATGACATCTCTGGGAAAGCCCAGATCCCCAGTGCTGTTGTGCCTGTGAATAGGCTGCCAAGGGAGGATGAAGACCAGCAACTGCTTTCAGGGCTGGCACATTCCTTGTGGGAGAAGGAGCCGGACGTTTGCCTTTTCGGAAACAGACCCTGCCGAGAACGAGCACCATGAGATATGACATCTCTGGGAAAGCACAGATCCCCAGTGCTGTTGTGCCTGTGAATAGCCCGCCAAGGGGAGCTGAACACCAGCAATATCTTTCAGGGCTCTCTCCTTCCTTGTAGGAGGAATAGCCAGACGTTTGCCTTTTCGGAAACAGGCTCTGCCGAGAACGAGCACCATGAGATATGACATCTCTGGGAAAGCACAGATCCCCAGTGCTGTTGTGCCTGTGAATAGCCTGCCAAGGGAGGATGAAGACCAGCAACAGCTTTCAGGGCTGCCTCATTCCTTGTGGGAGAAGGAGCTGGACGTTTGCCTTTTGGGAATCAGGCTCTGCCGAGAACGAGCACCATGAGATATGACATCTCTGGCAAAGCACAGATCCCCTGTGCTGTTGTGCCTGTGAATAGCGATCCTAGGGAGGATGAAGACCAGCAACAGCTTTCAGGGCTGCCTCATTCCTTGTGGGAGAAGGAGCTGGACGTTTGCCTTTTGGGAATCAGGCTCTGCCGAGAACGAGCACCATGAGATATGACATCTCTGGGAAAGCACAGATCCCCAGTGCTGTTGTGCCTGTGAATAGCGTTCCTAGGGAGGATGAAGACCAGCAACAGCTTTCAGGGCTGGCACATTCCTTGTAGGAGGAATAGCCAGACGTTTGCCTTTTCGGAAACAGGCTCTGCCGAGAACGAGCACCCTGAGATATGACATCTCTGGGAAAGCACAGATCCCCAGTGCTGTTGTGCCTGTGAACAGGCTGACAAGGGAGGGTGAAGACCAGCAACTGCTTTCAGGGCTGGCACATTCCTTGTGGGAGAAGGAGCCGGACGTTTGCCTTTTCGGAAACAGACTCTGCCGAGAACGAGTACCATGAGATATGACATCTCTGGGAAAGCACAGATCCCCAGTGCTGTTGTGCCTGTGAATAGCGTTCCTAGGGAGGATGAAGACCAGCAACAGATTTCAGGGCTGGCACATTCCTTGTAGGAGGAAAAGCCGGACGTTTGCCTTTTGGGAATCAGGCTCTGCCGAGAACGAGCACCATGAGATATGACATCTCTGGGAAAGCACAGATCCCCAGTGCTGTTGTGCCTGTGAATAGCGTTCCTAGGGAGGATGAAGACCAGCAACAGCTTTCAGGGCTGGCACATTCCTTGTAGGAGAAGGAGCCAGACGTTTGCCTTTTCGAAATCAGGCTCTGCCGAGAACGAGCACCATGAGATATGACATCTCTGGGAAAGCACAGATCCCCAGTGCTGTTGTGCCTGTGAGTAGCCTACCAAGGGGAGGTGAACACCAGCAATATCTTTCAGGGCTCTCTCCTTCCCTGTAGGAGAAATAGCCAGACGTTTGCCTTTTCGGAAACAGGCTCTGCCGAGAACGAGCACCATGAGATATGACATCTCTGGGAAAGCACAAATCCCCAGTGCTGTTGTGCCTGTGAATAGGCTGCCAAGGGAGGATGAAGACCAGCAACAGCTTTCAGGGCTGGCACATTCCTTGTGGGAGAAGGAGCTGGACGTTTGCCTTTTGGGAATCAGGCTCTGCCGAGAACGAGCACCATGAGATATGACATCTCTGGGAAAGCACAGATCCCCAGTGCTGTTGTGCCTGAGAATAGCGTTCCTAGGGAGGATGAAGACCAGCAACAGCTTTCAGGGCTGCCTCATTCCTTGTGGGAGAAGGAGCTGGACGTTTGCCTTTTGGGAATCAGGCTCTGCCGAGAACGAGCCCCATGAGATATGACATCTCTGGGAAAGCACAGATCCCCAGTGCTGTTGTGCCTGTGAATAGCGTTCCTAGGGAGGATGAAGACCAGCAACAGCTTTCAGGGCTGGCACATTCCTTGTAGCAGAAGGAGCCGGACGTTTCCCTTTTCTGAAACAGGCTCTGCCGAGAACGAGTACCATGAGATATGACATCTCTGGGAAAGCACAGATCCCCAGTGCTGTTGTGCCTCTGAATAGCATGCCAAGGACAGGTAAAGATCAGCAACATCTTTCAGGGCTATCACATTCCTTGTAGGAGAGATAGCCAGACGTTTGCCTTTTCGAAATCAGGCTCTGCTGAGAACGAGCACCCTGAGATATGACATCTCTGGGAAAGCACAGATCCCCAGTGCTGTTGTGCCTGTGAGTAGCCTACCAAGGGGAGGTGAACACCAGCAATATCTTTCAGGGCTCTCTCCTTCCCTGTAGGAGAAATAGCCAGACGTTTGCCTTTTCGGAAACAGGCTCTGCCGAGAACGAGCACCATGAGATATGACATCTCTGGGAAAGTACAGATCCCCAGTGCTGTTGTGCCTGTGAACAGGCTGACAAGGGAGGATGAAGACCAGCAACTGCTTTCAGGGCTGGCACATTCCTTGTGGGAGAAGGAGCCGGACGTTTGCCTTTTCGGAAACAGGCTCTGCCGAGAACGAGCACCATGAGATCTTCAACCTAGCATAAAGCCCAGATCCCCAGTGCTGTTGTGCCTGTGACTAGGCTGCCAAGGGAGGATGAAGACCAGCAACAGATTTCAGGGCTGGCACATTCCTTGTAGGAGGAAAAGCCGGACGTTTGCCTTTTGGGAATCAGGCTCTGCCGAGAACGAGCACCATGAGATATGACATCTCTGGGAAAGCACAGATCCCCAGTGCTGTTGTGCCTGTGAATAGGCTGCCAAGGGAGGATGAAGACCAGCAACTGCTTTCAGGGCTATCACCTTCCTTGTAGAAGGAATAGCCAGACGTTTGCCTTTTCGGAATCAGGCTCTGCCGAGAACGAGCACCATGAGATATGACATCTCTGGGAAAGCACAGATCCCCAGTGCTGTTGTGCCTGTGAATAGCCTGCCAAGGAAACGTAAAGGTCAGCAACATCTTTCGGGGCTGTCCCCCTCCTTGTAGGAGGAATAGCCAGACGTTTGCCTTTTCGGAAACAGGCTCTGCCGAGAACGAGCACCATGAGATATGACATCTCTGGGAAAGCACAGATCCCCAGTGCTGTTGTGCCTGTGAATAGCGTTCCTAGGGAGGATGAAGACCAGCAACAGCTTTCAGGGCTGGCACATTCCTTGTAGGAGGAATAGCCAGACGTTTGCCTTTTCGGAAACAGGCTCTGCCGAGAACGAGCACCATGAGATATGACATCTCTGGGAAAGCACAGATCCCCAGTGCTGTTGTGCCTGTGAATAGCGTTCCTAGGGAGGATGAAGACCAGCAACAGCTTTCAGGGCTGGCACATTCCTTGTAGGAGAAGGAGCCGGACGTTTCCCTTTTCTGAAACAGGCTCTGCCGAGAACGAGTACCATGAGATATGACATCTCTGGGAAAGCACAGATCCCCAGTGCTGTTGTGCCTCTGAATAGCCTGCCAAGGACAGGTAAAGATCAGCAACATCTTTCAGGGCTATCACATTCCTTGTAGGAGAGATAGCCAGACGTTTGCCTTTTCGAAATCAGGCTCTGCTGAGAACGAGCACCCTGAGATATGACATCTCTGGGAAAGCACAGATCCCCAGTGCTGTTGTGCCTGTGAGTAGCCTACCAAGGGGAGGTGAACACCAGCAATATCTTTCAGGGCTCTCTCCTTCCCTGTAGGAGAAATAGCCAGACGTTTGCCTTTTCGGAAACAGGCTCTGCCGAGAACGAGCACCATGAGATATGACATCTCTGGGAAAGTACAGATCCCCAGTGCTGTTGTGCCTGTGAACAGGCTGACAAGGGAGGATGAAGACCAGCAACTGCTTTCAGGGCTGGCACATTCCTTGTGGGAGAAGGAGCCGGACGTTTGCCTTTTCGGAAACAGGCTCTGCCGAGAACGAGCACCATGAGATCTTCAACCTAGCATAAAGCCCAGATCCCCAGTGCTGTTGTGCCTGTGACTAGGCTGCCAAGGGAGGATGAAGACCAGCAACAGATTTCAGGGCTGGCACATTCCTTGTAGGAGGAAAAGCCGGACGTTTGCCTTTTGGGAATCAGGCTCTGCCGAGAACGAGCACCATGAGATATGACATCTCTGGGAAAGCACAGATCCCCAGTGCTGTTGTGCCTGTGAATAGGCTGCCAAGGGAGGATGAAGACCAGCAACTGCTTTCAGGGCTATCACCTTCCTTGTAGAAGGAATAGCCAGACGTTTGCCTTTTCGGAATCAGGCTCTGCCGAGAACGAGCACCATGAGATATGACATCTCTGGGAAAGCACAGATCCCCAGTGCTGTTGTGCCTGTGAATAGCCTGCCAAGGAAACGTAAAGGTCAGCAACATCTTTCGGGGCTGTCCCCCTCCTTGTAGGAGGAATAGCCAGACGTTTGCCTTTTCGGAAACAGGCTCTGCCGAGAACGAGCACCATGAGATATGACATCTCTGGGAAAGCACAGATCCCCAGTGCTGTTGTGCCTGTGAATAGCGTTCCTAGGGAGGATGAAGACCAGCAACAGCTTTCAGGGCTGGCACATTCCTTGTAGGAGAAGGAGCCGGACGTTTCCCTTTTCTGAAACAGGCTCTGCCGAGAACGAGCACCATGAGATATGACATCTCTGGGAAAGCACAAATCCCCAGAGCTGTTGTGCCTGTGAATAGCCTGCCAAGGAAAGGTAAAGGTCAGCAACATCTTTCGGGGCTGTCCCCCTCCTTGTAGGAGGAATAGCCAGACGTTTGCCTTTTCGGAAACAGGCTCTGCCGAGAACGAGCACCATGAGATATGACATCTCTGGGAAAGCACAAATCCCCAGAGCTGTAGTGCCTGTGAATAGCCTGCCAAGGAAAGATAAAGGTCAGCAACATCTTTCGGGGCTGTCCCCCTCCTTGTAGGAGGAATAGCCAGACGTTTGCCTTTTCGGAAACAGGCTCTGCCGAGAACAAGCACCCTGAGATATGACATCTCTGGGAAAGCCCAGATCCCCAGTGCTGTTGTGCCTGTGAATAGGCTGCCAAGGGAGGATGAAGACCAGCAACTGCTTTCAGGGCTGGCACATTCCTTGTGGGAGAAGGAGCCGGACGTTTGCCTTTTCGGAAACAGACCCTGCCGAGAACGAGCACCCTGAGATATGACATCTCTGGGAAAGCACAGATCCCCAGTGCTGTTGTGCCTGTGAATAGCCCGCCAAGGGGAGCTGAACACCAGCAATATCTTTCAGGGCTCTCTCCTTCCTTGTAGGAGGAATAGCCAGACGTTTGCCTTTTCGGAAACAGGCTCTGCCGAGAACGAGCACCATGAGATATGACATCTCTGGGAAAGCACAGATCCCCAGTGCTGTTGTGCCTGTGAATAGCCTGCCAAGGGAGGATGAAGACCAGCAACAGCTTTCAGGGCTGCCTCATTCCTTGTGGGAGAAGGAGCTGGACGTTTGCCTTTTGGGAATCAGGCTCTGCCGAGAACGAGCACCATGAGATATGACATCTCTGGCAAAGCACAGATCCCCTGTGCTGTTGTGCCTGTGAATAGCGATCCTAGGGAGGATGAAGACCAGCAACAGCTTTCAGGGCTGCCTCATTCCTTGTGGGAGAAGGAGCTGGACGTTTGCCTTTTGGGAATCAGGCTCTGCCGAGAACGAGCACCATGAGATATGACATCTCTGGGAAAGCACAGATCCCCAGTGCTGTTGTGCCTGTGAATAGCGTTCCTAGGGAGGATGAAGACCAGCAACAGCTTTCAGGGCTGGCACATTCCTTGTAGGAGGAATAGCCAGACGTTTGCCTTTTCGGAAACAGGCTCTGCCGAGAACGAGCACCCTGAGATATGACATCTCTGGGAAAGCACAGATCCCCAGTGCTGTTGTGCCTGTGAACAGGCTGACAAGGGAGGGTGAAGACCAGCAACTGCTTTCAGGGCTGGCACATTCCTTGTGGGAGAAGGAGCCGGACGTTTGCCTTTTCGGAAACAGACTCTGCCGAGAACGAGTACCATGAGATATGACATCTCTGGGAAAGCACAGATCCCCAGTGCTGTTGTGCCTGTGAATAGCGTTCCTAGGGAGGATGAAGACCAGCAACAGATTTCAGGGCTGGCACATTCCTTGTAGGAGGAAAAGCCGGACGTTTGCCTTTTGGGAATCAGGCTCTGCCGAGAACGAGCACCATGAGATATGACATCTCTGGGAAAGCACAGATCCCCAGTGCTGTTGTGCCTGTGAATAGCGTTCCTAGGGAGGATGAAGACCAGCAACAGCTTTCAGGGCTGGCACATTCCTTGTAGGAGAAGGAGCCGGACGTTTCCCTTTTGGGAATCAGGCTCTGCCGAGAACGAGCACCATGAGATATGACATCTCTGGGAAAGCACAGATCCCCAGTGCTGTTGTGCCTGTGAATAGCGTTCCTAGGGAGGATGAAGACCAGCAACAGCTTTCAGGGCTGGCACATTCCTTGTAGGAGGAATAGCCAGACGTTTGCCTTTTCGGAAACAGGCTCTGCCGAGAACGAGCACCCTGAGATATGACATCTCTGGGAAAGCACAGATCCCCAGTGCTGTAGTGCCTGTGAACAGGCTGACAAGGGAGGGTGAAGACCAGCAACTGCTTTCAGGGCTGGCACATTCCTTGTGGGAGAAGGAGCCAGACGTTTGCCTTTTCGGAATCAGGCTCTGCCGAGAACGAGTACCCTGAGATATGACATCTCTGGGAAAGCACAGATCCCCTGTGCTGTTGTGCCTGTGAATAGCCTGCCAAGGAAACGTAAAGATCAGCAACATCTTTCAGGGCTATCACATTCCTTGTAGGAGAGATAGCCAGACGTTTGCCTTTTCGAAATCAGGCTCTGCCGAGAACGAGCACCATGAGATATGACATCTCTGGGAAAGCACAGATCCCCAGTGCTGTTGTGCCTGTGAGTAGCCTACCAAGGGGAGGTGAACACCAGCAATATCTTTCAGGGCTCTCTCCTTCCCTGTAGGAGAAATAGCCAGACGTTTGCCTTTTCGGAAACAGGCTCTGCCGAGAACGAGCACCATGAGATATGACATCTCTGGGAAAGCACAAATCCCCAGTGCTGTTGTGCCTGTGAATAGGCTGCCAAGGGAGGATGAAGACCAGCAACAGCTTTCAGGGCTGGCACATTCCTTGTGGGAGAAGGAGCTGGACGTTTGCCTTTTGGGAATCAGGCTCTGCCGAGAACGAGCACCATGAGATATGACATCTCTGGGAAAGCACAGATCCCCAGTGCTGTTGTGCCTGAGAATAGCGTTCCTAGGGAGGATGAAGACCAGCAACAGCTTTCAGGGCTGCCTCATTCCTTGTGGGAGAAGGAGCTGGACGTTTGCCTTTTGGGAATCAGGCTCTGCCGAGAACGAGCCCCATGAGATATGACATCTCTGGGAAAGCACAGATCCCCAGTGCTGTTGTGCCTGTGAATAGCGTTCCTAGGGAGGATGAAGACCAGCAACAGCTTTCAGGGCTGGCACATTCCTTGTAGCAGAAGGAGCCGGACGTTTCCCTTTTCTGAAACAGGCTCTGCCGAGAACGAGTACCATGAGATATGACATCTCTGGGAAAGCACAGATCCCCAGTGCTGTTGTGCCTCTGAATAGCCTGCCAAGGACAGGTAAAGATCAGCAACATCTTTCAGGGCTATCACATTCCTTGTAGGAGAGATAGCCAGACGTTTGCCTTTTCGAAATCAGGCTCTGCTGAGAACGAGCACCCTGAGATATGACATCTCTGGGAAAGCACAGATCCCCAGTGCTGTTGTGCCTGTGAGTAGCCTACCAAGGGGAGGTGAACACCAGCAATATCTTTCAGGGCTCTCTCCTTCCCTGTAGGAGAAATAGCCAGACGTTTGCCTTTTCGGAAACAGGCTCTGCCGAGAACGAGCACCATGAGATATGACATCTCTGGGAAAGTACAGATCCCCAGTGCTGTTGTGCCTGTGAACAGGCTGACAAGGGAGGATGAAGACCAGCAACTGCTTTCAGGGCTGGCACATTCCTTGTGGGAGAAGGAGCCGGACGTTTGCCTTTTCGGAAACAGGCTCTGCCGAGAACGAGCACCATGAGATCTTCAACCTAGCATAAAGCCCAGATCCCCAGTGCTGTTGTGCCTGTGACTAGGCTGCCAAGGGAGGATGAAGACCAGCAACAGATTTCAGGGCTGGCACATTCCTTGTAGGAGGAAAAGCCGGACGTTTGCCTTTTGGGAATCAGGCTCTGCCGAGAACGAGCACCATGAGATATGACATCTCTGGGAAAGCACAGATCCCCAGTGCTGTTGTGCCTGTGAATAGGCTGCCAAGGGAGGATGAAGACCAGCAACTGCTTTCAGGGCTATCACCTTCCTTGTAGAAGGAATAGCCAGACGTTTGCCTTTTCGGAATCAGGCTCTGCCGAGAACGAGCACCATGAGATATGACATCTCTGGGAAAGCACAGATCCCCAGTGCTGTTGTGCCTGTGAATAGCCTGCCAAGGAAACGTAAAGGTCAGCAACATCTTTCGGGGCTGTCCCCCTCCTTGTAGGAGGAATAGCCAGACGTTTGCCTTTTCGGAAACAGGCTCTGCCGAGAACGAGCACCATGAGATATGACATCTCTGGGAAAGCACAGATCCCCAGTGCTGTTGTGCCTGTGAATAGCGTTCCTAGGGAGGATGAAGACCAGCAACAGCTTTCAGGGCTGGCACATTCCTTGTAGGAGAAGGAGCCGGACGTTTCCCTTTTCTGAAACAGGCTCTGCCGAGAACGAGCACCATGAGATATGACATCTCTGGGAAAGCACAAATCCCCAGAGCTGTTGTGCCTGTGAATAGCCTGCCAAGGAAAGGTAAAGGTCAGCAACATCTTTCGGGGCTGTCCCCCTCCTTGTAGGAGGAATAGCCAGACGTTTGCCTTTTCGGAAACAGGCTCTGCCGAGAACGAGCACCATGAGATATGACATCTCTGGGAAAGCACAAATCCCCAGAGCTGTAGTGCCTGTGAATAGCCTGCCAAGGAAAGATAAAGGTCAGCAACATCTTTCGGGGCTGTCCCCCTCCTTGTAGGAGGAATAGCCAGACGTTTGCCTTTTCGGAAACAGGCTCTGCCGAGAACGAGCACCATGAGATATGACATCTCTGGGAAAGCACAGATCCCCAGTGCTGTTGTGCCTGTGAATAGGCTGCCAAGGGAGGATGAAGACCAGCAACTGCTTTCAGGGCTGGCACATTCCTTGTGGGAGAAGGAGCCGGACGTTTGCCTTTTCGGAAACAGACCCTGCCGAGAACGAGCACCATGAGATATGACATCTCTGGGAAAGCACAGATCCCCAGTGCTGTTGTGCCTGTGAATAGCCCGCCAAGGGGAGCTGAACACCAGCAATATCTTTCAGGGCTCTCTCCTTCCTTGTAGGAGGAATAGCCAGACGTTTGCCTTTTCGGAAACAGGCTCTGCCGAGAACGAGCACCATGAGATATGACATCTCTGGGAAAGCACAGATCCCCAGTGCTGTTGTGCCTGTGAATAGCCTGCCAAGGGAGGATGAAGACCAGCAACAGCTTTCAGGGCTGGCACATTCCTTGTGGGAGAAGGAGCTGGACGTTTGCCTTTTGGGAATCAGGCTCTGCCGAGAACGAGCACCATGAGATATGACATCTCTGGCAAAGCACAGATCCCCTGTGCTGTTGTGCCTGTGAATAGCGATCCTAGGGAGGATGAAGACCAGCAACAGCTTTCAGGGCTGCCTCATTCCTTGTGGGAGAAGGAGCTGGACGTTTGCCTTTTGGGAATCAGGCTCTGCCGAGAACGAGCACCATGAGATATGACATCTCTGGGAAAGCACAGATCCCCAGTGCTGTTGTGCCTGTGAATAGCGTTCCTAGGGAGGATGAAGACCAGCAACAGCTTTCAGGGCTGGCACATTCCTTGTAGGAGGAATAGCCAGACGTTTGCCTTTTCGGAAACAGGCTCTGCCGAGAACGAGCACCCTGAGATATGACATCTCTGGGAAAGCACAGATCCCCAGTGCTGTTGTGCCTGTGAACAGGCTGACAAGGGAGGGTGAAGACCAGCAACTGCTTTCAGGGCTGGCACATTCCTTGTGGGAGAAGGAGCCGGACGTTTGCCTTTTCGGAAACAGACTCTGCCGAGAACGAGTACCATGAGATATGACATCTCTGGGAAAGCACAGATCCCCAGTGCTGTTGTGCCTGTGAATAGCGTTCCTAGGGAGGATGAAGACCAGCAACAGATTTCAGGGCTGGCACATTCCTTGTAGGAGGAAAAGCCGGACGTTTGCCTTTTCGGAATCAGGCTCTGCCGAGAACGAGCACCATGAGATATGACATCTCTGGGAAAGCACAGATCCCCAGTGCTGTTGTGCCTGTGAATAGCGTTCCTAGGGAGGATGAAGACCAGCAACAGCTTTCAGGGCTGGCACATTCCTTGTAGGAGAAGGAGCCGGACGTTTCCCTTTTGGGAATCAGGCTCTGCCGAGAACGAGCACCATGAGATATGACATCTCTGGGAAAGCACAGATCCCCAGTGCTGTTGTGCCTGTGAATAGCGTTCCTAGGGAGGATGAAGACCAGCAACAGCTTTCAGGGCTGGCACATTCCTTGTAGGAGGAATAGCCAGACGTTTGCCTTTTCGGAAACAGGCTCTGCCGAGAACGAGCACCCTGAGATATGACATCTCTGGGAAAGCACAGATCCCCAGTGCTGTAGTGCCTGTGAACAGGCTGACAAGGGAGGGTGAAGACCAGCAACTGCTTTCAGGGCTGGCACATTCCTTGTGGGAGAAGGAGCCGGACGTTTGCCTTTTCGGAAACAGACTCTGCCGAGAACGAGTACCATGAGATATGACATCTCTGGGAAAGCACAGATCCCCTGTGCTGTTGTGCCTGTGAATAGCCTGCCAAGGAAACGTAAAGATCAGCAACATCTTTCAGGGCTATCACATTCCTTGTAGGAGAGATAGCCAGACGTTTGCCTTTTCGAAATCAGGCTCTGCCGAGAACGAGCACCATGAGATATGACATCTCTGGGAAAGCACAGATCCCCAGTGCTGTTGTGCCTGTGAGTAGCCTACCAAGGGGAGGTGAACACCAGCAATATCTTTCAGGGCTCTCTCCTTCCCTGTAGGAGAAATAGCCAGACGTTTGCCTTTTCGGAAACAGGCTCTGCCGAGAACGAGCACCATGAGATATGACATCTCTGGGAAAGCACAAATCCCCAGTGCTGTTGTGCCTGTGAATAGGCTGCCAAGGGAGGATGAAGACCAGCAACAGCTTTCAGGGCTGGCACATTCCTTGTGGGAGAAGGAGCTGGACGTTTGCCTTTTGGGAATCAGGCTCTGCCGAGAACGAGCACCATGAGATATGACATCTCTGGGAAAGCACAGATCCCCAGTGCTGTTGTGCCTGAGAATAGCGTTCCTAGGGAGGATGAAGACCAGCAACAGCTTTCAGGGCTGCCTCATTCCTTGTGGGAGAAGGAGCTGGACGTTTGCCTTTTGGGAATCAGGCTCTGCCGAGAACGAGCCCCATGAGATATGACATCTCTGGGAAAGCACAGATCCCCAGTGCTGTTGTGCCTGTGAATAGCGTTCCTAGGGAGGATGAAGACCAGCAACAGCTTTCAGGGCTGGCACATTCCTTGTAGCAGAAGGAGCCGGACGTTTCCCTTTTCTGAAACAGGCTCTGCCGAGAACGAGCACCATGAGATATGACATCTCTGGGAAAGCACAGATCCCCAGTGCTGTTGTGCCTCTGAATAGCCTGCCAAGGACAGGTAAAGATCAGCAACATCTTTCAGGGCTATCACATTCCTTGTAGGAGAGATAGCCAGACGTTTGCCTTTTCGAAATCAGGCTCTGCCGAGAACGAGCACCATGAGATATGACATCTCTGGGAAAGTACAGATCCCCAGTGCTGTTGTGCCTGTGAACAGGCTGACAAGGGAGGATGAAGACCAGCAACTGCTTTCAGGGCTGGCACATTCCTTGTGGGAGAAGGAGCAGGACGTTTGCCTTTTCGGAAACAGGCTCTGCCGAGAACGAGCACCATGAGATCTTCAACCTAGCATAAAGCCCAAATCCCCAGTGCTGTTGTGCCTGTGAATAGGCTGCCAAGGGAGGATGAAGACCAGCAACAGATTTCAGGGCTGGCACATTCCTTGTAGGAGGAGAAGCCGGACGTTTGCCTTTTCGGAATCAGGCTCTGCCGAGAACAAGCACCATGAGATATGACATCTCTGGGAAAGCCCAGATCCCCAGTGCTGTTGTGCCTGTGAATAGGCTGCCAAGGGAGGATGAAGACCAGCAACTGCTTTCAGGGCTGGCACATTCCTTGTAGAAGGAATAGCCAGACGATTGCCTTTTCGGAAACAGACCCTGCCGAGAACGAGTACCATGAGATATGACATCTCTGGGAAAGTACAGATCCCCAGTGCTGTTGTGCCTGTGAACAGGCTGACAAGGGAGGGTGAAGACCAGCAACAGCTTTCAGGGCTGGCACATTCCTTGTAGGAGAAGGAGCCGGACGTTTTCCTTTTCTGAAACAGGCTCTGCCGAGAACGAGCACCATGAGATATGACATCTCTGGGAAAGCACAAATCCCCAGTGCTGTAGTGCCTGTGAATAGCCTGCCAAGGACAGGTAAATGTCAGCAACATCTTTCGGGGCTGTCCCCCTCCTTGTAGGAGGAATAGCCAGACGTTTGCCTTTTCGGAAACAGGCTCTGCCGAGAACGAGCACCATGAGATATGACATCTCTGGGAAAGCACAGATCCCCAGTGCTGTTGTGCCTGTGAATAGGCTGCCAAGGGAGGATGAAGACCAGCAACTGCTTTCAGGGCTGGCACATTCCTTGTGGGAGAAGGAGCTGGACGTTTGCCTTTTGGGAATCAGGCTCTGCCGAGAACGAGCACCATGAGATATGACATCTCTGGGAAAGCACAGATCCCCTGTGCTGTTGTGCCTGTGAATAGCGATCCTAGGGAGGATGAAGACCAGCAACAGCTTTCAGGGCTGCCTCATTCCTTGTAGGAGGAATAGCCAGACGTTTGCCTTTTCGGAAACAGGCTCTGCCGAGAACGAGCACCATGAGATATGACATCTCTGGGAAAGCACAGATCCCCAGTGCTGTTGTGCCTGTGAATAGCGTTCCTAGGGAGGATGAAGACCAGCAACAGCTTTCAGGGCTGGCACATTCCTTGTAGGAGAAGGAGCCGGACGTTTCCCTTTTCTGAAACAGGCTCTGCCGAGAACGAGTACCATGAGATATGACATCTCTGGGAAAGCACAGATCCCCAGTGCTGTTGTGCCTCTGAATAGCCTGCCAAGGACAGGTAAAGATCAGCAACATCTTTCAGGGCTATCACATTCCTTGTAGGAGAGATAGCCAGACGTTTGCCTTTTCGAAATCAGGCTCTGCTGAGAACGAGCACCCTGAGATATGACATCTCTGGGAAAGCACAGATCCCCAGTGCTGTTGTGCCTGTGAGTAGCCTACCAAGGGGAGGTGAACACCAGCAATATCTTTCAGGGCTCTCTCCTTCCCTGTAGGAGAAATAGCCAGACGTTTGCCTTTTCGGAAACAGGCTCTGCCGAGAACGAGCACCATGAGATATGACATCTCTGGGAAAGTACAGATCCCCAGTGCTGTTGTGCCTGTGAACAGGCTGACAAGGGAGGATGAAGACCAGCAACTGCTTTCAGGGCTGGCACATTCCTTGTGGGAGAAGGAGCCGGACGTTTGCCTTTTCGGAAACAGGCTCTGCCGAGAACGAGCACCATGAGATCTTCAACCTAGCATAAAGCCCAGATCCCCAGTGCTGTTGTGCCTGTGACTAGGCTGCCAAGGGAGGATGAAGACCAGCAACAGATTTCAGGGCTGGCACATTCCTTGTAGGAGGAAAAGCCGGACGTTTGCCTTTTGGGAATCAGGCTCTGCCGAGAACGAGCACCATGAGATATGACATCTCTGGGAAAGCACAGATCCCCAGTGCTGTTGTGCCTGTGAATAGGCTGCCAAGGGAGGATGAAGACCAGCAACTGCTTTCAGGGCTATCACCTTCCTTGTAGAAGGAATAGCCAGACGTTTGCCTTTTCGGAATCAGGCTCTGCCGAGAACGAGCACCATGAGATATGACATCTCTGGGAAAGCACAGATCCCCAGTGCTGTTGTGCCTGTGAATAGCCTGCCAAGGAAACGTAAAGGACAGCAACATCTTTCGGGGCTGTCCCCCTCCTTGTAGGAGGAATAGCCAGACGTTTGCCTTTTCGGAAACAGGCTCTGCCGAGAACGAGCACCATGAGATATGACATCTCTGGGAAAGCACAGATCCCCAGTGCTGTTGTGCCTGTGAATAGCGTTCCTAGGGAGGATGAAGACCAGCAACAGCTTTCAGGGCTGGCACATTCCTTGTAGGAGAAGGAGCCGGACGTTTCCCTTTTCTGAAACAGGCTCTGCCGAGAACGAGCACCATGAGATATGACATCTCTGGGAAAGCACAAATCCCCAGAGCTGTTGTGCCTGTGAATAGCCTGCCAAGGAAAGGTAAAGGTCAGCAACATCTTTCGGGGCTGTCCCCCTCCTTGTAGGAGGAATAGCCAGACGTTTGCCTTTTCGGAAACAGGCTCTGCCGAGAACGAGCACCATGAGATATGACATCTCTGGGAAAGCACAAATCCCCAGAGCTGTAGTGCCTGTGAATAGCCTGCCAAGGAAAGATAAAGGTCAGCAACATCTTTCAGGGCTGTCCCCCTCCTTGTAGGAGGAATAGCCAGACGTTTGCCTTTTCGGAAACAGGCTCTGCCGAGAACAAGCACCCTGAGATATGACATCTCTGGGAAAGTACAGATCCCCAGTGCTGTTGTGCCTGTGAATAGGCTGCCAAGGGAGGATGAAGACCAGCAACTGCTTTCAGGGCTGGCACATTCCTTGTGGGAGAAGGAGCCGGACGTTTGCCTTTTCGGAAACAGACCCTGCCGAGAACGAGCACCATGAGATATGACATCTCTGGGAAAGCACAGATCCCCAGTGCTGTTGTGCCTGTGAATAGCCCGCCAAGGGGAGCTGAACACCAGCAATATCTTTCAGGGCTCTCTCCTTCCTTGTAGGAGTAATAGCCAGACGTTTGCCTTTTCGGAAACAGGCTCTGCCGAGAACGAGCACCATGAGATATGACATCTCTGGGAAAGCACAGATCCCCAGTGCTGTTGTGCCTGTGAATAGCCTGCCAAGGGAGGATGAAGACCAGCAACAGCTTTCAGGGCTGGCACATTCCTTGTGGGAGAAGGAGCTGGACGTTTGCCTTTTGGGAATCAGGCTCTGCCGAGAACGAGCACCATGAGATATGACATCTCTGGCAAAGCACAGATCCCCTGTGCTGTTGTGCCTGTGAATAGGCTGCCAAGGGAGGATGAAGACCAGCAACAGCTTTCAGGGCTGGCACATTCCTTGTGGGAGAAGGAGCTGGACGTTTGCCTTTTGGGAATCAGGCTCTGCCGAGAACGAGCACCATGAGATATGACATCTCTGGGAAAGCACAGATCCCCAGTGCTGTTGTGCCTGAGAATAGCGTTCCTAGGGAGGATGAAGACCAGCAACAGCTTTCAGGGCTGCCTCATTCCTTGTGGGAGAAGGAGCTGGACGTTTGCCTTTTGGGAATCAGGCTCTGCCGAGAACGAGCCCCATGAGATATGACATCTCTGGGAAAGCACAGATCCCCAGTGCTGTTGTGCCTGTGAATAGCGTTCCTAGGGAGGATGAAGACCAGCAACAGCTTTCAGGGCTGGCACATTCCTTGTAGCAGAAGGAGCCGGACGTTTGCCTTTTGGGAATCAGGCTCTGCCGAGAACGAGTACCATGAGATATGACATCTCTGGGAAAGCACAGATCCCCAGTGCTGTTGTGCCTCTGAATAGCCTGCCAAGGACAGGTAAAGATCAGCAACATCTTTCAGGGCTATCACATTCCTTGTAGGAGAGATAGCCAGACGTTTGCCTTTTCGAAATCAGGCTCTGCCGAGAACGAGCACCATGAGATATGACATCTCTGGGAAAGTACAGATCCCCAGTGCTGTTGTGCCTGTGAACAGGCTGACAAGGGAGGATGAAGACCAGCAACTGCTTTCAGGGCTGGCACATTCCTTGTGGGAGAAGGAGCAGGACCTTTGCCTTTTCGGAAACAGGCTCTGCCGAGAACGAGCACCATGAGATATGACATCTCTGGGAAAGCACAGATCCCCAGTGCTGTTGTGCCTGTGAATAGGCTGCCAAGGGAGGATGAAGACCAGCAACTGCTTTCAGGGCTATCACCTTCCTTGTAGAAGGAATAGCCAGACGTTTGCCTTTTCGGAATCAGGCTCTGCCGAGAACGAGCACCATGAGATATGACATCTCTGGGAAAGCACAGATCCCCAGTGCTGTTGTGCCTGTGAATAGCCTGCCAAGGAAACGTAAAGGTCAGCAACATCTTTCGGGGCTGTCCCCCTCCTTGTAGGAGGAATAGCCAGACTTTTGCCTTTTGGGAATCAGTCTCTGCCGAGAACGAGCACCATGAGATATGACATCTCTGGGAAAGCACAGATCCCCAGTGCTGTTGTGCCTGTGAATAGCGTTCCTAGGGAGGATGAAGACCAGCAACAGCTTTCAGGGCTGGCACATTCCTTGTAGGAGAAGGAGCCGGACGTTTCCCTTTTCTGAAACAGGCTCTGCCGAGAACGAGCACCATGAGATATGACATCTCTGGGAAAGCACAAATCCCCAGAGCTGTTGTGCCTGTGAATAGCCTGCCAAGGAAAGGTAAAGGTCAGCAACATCTTTCGGGGCTGTCCCCCTCCTTGTAGGAGGAATAGCCAGACGTTTGCCTTTTCGGAAACAGGCTCTGCCGAGAACGAGCACCATGAGATATGACATCTCTGGGAAAGCACAAATCCCCAGAGCTGTAGTGCCTGTGAATAGCCTGCCAAGGTAAGATAAAGGTCAGCAACATCTTTCGGGGCTGTCCCCCTCCTTGTAGGAGGAATAGCCAGACGTTTGCCTTTTCGGAAACAGGCTCTGCCGAGAACAAGCACCCTGAGATATGACATCTCTGGGAAAGCCCAGATCCCCAGTGCTGTTGTGCCTGTGAATAGGCTGCCAAGGGAGGATGAAGACCAGCAACTGCTTTCAGGGCTGGCACATTCCTTGTGGGAGAAGGAGCCGGACGTTTGCCTTTTCGGAAACAGACCCTGCCGAGAACGAGCACCATGAGATATGACATCTCTGGGAAAGCACAGATCCCCAGTGCTGTTGTGCCTGTGAATAGCCCGCCAAGGGGAGCTGAACACCAGCAATATCTTTCAGGGCTCTCTCCTTCCTTGTAGGAGTAATAGCCAGACGTTTGCCTTTTCGGAAACAGGCTCTGCCGAGAACGAGCACCATGAGATATGACATCTCTGGGAAAGCACAGATCCCCAGTGCTGTTGTGCCTGTGAATAGCCTGCCAAGGGAGGATGAAGACCAGCAACAGCTTTCAGGGCTGGCACATTCCTTGTGGGAGAAGGAGCTGGACGTTTGCCTTTTGGGAATCAGGCTCTGCCGAGAACGAGCACCATGAGATATGACATCTCTGGCAAAGCACAGATCCCCTGTGCTGTTGTGCCTGTGAATAGCGATCCTAGGGAGGATGAAGACCAGCAACAGCTTTCAGGGCTGGCACATTCCTTGTGGGAGAAGGAGCTGGACGTTTGCCTTTTGGGAATCAGGCTCTGCCGAGAACGAGCACCATGAGATATGACATCTCTGGGAAAGCACAGATCCCCAGTGCTGTTGTGCCTGTGAATAGCGTTCCTAGGGAGGATGAAGACCAGCAACAGCTTTCAGGGCTGGCACATTCCTTGTAGGAGGAATAGCCAGACGTTTGCCTTTTCGGAAACAGGCTCTGCCGAGAACGAGCACCCTGAGATATGACATCTCTGGGAAAGCACAGATCCCCAGTGCTGTTGTGCCTGTGAACAGGCTGACAAGGGAGGGTGAAGACCAGCAACTGCTTTCAGGGCTGGCACATTCCTTGTGGGAGAAGGAGCCGGACGTTTGCCTTTTCGGAAACAGACTCTGCCGAGAACGAGTACCATGAGATATGACATCTCTGGGAAAGCACAGATCCCCAGTGCTGTTGTGCCTCTGAATAGCGTTCCTAGGGAGGATGAAGACCAGCAACAGATTTCAGGGCTGGCACATTCCTTGTAGGAGGAAAAGCCGGACGTTTGCCTTTTGGGAATCAGGCTCTGCCGAGAACGAGCACCATGAGATATGACATCTCTGGGAAAGCACAGATCCCCAGTGCTGTTGTGCCTGTGAATAGCGTTCCTAGGGAGGATGAAGACCAGCAACAGCTTTCAGGGCTTGCACATTCCTTGTAGGAGAAGGAGCCGGACGTTTCCCTTTTGGGAATCAGGCTCTGCCGAGAACGAGCACCATGAGATATGACATCTCTGGGAAAGCACAGATCCCCAGTGCTGTTGTGCCTGTGAATAGCGTTCCTAGGGAGGATGAAGACCAGCAACAGCTTTCAGGGCTGGCACATTCCTTGTAGGAGGAATAGCCAGACGTTTGCCTTTTCGGAAACAGGCTCTGCCGAGAACGAGCACCCTGAGATATGACATCTCTGGGAAAGCACAGATCCCCAGTGCTGTAGTGCCTGTGAACAGGCTGACAAGGGAGGGTGAAGACCAGCAACTGCTTTCAGGGCTGGCACATTCCTTGTGGGAGAAGGAGCCGGACGTTTGCCTTTTCGGAATCAGGCTCTGCCGAGAACGAGTACCATGAGATATGACATCTCTGGGAAAGCACAGATCCCCTGTGCTGTTGTGCCTGTGAATAGCCTGCCAAGGAAACGTAAAGATCAGCAACATCTTTCAGGGCTATCACATTCCTTGTAGGAGAGATAGCCAGACGTTTGCCTTTTCGAAATCAGGCTCTGCCGAGAACGAGCACCATGAGATATGACATCTCTGGGAAAGCACAGATCCCCAGTGCTGTTGTGCCTGTGAGTAGCCTACCAAGGGGAGGTGAACACCAGCAATATCTTTCAGGGCTCTCTCCTTCCCTGTAGGAGAAATAGCCAGACGTTTGCCTTTTCGGAAACAGGCTCTGCCGAGAACGAGCACCATGAGATATGACATCTCTGGGAAAGCACAAATCCCCAGTGCTGTTGTGCCTGTGAATAGGCTGCCAAGGGAGGATGAAGACCAGCAACAGCTTTCAGGGCTGGCACATTCCTTGTGGGAGAAGGAGCTGGACGTTTGCCTTTTGGGAATCAGGCTCTGCCGAGAACGAGCACCATGAGATATGACATCTCTGGGAAAGCACAGATCCCCAGTGCTGTTGTGCCTGAGAATAGCGTTCCTAGGGAGGATGAAGACCAGCAACAGCTTTCAGGGCTGCCTCATTCCTTGTGGGAGAAGGAGCTGGACGTTTGCCTTTTGGGAATCAGGCTCTGCCGAGAACGAGCCCCATGAGATATGACATCTCTGGGAAAGCACAGATCCCCAGTGCTGTTGTGCCTCTGAATAGCGTTCCTAGGGAGGATGAAGACCAGCAACAGCTTTCAGGGCTGGCACATTCCTTGTAGCAGAAGGAGCCGGACGTTTCCCTTTTCTGAAACAGGCTCTGCCGAGAACGAGTACCATGAGATATGACATCTCTGGGAAAGCACAGATCCCCAGTGCTGTTGTGCCTCTGAATAGCCTGCCAAGGACAGGTAAAGATCAGCAACATCTTTCAGGGCTATCACATTCCTTGTAGGAGAGATAGCCAGACGTTTGCCTTTTCGAAATCAGGCTCTGCCGAGAACGAGCACCATGAGATATGACATCTCTGGGAAAGTACAGATCCCCAGTGCTGTTGTGCCTGTGAACAGGCTGACAAGGGAGGATGAAGACCAGCAACTGCTTTCAGGGCTGGCACATTCCTTGTGGGAGAAGGAGCAGGACGTTTGCCTTTTCGGAAACAGGCTCTGCCGAGAACGAGCACCATGAGATCTTCAACCTAGCATAAAGCCCAGATCCCCAGTGCTGTTGTGCCTGTGAATAGGCTGCCAAGGGAGGATGAAGACCAGCAACAGATTTCAGGGCTGGCACATTCCTTGTAGGAGGAGAAGCCGGACGTTTGCCTTTTCGGAATCAGGCTCTGCCGAGAACAAGCACCATGAGATATGACATCTCTGGGAAAGCACAAATCCCCAGTGCTGTAGTGCCTGTGAATAGGCTGCCAAGGGAGGATGAAGACCAGCAACTGCTTTCAGGGCTATCACCTTCCTTGTAGAAGGAATAGCCAGACGATTGCCTTTTCGGAATCAGGCTCTGCCGAGAACGAGTACCATGAGATATGACATCTCTGGGAAAGTACAGATCCCCAGTGCTGTTGTGCCTGTGAACAGGCTGACAAGGGAGGGTGAAGACCAGCAACAGCTTTCAGGGCTGGCACATTCCTTGTAGGAGAAGGAGCCGGACGTTTTCCTTTTCTGAAACAGGCTCTGCCGAGAACGAGCACCATGAGATATGACATCTCTGGGAAAGCACAAATCCCCAGTGCTGTAGTGCCTGTGAATAGCCTGCCAAGGACAGGTAAATGTCAGCAACATCTTTCGGGGCTGTCCCCCTCCTTGTAGGAGGAATAGCCAGACGTTTGCCTTTTCGGAAACAGGCTCTGCCGAGAACGAGCACCATGAGATATGACATCTCTGGGAAAGCACAGATCCCCAGTGCTGTTGTGCCTGTGAATAGCCTGCCAAGGGAGGATGAAGACCAGCAACTGCTTTCAGGGCTGGCACATTCCTTGTGGGAGAAGGAGCTGGACGTTTGCCTTTTGGGAATCAGGCTCTGCCGAGAACGAGCACCATGAGATATGACATCTCTGGGAAAGCACAGATCCCCTGTGCTGTTGTGCCTGTGAATAGCGATCCTAGGGAGGATGAAGACCAGCAACAGCTTTCAGGGCTGCCTCATTCCTTGTGGGAGAAGGAGCTGGACGTTTGCCTTTTGGGAATCAGGCTCTGCCGAGAACGAGCACCATGAGATATGACATCTCTGGGAAAGCACAGATCCCCAGTGCTGTTGTGCCTGTGAATAGCGTTCCTAGGGAGGATGAAGACCAGCAACAGCTTTCAGGGCTGGCACATTCCTTGTAGGAGGAATAGCCAGACGTTTGCCTTTTCGGAAACAGGCTCTGCCGAGAACGAGCACCATGAGATATGACATCTCTGGGAAAGCACAGATCCCCAGTGCTGTTGTGCCTGTGAATAGCGTTCCTAGGGAGGATGAAGACCAGCAACAGCTTTCAGGGCTGGCACATTCCTTGTAGGAGAAGGAGCCGGACGTTTCCCTTTTCTGAAACAGGCTCTGCCGAGAACGAGTACCATGAGATATGACATCTCTGGGAAAGCACAGATCCCCAGTGCTGTTGTGCCTCTGAATAGCCTGCCAAGGACAGGTAAAGATCAGCAACATCTTTCAGGGCTATCACATTCCTTGTAGGAGAGATAGCCAGACGTTTGCCTTTTCGAAATCAGGCTCTGCTGAGAACGAGCACCCTGAGATATGACATCTCTGGGAAAGCACAGATCCCCAGTGCTGTTGTGCCTGTGAGTAGCCTACCAAGGGGAGGTGAACACCAGCAATATCTTTCAGGGCTCTCTCCTTCCCTGTAGGAGAAATAGCCAGACGTTTGCCTTTTCGGAAACAGGCTCTGCCGAGAACGAGCACCATGAGATATGACATCTCTGGGAAAGTACAGATCCCCAGTGCTGTTGTGCCTGTGAACAGGCTGACAAGGGAGGATGAAGACCAGCAACTGCTTTCAGGGCTGGCACATTCCTTGTGGGAGAAGGAGCCGGACGTTTGCCTTTTCGGAAACAGGCTCTGCCGAGAACGAGCACCATGAGATCTTCAACCTAGCATAAAGCCCAGATCCCCAGTGCTGTTGTGCCTGTGACTAGGCTGCCAAGGGAGGATGAAGACCAGCAACAGATTTCAGGGCTGGCACATTCCTTGTAGGAGGAAAAGCCGGACGTTTGCCTTTTGGGAATCAGGCTCTGCCGAGAACGAGCACCATGAGATATGACATCTCTGGGAAAGCACAGATCCCCAGTGCTGTTGTGCCTGTGAATAGGCTGCCAAGGGAGGATGAAGACCAGCAACTGCTTTCAGGGCTATCACCTTCCTTGTAGAAGGAATAGCCAGACGTTTGCCTTTTCGGAATCAGGCTCTGCCGAGAACGAGCACCATGAGATATGACATCTCTGGGAAAGCACAGATCCCCAGTGCTGTTGTGCCTGTGAATAGCCTGCCAAGGAAACGTAAAGGTCAGCAACATCTTTCGGGGCTGTCCCCCTCCTTGTAGGAGGAATAGCCAGACGTTTGCCTTTTCGGAAACAGGCTCTGCCGAGAACGAGCACCATGAGATATGACATCTCTGGGAAAGCACAGATCCCCAGTGCTGTTGTGCCTGTGAATAGCCTGCCAAGGGAGGATGAAGACCAGCAACTGCTTTCAGGGCTGGCACATTCCTTGTGGGAGAAGGAGCTGGACGTTTGCCTTTTGGGAATCAGGCTCTGCCGAGAACGAGCACCATGAGATATGACATCTCTGGGAAAGCACAGATCCCCAGTGCTGTTGTGCCTGTGAATAGCGTTCCTAGGGAGGATGAAGACCAGCAACAGCTTTCAGGGCTGCCTCATTCCTTGTGGGAGAAGGAGCTGGACGTTTGCCTTTTGGGAATCAGGCTCTGCCGAGAACGAGCACCATGAGATATGACATCTCTGGGAAAGCACAGATCCCCAGTGCTGTTGTGCCTGTGAATAGCGTTCCTAGGGAGGATGAAGACCAGCAACAGCTTTCAGGGCTGGCACATTCCTTGTAGGAGGAATAGCCAGACGTTTGCCTTTTCGGAAACAGGCTCTGCCGAGAACGAGCACCATGAGATATGACATCTCTGGGAAAGCACAGATCCCCAGTGCTGTTGTGCCTGTGAATAGCGTTCCTAGGGAGGATGAAGACCAGCAACAGCTTTCAGGGCTGGCACATTCCTTGTAGGAGAAGGAGCCGGACGTTTCCCTTTTCTGAAACAGGCTCTGCCGAGAACGAGTACCATGAGATATGACATCTCTGGGAAAGCACAGATCCCCAGTGCTGTTGTGCCTCTGAATAGCCTGCCAAGGACAGGTAAAGATCAGCAACATCTTTCAGGGCTATCACATTCCTTGTAGGAGAGATAGCCAGACGTTTGCCTTTTCGAAATCAGGCTCTGCTGAGAACGAGCACCCTGAGATATGACATCTCTGGGAAAGCACAGATCCCCAGTGCTGTTGTGCCTGTGAGTAGCCTACCAAGGAGAGGTGAACACCAGCAATATCTTTCAGGGCTCTCTCCTTCCCTGTAGGAGAAATAGCCAGACGTTTGCCTTTTCGGAAACAGGCTCTGCCGAGAACGAGCACCATGAGATATGACATCTCTGGGAAAGTACAGATCCCCAGTGCTGTTGTGCCTGTGAACAGGCTGACAAGGGAGGATGAAGACCAGCAACTGCTTTCAGGGCTGGCACATTCCTTGTGGGAGAAGGAGCCGGACGTTTGCCTTTTCGGAAACAGGCTCTGCCGAGAACGAGCACCATGAGATCTTCAACCTAGCATAAAGCCCAGATCCCCAGTGCTGTTGTGCCTGTGACTAGGCTGCCAAGGGAGGATGAAGACCAGCAACAGATTTCAGGGCTGGCACATTCCTTGTAGGAGGAAAAGCCGGACGTTTGCCTTTTGGGAATCAGGCTCTGCCGAGAACGAGCACCATGAGATATGACATCTCTGGGAAAGCACAGATCCCCAGTGCTGTTGTGCCTGTGAATAGCCTGCCAAGGAAACGTAAAGGTCAGCAACATCTTTCGGGGCTGTCCCCCTCCTTGTAGGAGGAATAGCCAGACGTTTGCCTTTTCGGAAACAGGCTCTGCCGAGAACGAGCACCATGAGATATGACATCTCTGGGAAAGCACAGATCCCCAGTGCTGTTGTGCCTGTGAATAGCGTTCCTAGGGAGGATGAAGACCAGCAACAGCTTTCAGGGCTGGCACATTCCTTGTAGGAGAAGGAGCCGGACGTTTCCCTTTTCTGAAACAGGCTCTGCCGAGAACGAGCACCATGAGATATGACATCTCTGGGAAAGCACAAATCCCCAGAGCTGTTGTGCCTGTGAATAGCCTGCCAAGGAAAGGTAAAGGTCAGCAACATCTTTCGGGGCTGTCCCCCTCCTTGTAGGAGGAATAGCCAGACGTTTGCCTTTTCGGAAACAGGCTCTGCCGAGAACGAGCACCATGAGATATGACATCTCTGGGAAAGCACAAATCCCCAGAGCTGTAGTGCCTGTGAATAGCCTGCCAAGGAAAGATAAAGGTCAGCAACATCTTTCGGGGCTGTCCCCCTCCTTGTAGGAGGAATAGCCAGACGTTTGCCTTTTCGGAAACAGGCTCTGCCGAGAACAAGCACCCTGAGATATGACATCTCTGGGAAAGCCCAGATCCCCAGTGCTGTTGTGCCTGTGAATAGGCTGCCAAGGGAGGATGAAGACCAGCAACTGCTTTCAGGGCTGGCACATTCCTTGTGGGAGAAGGAGCCGGACGTTTGCCTTTTCGGAAACAGACCCTGCCGAGAACGAGCACCATGAGATATGACATCTCTGGGAAAGCACAGATCCCCAGTGCTGTTGTGCCTGTGAATAGCCCGCCAAGGGGAGCTGAACACCAGCAATATCTTTCAGGGCTCTCTCCTTCCTTGTAGGAGTAATAGCCAGACGTTTGCCTTTTCGGAAACAGGCTCTGCCGAGAACGAGCACCATGAGATATGACATCTCTGGGAAAGCACAGATCCCCAGTGCTGTTGTGCCTGTGAATAGCCTGCAAGGGAGGATGAAGACCAGCAACAGCTTTCAGGGCTGGCACATTCCTTGTGGGAGAAGGAGCTGGACGTTTGCCTTTTGGGAATCAGGCTCTGCCGAGAACGAGTACCATGAGATATGACATCTCTGGCAAAGCACAGATCCCCAGTGCTGTTGTGCCTGTGAATAGCGATCCTAGGGAGGATGAAGACCAGCAACAGCTTTCAGGGCTGCCTCATTCCTTGTGGGAGAAGGAGCTGGACGTTTGCCTTTTGGGAATCAGGCTCTGCCGAGAACGAGCACCATGAGATATGACATCTCTGGGAAAGCACAGATCCCCAGTGCTGTTGTGCCTGTGAATAGCGTTCCTAGGGAGGATGAAGACCAGCAACAGCTTTCAGGGCTGGCACATTCCTTGTAGGAGGAATAGCCAGACGTTTGCCTTTTCGGAAACAGGCTCTGCCGAGAACGAGCACCCTGAGATATGACATCTCTGGGAAAGCACAGATCCCCAGTGCTGTTGTGCCTGTGAACAGGCTGACAAGGGAGGGTGAAGACCAGCAACTGCTTTCAGGGCTGGCACATTCCTTGTGGGAGAAGGAGCCGGACGTTTGCCTTTTCGGAAACAGACTCTGCCGAGAACGAGTACCATGAGATATGACATCTCTGGGAAAGCACAGATCACCAGTGCTGTTGTGCCTGTGAATAGCGTTCCTAGGGAGGATGAAGACCAGCAACAGCTTTCAGGGCTGGCACATTCCTTGTAGCAGAAGGAGCCGGACGTTTCCCTTTTCTGAAACAGGCTCTGCCGAGAACGAGTACCATGAGATATGACATCTCTGGGAAAGCACAGATCCCCAGTGCTGTTGTGCCTCTGAATAGCCTGCCAAGGACAGGTAAAGATCAGCAACATCTTTCAGGGCTATCACATTCCTTGTAGGAGAGATAGCCAGACGTTTGCCTTTTCGAAATCAGGCTCTGCTGAGAACGAGCACCCTGAGATATGACATCTCTGGGAAAGCACAGATCCCCAGTGCTGTTGTGCCTGTGAGTAGCCTACCAAGGGGAGGTGAACACCAGCAATATCTTTCAGGGCTCTCTCCTTCCCTGTAGGAGAAATAGCCAGACGTTTGCCTTTTCGGAAACAGGCTCTGCCGAGAACGAGCACCATGAGATATGACATCTCTGGGAAAGTACAGATCCCCAGTGCTGTTGTGCCTGTGAACAGGCTGACAAGGGAGGATGAAGACCAGCAACTGCTTTCAGGGCTGGCACATTCCTTGTGGGAGAAGGAGCCGGACGTTTGCCTTTTCGGAAACAGGCTCTGCCGAGAACGAGCACCATGAGATCTTCAACCTAGCATAAAGCCCAGATCCCCAGTGCTGTTGTGCCTGTGACTAGGCTGCCAAGGGAGGATGAAGACCAGCAACTGCTTTCAGGGCTGGCACATTCCTTGTAGGAGGAAAAGCCGGACGTTTGCCTTTTGGGAATCAGGCTCTGCCGAGAACGAGCACCATGAGATATGACATCTCTGGGAAAGCACAGATCCCCAGTGCTGTTGTGCCTGTGAATAGGCTGCCAAGGGAGGATGAAGACCAGCAACTGCTTTCAGGGCTATCACCTTCCTTGTAGAAGGAATAGCCAGACGTTTGCCTTTTCGGAATCAGGCTCTGCCGAGAACGAGCACCATGAGATATGACATCTCTGGGAAAGCACAGATCCCCAGTGCTGTTGTGCCTGTGAATAGCGTTCCTAGGGAGGATGAAGACCAGCAACAGCTTTCAGGGCTGGCACATTCCTTGTAGGAGAAGGAGCCGGACGTTTCCCTTTTCTGAAACAGGCTCTGCCGAGAACGAGCACCATGAGATATGACATCTCTGGGAAAGCACAAATCCCCAGTGCTGTAGTGCCTGTGAATAGCCTGCCAAGGAAAGGTAAAGGTCAGCAACATCTTTCGGGGCTGTCCCCCTCCTTGTAGGAGGAATAGCCAGACGTTTGCCTTTTCGGAATCAGGCTCTGCCGAGAACGAGCACCATGAGATATGACATCTCTGGGAAAGCACAGATCCCCAGTGCTGTTGTGCCTGTGAATAGCGTTCCTAGGGAGGATGAAGACCAGCAACAGCTTTCAGGGCTGGCACATTCCTTGTAGGAGAAGGAGCCGGACGTTTCCCTTTTCTGAAACAGGCTCTGCCGAGAACGAGCACCATGAGATATGACATCTCTGGGAAAGCACAAATCCCCAGTGCTGTAGTGCCTGTGAATAGGCTGCCAAGGGAGAATGAAGACCAGCAACAGCTTTCAGGGCTGGCACATTCCTTGTGGGAGAAGGAGCTGGACGTTTGCCTTTTGGGAATCAGGCTCTGCCGAGAACGAGCACCATGAGATATGACATCTCTGGGAAAGCACAGATCCCCAGTGCTGTTGTGCCTGTGAATAGCGTTCCTAGGGAGGATGAAGACCAGCAACAGCTTTCAGGGCTGGCACATTCCTTGTAGCAGAAGGAGCCGGACGATTCCCTTTTCTGAAACAGGCTCTGCCGAGAACGAGTACCATGAGATATGACATCTCTGGGAAAGCACAGATCCCCAGTGCTGTTGTGCCTCTGAATAGCCTGCCAAGGACAGGTAAAGATCAGCAACATCTTTCAGGGCTTTCACATTCCTTGTAGGAGAGATAGCCAGACGTTTGCCTTTTCGAAATCAGGCTCTGCTGAGAACGAGCACCCTGAGATATGACATCTCTGGGAAAGCACAGATCCCCAGTGCTGTTGTGCCTGTGAGTAGCCTACCAAGGGGAGGTGAACACCAGCAATATCTTTCAGGGCTCTCTCCTTCCCTGTAGGAGAAATAGCCAGACGTTTGCCTTTTCGGAAACAGGCTCTGCCGAGAACGAGCACCATGAGATATGACATCTCTGGGAAAGCACAGATCCCCAGTGCTGTTGTGCCTGTGACTAGGCTGCCAAGGGAGGATGAAGACCAGCAACAGATTTCAGGGCTGGCACATTCCTTGTAGGAGGAAAAGCCGGACGTTTGCCTTTTGGGAATCAGGCTCTGCCGAGAACGAGCACCATGAGATATGACATCTCTGGGAAAGCACAAATCCCCAGTGCTGTAGTGCCTGTGAGTAGCCTGCCAAGGAAACGTAAAGGTCAGCAACATCTTTCGGGGCTGTCCCCCTCCTTGTAGGAGGAATAGCCAGACGTTTGCCTTTTCGGAGTCAGGCTCTGCCGAGAACGAGCACCATGAGATATGACATCTCTGGGAAAGCACAGATCCCCAGTGCTGTTGTGCCTGTAAATAGCGTTCCTAGGGAGGATGAAGACCAGCAACAGCTTTCAGGGCTGGCACATTCCTTGTAGGAGAAGTAGCCGGACGTTTCCCTTTTCTGAAACAGGCTCTGCCGAGAACGAGCACCATGAGATATGACATCTCTGGGAAAGCACAAATCCCCAGAGCTGTTGTGCCTGTGAATAGCCTGCCAAGGAAAGGTAAAGGTCAGCAACATCTTTCGGGGCTGTCCCCCTCCTTGTAGGAGGAATAGCCAGACGTTTGCCTTTTCGGAAACAGGCTCTGCCGAGAACGAGCACCCTGAGATATGACATCTCTGGGAAAGCCCAGATCCCCAGTGCTGTTGTGCCTGTGAATAGGCTGCCAAGGGAGGATGAAGACCAGCAACTGCTTTCAGGGCTGGCACATTCCTTGTGGGAGAAGGAGCCGGACGTTTGCCTTTTCGGAAACAGACCCTGCCGAGAACGAGCACCATGAGATATGACATCTCTGGGAAAGCACAGATCCCCAGTGCTGTTGTGCCTGTGAATAGCCCGCCAAGGGGAGCTGAACACCAGCAATATCTTTCAGGGCTCTCTCCTTCCTTGTAGGAGGAATAGCCAGACGTTTGCCTTTTCGGAAACAGGCTCTGCCGAGAACGAGCACCATGAGACCTTCAACCTAGCATAAAGCCCAGATCCCCAGTGCTGTTGTGCCTGTGAATAGGCTGCCAAGGGAGGATGAAGACCAGCAACAGATTTCAGGGCTGGCACATTCCTTGTAGGAGGAGAAGCCGGACGTTTGCCTTTTCGGAATCAGGCTCTGCCGAGAACAAGCACCATGAGATATGACATCTCTGGGAAAGCACAAATCCCCAGTGCTGTAGTGCCTGTGAATAGCCTGCCAAAGAAACGTAAAGGTCAGCAAAATCTTTCGGGGCTGTCCCCCTCCTTGTAGGAGGAATAGCCAGACGTTTGCCTTTTCGGAAACAGGCTCTGCCGAGAACGAGCACCCTGAGATATGACATCTCTGGGAAAGCACAGATCCCCAGTGCTGTTGTGCCTGTGAATAGGCTGCCAAGGGAGGATGAAGACCAGCAACTGCTTTCAGGGCTATCACCTTCCTTGTAGAAGGAATAGCCAGACGATTGCCTTTTGGGAATCAGGCTCTGCCGAGAACGAGTACCATGAGATATGACATCTCTGGGAAAGTACAGATCCCCAGTGCTGTTGTGCCTGTGAACAGGCTGACAAGGGAGGGTGAAGACCAGCAACTGCTTTCAGGGCTGGCACATTCCTTGTAGGAGAAAGAGCCGGACGTTTCCCTTTTCTGAAACAGGCTCTGCCGAGAACGAGCACCATGAGATATGACATCTCTGGGAAAGCACAAATCCCCAGTGCTGTAGTGCCTGTGAATAGCCTGCCAAGGACAGGTAAAGGTCAGCAACATCTTTCGGGGCTGTCCCCCTCCTTGTAGGAGGAATAGCCAGACGTTTGCCTTTTCGGAAACAGGCTCTGCCGAGAACGAGCACCATGAGATATGACATCTCTGGGAAAGCCCAGATCCCCAGTGCTGTTGTGCCTGTGAATAGGCTGCCAAGGGAGGATGAAGACCAGCAACAGCTTTCAGGGCTGGCACATTCCTTGTGGGAGAAGGAGCTGGACGTTTGCCTTTTGCAAATCAGGCTCTGCCAAGAACGAGCACCATGAGATATGACATCTCTGGGAAAGCACAGATCCCCAGTGCTGTTGTGCCTGTGAATAGCGTTCCTAGGGAGGATGAAGACCAGCAACAGCTTTCAGGGCTGCCTCATTCCTTGTGGGAGAAGGAGCTGGACGTTTGCCTTTTGGGAATCAGGCTCTGCCGAGAACGAGCACCATGAGATATGACATCTCTGGGAAAGCACAGATCCCCAGTGCTGTAGTGCCTGTGAACAGGCTGACAAGGGAGGGTGAAGACCAGCAACTGCTTTCAGGGCTGGCACATTCCTTGTGGGAGAAGGAGCCGGACGTTTGCCTTTTCGGAAACAGGCTCTGCCGAGAACGAGCACCATGAGATATGACATCTCTGGGAAAGCACAGATCCCCAGTGCTGTTGTGCCTGTGAATAGGCTGCCAAGGGAGGATGAAGACCAGCAACTGCTTTCAGGGCTATCACCTTCCTTGTAGAAGGAATAGCCAGACGTTTGCCTTTTCGGAATCAGGCTCTGCCGAGAACGAGCACCATGAGATATGACATCTCTGGGAAAGCACAGATTCCCCAGTGCTGTTGTGCCTGTGAATAGCGTTCCTAGGGAGGATGAAGACCAGCAACAGCTTTCAGGGCTGGCACATTCCTTGTAGGAGAAGGAGCCGGACGTTTCCCTTTTCTGAAACAGGCTCTGCCGAGAACGAGCACCATGAGATATGACATCTCTGGGAAAGCACAAATCCCCAGAGCTGTTGTGCCTGTGAATAGCCTGCCAAGGAAAGGTAAAGGTCAGCAACATCTTTCGGGGCTGTCCCCCTCCTTGTAGGAGGAATAGCCAGACGTTTGCCTTTTCGGAAACAGGCTCTGCCGAGAACGAGCACCATGAGATATGACATCTCTGGGAAAGCACAAATCCCCAGAGCTGTAGTGCCTGTGAATAGCCTGCCAAGGAAAGATAAAGGTCAGCAACATCTTTCGGGGCTGTCCCCCTCCTTGTAGGAGGAATAGCCAGACGTTTGCCTTTTCGGAAACAGGCTCTGCCGAGAACGAGCACCCTGAGATATGACATCTCTGGGAAAGCCCAGATCCCCAGTGCTGTTGTGCCTGTGAATAGGCTGCCAAGGGAGGATGAAGACCAGCAACTGCTTTCAGGGCTGGCACATTCCTTGTGGGAGAAGGAGCCGGACGTTTGCCTTTTCGGAAACAGACCCTGCCGAGAACGAGCACCATGAGATATGACATCTCTGGGAAAGCACAGATCCCCAGTGCTGTTGTGCCTGTGAATAGCCCGCCAAGGGGAGCTGAACACCAGCAATATCTTTCAGGGCTCTCTCCTTCCTTGTAGGAGGAATAGCCAGACGTTTGCCTTTTCGGAAACAGGCTCTGCCGAGAACGAGCACCATGAGACCTTCAACCTAGCATAAAGCCCAGATCCCCAGTGCTGTTGTGCCTGTGAATAGGCTGCCAAGGGAGGATGAAGACCAGCAACAGATTTCAGGGCTGGCACATTCCTTGTAGGAGGAGAAGCCGGACGTTTGCCTTTTCGGAATCAGGCTCTGCCGAGAACAAGCACCATGAGATATGACATCTCTGGGAAAGCACAAATCCCCAGTGCTGTAGTGCCTGTGAATAGCCTGCCAAAGAAACGTAAAGGTCAGCAACATCTTTCGGGGCTGTCCCCCTCCTTGTAGGAGGAATAGCCAGACGTTTGCCTTTTCGGAAACAGGCTCTGCCGAGAACGAGCACCCTGAGATATGACATCTCTGGGAAAGCACAGATCCCCAGTGCTGTTGTGCCTGTGAATAGGCTGCCAAGGGAGGATGAAGACCAGCAACAGCTTTCAGGGCTGGCACATTCCTTGTGGGAGAAGGAGCTGGACGTTTGCCTTTTGGGAATCAGGCTCTGCCGAGAACGAGCACCATGAGATACGACATCTCTGGGAAAGCACAGATCCCCAGTGCTGTTGTGCCTGTGAATAGCGTTCCTAGGGAGGATGAAGACCAGCAACAGCTTTCAGGGCTGGCACATTCCTTGTAGCAGAAGGAGCCGGACGTTTGCCTTTTGGGAATCAGGCTCTGCCGAGAACGAGTACCATGAGATATGACATCTCTGGGAAAGCACAGATCCCCAGTGCTGTTGTGCCTCTGAATAGCCTGCCAAGGACAGGTAAAGATCAGCAACATCTTTCAGGGCTATCACATTCCTTGTAGGAGAGATAGCCAGACGTTTGCCTTTTCGAAATCAGGCTCTGCCGAGAACGAGCACCATGAGATATGACATCTCTGGGAAAGTACAGATCCCCAGTGCTGTTGTGCCTGTGAACAGGCTGACAAGGGAGGATGAAGACCAGCAACTGCTTTCAGGGCTGGCACATTCCTTGTGGGAGAAGGAGCCGGACGTTTGCCTTTTCGGAATCAGGCTCTGCCGAGAACGAGCACCATGAGATCTTCAACCTAGCATAAAGCCAAGATCCCCAGTGCTGTTGTGCCTGTGAATAGGCTGCCAAGGGAGGATGAAGACCAGCAACAGATTTCAGGGCTGGCACATTCCTTGTAGGAGGAGAAGCCAGACGTTTGCCTTTTCGGAATCAGGCTCTGCCGAGAACGAGCACCATGAGATATGACATCTCTGGGAAAGCACAAATCCCCAGTGCTGTAGTGCCTGTGAATAGCCTGCCAAAGAAACGTAAAGGTCAGCAACATCTTTCGGGGCTGTCCCCCTCCTTGTAGGAGGAATAGCCAGACGTTTGCCTTTTCGGAAACAGGCTCTGCCGAGAACGAGCACCATGAGATATGACATCTCTGGGAAAGCACAGATCCCCAGTGCTGTTGTGCCTGTGAATAGGCTGCCAAGGGAGGATGAAGACCAGCAACTGCTTTCAGGGCTATCACCTTCCTTGTAGAAGGAATAGCCAGACGATTGCCTTTTCGGAATCAGGCTCTGCCGAGAACGAGTACCATGAGATATGACATCTCTGGGAAAGTACAGATCCCCAGTGCTGTTGTGCCTGTGAACAGGCTGACAAGGGAGGGTGAAGACCAGCAACTGCTTTCAGGGCTGGCACATTCCTTGTAGGAGAAGGAGCCGGACGTTTCCCTTTTCTGAAACAGGCTCTGCCGAGAACGAGCACCATGAGATATGACATCTCTGGGAAAGCACAAATCCCCAGTGCTGTAGTGCCTGTGAATAGCCTGCAAAAGACAGGTAAAGGTCAGCAACATCTTTCGGGGCTGTCCCCCTCCTTGTAGGAGGAATAGCCAGACGTTTGCCTTTTCGGAAACAGGCTCTGCCGAGAACGAGCACCATGAGATATGACATCTCTGGGAAAGCACAGATCCCCAGTGCTGTTGTGCCTGTGAATAGCCTGCCAAGGGAGGATGAAGACCAGCAACAGCTTTCAGGGCTGGCACATTCCTTGTGGGAGAAGGAGCTGGACGTTTGCCTTTTGGGAATCAGGCTCTGCCGAGAACGAGCACCATGAGATATGACATCTCTGGGAAAGCACAGATCCCCTGTGCTGTTGTGCCTGTGAATAGCGTTCCTAGGGAGGATGAAGACCAGCAACAGCTTTCAGGGCTGCCTCATTCCTTGTGGGAGAAGGAGCTGGACGTTTGCGTTTTGGGAATCAGGCTCTGCCGAGAACGAGCACCATGAGATATGACATCTCTGGGAAAGCACAGATCCCCAGTGCTGTTGTGCCTGTGAATAGCGTTCCTAGGGAGGATGAAGACCAGCAACAGCTTTCAGGGCTGGCACATTCCTTGTAGGAGGAATAGCCAGACGTTTGCCTTTTCGGAAACAGGCTCTGCCGAGAACGAGCACCCTGAGATATGACATCTCTGGGAAAGCACAGATCCCCAGTGCTGTTGTGCCTGTGAATAGCGTTCCTAGGGAGGGTGAAGACCAGCAACTGCTTTCAGGGCTGGCACATTCCTTGTGGGAGAAGGAGCCGGACGTTTCCCTTTTCTGAAACAGGCTCTGCCGAGAACGAGTACCATGAGATATGACATCTCTGGGAAAGCACAGATCCCCTGTGCTGTTGTGCCTGTGAATAGCCTGCCAAGGAAACGTAAAGATCAGCAACATCTTTCAGGGCTATCACATTCCTTGTAGGAGAGATAGCCAGACGTTTGCCTTTTCGAAATCAGGCTCTGCCGAGAACGAGCACCATGAGATATGACATCTCTGGGAAAGCACAGATCCCCAGTGCTGTTGTGCCTGTGAGTAGCCTACCAAGGGGAGGTGAACACCAGCAATATCTTTCAGGGCTCTCTCCTTCCCTGTAGGAGAAATAGCCAGACGTTTGCCTTTTCGGAAACAGGCTCTGCCGAGAACGAGCACCATGAGATATGACATCTCTGGGAAAGCACAAATCCCCAGTGCTGTTGTGCCTGTGAATAGGCTGCCAAGGGAGGATGAAGACCAGCAACAGCTTTCAGGGCTGGCACATTCCTTGTGGGAGAAGGAGCTGGACGTTTGCCTTTTGGGAATCAGGCTCTGCCGAGAACGAGCACCATGAGATATGACATCTCTGGGAAAGCACAGATCCCCAGTGCTGTTGTGCCTGTGAATAGGCTGCCAAGGGAGGATGAAGACCAGCAACAGCTTTCAGGGCTGGCACATTCCTTGTGGGAGAAGGAGCTGGACGTTTGCCTTTTGGGAATCAGGCTCTGCCGAGAACGAGCACCATGAGATATGACATCTCTGGGAAAGCACAGATCCCCAGTGCTGTTGTGCCTGTGAATAGCGTTCCTAGGGAGGATGAAGACCAGCAACAGCTTTCAGGGCTGCCTCATTCCTTGTGGGAGAAGGAGCTGGACGTTTGCCTTTTGGGAATCAGGCTCTGCCGAGAACGAGCCCCATGAGATATGACATCTCTGGGAAAGCACAGATCCCCAGTGCTGTTGTGCCTGTGAATAGCGTTCCTAGGGAGGATGAAGACCAGCAACAGCTTTCAGGGCTGGCACATTCCTTGTAGCAGAAGGAGCCGGACGTTTCCCTTTTCTGAAACAGGCTCTGCCGAGAACGAGTACCATGAGATATGACATCTCTGGGAAAGCACAGATCCCCTGTGCTGTTGTGCCTCTGAATAGCCTGCCAAGGACAGGTAAAGATCAGCAACATCTTTCAGGGCTATCACATTCCTTGTAGGAGAGATAGCCAGACGTTTGCCTTTTCGGAATCAGGCTCTGCCGAGAACGAGCACCATGAGATATGACATCTCTGGGAAAGCACAAATCCCCAGTGCTGTAGTGCCTGTGAATAGCCTGCCAAGTAAAGGTAACGGTCAGCAACATCTTTCGGGGCTGTCCCCCTCCTTGTAGGAGGAATAGCCAGACGTTTGCCTTTTCGGAAAAAGGCTCTGCCGAGAACGAGCACCATGAGATATGACATCTCTGGGAAAGCACAGATCCCCAGTGCTGTTGTGCCTGTGAATAGGCTGCCAAGGGAGGATGAAGACCAGCAACTGCTTTCAGGGCTATCACCTTCCTTGTAGAAGGAATAGCCAGACGTTTGCCTTTTGGGAATCAGACTCTGCCGAGAACGAGCACCATGAGATATGACATCTCTGGGAAAGTACAGATCCCCAGTGCTGTTGTGCCTGTGAACAGGCTGACAAGGGAGGGTGAAGACCAGCAACTGCTTTCAGGGCTGGCACATTCCTTGTGGGAGAAGGAGCCGGACGTTTGCCTTTTCGGAAACAGACTCTGCCGAGAACGAGTACCATGAGATATGACATCTCTGGGAAAGCACAGATCCCCAGTGCTGTTGTGCCTGTGAATAGCGTTCCTCGGGAGGATGAAGACCAGCAACAGCTTTCAGGGCTGGCACATTCCTTGTAGGAGAAGGAGCCGGACGTTTCCCTTTTCTGAAACAGGCTCTGCCGAGAACGAGCACCATGAGATATGACATCTCTGGGAAAGCACAAATCCCCAGTGCTGTAGTGCCTGTGAATAGCCTGCCAAGGACAGGTAAAGGTCAGCAACACCTTTCGGGGCTGTCCCCCTCCTTGTAGGAGGAATAGCCAGACGTTTGCCTTTTCGGAAACAGGCTCTGCCGAGAACGAGCACCATGAGATATGACATCTCTGGGAAAGCACAGATCCCCAGTGCTGTTGTGCCTGTGAATAGGCTGCCAAGGGAGGATGAAGACCAGCAACAGCTTTCAGGGCTGGCACATTCCTTGTGGGAGAAGGAGCTGGACGTTTGCCTTTTGGGAATCAGGCTCTGCCGAGAACGAGCACCATGAGATATGACATCTCTGGGAAAGCACAGATCCCCTGTGCTGTTGTGCCTGTGAATAGCGTTCCTAGGGAGGATGAAGACCAGCAACAGCTTTCAGGGCTGCCTCATTCCTTGTGGGAGAAGGAGCTGGACGTTTGCCTTTTGGGAATCAGGCTCTGCCGAGAACGAGCCCCATGAGATATGACATCTCTGGGAAAGCACAGATCCCCAGTGCTGTTGTGCCTGTGAATAGCGTTCCTAGGGAGGATGAAGACCAGCAACAGCTTTCAGGGCTGGCACATTCCTTGTAGGAGGAATAGCCAGACGTTTGCCTTTTCGGAAACAGGCTCTGCCGAGAACGAGCACCCTGAGATATGACATCTCTGGGAAAGCACAGATCCCCAGTGCTGTAGTGCCTGTGAACAGGCTGACAAGGGAGGGTGAAGACCAGCAACTGCTTTCAGGGCTGGCACATTCCTTGTGGGAGAAGGAGCCGGACGTTTGCCTTTTCGGAAACAGACTCTGCCGAGAACGAGTACCATGAGATATGACATCTCTGGGAAAGCACAGATCCCCTGTGCTGTTGTGCCTGTGAATAGCCTGCCAAGGAAACGTAAAGATCAGCAACATCTTTCAGGGCTATCACATTCCTTGTAGGAGAGATAGCCAGACGTTTGCCTTTTCGAAATCAGGCTCTGCCGAGAACGAGCACCATGAGATATGACATCTCTGGGAAAGCACAGATCCCCAGTGCTGTTGTGCCTGTGAGTAGCCTACCAAGGGGAGGTGAACACAAGCAATATCTTTCAGGGCTCTCTCCTTCCCTGTAGGAGAAATAGCCAGACGTTTGCCTTTTCGGAAACAGGCTCTGCCGAGAACGAGCACCATGAGATATGACATCTCTGGGAAAGCACAAATCCCCAGTGCTGTTGTGCCTGTGAATAGGCTGCCAAGGGAGGATGAAGACCAGCAACAGCTTTCAGGGCTGGCACATTCCTTGTGGGAGAAGGAGCTGGACGTTTGCCTTTTGGGAATCAGGCTCTGCCGAGAACGAGCACCATGAGATATGACATCTCTGGGAAAGCACAGATCCCCAGTGCTGTTGTGCCTGTGAATAGCGTTCCTAGGGAGGATGAAGACCAGCAACAGCTTTCAGGGCTGCCTCATTCCTTGTGGGAGAAGGAGCTGGACGTTTGCCTTTTGGGAATCAGGCTCTGCCGAGAACGAGCCCCATGAGATATGACATCTCTGGGAAAGCACAGATCCCCAGTGCTGTTGTGCCTGTGAATAGCGTTCCTAGGGAGGATGAAGACCAGCAACAGCTTTCAGGGCTGGCACATTCCTTGTAGCAGAAGGAGCCGGACGTTTCCCTTTTCTGAAACAGGCTCTGCCGAGAACGAGTACCATGAGATATGACATCTCTGGGAAAGCACAGATCCCCAGTGCTGTTGTGCCTCTGAATAGCCTGCCAAGGACAGGTAAAGATCAGCAACATCTTTCAGGGCTATCACATTCCTTGTAGGAGAGATAGCCAGACGTTTGCCTTTTCGAAATCAGGCTCTGCCGAGAACGAGCACCATGAGATATGACATCTCTGGGAAAGTACAGATCCCCAGTGCTGTTGTGCCTGTGAACAGGCTGACAAGGGAGGATGAAGACCAGCAACTGCTTTCAGGGCTGGCACATTCCTTGTGGGAGAAGGAGCAGGACGTTTGCCTTTTCGGAAACAGGCTCTGCCGAGAACGAGCACCATGAGATCTTCAACCTAGCATAAAGCCCAGATCCCCAGTGCTGTTGTGCCTGTGACTAGGCTGCCAAGGGAGGATGAAGACCAGCAACAGATTTCAGGGCTGGCACATTCCTTGTAGAAGGAATAGCCAGACGTTTGCCTTTTCGGAATCAGGCTCTGCCGAGAACGAGCACCATGAGATATGACATCTCTGGGAAAGCACAGATCCCCAGTGCTGTTGTGCCTGTGAATAGCGTTCCTAGGGAGGATGAGGACCAGCAACTGCTTTCAGGGCTGGCACATTCCTTGTAGGAGAAGGAGCCGGACGTTTCCCTTTTCTGAAACAGGCTCTGCCGAGAACGAGCACCATGAGATATGACATCTCTGGGAAAGCACAAATCCCCAGTGCTGTAGTGCCTGTGAATAGCCTGCCAAGGAAAGGTAAAGGTCAGCAACATCTTTCGGGGCTGTCCCCCTCCTTGTAGGAGGAATAGCCAGACGTTTGCCTTTTCGGAATCAGGCTCTGCCGAGAACGAGCACCATGAGATATGACATCTCTGGGAAAGCACAGATCCCCAGTGCTGTTGTGCCTGTGAATAGGCTGCCAAGGGAGGATGAAGACCAGCAACTGCTTTCAGGGCTATCACCTTCCTTGTAGAAGGAATAGCCAGACGTTTGCCTTTTCGGAATCAGGCTCTGCCGAGAACGAGCACCATGAGATATGACATCTCTGGGAAAGCACAAATCCCCAGTGCTGTAGTGCCTGTGAATAGCCTGCCAAGGAAACGTAAAGGTCAGCAACATCTTTCGGGGCTGTCCCCCTCCTTGTAGGAGGAATAGCCAGACGTTTGCCTTTTCGGAGTCAGGCTCTGCCGAGAACGAGCACCATGAGATATGACATCTCTGGGAAAGCACAGATCCCCAGTGCTGTTGTGCCTGTAAATAGCGTTCCTAGGGAGGATGAAGACCAGCAACAGCTTTCAGGGCTGGCACATTCCTTGTAGGAGAAGTAGCCGGACGTTTCCCTTTTCTGAAACAGGCTCTGCCGAGAACGAGCACCATGAGATATGACATCTCTGGGAAAGCACAAATCCCCAGAGCTGTTGTGCCTGTGAATAGCCTGCCAAGGAAAGGTAAAGGTCAGCAACATCTTTCGGGGCTGTCCCCCTCCTTGTAGGAGGAATAGCCAGACGTTTGCCTTTTCGGAAACAGGCTCTGCCGAGAACGAGCACCATGAGATATGACATCTCTGGGAAAGCACAAATCCCCAGAGCTGTAGTGCCTGTGAATAGCCTGCGAAGGAAAGATAAAGGTCAGCAACATCTTTCGGGGCTGTCCCCCTCCTTGTAGGAGGAATAGCCAGACGTTTGCCTTTTCGGAAACAGGCTCTGCCGAGAACGAGCACCCTGAGATATGACATCTCTGGGAAAGTACAGATCCCCAGTGCTGTTGTGCCTGTGAACAGGCTGACAAGGGAGGGTGAAGACCAGCAACAGCTTTCAGGGCTGGCACATTCCTTGTAGGAGAAGGAGCCGGACGTTTTCCTTTTCTGAAACAGGCTCTGCCGAGAACGAGCACCATGAGATATGACATCTCTGGGAAAGCACAAATCCCCAGTGCTGTAGTGCCTGTGAATAGCCTGCCAAGGACAGGTAAATGTCAGCAACATCTTTCGGGGCTGTCCCCCTCCTTGTAGGAGGAATAGCCAGACGTTTGCCTTTTCGGAAACAGGCTCTGCCGAGAACGAGCACCATGAGATATGACATCTCTGGGAAAGCACAGATCCCCAGTGCTGTTGTGCCTGTGAATAGCCTGCCAAGGGAGGATGATGACCAGCAACTGCTTTCAGGGCTGGCACATTCCTTGTGGGAGAAGGAGCTGGACGTTTGCCTTTTGGGAATCAGGCTCTGCCGAGAACGAGCACCATGAGATATGACATCTCTGGGAAAGCACAGATCCCCTGTGCTGTTGTGCCTGTGAATAGCGATCCTAGGGAGGATGAAGACCAGCAACAGCTTTCAGGGCTGCCTCATTCCTTGTGGGAGAAGGAGCTGGACGTTTGCCTTTTGGGAATCAGGCTCTGCCGAGAACGAGCACCATGAGATATGACATCTCTGGGAAAGCACAGATCCCCAGTGCTGTTGTGCCTGTGAATAGCGTTCCTAGGGAGGATGAAGACCAGCAACAGCTTTCAGGGCTGGCACATTCCTTGTAGGAGGAATAGCCAGACGTTTGCCTTTTCGGAAACAGGCTCTGCCGAGAACGAGCACCATGAGATATGACATCTCTGGGAAAGCACAGATCCCCAGTGCTGTTGTGCCTGTGAATAGCGTTCCTAGGGAGGATGAAGACCAGCAACAGCTTTCAGGGCTGGCACATTCCTTGTAGGAGAAGGAGCCGGACGTTTGCCTTTTGGGAATCAGGCTCTGCCGAGAACGAGTACCATGAGATATGACATCTCTGGGAAAGCACAGATCCCCAGTGCTGTTGTGCCTCTGAATAGCCTGCCAAGGACAGGTAAAGATCAGCAACATCTTTCAGGGCTATCACATTCCTTGTAGGAGAGATAGCCAGACGTTTGCCTTTTCGAAATCAGGCTCTGCTGAGAACGAGCACCCTGAGATATGACATCTCTGGGAAAGCACAGATCCCCAGTGCTGTTGTGCCTGTGAGTAGCCTACCAAGGGGAGGTGAACACCAGCAATATCTTTCAGGGCTCTCTCCTTCCCTGTAGGAGAAATAGCCAGACGTTTGCCTTTTCGGAAACAGGCTCTGCCGAGAACGAGCACCATGAGATATGACATCTCTGGGAAAGTACAGATCCCCAGTGCTGTTGTGCCTGTGAACAGGCTGACAAGGGAGGATGAAGACCAGCAACTGCTTTCAGGGCTGGCACATTCCTTGTGGGAGAAGGAGCCGGACGTTTGCCTTTTTGGAAACAGGCTCTGCCGAGAACGAGCACCATGAGATCTTCAACCTAGCATAAAGCCCAGATCCCCAGTGCTGTTGTGCCTGTGACTAGGCTGCCAAGGGAGGATGAAGACCAGCAACAGATTTCAGGGCTGGCACATTCCTTGTAGGAGGAAAAGCCGGACGTTTGCCTTTTGGGAATCAGGCTCTGCCGAGAACGAGCACCATGAGATATGACATCTCTGGGAAAGCACAGATCCCCAGTGCTGTTGTGCCTGTGAATAGGCTGCCAAGGGAGGATGAAGACCAGCAACTGCTTTCAGGGCTATCACCTTCCTTGTAGAAGGAATAGCCAGACGTTTGCCTTTTCGGAAACAGGCTCTGCCGAGAACGAGCACCATGAGATATGACATCTCTGGGAAAGCACAGATCCCCAGTGCTGTTGTGCCTGTGAATAGCCTGCCAAGGGAGGATGAAGACCAGCAACTGCTTTCAGGGCTGGCACATTCCTTGTGGGAGAAGGAGCTGGACGTTTGCCTTTTGGGAATCAGGCTCTGCCGAGAACGAGCACCATGAGATATGACATCTCTGGGAAAGCACAGATCCCCTGTGCTGTTGTGCCTGTGAATAGCGTTCCTAGGGAGGATGAAGACCAGCAACAGCTTTCAGGGCTGCCTCATTCCTTGTGGGAGAAGGAGCTGGACGTTTGCCTTTTGGGAATCAGGCTCTGCCGAGAACGAGCACCATGAGATATGACATCTCTGGGAAAGCACAGATCCCCAGTGCTGTTGTGCCTGTGAATAGCGTTCCTAGGGAGGATGAAGACCAGCAACAGCTTTCAGGGCTGGCACATTCCTTGTAGGAGGAATAGCCAGACGTTTGCCTTTTCGGAAACAGGCTCTGCCGAGAACGAGCACCATGAGATATGACATCTCTGGGAAAGCACAGATCCCCAGTGCTGTTGTGCCTGTGAATAGCGTTCCTAGGGAGGATGAAGACCAGCAACAGCTTTCAGGGCTGGCACATTCCTTGTAGGAGGAATAGCCAGACGTTTGCCTTTTCGGAAACAGGCTCTGCCGAGAACGAGCACCATGAGATATGACATCTCTGGGAAAGCACAGATCCCCAGTGCTGTTGTGCCACTGAATAGCCTGCCAAGGACAGGTAAAGATCAGCAACATCTTTCAGGGCTATCACATTCCTTGTAGGAGAGATAGCCAGACGTTTGCCTTTTCGAAATCAGGCTCTGCTGAGAACGAGCACCCTGAGATATGACATCTCTGGGAAAGCACAGATCCCCAGTGCTGTTGTGCCTGTGAGTAGCCTACCAAGGGGAGGTGAACACCAGCAATATCTTTCAGGGCTCTCTCCTTCCCTGTAGGAGAAATAGCCAGACGTTTGCCTTTTCGGAAACAGGCTCTGCCGAGAACGAGCACCATGAGATATGACATCTCTGGGAAAGTACAGATCCCCAGTGCTGTTGTGCCTGTGAACAGGCTGACAAGGGAGGATGAAGACCAGCAACTGCTTTCAGGGCTGGCACATTCCTTGTGGGAGAAGGAGCCGGACGTTTGCCTTTTCGGAAACAGGCTCTGCCGAGAACGAGCACCATGAGATCTTCAACCTAGCATAAAGCCCAGATCCCCAGTGCTGTTGTGCCTGTGACTAGGCTGCCAAGGGAGGATGAAGACCAGCAACAGATTTCAGGGCTGGCACATTCCTTGTAGGAGGAAAAGCCGGACGTTTGCCTTTTCAGAAACAGGCTCTGCCGAGAACGAGCACCATGAGATATGACATCTCTGGGAAAGCACAGATCCCCAGTGCTGTTGTGCCTGTGAATAGGCTGCCAAGGGAGGATGAAGACCAGCAACTGCTTTCAGGGCTATCACCTTCCTTGTAGAAGGAATAGCCAGACGTTTGCCTTTTCGGAATCAGGCTCTGCCGAGAACGAGCACCATGACATATGACATCTCTGGGAAAGCACAGATCCCCAGTGCTGTTGTGCCTGTGAATAGCCTGCCAAGGAAACGTAAAGGTCAGCAACATCTTTCGGGGCTGTCCCCCTCCTTGTAGGAGGAATAGCCAGACGTTTGCCTTTTCGGAAACAGGCTCTGCCGAGAACGAGCACCATGAGATATGACATCTCTGGGAAAGCACAGATCCCCAGTGCTGTTGTGCCTGTGAATAGCGTTCCTAGGGAGGATGAAGACCAGCAACAGCTTTCAGGGCTGGCACATTCCTTGTAGGAGGAATAGCCAGACGTTTGCCTTTTCGGAAACAGGCTCTGCCGAGAACGAGCACCATGAGATATGACATCTCTGGGAAAGCACAGATCCCCAGTGCTGTTGTGCCTGTGAATAGCGTTCCTAGGGAGGATGAAGACCAGCAACAGCTTTCAGGGCTGGCACATTCCTTGTAGGAGAAGGAGCCGGACGTTTGCCTTTTGGGAATCAGGCTCTGCCGAGAACGAGTACCATGAGATATGACATCTCTGGGAAAGCACAGATCCCCAGTGCTGTTGTGCCTCTGAATAGCCTGCCAAGGACAGGTAAAGATCAGCAACATCTTTCAGGGCTATCACATTCCTTGTAGGAGAGATAGCCAGACGTTTGCCTTTTCGAAATCAGGCTCTGCTGAGAACGAGCACCCTGAGATATGACATCTCTGGGAAAGCACAGATCCCCAGTGCTGTTGTGCCTGTGAGTAGCCTACCAAGGGGAGGTGAACACCAGCAATATCTTTCAGGGCTCTCTCCTTCCCTGTAGGAGAAATAGCCAGACGTTTGCCTTTTCGGAAACAGGCTCTGCCGAGAACGAGCACCATGAGATATGACATCTCTGGGAAAGTACAGATCCCCAGTGCTGTTGTGCCTGTGAACAGGCTGACAAGGGAGGATGAAGACCAGCAACTGCTTTCAGGGCTGGCACATTCCTTGTGGGAGAAGGAGCCGGACGTTTGCCTTTTTGGAAACAGGCTCTGCCGAGAACGAGCACCATGAGATCTTCAACCTAGCATAAAGCCCAGATCCCCAGTGCTGTTGTGCCTGTGACTAGGCTGCCAAGGGAGGATGAAGACCAGCAACAGATTTCAGGGCTGGCACATTCCTTGTAGGAGGAAAAGCCGGACGTTTGCCTTTTGGGAATCAGGCTCTGCCGAGAACGAGCACCATGAGATATGACATCTCTGGGAAAGCACAGATCCCCAGTGCTGTTGTGCCTGTGAATAGGCTGCCAAGGGAGGATGAAGACCAGCAACTGCTTTCAGGGCTATCACCTTCCTTGTAGAAGGAATAGCCAGACGTTTGCCTTTTCGGAAACAGGCTCTGCCGAGAACGAGCACCATGAGATATGACATCTCTGGGAAAGCACAGATCCCCAGTGCTGTTGTGCCTGTGAATAGCCTGCCAAGGGAGGATGAAGACCAGCAACTGCTTTCAGGGCTGGCACATTCCTTGTGGGAGAAGGAGCTGGACGTTTGCCTTTTGGGAATCAGGCTCTGCCGAGAACGAGCACCATGAGATATGACATCTCTGGGAAAGCACAGATCCCCTGTGCTGTTGTGCCTGTGAATAGCGTTCCTAGGGAGGATGAAGACCAGCAACAGCTTTCAGGGCTGCCTCATTCCTTGTGGGAGAAGGAGCTGGACGTTTGCCTTTTGGGAATCAGGCTCTGCCGAGAACGAGCACCATGAGATATGACATCTCTGGGAAAGCACAGATCCCCAGTGCTGTTGTGCCTGTGAATAGCGTTCCTAGGGAGGATGAAGACCAGCAACAGCTTTCAGGGCTGGCACATTCCTTGTAGGAGGAATAGCCAGACGTTTGCCTTTTCGGAAACAGGCTCTGCCGAGAACGAGCACCATGAGATATGACATCTCTGGGAAAGCACAGATCCCCAGTGCTGTTGTGCCTGTGAATAGCGTTCCTAGGGAGGATGAAGACCAGCAACAGCTTTCAGGGCTGGCACATTCCTTGTAGGAGGAATAGCCAGACGTTTGCCTTTTTGGAAACAGGCTCTGCCGAGAACGAGCACCATGAGATATGACATCTCTGGGAAAGCACAGATCCCCAGTGCTGTTGTGCCACTGAATAGCCTGCCAAGGACAGGTAAAGATCAGCAACATCTTTCAGGGCTATCACATTCCTTGTAGGAGAGATAGCCAGACGTTTGCCTTTTCGAAATCAGGCTCTGCTGAGAACGAGCACCCTGAGATATGACATCTCTGGGAAAGCACAGATCCCCAGTGCTGTTGTGCCTGTGAGTAGCCTACCAAGGGGAGGTGAACACCAGCAATATCTTTCAGGGCTCTCTCCTTCCCTGTAGGAGAAATAGCCAGACGTTTGCCTTTTCGGAAACAGGCTCTGCCGAGAACGAGCACCATGAGATATGACATCTCTGGGAAAGTACAGATCCCCAGTGCTGTTGTGCCTGTGAACAGGCTGACAAGGGAGGATGAAGACCAGCAACTGCTTTCAGGGCTGGCACATTCCTTGTGGGAGAAGGAGCCGGACGTTTGCCTTTTCGGAAACAGGCTCTGCCGAGAACGAGCACCATGAGATCTTCAACCTAGCATAAAGCCCAGATCCCCAGTGCTGTTGTGCCTGTGACTAGGCTGCCAAGGGAGGATGAAGACCAGCAACAGATTTCAGGGCTGGCACATTCCTTGTAGGAGGAAAAGCCGGACGTTTGCCTTTTGGGAATCAGGCTCTGCCGAGAACGAGCACCATGAGATATGACATCTCTGGGAAAGCACAGATCCCCAGTGCTGTTGTGCCTGTGAATAGGCTGCCAAGGGAGGATGAAGACCAGCAACTGCTTTCAGGGCTATCACCTTCCTTGTAGAAGGAATAGCCAGACGTTTGCCTTTTCGGAATCAGGCTCTGCCGAGAACGAGCACCATGAGATATGACATCTCTGGGAAAGCACAGATCCCCAGTGCTGTTGTGCCTGTGAATAGCCTGCCAAGGAAACGTAAAGGTCAGCAACATCTTTCGGGGCTGTCCCCCTCCTTGTAGGAGGAATAGCCAGACGTTTGCCTTTTCGGAAACAGGCTCTGCCGAGAACGAGCACCATGAGATATGACATCTCTGGGAAAGCACAGATCCCCAGTGCTGTTGTGCCTGTGAATAGCGTTCCTAGGGAGGATGAAGACCAGCAACAGCTTTCAGGGCTGGCACATTCCTTGTAGGAGAAGGAGCCGGACGTTTCCCTTTTCTGAAACAGGCTCTGCCGAGAACGAGCACCATGAGATATGACATCTCTGGGAAAGCACAAATCCCCAGAGCTGTTGTGCCTGTGAATAGCCTGCCAAGGAAAGGTAAAGGTCAGCAACAGCTTTCAGGGCTGCCTCATTCCTTGTGGGAGAAGGAGCTGGACGTTTGCCTTTTGGGAATCAGGCTCTGCCGAGAACGAGCACCATGAGATATGACATCTCTGGGAAAGCACAAATCCCCAGAGCTGTAGTGCCTGTGAATAGCCTGCCAAGGAAAGATAAAGGTCAGCAACATCTTTCGGGGCTGTCCCCCTCCTTGTAGGAGGAATAGCCAGACGTTTGCCTTTTCGGAAACAGGCTCTGCCGAGAACAAGCACCCTGAGATATGACATCTCTGGGAAAGCACAGATCCCCAGTGCTGTTGTGCCTGTGAATAGCCCGCCAAGGGGAGCTGAACACCAGCAATATCTTTCAGGGCTCTCTCCTTCCTTGTAGGAGTAATAGCCAGACGTTTGCCTTTTCGGAAACAGGCTCTGCCGAGAACAAGCACCATGAGATATGACATCTCTGGGAAAGCACAGATCCCCAGTGCTGTTGTGCCTGTGAATAGCCTGCCAAGGGAGGATGAAGACCAGCAACAGCTTTCAGGGCTGGCACATTCCTTGTGGGAGAAGGAGCTGGACGTTTGCCTTTTGGGAATCAGGCTCTGCCGAGAACGACTACCATGAGATATGACATCTCTGGCAAAGCACAGATCCCCTGTGCTGTTGTGCCTGTGAATAGCGATCCTAGGGAGGATGAAGACCAGCAACAGCTTTCAGGGCTGCCTCATTCCTTGTGGGAGAAGGAGCTGGACGTTTGCCTTTTGGGAATCAGGCTCTGCCGAGAACGAGCACCATGAGATATGACATCTCTGGGAAAGCACAGATCCCCAGTGCTGTTGTGCCTGTGAATAGCGTTCCTAGGGAGGATGAAGACCAGCAACAGCTTTCAGGGCTGGCACATTCCTTGTAGGAGGAATAGCCAGACGTTTGCCTTTTCGGAAACAGGCTCTGCCGAGAACGAGCACCCTGAGATATGACATCTCTGGGAAAGCACAGATCCCCAGTGCTGTTGTGCCTGTGAACAGGCTGCCAAGGGAGGGTGAAGACCAGCAACTGCTTTCAGGGCTGGCACATTCCTTGTGGGAGAAGGAGCCGGACGTTTGCCTTTTCGGAAACAGACTCTGCCGAGAACGAGTACCATGAGATATGACATCTCTGGGAAAGCACAGATCACCAGTGCTGTTGTGCCTGTGAATAGCGTTCCTAGGGAGGATGAAGACCAGCAACAGCTTTCAGGGCTGGCACATTCCTTGTAGCAGAAGGAGCCGGACGTTTCCCTTTTCTGAAACAGGCTCTGCCGAGAACGAGTACCATGAGATATGACATCTCTGGGAAAGCACAGATCCCCAGTGCTGTTGTGCCTCTGAATAGCCTGCCAAGGACAGGTAAAGATCAGCAACATCTTTCAGGGCTATCACATTCCTTGTAGGAGAGATAGCCAGACGTTTGCCTTTTTGAAATCAGGCTCTGCTGAGAACGAGCACCCTGAGATATGACATCTCTGGGAAAGCACAGATCCCCAGTGCTGTTGTGCCTGTGAGTAGCCTACCAAGGGGAGGTGAACACCAGCAATATCTTTCAGGGCTCTCTCCTTCCCTGTAGGAGAAATAGCCAGACGTTTGCCTTTTCGGAAACAGGCTCTGCCGAGAACGAGCACCATGAGATATGACATCTCTGGGAAAGTACAGATCCCCAGTGCTGTTGTGCCTGTGAACAGGCTGACAAGGGAGGATGAAGACCAGCAACTGCTTTCAGGGCTGGCACATTCCTTGTGGGAGAAGGAGCCGGACGTTTGCCTTTTCGGAAACAGGCTCTGCCGAGAACGAGCACCATGAGATCTTCAACCTAGCATAAAGCCCAGATCCCCAGTGCTGTTGTGCCTGTGACTAGGCTGCCAAGGGAGGATGAAGACCAGCAACAGATTTCAGGGCTGGCACATTCCTTGTAGGAGGAAAAGCCGGACGTTTGCCTTTTGGGAATCAGGCTCTGCCGAGAACGAGCACCATGAGATATGACATCTCTGGGAAAGCACAGATCCCCAGTGCTGTTGTGCCTGTGAATAGGCTGCCAAGGGAGGATGAAGACCAGCAACTGCTTTCAGGGCTATCACCTTCCTTGTAGAAGGAATAGCCAGACGTTTGCCTTTTCGGAAACAGGCTCTGCCGAGAACGAGCACCATGAGATATGACATCTCTGGGAAAGCACAGATCCCCAGTGCTGTTGTGCCTGTGAATAGCCTGCCAAGGGAGGATGAAGACCAGCAACTGCTTTCAGGGCTGGCACATTCCTTGTGGGAGAAGGAGCTGGACGTTTGCCTTTTGGGAATCAGGCTCTGCCGAGAACGAGCACCATGAGATATGACATCTCTGGGAAAGCACAGATCCCCTGTGCTGTTGTGCCTGTGAATAGCGTTCCTAGGGAGGATGAAGACCAGCAACAGCTTTCAGGGCTGCCTCATTCCTTGTGGGAGAAGGAGCTGGACGTTTGCCTTTTGGGAATCAGGCTCTGCCGAGAACGAGCACCATGAGATATGACATCTCTGGGAAAGCACAGATCCCCAGTGCTGTTGTGCCTGTGAATAGCGTTCCTAGGGAGGATGAAGACCAGCAACAGCTTTCAGGGCTGGCACATTCCTTGTAGGAGGAATAGCCAGACGTTTGCCTTTTCGGAAACAGGCTCTGCCGAGAACGAGCACCATGAGATATGACATCTCTGGGAAAGCACAGATCCCCAGTGCTGTTGTGCCTGTGAATAGCGTTCCTAGGGAGGATGAAGACCAGCAACAGCTTTCAGGGCTGGCACATTCCTTGTAGGACGAATAGCCAGACGTTTGCCTTTTCGGAAACAGGCTCTGCCGAGAACGAGCACCATGAGATATGACATCTCTGGGAAAGCACAGATCCCCAGTGCTGTTGTGCCACTGAATAGCCTGCCAAGGACAGGTAAAGATCAGCAACATCTTTCAGGGCTATCACATTCCTTGTAGGAGAGATAGCCAGACGTTTGCCTTTTCGAAATCAGGCTCTGCTGAGAACGAGCACCCTGAGATATGACATCTCTGGGAAAGCACAGATCCCCAGTGCTGTTGTGCCTGTGAGTAGCCTACCAAGGGGAGGTGAACACCAGCAATATCTTTCAGGGCTCTCTCCTTCCCTGTAGGAGAAATAGCCAGACGTTTGCCTTTTCGGAAACAGGCTCTGCCGAGAACGAGCACCATGAGATATGACATCTCTGGGAAAGTACAGATCCCCAGTGCTGTTGTGCCTGTGAACAGGCTGACAAGGGAGGATGAAGACCAGCAACTGCTTTCAGGGCTGGGACATTCCTTGTGGGAGAAGGAGCCGGACGTTTGCCTTTTCGGAAACAGGCTCTGCCGAGAACGAGCACCATGAGATCTTCAACCTAGCATAAAGCCCAGATCCCCAGTGCTGTTGTGCCTGTGACTAGGCTGCCAAGGGAGGATGAAGACCAGCAACAGATTTCAGGGCTGGCACATTCCTTGTAGGAGGAAAAGCCGGACGTTTGCCTTTTGGGAATCAGGCTCTGCCGAGAACGAGCACCATGAGATATGACATCTCTGGGAAAGCACAGATCCCCAGTGCTGTTGTGCCTGTGAATAGGCTGCCAAGGGAGGATGAAGACCAGCAACTGCTTTCAGGGCTATCACCTTCCTTGTAGAAGGAATAGCCAGACGTTTGCCTTTTCGGAATCAGGCTCTGCCGAGAACGAGCACCATGAGATATGACATCTCTGGGAAAGCACAGATCCCCAGTGCTGTTGTGCCTGTGAATAGCCTGCCAAGGAAACGTAAAGGTCAGCAACATCTTTCGGGGCTGTCCCCCTCCTTGTAGGAGGAATAGCCAGACGTTTGCCTTTTCGGAAACAGGCTCTGCCGAGAACGAGCACCATGAGATATGACATCTCTGGGAAAGCACAGATCCCCAGTGCTGTTGTGCCTGTGAATAGCGTTCCTAGGGAGGATGAAGACCAGCAACAGCTTTCAGGGCTGGCACATTCCTTGTAGGAGAAGGAGCCGGACGTTTCCCTTTTCTGAAACAGGCTCTGCCGAGAACGAGCACCATGAGATATGACATCTCTGGGAAAGCACAAATCCCCAGAGCTGTTGTGCCTGTGAATAGCCTGCCAAGGAAAGGTAAAGGTCAGCAACAGCTTTCAGGGCTGCCTCATTCCTTGTGGGAGAAGGAGCTGGACGTTTGCCTTTTGGGAATCAGGCTCTGCCGAGAACGAGCACCATGAGATATGACATCTCTGGGAAAGCACAAATCCCCAGAGCTGTAGTGCCTGTGAATAGCCTGCCAAGGAAAGATAAAGGTCAGCAACATCTTTCGGGGCTGTCCCCCTCCTTGTAGGAGGAATAGCCAGACGTTTGCCTTTTCGGAAACAGGCTCTGCCGAGAACAAGCACCCTGAGATATGACATCTCTGGGAAAGCCCAGATCCCCAGTGCTGTTGTGCCTGTGAATAGGCTGCCAAGGGAGGATGAAGACCAGCAACTGCTTTCAGGGCTGGCACATTCCTTGTGGGAGAAGGAGCCGGACGTTTGCCTTTTCGGAAACAGACCCTGCCGAGAACGAGCACCATGAGATATGACATCTCTGGGAAAGCACAGATCCCCAGTGCTGTTGTGCCTGTGAATAGCCCGCCAAGGGGAGCTGAACACCAGCAATATCTTTCAGGGCTCTCTCCTTCCTTGTAGGAGTAATAGCCAGACGTTTGCCTTTTCGGAAACAGGCTCTGCCGAGAACAAGCACCATGAGATATGACATCTCTGGGAAAGCACAGATCCCCAGTGCTGTTGTGCCTGTGAATAGCCTGCCAAGGGAGGATGAAGACCAGCAACAGCTTTCAGGGCTGGCACATTCCTTGTGGGAGAAGGAGCTGGACGTTTGCCTTTTGGGAATCAGGCTCTGCCGAGAACGACTACCATGAGATATGACATCTCTGGCAAAGCACAGATCCCCTGTGCTGTTGTGCCTGTGAATAGCGATCCTAGGGAGGATGAAGACCAGCAACAGCTTTCAGGGCTGCCTCATTCCTTGTGGGAGAAGGAGCTGGACGTTTGCCTTTTGGGAATCAGGCTCTGCCGAGAACGAGCACCATGAGATATGACATCTCTGGGAAAGCACAGATCCCCAGTGCTGTTGTGCCTGTGAATAGCGTTCCTAGGGAGGATGAAGACCAGCAACAGCTTTCAGGGCTGGCACATTCCTTGTAGGAGGAATAGCCAGACGTTTGCCTTTTCGGAAACAGGCTCTGCCGAGAACGAGCACCCTGAGATATGACATCTCTGGGAAAGCACAGATCCCCAGTGCTGTTGTGCCTGTGAACAGGCTGCCAAGGGAGGGTGAAGACCAGCAACTGCTTTCAGGGCTGGCACATTCCTTGTGGGAGAAGGAGCCGGACGTTTGCCTTTTCGGAAACAGACTCTGCCGAGAACGAGTACCATGAGATATGACATCTCTGGGAAAGCACAGATCACCAGTGCTGTTGTGCCTGTGAATAGCGTTCCTAGGGAGGATGAAGACCAGCAACAGCTTTCAGGGCTGGCACATTCCTTGTAGCAGAAGGAGCCGGACGTTTCCCTTTTCTGAAACAGGCTCTGCCGAGAACGAGTACCATGAGATATGACATCTCTGGGAAAGCACAGATCCCCAGTGCTGTTGTGCCTCTGAATAGCCTGCCAAGTACAGGTAAAGATCAGCAACATCTTTCAGGGCTATCACATTCCTTGTAGGAGAGATAGCCAGACGTTTGCCTTTTCGAAATCAGGCTCTGCTGAGAACGAGCACCCTGAGATATGACATCTCTGGGAAAGCACAGATCCCCAGTGCTGTTGTGCCTGTGAGTAGCCTACCAAGGGGAGGTGAACACCAGCAATATCTTTCAGGGCTCTCTCCTTCCCTGTAGGAGAAATAGCCAGACGTTTGCCTTTTCGGAAACAGGCTCTGCCGAGAACGAGCACCATGAGATATGACATCTCTGGGAAAGTACAGATCCCCAGTGCTGTTGTGCCTGTGAACAGGCTGACAAGGGAGGATGAAGACCAGCAACTGCTTTCAGGGCTGGCACATTCCTTGTGGGAGAAGGAGCCGGACGTTTGCCTTTTCGGAAACAGGCTCTGCCGAGAACGAGCACCATGAGATCTTCAACCTAGCATAAAGCCCAGATCCCCAGTGCTATTGTGCCTGTGACTAGGCTGCCAAGGGAGGATGAAGACCAGCAACAGATTTCAGGGCTGGCACATTCCTTGTAGGAGGAAAAGCCAGACGTTTGCCTTTTCGGAATCAGGCTCTGCCGAGAACGAGCACCATGAGATATGACATCTCTGGGAAAGCACAGATCCCCAGTGCTGTTGTGCCTGTGAATAGCGTTCCTAGGGAGGATGAAGACCAGCAACAGCTTTCAGGGCTGGCACATTCCTTGTAGGAGAAGGAGCCGGACGTTTCCCTTTTCTGAAACAGGCTCTGCCGAGAACGAGCACCATGAGATATGACATCTCTGGGAAAGCACAAATCCCCAGTGCTGTAGTGCCTGTGAATAGCCTGCCAAGGAAAGGTAAAGGTCAGCAACATCTTTCGGGGCTGTCCCCCTCCTTGTAGGAGGAATAGCCAGACGTTTGCCTTTTCGGAATCAGGCTCTGCCGAGAACGAGCACCATGAGATATGACATCTCTGGGAAAGCACAGATCCCCAGTGCTGTTGTGCCTGTGAATAGCGTTCCTAGGGAGGATGAAGACCAGCAACAGCTTTCAGGGCTGGCACATTCCTTGTAGGAGAAGGAGCCGGACGTTTCCCTTTTCTGAAACAGGCTCTGCCGAGAACAAGCACCATGAGATATGACATCTCTGGGAAAGCACAAATCCCCAGTGCTGTAGTGCCTGTGAATAGGCTGCCAAGGGAGAATGAAGACCAGCAACAGCTTTCAGGGCTGGCACATTCCTTGTGGGAGAAGGAGCTGGACGTTTGCCTTTTGGGAATCAGGCTCTGCCGAGAACGAGCACCATGAGATATGACATCTCTGGGAAAGCACAGATCCCCAGTGCTGTTGTGCCTGTGAATAGCGTTCCTAGGGAGGATGAAGACCAGCAACAGCTTTCAGGGCTGGCACATTCCTTGTAGCAGAAGGAGCCGGACGTTTCCCTTTTCTGAAACAGGCTCTGCCGAGAACGAGTACCATGAGATATGACATCTCTGGGAAAGCACAGATCCCCAGTGCTGTTGTGCCTCTGAATAGCCTGCCAAGGACAGGTAAAGATCAGCAACATCTTTCGGGGCTTTCACATTCCTTGTAGGAGAGATAGCCAGACGTTTGCCTTTTCGGAAACAGGCTCTGCCGAGAACGAGCACCATGAGATATGACATCTCTGGGAAAGCACAAATCCCCAGAGCTGTAGTGCCTGTGAATAGCCTGCGAAGGAAAGATAAAGGTCAGCAACATCTTTCGGGGCTGTCCCCCTCCTTGTAGGAGGAATAGCCAGACGTTTGCCTTTTCGGAAACAGGCTCTGCCGAGAACGAGCACCCTGAGATATGACATCTCTGGGAAAGTACAGATCCCCAGTGCTGTTGTGCCTGTGAACAGGCTGACAAGGGAGGGTGAAGACCAGCAACAGCTTTCAGGGCTGGCACATTCCTTGTAGGAGAAGGAGCCGGACGTTTTCCTTTTCTGAAACAGGCTCTGCCGAGAACGAGCACCATGAGATATGACATCTCTGGGAAAGCACAGATCCCCAGTGCTGTTGTGCCTGTGAATAGCCTGCCAAGGACAGGTAAATGTCAGCAACATCTTTCGGGGCTGTCCCCCTCCTTGTAGGAGGAATAGCCAGACGTTTGCCTTTTCGGAAACAGGCTCTGCCGAGAACGAGCACCATGAGATATGACATCTCTGGGAAAGCACAGATCCCCAGTGCTGTTGTGCCTGTGAATAGCCTGCCAAGGGAGGATGATGACCAGCAACTGCTTTCAGGGCTGGCACATTCCTTGTGGGAGAAGGAGCTGGACGTTTGCCTTTTGGGAATCAGGCTCTGCCGAGAACGAGCACCATGAGATATGACATCTCTGGGAAAGCACAGATCCCCTGTGCTGTTGTGCCTGTGAATAGCGATCCTAGGGAGGATGAAGACCAGCAACAGCTTTCAGGGCTGCCTCATTCCTTGTGGGAGAAGGAGCTGGACGTTTGCCTTTTGGGAATCAGGCTCTGCCGAGAACGAGCACCATGAGATATGACATCTCTGGGAAAGCACAGATCCCCAGTGCTGTTGTGCCTGTGAATAGCGTTCCTAGGGAGGATGAAGACCAGCAACAGCTTTCAGGGCTGGCACATTCCTTGTAGGAGGAATAGCCAGACGTTTGCCTTTTCGGAAACAGGCTCTGCCGAGAACGAGCACCATGAGATATGACATCTCTGGGAAAGCACAGATCCCCAGTGCTGTTGTGCCTGTGAATAGCGTTCCTAGGGAGGATGAAGACCAGCAACAGCTTTCAGGGCTGGCACATTCCTTGTAGGAGAAGGAGCCGGACGTTTGCCTTTTGGGAATCAGGCTCTGCCGAGAACGAGTACCATGAGATATGACATCTCTGGGAAAGCACAGATCCCCAGTGCTGTTGTGCCTCTGAATAGCCTGCCAAGGACAGGTAAAGATCAGCAACATCTTTCAGGGCTATCACATTCCTTGTAGGAGAGATAGCCAGACGTTTGCCTTTTTGAAATCAGGCTCTGCTGAGAACGAGCACCCTGAGATATGACATCTCTGGGAAAGCACAGATCCCCAGTGCTGTTGTGCCTGTGAATAGGCTGCCAAGGGAGGATGAAGACCAGCAACTGCTTTCAGGGCTATCACCTTCCTTGTAGAAGGAATAGCCAGACGTTTGCCTTTTCGGAAACAGGCTCTGCCGAGAACGAGCACCCTGAGATATGACATCTCTGGGAAAGCACAGATCCCCAGTGCTGTTGTGCCTGTGAGTAGCCTACCAAGGGGAGGTGAACACCAGCAATATCTTTCAGGGCTCTCTCCTTCCCTGTAGGAGAAATAGCCAGACGTTTGCCTTTTCGGAAACAGGCTCTGCCGAGAACGAGCACCATGAGATATGACATCTCTGGGAAAGTACAGATCCCCAGTGCTGTTGTGCCTGTGAACAGGCTGACAAGGGAGGATGAAGACCAGCAACTGCTTTCAGGGCTGGGACATTCCTTGTGGGAGAAGGAGCCGGACGTTTGCCTTTTCGGAAACAGGCTCTGCCGAGAACGAGCACCATGAGATCTTCAACCTAGCATAAAGCCCAGATCCCCAGTGCTGTTGTGCCTGTGACTAGGCTGCCAAGGGAGGATGAAGACCAGCAACAGATTTCAGGGCTGGCACATTCCTTGTAGGAGGAAAAGCCGGACGTTTGCCTTTTGGGAATCAGGCTCTGCCGAGAACGAGCACCATGAGATATGACATCTCTGGGAAAGCACAGATCCCCAGTGCTGTTGTGCCTGTGAATAGGCTGCCAAGGGAGGATGAAGACCAGCAACTGCTTTCAGGGCTATCACCTTCCTTGTAGAAGGAATAGCCAGACGTTTGCCTTTTCGGAATCAGGCTCTGCCGAGAACGAGCACCATGAGATATGACATCTCTGGGAAAGCACAGATCCCCAGTGCTGTTGTGCCTGTGAATAGCCTGCCAAGGAAACGTAAAGGTCAGCAACATCTTTCGGGGCTGTCCCCCTCCTTGTAGGAGGAATAGCCAGACGTTTGCCTTTTCGGAAACAGGCTCTGCCGAGAACGAGCACCATGAGATATGACATCTCTGGGAAAGCACAGATCCCCAGTGCTGTTGTGCCTGTGAATAGCGTTCCTAGGGAGGATGAAGACCAGCAACAGCTTTCAGGGCTGGCACATTCCTTGTAGGAGAAGGAGCCGGACGTTTCCCTTTTCTGAAACAGGCTCTGCCGAGAACGAGCACCATGAGATATGACATCTCTGGGAAAGCACAAATCCCCAGAGCTGTTGTGCCTGTGAATAGCCTGCCAAGGAAAGGTAAAGGTCAGCAACAGCTTTCAGGGCTGCCTCATTCCTTGTGGGAGAAGGAGCTGGACGTTTGCCTTTTGGGAATCAGGCTCTGCCGAGAACGAGCACCATGAGATATGACATCTCTGGGAAAGCACAAATCCCCAGAGCTGTAGTGCCTGTGAATAGCCTGCCAAGGAAAGATAAAGGTCAGCAACATCTTTCGGGGCTGTCCCCCTCCTTGTAGGAGGAATAGCCAGACGTTTGCCTTTTCGGAAACAGGCTCTGCCGAGAACAAGCACCCTGAGATATGACATCTCTGGGAAAGCCCAGATCCCCAGTGCTGTTGTGCCTGTGAATAGGCTGCCAAGGGAGGATGAAGACCAGCAACTGCTTTCAGGGCTGGCACATTCCTTGTGGGAGAAGGAGCCGGACGTTTGCCTTTTCGGAAACAGACCCTGCCGAGAACGAGCACCATGAGATATGACATCTCTGGGAAAGCACAGATCCCCAGTGCTGTTGTGCCTGTGAATAGCCCGCCAAGGGGAGCTGAACACCAGCAATATCTTTCAGGGCTCTCTCCTTCCTTGTAGGAGTAATAGCCAGACGTTTGCCTTTTCGGAAACAGGCTCTGCCGAGAACAAGCACCATGAGATATGACATCTCTGGGAAAGCACAGATCCCCAGTGCTGTTGTGCCTGTGAATAGCCTGCCAAGGGAGGATGAAGACCAGCAACAGCTTTCAGGGCTGGCACATTCCTTGTGGGAGAAGGAGCTGGACGTTTGCCTTTTGGGAATCAGGCTCTGCCGAGAACGACTACCATGAGATATGACATCTCTGGCAAAGCACAGATCCCCTGTGCTGTTGTGCCTGTGAATAGCGATCCTAGGGAGGATGAAGACCAGCAACAGCTTTCAGGGCTGCCTCATTCCTTGTGGGAGAAGGAGCTGGACGTTTGCCTTTTGGGAATCAGGCTCTGCCGAGAACGAGCACCATGAGATATGACATCTCTGGGAAAGCACAGATCCCCAGTGCTGTTGTGCCTGTGAATAGCGTTCCTAGGGAGGATGAAGACCAGCAACAGCTTTCAGGGCTGGCACATTCCTTGTAGGAGGAATAGCCAGACGTTTGCCTTTTCGGAAACAGGCTCTGCCGAGAACGAGCACCCTGAGATATGACATCTCTGGGAAAGCACAGATCCCCAGTGCTGTTGTGCCTGTGAACAGGCTGCCAAGGGAGGGTGAAGACCAGCAACTGCTTTCAGGGCTGGCACATTCCTTGTGGGAGAAGGAGCCGGACGTTTGCCTTTTCGGAAACAGACTCTGCCGAGAACGAGTACCATGAGATATGACATCTCTGGGAAAGCACAGATCACCAGTGCTGTTGTGCCTGTGAATAGCGTTCCTAGGGAGGATGAAGACCAGCAACAGCTTTCAGGGCTGGCACATTCCTTGTAGCAGAAGGAGCCGGACGTTTCCCTTTTCTGAAACAGGCTCTGCCGAGAACGAGTACCATGAGATATGACATCTCTGGGAAAGCACAGATCCCCAGTGCTGTTGTGCCTCTGAATAGCCTGCCAAGTACAGGTAAAGATCAGCAACATCTTTCAGGGCTATCACATTCCTTGTAGGAGAGATAGCCAGACGTTTGCCTTTTCGAAATCAGGCTCTGCTGAGAACGAGCACCCTGAGATATGACATCTCTGGGAAAGTACAGATCCCCAGTGCTGTTGTGCCTGTGAACAGGCTGACAAGGGAGGATGAAGACCAGCAACTGCTTTCAGGGCTGGCACATTCCTTGTGGGAGAAGGAGCCGGACGTTTGCCTTTTCGGAAACAGGCTCTGCCGAGAACGAGCACCATGAGATCTTCAACCTAGCATAAAGCCCAGATCCCCAGTGCTATTGTGCCTGTGACTAGGCTGCCAAGGGAGGATGAAGACCAGCAACAGATTTCAGGGCTGGCACATTCCTTGTAGGAGGAAAAGCCAGACGTTTGCCTTTTGGGAATCAGGCTCTGCCGAGAACGAGCACCATGAGATATGACATCTCTGGGAAAGCACAGATCCCCAGTGCTGTTGTGCCTGTGAATAGCGTTCCTAGGGAGGATGAAGACCAGCAACAGCTTTCAGGGCTGGCACATTCCTTGTAGGAGAAGGAGCCGGACGTTTCCCTTTTCTGAAACAGGCTCTGCCGAGAACGAGCACCATGAGATATGACATCTCTGGGAAAGCACAAATCCCCAGTGCTGTAGTGCCTGTGAATAGCCTGCCAAGGAAAGGTAAAGGTCAGCAACATCTTTCGGGGCTGTCCCCCTCCTTGTAGGAGGAATAGCCAGACGTTTGCCTTTTCGGAATCAGGCTCTGCCGAGAACGAGCACCATGAGATATGACATCTCTGGGAAAGCACAGATCCCCAGTGCTGTTGTGCCTGTGAATAGCGTTCCTAGGGAGGATGAAGACCAGCAACAGCTTTCAGGGCTGGCACATTCCTTGTAGGAGAAGGAGCCGGACGTTTCCCTTTTCTGAAACAGGCTCTGCCGAGAACAAGCACCATGAGATATGACATCTCTGGGAAAGCACAAATCCCCAGTGCTGTAGTGCCTGTGAATAGGCTGCCAAGGGAGAATGAAGACCAGCAACAGCTTTCAGGGCTGGCACATTCCTTGTGGGAGAAGGAGCTGGACGTTTGCCTTTTGGGAATCAGGCTCTGCCGAGAACGAGCACCATGAGATATGACATCTCTGGGAAAGCACAGATCCCCAGTGCTGTTGTGCCTGTGAATAGCGTTCCTAGGGAGGATGAAGACCAGCAACAGCTTTCAGGGCTGGCACATTCCTTGTAGCAGAAGGAGCCGGACGTTTCCCTTTTCTGAAACAGGCTCTGCCGAGAACGAGTACCATGAGATATGACATCTCTGGGAAAGCACAGATCCCCAGTGCTGTTGTGCCTCTGAATAGCCTGCCAAGGACAGGTAAAGATCAGCAACATCTTTCGGGGCTTTCACATTCCTTGTAGGAGAGATAGCCAGACGTTTGCCTTTTCGGAAACAGGCTCTGCCGAGAACGAGCACCATGAGATATGACATCTCTGGGAAAGCACAAATCCCCAGAGCTGTAGTGCCTGTGAATAGCCTGCGAAGGAAAGATAAAGGTCAGCAACATCTTTCGGGGCTGTCCCCCTCCTTGTAGGAGGAATAGCCAGACGTTTGCCTTTTCGGAAACAGGCTCTGCCGAGAACGAGCACCCTGAGATATGACATCTCTGGGAAAGTACAGATCCCCAGTGCTGTTGTGCCTGTGAACAGGCTGACAAGGGAGGGTGAAGACCAGCAACAGCTTTCAGGGCTGGCACATTCCTTGTAGGAGAAGGAGCCGGACGTTTTCCTTTTCTGAAACAGGCTCTGCCGAGAACGAGCACCATGAGATATGACATCTCTGGGAAAGCACAGATCCCCAGTGCTGTTGTGCCTGTGAATAGCCTGCCAAGGACAGGTAAATGTCAGCAACATCTTTCGGGGCTGTCCCCCTCCTTGTAGGAGGAATAGCCAGACGTTTGCCTTTTCGGAAACAGGCTCTGCCGAGAACGAGCACCATGAGATATGACATCTCTGGGAAAGCACAGATCCCCAGTGCTGTTGTGCCTGTGAATAGCCTGCCAAGGGAGGATGATGACCAGCAACTGCTTTCAGGGCTGGCACATTCCTTGTGGGAGAAGGAGCTGGACGTTTGCCTTTTGGGAATCAGGCTCTGCCGAGAACGAGCACCATGAGATATGACATCTCTGGGAAAGCACAGATCCCCTGTGCTGTTGTGCCTGTGAATAGCGATCCTAGGGAGGATGAAGACCAGCAACAGCTTTCAGGGCTGCCTCATTCCTTGTGGGAGAAGGAGCTGGACGTTTGCCTTTTGGGAATCAGGCTCTGCCGAGAACGAGCACCATGAGATATGACATCTCTGGGAAAGCACAGATCCCCAGTGCTGTTGTGCCTGTGAATAGCGTTCCTAGGGAGGATGAAGACCAGCAACAGCTTTCAGGGCTGGCACATTCCTTGTAGGAGGAATAGCCAGACGTTTGCCTTTTCGGAAACAGGCTCTGCCGAGAACGAGCACCATGAGATATGACATCTCTGGGAAAGCACAGATCCCCAGTGCTGTTGTGCCTGTGAATAGCGTTCCTAGGGAGGATGAAGACCAGCAACAGCTTTCAGGGCTGGCACATTCCTTGTAGGAGAAGGAGCCGGACGTTTGCCTTTTGGGAATCAGGCTCTGCCGAGAACGAGTACCATGAGATATGACATCTCTGGGAAAGCACAGATCCCCAGTGCTGTTGTGCCTCTGAATAGCCTGCCAAGGACAGGTAAAGATCAGCAACATCTTTCAGGGCTATCACATTCCTTGTAGGAGAGATAGCCAGACGTTTGCCTTTTTGAAATCAGGCTCTGCTGAGAACGAGCACCCTGAGATATGACATCTCTGGGAAAGCACAGATCCCCAGTGCTGTTGTGCCTGTGAGTAGCCTACCAAGGGGAGGTGAACACCAGCAATATCTTTCAGGGCTCTCTCCTTCCCTGTAGGAGAAATAGCCAGACGTTTGCCTTTTCGGAAACAGGCTCTGCCGAGAACGAGCACCATGAGATATGACATCTCTGGGAAAGTACAGATCCCCAGTGCTGTTGTGCCTGTGAACAGGCTGACAAGGGAGGATGAAGACCAGCAACTGCTTTCAGGGCTGGCACATTCCTTGTGGGAGAAGGAGCCGGACGTTTGCCTTTTCGGAAACAGGCTCTGCCGAGAACGAGCACCATGAGATCTTCAACCTAGCATAAAGCCCAGATCCCCAGTGCTGTTGTGCCTGTGACTAGGCTGCCAAGGGAGGATGAAGACCAGCAACAGATTTCAGGGCTGGCACATTCCTTGTAGGAGGAAAAGCCGGACGTTTGCCTTTTGGGAATCAGGCTCTGCCGAGAACGAGCACCATGAGATATGACATCTCTGGGAAAGCACAGATCCCCAGTGCTGTTGTGCCTGTGAATAGGCTGCCAAGGGAGGATGAAGACCAGCAACTGCTTTCAGGGCTATCACCTTCCTTGTAGAAGGAATAGCCAGACGTTTGCCTTTTCGGAAACAGGCTCTGCCGAGAACGAGCACCATGAGATATGACATCTCTGGGAAAGCACAGATCCCCAGTGCTGTTGTGCCTGTGAATAGCCTGCCAAGGGAGGATGAAGACCAGCAACTGCTTTCAGGGCTGGCACATTCCTTGTGGGAGAAGGAGCTGGACGTTTGCCTTTTGGGAATCAGGCTCTGCCGAGAACGAGCACCATGAGATATGACATCTCTGGGAAAGCACAGATCCCCTGTGCTGTTGTGCCTGTGAATAGCGTTCCTAGGGAGGATGAAGACCAGCAACAGCTTTCAGGGCTGCCTCATTCCTTGTGGGAGAAGGAGCTGGACGTTTGCCTTTTGGGAATCAGGCTCTGCCGAGAACGAGCACCATGAGATATGACATCTCTGGGAAAGCACAGATCCCCAGTGCTGTTGTGCCTGTGAATAGCGTTCCTAGGGAGGATGAAGACCAGCAACAGCTTTCAGGGCTGGCACATTCCTTGTAGGAGGAATAGCCAGACGTTTGCCTTTTCGGAAACAGGCTCTGCCGAGAACGAGCACCATGAGATATGACATCTCTGGGAAAGCACAGATCCCCAGTGCTGTTGTGCCTGTGAATAGCGTTCCTAGGGAGGATGAAGACCAGCAACAGCTTTCAGGGCTGGCACATTCCTTGTAGGAGGAATAGCCAGACGTTTGCCTTTTCGGAAACAGGCTCTGCCGAGAACGAGCACCATGAGATATGACATCTCTGGGAAAGCACAGATCCCCAGTGCTGTTGTGCCACTGAATAGCCTGCCAAGGACAGGTAAAGATCAGCAACATCTTTCAGGGCTATCACATTCCTTGTAGGAGAGATAGCCAGACGTTTGCCTTTTCGAAATCAGGCTCTGCTGAGAACGAGCACCCTGAGATATGACATCTCTGGGAAAGCACAGATCCCCAGTGCTGTTGTGCCTGTGAGTAGCCTACCAAGGGGAGGTGAACACCAGCAATATCTTTCAGGGCTCTCTCCTTCCCTGTAGGAGAAATAGCCAGACGTTTGCCTTTTCGGAAACAGGCTCTGCCGAGAACGAGCACCATGAGATATGACATCTCTGGGAAAGTACAGATCCCCAGTGCTGTTGTGCCTGTGAACAGGCTGACAAGGGAGGATGAAGACCAGCAACTGCTTTCAGGGCTGGCACATTCCTTGTGGGAGAAGGAGCCGGACGTTTGCCTTTTCGGAAACAGGCTCTGCCGAGAACGAGCACCATGAGATCTTCAACCTAGCATAAAGCCCAGATCCCCAGTGCTGTTGTGCCTGTGACTAGGCTGCCAAGGGAGGATGAAGACCAGCAACAGATTTCAGGGCTGGCACATTCCTTGTAGGAGGAAAAGCCGGACGTTTGCCTTTTCAGAAACAGGCTCTGCCGAGAACGAGCACCATGAGATATGACATCTCTGGGAAAGCACAGATCCCCAGTGCTGTTGTGCCTGTGAATAGGCTGCCAAGGGAGGATGAAGACCAGCAACTGCTTTCAGGGCTATCACCTTCCTTGTAGAAGGAATAGCCAGACGTTTGCCTTTTCGGAATCAGGCTCTGCCGAGAACGAGCACCATGACATATGACATCTCTGGGAAAGCACAGATCCCCAGTGCTGTTGTGCCTGTGAATAGCCTGCCAAGGAAACGTAAAGGTCAGCAACATCTTTCGGGGCTGTCCCCCTCCTTGTAGGAGGAATAGCCAGACGTTTGCCTTTTCGGAAACAGGCTCTGCCGAGAACGAGCACCATGAGATATGACATCTCTGGGAAAGCACAGATCCCCAGTGCTGTTGTGCCTGTGAATAGCCTGCCAAGGGAGGATGAAGACCAGCAACTGCTTTCAGGGCTGGCACATTCCTTGTGGGAGAAGGAGCTGGACGTTTGCCTTTTGGGAATCAGGCTCTGCCGAGAACGAGCACCATGAGATATGACATCTCTGGGAAAGCACAGATCCCCTGTGCTGTTGTGCCTGTGAATAGCGATCCTAGGGAGGATGAAGACCAGCAACAGCTTTCAGGGCTGCCTCATTCCTTGTGGGAGAAGGAGCTGGACGTTTGCCTTTTGGGAATCAGGCTCTGCCGAGAACGAGCACCATGAGATATGACATCTCTGGGAAAGCACAGATCCCCAGTGCTGTTGTGCCTGTGAATAGCGTTCCTAGGGAGGATGAAGACCAGCAACAGCTTTCAGGGCTGGCACATTCCTTGTAGGAGGAATAGCCAGACGTTTGCCTTTTCGGAAACAGGCTCTGCCGAGAACGAGCACCATGAGATATGACATCTCTGGGAAAGCACAGATCCCCAGTGCTGTTGTGCCACTGAATAGCCTGCCAAGGACAGGTAAAGATCAGCAACATCTTTCAGGGCTATCACATTCCTTGTAGGAGAGATAGCCAGACGTTTGCCTTTTCGAAATCAGGCTCTGCTGAGAACGAGCACCATGAGATATGACATCTCTGGGAAAGCACAGATCCCCAGTGCTGTTGTGCCTGTGAGTAGCCTACCAAGGGGAGGTGAACACCAGCAATATCTTTCAGGGCTCTCTCCTTCCCTGTAGGAGAAATAGCCAGACGTTTGCCTTTTCGGAAACAGGCTCTGCCGAGAACGAGCACCATGAGATATGACATCTCTGGGAAAGTACAGATCCCCAGTGCTGTTGTGCCTGTGAACAGGCTGACAAGGGAGGATGAAGACCAGCAACTGCTTTCAGGGCTGGCACATTCCTTGTGGGAGAAGGAGCCGGACGTTTGCCTTTTCGGAAACAGGCTCTGCCGAGAACGAGCACCATGAGATCTTCAACCTAGCATAAAGCCCAGATCCCCAGTGCTGTTGTGCCTGTGACTAGGCTGCCAAGGGAGGATGAAGACCAGCAACAGATTTCAGGGCTGGCACATTCCTTGTAGGAGGAAAAGCCGGACGTTTGCCTTTTGGGAATCAGGCTCTGCCGAGAACGAGCACCATGAGATATGACATCTCTGGGAAAGCACAGATCCCCAGTGCTGTTGTGCCTGTGAATAGGCTGCCAAGGGAGGATGAAGACCAGCAACTGCTTTCAGGGCTATCACCTTCCTTGTAGAAGGAATAGCCAGACGTTTGCCTTTTCGGAATCAGGCTCTGCCGAGAACGAGCACCATGAGATATGACATCTCTGGGAAAGCACAGATCCCCAGTGCTGTTGTGCCTGTGAATAGCCTGCCAAGGAAACGTAAAGGTCAGCAACATCTTTCGGGGCTGTCCCCCTCCTTGTAGGAGGAATAGCCAGACGTTTGCCTTTTCGGAAACAGGCTCTGCCGAGAACGAGCACCATGAGATATGACATCTCTGGGAAAGCACAGATCCCCAGTGCTGTTGTGCCTGTGAATAGCGTTCCTAGGGAGGATGAAGACCAGCAACAGCTTTCAGGGCTGGCACATTCCTTGTAGGAGAAGGAGCCGGACGTTTCCCTTTTCTGAAACAGGTTCTGCCGAGAACGAGCACCATGAGATATGACATCTCTGGGAAAGCACAAATCCCCAGAGCTGTTGTGCCTGTGAATAGCCTGCCAAGGAAAGGTAAAGGTCAGCAACAGCTTTCAGGGCTGCCTCATTCCTTGTGGGAGAAGGAGCTGGACGTTTGCCTTTTGGGAATCAGGCTCTGCCGAGAACGAGCACCATGAGATATGACATCTCTGGGAAAGCACAAATCCCCAGAGCTGTAGTGCCTGTGAATAGCCTGCCAAGGAAAGATAAAGGTCAGCAACATCTTTCGGGGCTGTCCCCCTCCTTGTAGGAGGAATAGCCAGACGTTTGCCTTTTCGGAAACAGGCTCTGCCGAGAACAAGCACCCTGAGATATGACATCTCTGGGAAAGCACAAATCCCCAGTGCTGTTGTGCCTGTGAATAGGCTGCCAAGGGAGGATGAAGACCAGCAACAGCTTTCAGGGCTGGCACATTCCTTGTGGGAGAAGGAGCTGGACGTTTGCCTTTTGGGAATCAGGCTCTGCCGAGAACGAGCACCATGAGATATGACATCTCTGGGAAAGCACAGATCCCCAGTGCTGTTGTGCCTGTGAATAGCCTGCCAAGGGAGGATGAAGACCAGCAACAGCTTTCAGGGCTGGCACATTCCTTGTGGGAGAAGGAGCTGGACGTTTGCCTTTTGGGAATCAGGCTCTGCCGAGAACGACTACCATGAGATATGACATCTCTGGCAAAGCACAGATCCCCTGTGCTGTTGTGCCTGTGAATAGCGATCCTAGGGAGGATGAAGACCAGCAACAGCTTTCAGGGCTGCCTCATTCCTTGTGGGAGAAGGAGCTGGACGTTTGCCTTTTGGGAATCAGGCTCTGCCGAGAACGAGCACCATGAGATATGACATCTCTGGGAAAGCACAGATCCCCAGTGCTGTTGTGCCTGTGAATAGCGTTCCTAGGGAGGATGAAGACCAGCAACAGCTTTCAGGGCTGGCACATTCCTTGTAGGAGGAATAGCCAGACGTTTGCCTTTTCGGAAACAGGCTCTGCCGAGAACGAGCACCATGAGATCTTCAACCTAGCATAAAGCCCAGATCCCCAGTGCTATTGTGCCTGTGACTAGGCTGCCAAGGGAGGATGAAGACCAGCAACAGATTTCAGGGCTGGCACATTCCTTGTAGGAGGAAAAGCCAGACGTTTGCCTTTTCGGAATCAGGCTCTGCCGAGAACGAGCACCATGAGATATGACATCTCTGGGAAAGCACAGATCCCCAGTGCTGTTGTGCCTGTGAATAGCGTTCCTAGGGAGGATGAAGACCAGCAACAGCTTTCAGGGCTGGCACATTCCTTGTAGGAGAAGGAGCCGGACGTTTCCCTTTTCTGAAACAGGCTCTGCCGAGAACGAGCACCATGAGATATGACATCTCTGGGAAAGCACAAATCCCCAGTGCTGTAGTGCCTGTGAATAGCCTGCCAAGGAAAGGTAAAGGTCAGCAACATCTTTCGGGGCTGTCCCCCTCCTTGTAGGAGGAATAGCCAGACGTTTGCCTTTTCGGAATCAGGCTCTGCCGAGAACGAGCACCCTGAGATATGACATCTCTGGGAAAGCCCAGATCCCCAGTGCTGTTGTGCCTGTGAATAGGCTGCCAAGGGAGGATGAAGACCAGCAACTGCTTTCAGGGCTGGCACATTCCTTGTGGGAGAAGGAGCCGGACGTTTGCCTTTTCGGAAACAGACCCTGCCGAGAACGAGCACCATGAGATATGACATCTCTGGGAAAGCACAGATCCCCAGTGCTGTTGTGCCTGTGAATAGCCCGCCAAGGGGAGCTGAACACCAGCAATATCTTTCAGGGCTCTCTCCTTCCTTGTAGGAGTAATAGCCAGACGTTTGCCTTTTCGGAAACAGGCTCTGCCGAGAACAAGCACCATGAGATATGACATCTCTGGGAAAGCACAGATCCCCAGTGCTGTTGTGCCTGTGAATAGCCTGCCAAGGGAGGATGAAGACCAGCAACAGCTTTCAGGGCTGGCACATTCCTTGTGGGAGAAGGAGCTGGACGTTTGCCTTTTGGGAATCAGGCTCTGCCGAGAACGACTACCATGAGATATGACATCTCTGGCAAAGCACAGATCCCCTGTGCTGTTGTGCCTGTGAATAGCGATCCTAGGGAGGATGAAGACCAGCAACAGCTTTCAGGGCTGCCTCATTCCTTGTGGGAGAAGGAGCTGGACGTTTGCCTTTTGGGAATCAGGCTCTGCCGAGAACGAGCACCATGAGATATGACATCTCTGGGAAAGCACAGATCCCCAGTGCTGTTGTGCCTGTGAATAGCGTTCCTAGGGAGGATGAAGACCAGCAACAGCTTTCAGGGCTGGCACATTCCTTGTAGGAGGAATAGCCAGACGTTTGCCTTTTCGGAAACAGGCTCTGCCGAGAACGAGCACCCTGAGATATGACATCTCTGGGAAAGCACAGATCCCCAGTGCTGTTGTGCCTGTGAACAGGCTGCCAAGGGAGGGTGAAGACCAGCAACTGCTTTCAGGGCTGGCACATTCCTTGTGGGAGAAGGAGCCGGACGTTTGCCTTTTCGGAAACAGACTCTGCCGAGAACGAGTACCATGAGATATGACATCTCTGGGAAAGCACAGATCACCAGTGCTGTTGTGCCTGTGAATAGCGTTCCTAGGGAGGATGAAGACCAGCAACAGCTTTCAGGGCTGGCACATTCCTTGTAGCAGAAGGAGCCGGACGTTTCCCTTTTCTGAAACAGGCTCTGCCGAGAACGAGTACCATGAGATATGACATCTCTGGGAAAGCACAGATCCCCAGTGCTGTTGTGCCTCTGAATAGCCTGCCAAGTACAGGTAAAGATCAGCAACATCTTTCAGGGCTATCACATTCCTTGTAGGAGAGATAGCCAGACGTTTGCCTTTTCGAAATCAGGCTCTGCTGAGAACGAGCACCCTGAGATATGACATCTCTGGGAAAGCACAGATCCCCAGTGCTGTTGTGCCTGTGAGTAGCCTACCAAGGGGAGGTGAACACCAGCAATATCTTTCAGGGCTCTCTCCTTCCCTGTAGGAGAAATAGCCAGACGTTTGCCTTTTCGGAAACAGGCTCTGCCGAGAACGAGCACCATGAGATATGACATCTCTGGGAAAGTACAGATCCCCAGTGCTGTTGTGCCTGTGAACAGGCTGACAAGGGAGGATGAAGACCAGCAACTGCTTTCAGGGCTGGCACATTCCTTGTGGGAGAAGGAGCCGGACGTTTGCCTTTTCGGAAACAGGCTCTGCCGAGAACGAGCACCATGAGATCTTCAACCTAGCATAAAGCCCAGATCCCCAGTGCTATTGTGCCTGTGACTAGGCTGCCAAGGGAGGATGAAGACCAGCAACAGATTTCAGGGCTGGCACATTCCTTGTAGGAGGAAAAGCCAGACGTTTGCCTTTTCGGAATCAGGCTCTGCCGAGAACGAGCACCATGAGATATGACATCTCTGGGAAAGCACAGATCCCCAGTGCTGTTGTGCCTGTGAATAGCGTTCCTAGGGAGGATGAAGACCAGCAACAGCTTTCAGGGCTGGCACATTCCTTGTAGGAGAAGGAGCCGGACGTTTCCCTTTTCTGAAACAGGCTCTGCCGAGAACGAGCACCATGAGATATGACATCTCTGGGAAAGCACAAATCCCCAGTGCTGTAGTGCCTGTGAATAGCCTGCCAAGGAAAGGTAAAGGTCAGCAACATCTTTCGGGGCTGTCCCCCTCCTTGTAGGAGGAATAGCCAGACGTTTGCCTTTTCGGAATCAGGCTCTGCCGAGAACGAGCACCATGAGATATGACATCTCTGGGAAAGCACAGATCCCCAGTGCTGTTGTGCCTGTGAATAGCGTTCCTAGGGAGGATGAAGACCAGCAACAGCTTTCAGGGCTGGCACATTCCTTGTAGGAGAAGGAGCCGGACGTTTCCCTTTTCTGAAACAGGCTCTGCCGAGAACGAGCACCATGAGATATGACATCTCTGGGAAAGCACAAATCCCCAGTGCTGTAGTGCCTGTGAATAGGCTGCCAAGGGAGAATGAAGACCAGCAACAGCTTTCAGGGCTGGCACATTCCTTGTGGGAGAAGGAGCTGGACGTTTGCCTTTTGGGAATCAGGCTCTGCCGAGAACGAGCACCATGAGATATGACATCTCTGGGAAAGCACAGATCCCCAGTGCTGTTGTGCCTGTGAATAGCGTTCCTAGGGAGGATGAAGACCAGCAACAGCTTTCAGGGCTGGCACATTCCTTGTAGCAGAAGGAGCCGGACGTTTCCCTTTTCTGAAACAGGCTCTGCCGAGAACGAGTACCATGAGATATGACATCTCTGGGAAAGCACAGATCCCCAGTGCTGTTGTGCCTCTGAATAGCCTGCCAAGGACAGGTAAAGATCAGCAACATCTTTCAGGGCTTTCACATTCCTTGTAGGAGAGATAGCCAGACGTTTGCCTTTTCGAAATCAGGCTCTGCTGAGAACGAGCACCCTGAGATATGACATCTCTGGGAAAGCACAGATCCCCAGTGCTGTTGTGCCTGTGAGTAGCCTACCAAGGGGAGGTGAACACCAGCAATATCTTTCAGGGCTCTCTCCTTCCCTGTAGGAGAAATAGCCAGACGTTTGCCTTTTCGGAAACAGGCTCTGCCGAGAACGAGCACCATGAGATATGACATCTCTGGGAAAGCACAGATCCCCAGTGCTGTTGTGCCTGTGACTAGGCTGCCAAGGGAGGATGAAGACCAGCAACAGATTTCAGGGCTGGCACATTCCTTGTAGGAGGAAAAGCCGGACGTTTGCCTTTTGGGAATCAGGCTCTGCCGAGAACGAGCACCATGAGATATGACATCTCTGGGAAAGCACAGATCCCCAGTGCTGTTGTGCCTCTGAATAGCCTGCCAAGGACAGGTAAAGATCAGCAACATCTTTCAGGGCTTTCACATTCCTTGTAGGAGAGATAGCCAGACGTTTGCCTTTTCGAAATCAGGCTCTGCTGAGAACGAGCACCCTGAGATATGACATCTCTGGGAAAGCACAGATCCCCAGTGCTGTTGTGCCTGTGAGTAGCCTACCAAGGGGAGGTGAACACCAGCAATATCTTTCAGGGCTCTCTCCTTCCCTGTAGGAGAAATAGCCAGACGTTTGCCTTTTCGGAAACAGGCTCTGCCGAGAACAAGCACCATGAGATATGACATCTCTGGGAAAGCACAGATCCCCAGTGCTGTTGTGCCTGTGAATAGCCTGCCAAGGGAGGATGAAGACCAGCAACAGCTTTCAGGGCTGGCACATTCCTTGTGGGAGAAGGAGCTGGACGTTTGCCTTTTGGGAATCAGGCTCTGCCGAGAACGACTACCATGAGATATGACATCTCTGGCAAAGCACAGATCCCCTGTGCTGTTGTGCCTGTGAATAGCGATCCTAGGGAGGATGAAGACCAGCAACAGCTTTCAGGGCTGCCTCATTCCTTGTGGGAGAAGGAGCTGGACGTTTGCCTTTTGGGAATCAGGCTCTGCCGAGAACGAGCACCATGAGATATGACATCTCTGGGAAAGCACAGATCCCCAGTGCTGTTGTGCCTGTGAATAGCGTTCCTAGGGAGGATGAAGACCAGCAACAGCTTTCAGGGCTGGCACATTCCTTGTAGGAGGAATAGCCAGACGTTTGCCTTTTCGGAAACAGGCTCTGCCGAGAACGAGCACCCTGAGATATGACATCTCTGGGAAAGCACAGATCCCCAGTGCTGTTGTGCCTGTGAACAGGCTGCCAAGGGAGGGTGAAGACCAGCAACTGCTTTCAGGGCTGGCACATTCCTTGTGGGAGAAGGAGCCGGACGTTTGCCTTTTCGGAAACAGACTCTGCCGAGAACGAGTACCATGAGATATGACATCTCTGGGAAAGCACAGATCACCAGTGCTGTTGTGCCTGTGAATAGCGTTCCTAGGGAGGATGAAGACCAGCAACAGCTTTCAGGGCTGGCACATTCCTTGTAGCAGAAGGAGCCGGACGTTTCCCTTTTCTGAAACAGGCTCTGCCGAGAACGAGTACCATGAGATATGACATCTCTGGGAAAGCACAGATCCCCAGTGCTGTTGTGCCTCTGAATAGCCTGCCAAGTACAGGTAAAGATCAGCAACATCTTTCAGGGCTATCACATTCCTTGTAGGAGAGATAGCCAGACGTTTGCCTTTTCGAAATCAGGCTCTGCTGAGAACGAGCACCCTGAGATATGACATCTCTGGGAAAGCACAGATCCCCAGTGCTGTTGTGCCTGTGAGTAGCCTACCAAGGGGAGGTGAACACCAGCAATATCTTTCAGGGCTCTCTCCTTCCCTGTAGGAGAAATAGCCAGACGTTTGCCTTTTCGGAAACAGGCTCTGCCGAGAACGAGCACCATGAGATATGACATCTCTGGGAAAGTACAGATCCCCAGTGCTGTTGTGCCTGTGAACAGGCTGACAAGGGAGGATGAAGACCAGCAACTGCTTTCAGGGCTGGCACATTCCTTGTGGGAGAAGGAGCCGGACGTTTGCCTTTTCGGAAACAGGCTCTGCCGAGAACGAGCACCATGAGATCTTCAACCTAGCATAAAGCCCAGATCCCCAGTGCTATTGTGCCTGTGACTAGGCTGCCAAGGGAGGATGAAGACCAGCAACAGATTTCAGGGCTGGCACATTCCTTGTAGGAGGAAAAGCCAGACGTTTGCCTTTTCGGAATCAGGCTCTGCCGAGAACGAGCACCATGAGATATGACATCTCTGGGAAAGCACAGATCCCCAGTGCTGTTGTGCCTGTGAATAGCGTTCCTAGGGAGGATGAAGACCAGCAACAGCTTTCAGGGCTGGCACATTCCTTGTAGGAGAAGGAGCCGGACGTTTCCCTTTTCTGAAACAGGCTCTGCCGAGAACGAGCACCATGAGATATGACATCTCTGGGAAAGCACAAATCCCCAGTGCTGTAGTGCCTGTGAATAGCCTGCCAAGGAAAGGTAAAGGTCAGCAACATCTTTCGGGGCTGTCCCCCTCCTTGTAGGAGGAATAGCCAGACGTTTGCCTTTTCGGAATCAGGCTCTGCCGAGAACGAGCACCATGAGATATGACATCTCTGGGAAAGCACAGATCCCCAGTGCTGTTGTGCCTGTGAATAGCGTTCCTAGGGAGGATGAAGACCAGCAACAGCTTTCAGGGCTGGCACATTCCTTGTAGGAGAAGGAGCCGGACGTTTCCCTTTTCTGAAACAGGCTCTGCCGAGAACGAGCACCATGAGATATGACATCTCTGGGAAAGCACAAATCCCCAGTGCTGTAGTGCCTGTGAATAGGCTGCCAAGGGAGAATGAAGACCAGCAACAGCTTTCAGGGCTGGCACATTCCTTGTGGGAGAAGGAGCTGGACGTTTGCCTTTTGGGAATCAGGCTCTGCCGAGAACGAGCACCATGAGATATGACATCTCTGGGAAAGCACAGATCCCCAGTGCTGTTGTGCCTGTGAATAGCGTTCCTAGGGAGGATGAAGACCAGCAACAGCTTTCAGGGCTGGCACATTCCTTGTAGCAGAAGGAGCCGGACGTTTCCCTTTTCTGAAACAGGCTCTGCCGAGAACGAGTACCATGAGATATGACATCTCTGGGAAAGCACAGATCCCCAGTGCTGTTGTGCCTCTGAATAGCCTGCCAAGGACAGGTAAAGATCAGCAACATCTTTCAGGGCTTTCACATTCCTTGTAGGAGAGATAGCCAGACGTTTGCCTTTTCGAAATCAGGCTCTGCTGAGAACGAGCACCCTGAGATATGACATCTCTGGGAAAGCACAGATCCCCAGTGCTGTTGTGCCTGTGAGTAGCCTACCAAGGGGAGGTGAACACCAGCAATATCTTTCAGGGCTCTCTCCTTCCCTGTAGGAGAAATAGCCAGACGTTTGCCTTTTCGGAAACAGGCTCTGCCGAGAACGAGCACCATGAGATATGACATCTCTGGGAAAGCACAGATCCCCAGTGCTGTTGTGCCTGTGACTAGGCTGCCAAGGGAGGATGAAGACCAGCAACAGATTTCAGGGCTGGCACATTCCTTGTAGGAGGAAAAGCCGGACGTTTGCCTTTTGGGAATCAGGCTCTGCCGAGAACGAGCACCATGAGATATGACATCTCTGGGAAAGCACAGATCCCCAGTGCTGTTGTGCCTCTGAATAGCCTGCCAAGGACAGGTAAAGATCAGCAACATCTTTCAGGGCTTTCACATTCCTTGTAGGAGAGATAGCCAGACGTTTGCCTTTTCGAAATCAGGCTCTGCTGAGAACGAGCACCCTGAGATATGACATCTCTGGGAAAGCACAGATCCCCAGTGCTGTTGTGCCTGTGAGTAGCCTACCAAGGGGAGGTGAACACCAGCAATATCTTTCAGGGCTCTCTCCTTCCCTGTAGGAGAAATAGCCAGACGTTTGCCTTTTCGGAAACAGGCTCTGCCGAGAACGAGCACCATGAGATATGACATCTCTGGGAAAGCACAGATCCCCAGTGCTGTTGTGCCTGTGACTAGGCTGCCAAGGGAGGATGAAGACCAGCAACAGATTTCAGGGCTGGCACATTCCTTGTAGGAGGAAAAGCCGGACGTTTGCCTTTTGGGAATCAGGCTCTGCCGAGAACGAGCACCATGAGATATGACATCTCTGGGAAAGCACAGATCCCCAGTGCTGTTGTGCCTGTGAATAGCGTTCCTAGGGAGGATGAAGACCAGCAACAGCTTTCAGGGCTGGCACATTCCTTGTAGCAGAAGGAGCCGGACGTTTCCCTTTTCTGAAACAGGCTCTGCCGAGAACGAGCACCATGAGATATGACATCTCTGGGAAAGCACAAATCCCCAGAGCTGTTGTGCCTGTGAATAGCCTGCCAAGGAAAGGTAAAGGTCAGCAACATCTTTCGGGGCTGTCCCCCTCCTTGTAGGAGGAATAGCCAGACGTTTGCCTTTTCGGAAACAGGCTCTGCCGAGAACGAGCACCATGAGATATGACATCTCTGGGAAAGCACAAATCCCCAGTGCTGTAGTGCCTGTGAATAGCCTGCCAAGGAAAGATAAAGGTCAGCAACATCTTTCGGGGCTGTCCCCCTCCTTGTAGGAGGAATAGCCAGACGTTTGCCTTTTCGGAAACAGGCTCTGCCGAGAACGAGCACCCTGAGATATGACATCTCTGGGAAAGCCCAGATCCCCAGTGCTGTTGTGCCTGTCAATAGGCTGCCAAGGGAGGATGAAGACCAGCAACTGCTTTCAGGGCTGGCACATTCCTTGTGGGAGAAGGAGCCGGACGTTTGCCTTTTCGGAAACAGACCCTGCCGAGAACGAGCACCATGAGATATGACATCTCTGGGAAAGCACAGATCCCCAGTGCTGTTGTGCCTGTGAATAGCCCGCCAAGGGGAGCTGAACACCAGCAATATCTTTCAGGGCTCTCTCCTTCCTTGTAGGAGGAATAGCCAGACGTTTGCCTTTTCGGAAACAGGCTCTGCCGAGAACGAGCACCATGAGACCTTCAACCTAGCATAAAGCCCAGATCCCCAGTGCTGTTGTGCCTGTGAATAGGCTGCCAAGGGAGGATGAAGACCAGCAACAGATTTCAGGGCTGGCACATTCCTTGTAGGAGGAGAAGCCGGACGTTTGCCTTTTCGGAATCAGGCTCTGCCGAGAACAAGCACCATGAGATATGACATCTCTGGGAAAGCACAAATCCCCAGTGCTGTAGTGCCTGTGAATAGCCTGCCAAAGAAACGTAAAGGTCAGCAACATCTTTCGGGGCTGTCCCCCTCCTTGTAGGAGGAATAGCCAGACGTTTGCCTTTTCGGAAACAGGCTCTGCCGAGAACGAGCACCCTGAGATATGACATCTCTGGGAAAGCCCAGATCCCCAGTGCTGTTGTGCCTGTGACTAGGCTGCCAAGGGAGGATGAAGACCAGCAACAGCTTTCAGGGCTGGCACATTCCTTGTGGGAGAAGGAGCTGGACGTTTGCCTTTTCGGAAACAGGCTCTGCCGAGAACGAGCACCATGAGATATGACATCTCTGGGAAAGCACAGATCCCCTGTGCTGTTGTGCCTGTGAATAGCGTTCCTAGGGAGGATGAAGACCAGCAACAGCTTTCAGGGCTGCCTCATTCCTTGTGGGAGAAGGAGCTGGACGTTTGCCTTTTGGGAATCAGGCTCTGCCGAGAACGAGCACCATGAGATATGACATCTCTGGGAAAGCACAGATCCCCAGTGCTGTTGTGCCTGTGAATAGCGTTCCTAGGGAGGATGAAGACCAGCAACAGCTTTCAGGGCTGGCACATTCCTTGTAGGAGGAATAGCCAGACGTTTGCCTTTTCGGAAACAGGCTCTGCCGAGAACGAGCACCCTGAGATATGACATCTCTGGGAAAGCACAGATCCCCAGTGCTGTTGTGCCTGTGAATAGCGTTCCTAGGGAGGGTGAAGACCAGCAACTGCTTTCAGGGCTGGCACATTCCTTGTGGGAGAAGGAGCCGGACGTTTCCCTTTTCTGAAACAGGCTCTGCCGAGAACGAGTACCATGAGATATGACATCTCTGGGAAAGCACAGATCCCCTGTGCTGTTGTGCCTGTGAATAGCCTGCCAAGGAAACGTAAAGATCAGCAACATCTTTCAGGGCTATCACATTCCTTGTAGGAGAGATAGCCAGACGTTTGCCTTTTCGAAATCAGGCTCTGCCGAGAACGAGCACCATGAGATATGACATCTCTGGGAAAGCACAGATCCCCAGTGCTGTTGTGCCTGTGAGTAGCCTAGCAAGGGGAGGTGAACACCAGCAATATCTTTCAGGGCTCTCTCCTTCCCTGTAGGAGAAATAGCCAGACGTTTGCCTTTTCGGAAACAGACTCTGCCGAGAACGAGCACCCTGACATATGACATCTCTGGGAAAGCACAAATCCCCAGTGCTGTTGTGCCTGTGAATAGGCTGCCAAGGGAGGATGAAGACCAGCAACAGCTTTCAGGGCTGGCACATTCCTTGTGGGAGAAGGAGCTGGACGTTTGCCTTTTGGGAATCAGGCTCTGCCGAGAACGAGCACCATGAGATATGACATCTCTGGGAAAGCACAGATCCCCAGTGCTGTTGTGCCTGTGAATAGGCTGCCAAGGGAGGATGAAGACCAGCAACAGCTTTCAGGGCTGGCACATTCCTTGTGGGAGAAGGAGCTGGACGTTTGCCTTTTGGGAATCAGGCTCTGCCGAGAACGAGCACCATGAGATATGACATCTCTGGGAAAGCACAGATCCCCAGTGCTGTTGTGCCTGTGAATAGCGTTCCTAGGGAGGATGAAGACCAGCAACAGCTTTCAGGGCTGCCTCATTCCTTGTGGGAGAAGGAGCTGGACGTTTGCCTTTTGGGAATCAGGCTCTGCCGAGAACGAGCCCCATGAGATATGACATCTCTGGGAAAGCACAGATCCCCAGTGCTGTTGTGCCTGTGAATAGCGTTCCTAGGGAGGATGAAGACCAGCAACAGCTTTCAGGGCTGGCACATTCCTTGTAGCAGAAGGAGCCGGACTTTTCCCTTTTCTGAAACAGGCTCTGCCGAGAACGAGTACCATGAGATATGACATCTCTGGGAAAGCACAGATCCCCAGTGCTGTTGTGCCTCTGAATAGCCTGCCAAGGACAGGTAAAGATCAGCAACATCTTTCAGGGCTATCACATTCCTTGTAGGAGAGATAGCCAGACGTTTGCCTTTTCGGAATCAGGCTCTGCCGAGAACGAGCACCATGAGATATGACATCTCTGGGAAAGCACAAATCCCCAGTGCTGTAGTGCCTGTGAATAGCCTGCCAAGGAAAGGTAACGGTCAGCAACATCTTTCGGGGCTGTCCCCCTCCTTGTAGGAGGAATAGCCAGACGTTTGCCTTTTCGGAAAAAGGCTCTGCCGAGAACGAGCACCATGAGATATGACATCTCTGGGAAAGCACAGATCCCCAGTGCTGTTGTGCCTGTGAACAGGCTGACAAGGGAGGGTGAAGACCAGCAACTGCTTTCAGGGCTGGCACATTCCTTGTGGGAGAAGGAGCCGGACGTTTGCCTTTTCGGAAACAGACTCTGCCGAGAACGAGTACCATGAGATATGACATCTCTGGGAAAGCACAGATCCCCAGTGCTGTTGTGCCTGTGAATAGCGTTCCTAGGGAGGATGAAGACCAGCAACAGCTTTCAGGGCTGGCACATTCCTTGTAGGAGAAGGAGCCGGACGTTTCCCTTTTCTGAAACAGGCTCTGCCGAGAACGAGCACCATGAGATATGACATCTCTGGGAAAGCACAAATCCCCAGTGCTGTTGTGCCTGTGAATAGCCTGCCAAGGAAAGGTAAAGGTCAGCAACATCTTTCGGGGCTGTCCCCCTCCTTGTAGGAGGAATAGCCAGACGTTTGCCTTTTCGGAAACAGGCTCTGCCGAGAACGAGCACCCTGAGATATGACATCTCTGGGAAAGCACAGATCCCCAGTGCTGTTGTGCCTGTGAATAGGCTGCCAAGGGAGGATGAAGACCAGCAACTGCTTTCAGGGCTATCACCTTCCTTGTAGAAGGAATAGACAGACGATTGCCTTTTCGGAATCAGGCTCTGCCGAGAACGAGTACCATGAGATATGACATCTCTGGGAAAGTACAGATCCCCAGTGCTGTTGTGCCTGTGAACAGGCTGACAAGGGAGGGTGAAGACCAGCAACTGCTTTCAGGGCTGGCACATTCCTTGTAGGAGAAGGAGCCGGACGTTTCCCTTTTCTGAAACAGGCTCTGCCGAGAACGAGCACCATGAGATATGACATCTCTGGGAAAGCACAAATCCCCAGTGCTGTAGTGCCTGTGAATAGCCTGCCAAGGAAAGGTAACGGTCAGCAACATCTTTCGGGGCTGTCCCCCTCCTTGTAGGAGGAATAGCCAGACGTTTGCCTTTTCGGAAACAGGCTCTGCCGAGAACGAGCACCATGAGATATGACATCTCTGGGAAAACACAGATCCCCAGTGCTGTTGTGCCTGTGAATAGCCTGCCAAGGGAGGATGAAGACCAGCAACAGCTTTCAGGGCTGGCACATTCCTTGTGGGAGAAGGAGCTGGACGTTTGCCTTTTGGGAATCAGGCTCTGCCGAGAACGAGCACCATGAGATATGACATCTCTGGGAAAGCACAGATTCCTGTGCTGTTGTGCCTGTGAATAGCGATCCTAGGGAGGATGAAGACCAGCAACAGCTTTCAGGGCTGCCTCATTCCTTGTGGGAGAAGGAGCTGGACGTTTGCCTTTTGGGAATCAGGCTCTGCCGAGAACGAGCACCATGAGATATGACATCTCTGGGAAAGCACAGATCCCCAGTGCTGTTGTGCCTGTGAATAGCGTTCCTAGGGAGGATGAAGACCAGCAACAGCTTTCAGGGCTGGCACATTCCTTGTAGGAGGAATAGCCAGACGTTTGCCTTTTCGGAAACAGGCTCTGCCGAGAACGAGCACCCTGAGATATGACATCTCTGGGAAAGCACAGATCCCCAGTGCTGTAGTGCCTGTGAACAGGCTGCCAAGGGAGGGTGAAGACCAGCAACTGCTTTCAGGGCTGGCACATTCCTTGTGGGAGAAGGAGCCGGACGTTTGCCTTTTCGGAAACAGACTCTGCCGAGAACGAGTACCATGAGATATGACATCTCTGGGAAAGCACAGATCCCCTGTGCTGTTGTGCCTGTGAATAGCCTGCCAAGGAAACGTAAAGATCAGCAACATCTTTCAGGGCTATCACATTCCTTGTAGGAGAGATAGCCAGACGTTTGCCTTTTCGAAATCAGGCTCTGCCGAGAACGAGCACCATGAGATATGACATCTCTGGGAAAGCACAGATCCCCAGTGCTGTTGTGCCTGTGAGTAGCCTAGCAAGGGGAGGTGAACACCAGCAATATCTTTCAGGGCTCTCTCCTTCCCTGTAGGAGAAATAGCCAGACGTTTGCCTTTTCGGAAACAGGCTCTGCCGAGAACGAGCACCATGAGATATGACATCTCTGGGAAAGCACAAATCCCCAGTGCTGTTGTGCCTGTGAATAGGCTGCCAAGGGAGGATGAAGACCAGCAACAGCTTTCAGGGCTGGCACATTCCTTGTGGGAGAAGGAGCTGGACGTTTGCCTTTTGGGAATCAGGCTCTGCCGAGAACGAGCACCATGAGATATGACATCTCTGGGAAAGCACAGATCCCCAGTGCTGTTGTGCCTGTGAATAGCGTTCCTAGGGAGGATGAAGACCAGCAACAGCTTTCAGGGCTGGCACATTCCTTGTAGGAGAAGGAGCCGGACGTTTCCCTTTTCTGAAACAGGCTCTGCCGAGAACGAGCACCATGAGATATGACATCTCTGGGAAAGCACAAATCCCCAGTGCTGTAGTGCCTGTGAATAGCCTGCCAAGGAAACGTAAAGGTCAGCAACATCTTTCGGGGCTGTCCCCCTCCTTGTAGGAGGAATAGCCAGACGTTTGCCTTTTCGGAGTCAGGCTCTGCCGAGAACGAGCACCATGAGATATGACATCTCTGGGAAAGCACAGATCCCCAGTGCTGTTGTGCCTGTAAATAGCGTTCCTAGGGAGGATGAAGACCAGCAACAGCTTTCAGGGCTGGCACATTCCTTGTAGGAGAAGTAGCCGGACGTTTCCCTTTTCTGAAACAGGCTCTGCCGAGAACGAGCACCATGAGATATGACATCTCTGGGAAAGCACAAATCCCCAGAGCTGTTGTGCCTGTGAATAGCCTGCCAAGGAAAGGTAAAGGTCAGCAACATCTTTCGGGGCTGTCCCCCTCCTTGTAGGAGGAATAGCCAGACGTTTGCCTTTTCGGAAACAGGCTCTGCCGAGAACGAGCACCATGAGATATGACATCTCTGGGAAAGCACAAATCCCCAGAGCTGTAGTGCCTGTGAATAGCCTGCCAAGGAAAGATAAAGGTCAGCAACATCTTTCGGGGCTGTCCCCCTCCTTGTAGGAGGAATAGCCAGACGTTTGCCTTTTCGGAAACAGGCTCTGCCGAGAACGAGCACCCTGAGATATGACATCTCTGGGAAAGCCCAGATCCCCAGTGCTGTTGTGCCTGTCAATAGGCTGCCAAGGGAGGATGAAGACCAGCAACTGCTTTCAGGGCTGGCACATTCCTTGTGGGAGAAGGAGCCGGACGTTTGCCTTTTCGGAAACAGACCCTGCCGAGAACGAGCACCATGAGATATGACATCTCTGGGAAAGCACAGATCCCCAGTGCTGTTGTGCCTGTGAATAGCCCGCCAAGGGGAGCTGAACACCAGCAATATCTTTCAGGGCTCTCTCCTTCCTTGTAGGAGGAATAGCCAGACGTTTGCCTTTTCGGAAACAGGCTCTGCCGAGAACGAGCACCATGAGACCTTCAACCTAGCATAAAGCCCAGATCCCCAGTGCTGTTGTGCCTGTGAATAGGCTGCCAAGGGAGGATGAAGACCAGCAACAGATTTCAGGGCTGGCACATTCCTTGTAGGAGGAGAAGCCGGACGTTTGCCTTTTCGGAATCAGGCTCTGCCGAGAACAAGCACCATGAGATATGACATCTCTGGGAAAGCACAAATCCCCAGTGCTGTAGTGCCTGTGAATAGCCTGCCAAAGAAACGTAAAGGTCAGCAACATCTTTCGGGGCTGTCCCCCTCCTTGTAGGAGGAATAGCCAGACGTTTGCCTTTTCGGAAACAGGCTCTGCCGAGAACGAGCACCATGAGATATGACATCTCTGGGAAAGCACAGATCCCCAGTGCTGTTGTGCCTGTGAATAGGCTGCCAAGGGAGGATGAAGACCAGCAACAGCTTTCAGGGCTGGCACATTCCTTGTGGGAGAAGGAGCTGGACGTTTGCCTTTTCGGAAACAGGCTCTGCCGAGAACGAGCACCATGAGATATGACATCTCTGGGAAAGCACAGATCACCAGTGCTGTTGTGCCTGTGAATAGCGTTCCTAGGGAGGATGAAGACCAGCAACAGCTTTCAGGGCTGGCACATTCCTTGTAGCAGAAGGAGCCGGACGTTTCCCTTTTCTGAAACAGGCTCTGCCGAGAACGAGTACCATGAGATATGACATCTCTGGGAAAGCACAGATCCCCAGTGCTGTTGTGCCTCTGAATAGCCTGCCAAGTACAGGTAAAGATCAGCAACATCTTTCAGGGCTATCACATTCCTTGTAGGAGAGATAGCCAGACGTTTGCCTTTTCGAAATCAGGCTCTGCTGAGAACGAGCACCCTGAGATATGACATCTCTGGGAAAGCACAGATCCCCAGTGCTGTTGTGCCTGTGAGTAGCCTACCAAGGGGAGGTGAACACCAGCAATATCTTTCAGGGCTCTCTCCTTCCCTGTAGGAGAAATAGCCAGACGTTTGCCTTTTCGGAAACAGGCTCTGCCGAGAACGAGCACCATGAGATATGACATCTCTGGGAAAGTACAGATCCCCAGTGCTGTTGTGCCTGTGAACAGGCTGACAAGGGAGGATGAAGACCAGCAACTGCTTTCAGGGCTGGCACATTCCTTGTGGGAGAAGGAGCCGGACGTTTGCCTTTTCGGAAACAGGCTCTGCCGAGAACGAGCACCATGAGATCTTCAACCTAGCATAAAGCCCAGATCCCCAGTGCTATTGTGCCTGTGACTAGGCTGCCAAGGGAGGATGAAGACCAGCAACAGATTTCAGGGCTGGCACATTCCTTGTAGGAGGAAAAGCCAGACGTTTGCCTTTTGGGAATCAGGCTCTGCCGAGAACGAGCACCATGAGATATGACATCTCTGGGAAAGCACAGATCCCCAGTGCTGTTGTGCCTGTGAATAGCGTTCCTAGGGAGGATGAAGACCAGCAACAGCTTTCAGGGCTGGCACATTCCTTGTAGGAGAAGGAGCCGGACGTTTCCCTTTTCTGAAACAGGCTCTGCCGAGAACGAGCACCATGAGATATGACATCTCTGGGAAAGCACAAATCCCCAGTGCTGTAGTGCCTGTGAATAGCCTGCCAAGGAAAGGTAAAGGTCAGCAACATCTTTCGGGGCTGTCCCCCTCCTTGTAGGAGGAATAGCCAGACGTTTGCCTTTTCGGAATCAGGCTCTGCCGAGAACGAGCACCATGAGATATGACATCTCTGGGAAAGCACAGATCCCCAGTGCTGTTGTGCCTGTGAATAGCGATCCTAGGGAGGATGAAGACCAGCAACAGCTTTCAGGGCTGGCACATTCCTTGTAGGAGAAGGAGCCGGACGTTTCCCTTTTCTGAAACAGGCTCTGCCGAGAACGAGCACCATGAGATATGACATCTCTGGGAAAGCACAAATCCCCAGTGCTGTAGTGCCTGTGAATAGGCTGCCAAGGGAGAATGAAGACCAGCAACAGCTTTCAGGGCTGGCACATTCCTTGTGGGAGAAGGAGCTGGACGTTTGCCTTTTGGGAATCAGGCTCTGCCGAGAACGAGCACCATGAGATATGACATCTCTGGGAAAGCACAGATCCCCAGTGCTGTTGTGCCTGTGAATAGCGTTCCTAGGGAGGATGAAGACCAGCAACAGCTTTCAGGGCTGGCACATTCCTTGTAGGAGGAAAAGCCGGACGTTTCCCTTTTCTGAAACAGGCTCTGCCGAGAACGAGTACCATGAGATATGACATCTCTGGGAAAGCACAGATCCCCAGTGCTGTTGTGCCTCTGAATAGCCTGCCAAGGACAGGTAAAGATCAGCAACATCTTTCAGGGCTTTCACATTCCTTGTAGGAGAGATAGCCAGACGTTTGCCTTTTCGAAATCAGGCTCTGCTGAGAACGAGCACCCTGAGATATGACATCTCTGGGAAAGCACAGATCCCCAGTGCTGTTGTGCCTGTGAGTAGCCTACCAAGGGGAGGTGAACACCAGCAATATCTTTCAGGGCTCTCTCCTTCCCTGTAGGAGAAATAGCCAGACGTTTGCCTTTTCGGAAACAGGCTCTGCCGAGAACGAGCACCATGAGATATGACATCTCTGGGAAAGCACAGATCCCCAGTGCTGTTGTGCCTGTGACTAGGCTGCCAAGGGAGGATGAAGACCAGCAACAGATTTCAGGGCTGGCACATTCCTTGTAGGAGGAAAAGCCGGACGTTTGCCTTTTGGGAATCAGGCTCTGCCGAGAACGAGCACCATGAGATATGACATCTCTGGGAAAGCACAGATCCCCAGTGCTGTTGTGCCTCTGAATAGCCTGCCAAGGACAGGTAAAGATCAGCAACATCTTTCAGGGCTTTCACATTCCTTGTAGGAGAGATAGCCAGACGTTTGCCTTTTCGAAATCAGGCTCTGCTGAGAACGAGCACCCTGAGATATGACATCTCTGGGAAAGCACAGATCCCCAGTGCTGTTGTGCCTGTGAGTAGCCTACCAAGGGGAGGTGAACACCAGCAATATCTTTCAGGGCTCTCTCCTTCCCTGTAGGAGAAATAGCCAGACGTTTGCCTTTTCGGAAACAGGCTCTGCCGAGAACGAGCACCATGAGATATGACATCTCTGGGAAAGCACAGATCCCCAGTGCTGTTGTGCCTGTGACTAGGCTGCCAAGGGAGGATGAAGACCAGCAACAGATTTCAGGGCTGGCACATTCCTTGTAGGAGGAAAAGCCGGACGTTTGCCTTTTGGGAATCAGGCTCTGCCGAGAACGAGCACCATGAGATATGACATCTCTGGGAAAGCACAGATCCCCAGTGCTGTTGTGCCTGTGAATAGCGTTCCTAGGGAGGATGAAGACCAGCAACAGCTTTCAGGGCTGGCACATTCCTTGTAGCAGAAGGAGCCGGACGTTTCCCTTTTCTGAAACAGGCTCTGCCGAGAACGAGCACCATGAGATATGACATCTCTGGGAAAGCACAAATCCCCAGAGCTGTTGTGCCTGTGAATAGCCTGCCAAGGAAAGGTAAAGGTCAGCAACATCTTTCGGGGCTGTCCCCCTCCTTGTAGGAGGAATAGCCAGACGTTTGCCTTTTCGGAAACAGGCTCTGCCGAGAACGAGCACCATGAGATATGACATCTCTGGGAAAGCACAAATCCCCAGTGCTGTTGTGCCTGTGAATAGCCTGCCAAGGAAAGATAAAGGTCAGCAACATCTTTCGGGGCTGTCCCCCTCCTTGTAGGAGGAATAGCCAGACGTTTGCCTTTTCGGAAACAGGCTCTGCCGAGAACGAGCACCCTGAGATATGACATCTCTGGGAAAGCCCAGATCCCCAGTGCTGTTGTGCCTGTCAATAGGCTGCCAAGGGAGGATGAAGACCAGCAACTGCTTTCAGGGCTGGCACATTCCTTGTGGGAGAAGGAGCCGGACGTTTGCCTTTTCGGAAACAGACCCTGCCGAGAACGAGCACCCTGAGATATGACATCTCTGGGAAAGCCCAGATCCCCAGTGCTGTTGTGCCTGTCAATAGGCTGCCAAGGGAGGATGAAGACCAGCAACAGATTTCAGGGCTGGCACATTCCTTGTGGGAGAAGGAGCTGGACGTTTGCCTTTTGGGAATCAGGCTCTGCCGAGAACGAGCACCATGAGATATGACATCTCTGGGAAAGCACAGATCCCTGTGCTGTTGTGCCTGTGAATAGCGATCCTAGGGAGGATGAAGACCAGCAACAGCTTTCAGGGCTGCCTCATTCCTTGTGGGAGAAGGAGCTGGACGTTTGCCTTTTGGGAATCAGGCTCTGCCGAGAACGAGCACCATGAGATATGACATCTCTGGGAAAGCACAGATCCCCAGTGCTGTTGTGCCTGTGAATAGCGTTCCTAGGGAGGATGAAGACCAGCAACAGCTTTCAGGGCTGGCACATTCCTTGTAGGAGGAATAGCCAGACGTTTGCCTTTTCGGAAACAGGCTCTGCCGAGAACGAGCACCCTGAGATATGACATCTCTGGGAAAGCACAGATCCCCAGTGCTGTAGTGCCTGTGAACAGGCTGACAAGGGAGGGTGAAGACCAGCAACTGCTTTCAGGGCTGGCACATTCCTTGTGGGAGAAGGAGCCGGACGTTTGCCTTTTCGGAAACAGACTCTGCCGAGAACGAGTACCATGAGATATGACATCTCTGGGAAAGCACAGATCCCCTGTGCTGTTGTGCCTGTGAATAGCCTGCCAAGGAAACGTAAAGATCAGCAACATCTTTCAGGGCTATCACATTCCTTGTAGGAGAGATAGCCAGACGTTTGCCTTTTCGAAATCAGGCTCTGCCGAGAACGAGCACCATGAGATATGACATCTCTGGGAAAGCACAGATCCCCAGTGCTGTTGTGCCTGTGAGTAGCCTAGCAAGGGGAGGTGAACACCAGCAATATCTTTCAGGGCTCTCTCCTTCCCTGTAGGAGAAATAGCCAGACGTTTGCCTTTTCGGAAACAGGCTCTGCCGAGAACGAGCACCATGAGATATGACATCTCTGGGAAAGCACAAATCCCCAGTGCTGTTGTGCCTGTGAATAGGCTGCCAAGGGAGGATGAAGACCAGCAACAGCTTTCAGGGCTGGCACATTCCTTGTGGGAGAAGGAGCTGGACGTTTGCCTTTTCGGAATCAGGCTCTGCCGAGAACGAGCACCATGAGATATGACATCTCTGGGAAAGCACAGATCCCCAGTGCTGTTGTGCCTGTGAATAGCGTTCCTAGGGAGGATGAAGACCAGCAACAGCTTTCAGGGCTGGCACATTCCTTGTAGGAGAAGGAGCCGGACGTTTCCCTTTTCTGAAACAGGCTCTGCCGAGAACGAGCACCATGAGATATGACATCTCTGGGAAAGCACAAATCCCCAGTGCTGTAGTGCCTGTGAATAGCCTGCCAAGGAAACGTAAAGGTCAGCAACATCTTTCGGGGCTGTCCCCCTCCTTGTAGGAGGAATAGCCAGACGTTTGCCTTTTCGGAGTCAGGCTCTGCCGAGAACGAGCACCATGAGATATGACATCTCTGGGAAAGCACAGATCCCCAGTGCTGTTGTGCCTGTAAATAGCGTTCCTAGGGAGGATGAAGACCAGCAACAGCTTTCAGGGCTGGCACATTCCTTGTAGGAGAAGTAGCCGGACGTTTCCCTTTTCTGAAACAGGCTCTGCCGAGAACGAGCACCATGAGATATGACATCTCTGGGAAAGCACAAATCCCCAGAGCTGTTGTGCCTGTGAATAGCCTGCCAAGGAAAGGTAAAGGTCAGCAACATCTTTCGGGGCTGTCCCCCTCCTTGTAGGAGGAATAGCCAGACGTTTGCCTTTTCGGAAACAGGCTCTGCCGAGAACGAGCACCATGAGATATGACATCTCTGGGAAAGCACAAATCCCCAGAGCTGTAGTGCCTGTGAATAGCCTGCCAAGGAAAGATAAAGGTCAGCAACATCTTTCGGGGCTGTCCCCCTCCTTGTAGGAGGAATAGCCAGACGTTTGCCTTTTCGGAAACAGGCTCTGCCGAGAACGAGCACCCTGAGATATGACATCTCTGGGAAAGCCCAGATCCCCAGTGCTGTTGTGCCTGTCAATAGGCTGCCAAGGGAGGATGAAGACCAGCAACTGCTTTCAGGGCTGGCACATTCCTTGTGGGAGAAGGAGCCGGACGTTTGCCTTTTCGGAAACAGACCCTGCCGAGAACGAGCACCATGAGATATGACATCTCTGGGAAAGCACAGATCCCCAGTGCTGTTGTGCCTGTGAATAGCCCGCCAAGGGGAGCTGAACACCAGCAATATCTTTCAGGGCTCTCTCCTTCCTTGTAGGAGGAATAGCCAGACGTTTGCCTTTTCGGAAACAGGCTCTGCCGAGAACGAGCACCATGAGACCTTCAACCTAGCATAAAGCCCAGATCCCCAGTGCTGTTGTGCCTGTGAATAGGCTGCCAAGGGAGGATGAAGACCAGCAACAGATTTCAGGGCTGGCACATTCCTTGTAGGAGGAGAAGCCGGACGTTTGCCTTTTCGGAATCAGGCTCTGCCGAGAACAAGCACCATGAGATATGACATCTCTGGGAAAGCACAAATCCCCAGTGCTGTAGTGCCTGTGAATAGCCTGCCAAAGAAACGTAAAGGTCAGCAACATCTTTCGGGGCTGTCCCCCTCCTTGTAGGAGGAATAGCCAGACGTTTGCCTTTTCGGAAACAGGCTCTGCCGAGAACGAGCACCATGAGATATGACATCTCTGGGAAAGCACAGATCCCCAGTGCTGTTGTGCCTGTGAATAGGCTGCCAAGGGAGGATGAAGACCAGCAACAGCTTTCAGGGCTGGCACATTCCTTGTGGGAGAAGGAGCTGGACGTTTGCCTTTTCGGAAACAGGCTCTGCCGAGAACGAGCACCATGAGATATGACATCTCTGGGAAAGCACAGATCACCAGTGCTGTTGTGCCTGTGAATAGCGTTCCTAGGGAGGATGAAGACCAGCAACAGCTTTCAGGGCTGGCACATTCCTTGTAGCAGAAGGAGCCGGACGTTTCCCTTTTCTGAAACAGGCTCTGCCGAGAACGAGTACCATGAGATATGACATCTCTGGGAAAGCACAGATCCCCAGTGCTGTTGTGCCTCTGAATAGCCTGCCAAGTACAGGTAAAGATCAGCAACATCTTTCAGGGCTATCACATTCCTTGTAGGAGAGATAGCCAGACGTTTGCCTTTTCGAAATCAGGCTCTGCTGAGAACGAGCACCCTGAGATATGACATCTCTGGGAAAGCACAGATCCCCAGTGCTGTTGTGCCTGTGAGTAGCCTACCAAGGGGAGGTGAACACCAGCAATATCTTTCAGGGCTCTCTCCTTCCCTGTAGGAGAAATAGCCAGACGTTTGCCTTTTCGGAAACAGGCTCTGCCGAGAACGAGCACCATGAGATATGACATCTCTGGGAAAGTACAGATCCCCAGTGCTGTTGTGCCTGTGAACAGGCTGACAAGGGAGGATGAAGACCAGCAACTGCTTTCAGGGCTGGCACATTCCTTGTGGGAGAAGGAGCCGGACGTTTGCCTTTTCGGAAACAGGCTCTGCCGAGAACGAGCACCATGAGATCTTCAACCTAGCATAAAGCCCAGATCCCCAGTGCTATTGTGCCTGTGACTAGGCTGCCAAGGGAGGATGAAGACCAGCAACAGATTTCAGGGCTGGCACATTCCTTGTAGGAGGAAAAGCCAGACGTTTGCCTTTTGGGAATCAGGCTCTGCCGAGAACGAGCACCATGAGATATGACATCTCTGGGAAAGCACAGATCCCCAGTGCTGTTGTGCCTGTGAATAGCGTTCCTAGGGAGGATGAAGACCAGCAACAGCTTTCAGGGCTGGCACATTCCTTGTAGGAGAAGGAGCCGGACGTTTCCCTTTTCTGAAACAGGCTCTGCCGAGAACGAGCACCATGAGATATGACATCTCTGGGAAAGCACAAATCCCCAGTGCTGTAGTGCCTGTGAATAGCCTGCCAAGGAAAGGTAAAGGTCAGCAACATCTTTCGGGGCTGTCCCCCTCCTTGTAGGAGGAATAGCCAGACGTTTGCCTTTTCGGAATCAGGCTCTGCCGAGAACGAGCACCATGAGATATGACATCTCTGGGAAAGCACAGATCCCCAGTGCTGTTGTGCCTGTGAATAGCGATCCTAGGGAGGATGAAGACCAGCAACAGCTTTCAGGGCTGGCACATTCCTTGTAGGAGAAGGAGCCGGACGTTTCCCTTTTCTGAAACAGGCTCTGCCGAGAACGAGCACCATGAGATATGACATCTCTGGGAAAGCACAAATCCCCAGTGCTGTAGTGCCTGTGAATAGGCTGCCAAGGGAGAATGAAGACCAGCAACAGCTTTCAGGGCTGGCACATTCCTTGTGGGAGAAGGAGCTGGACGTTTGCCTTTTGGGAATCAGGCTCTGCCGAGAACGAGCACCATGAGATATGACATCTCTGGGAAAGCACAGATCCCCAGTGCTGTTGTGCCTGTGAATAGCGTTCCTAGGGAGGATGAAGACCAGCAACAGCTTTCAGGGCTGGCACATTCCTTGTAGCAGAAGGAGCCGGACGTTTCCCTTTTCTGAAACAGGCTCTGCCGAGAACGAGTACCATGAGATATGACATCTCTGGGAAAGCACAGATCCCCAGTGCTGTTGTGCCTCTGAATAGCCTGCCAAGGACAGGTAAAGATCAGCAACATCTTTCAGGGCTTTCACATTCCTTGTAGGAGAGATAGCCAGACGTTTGCCTTTTCGAAATCAGGCTCTGCTGAGAACGAGCACCCTGAGATATGACATCTCTGGGAAAGCACAGATCCCCAGTGCTGTTGTGCCTGTGAGTAGCCTACCAAGGGGAGGTGAACACCAGCAATATCTTTCAGGGCTCTCTCCTTCCCTGTAGGAGAAATAGCCAGACGTTTGCCTTTTCGGAAACAGGCTCTGCCGAGAACGAGCACCATGAGATATGACATCTCTGGGAAAGCACAGATCCCCAGTGCTGTTGTGCCTGTGACTAGGCTGCCAAGGGAGGATGAAGACCAGCAACAGATTTCAGGGCTGGCACATTCCTTGTAGGAGGAAAAGCCGGACGTTTGCCTTTTGGGAATCAGGCTCTGCCGAGAACGAGCACCATGAGATATGACATCTCTGGGAAAGCACAGATCCCCAGTGCTGTTGTGCCTCTGAATAGCCTGCCAAGGACAGGTAAAGATCAGCAACATCTTTCAGGGCTTTCACATTCCTTGTAGGAGAGATAGCCAGACGTTTGCCTTTTCGAAATCAGGCTCTGCTGAGAACGAGCACCCTGAGATATGACATCTCTGGGAAAGCACAGATCCCCAGTGCTGTTGTGCCTGTGAGTAGCCTACCAAGGGGAGGTGAACACCAGCAATATCTTTCAGGGCTCTCTCCTTCCCTGTAGGAGAAATAGCCAGACGTTTGCCTTTTCGGAAACAGGCTCTGCCGAGAACGAGCACCATGAGATATGACATCTCTGGGAAAGCACAGATCCCCAGTGCTGTTGTGCCTGTGACTAGGCTGCCAAGGGAGGATGAAGACCAGCAACAGATTTCAGGGCTGGCACATTCCTTGTAGGAGGAAAAGCCGGACGTTTGCCTTTTGGGAATCAGGCTCTGCCGAGAACGAGCACCATGAGATATGACATCTCTGGGAAAGCACAGATCCCCAGTGCTGTTGTGCCTGTGAATAGCGTTCCTAGGGAGGATGAAGACCAGCAACAGCTTTCAGGGCTGGCACATTCCTTGTAGCAGAAGGAGCCGGACGTTTCCCTTTTCTGAAACAGGCTCTGCCGAGAACGAGCACCATGAGATATGACATCTCTGGGAAAGCACAAATCCCCAGAGCTGTTGTGCCTGTGAATAGCCTGCCAAGGAAAGGTAAAGGTCAGCAACATCTTTCGGGGCTGTCCCCCTCCTTGTAGGAGGAATAGCCAGACGTTTGCCTTTTCGGAAACAGGCTCTGCCGAGAACGAGCACCATGAGATATGACATCTCTGGGAAAGCACAAATCCCCAGTGCTGTAGTGCCTGTGAATAGCCTGCCAAGGAAAGATAAAGGTCAGCAACATCTTTCGGGGCTGTCCCCCTCCTTGTAGGAGGAATAGCCAGACGTTTGCCTTTTCGGAAACAGGCTCTGCCGAGAACGAGCACCCTGAGATATGACATCTCTGGGAAAGCCCAGATCCCCAGTGCTGTTGTGCCTGTCAATAGGCTGCCAAGGGAGGATGAAGACCAGCAACTGCTTTCAGGGCTGGCACATTCCTTGTGGGAGAAGGAGCCGGACGTTTGCCTTTTCGGAAACAGACCCTGCCGAGAACGAGCACCATGAGATATGACATCTCTGGGAAAGCACAGATCCCCAGTGCTGTTGTGCCTGTGAATAGCCCGCCAAGGGGAGCTGAACACCAGCAATATCTTTCAGGGCTCTCTCCTTCCTTGTAGGAGGAATAGCCAGACGTTTGCCTTTTCGGAAACAGGCTCTGCCGAGAACGAGCACCATGAGACCTTCAACCTAGCATAAAGCCCAGATCCCCAGTGCTGTTGTGCCTGTGAATAGGCTGCCAAGGGAGGATGAAGACCAGCAACAGATTTCAGGGCTGGCACATTCCTTGTAGGAGGAGAAGCCGGACGTTTGCCTTTTCGGAATCAGGCTCTGCCGAGAACAAGCACCATGAGATATGACATCTCTGGGAAAGCACAAATCCCCAGTGCTGTAGTGCCTGTGAATAGCCTGCCAAAGAAACGTAAAGGTCAGCAACATCTTTCGGGGCTGTCCCCCTCCTTGTAGGAGGAATAGCCAGACGTTTGCCTTTTCGGAAACAGGCTCTGCCGAGAACGAGCACCCTGAGATATGACATCTCTGGGAAAGCACAGATCCCCAGTGCTGTTGTGCCTGTGAATAGCCTGCCAAGGGAGGATGAAGACCAGCAACAGCTTTCAGGGCTGGCACATTCCTTGTGGGAGAAGGAGCTGGACGTTTGCCTTTTCTGAAACAGGCTCTGCCGAGAACGAGCACCATGAGATATGACATCTCTGGGAAAGCACAGATCCCCTGTGCTGTTGTGCCTGTGAATAGCGTTCCTAGGGAGGATGAAGACCAGCAACAGCTTTCAGGGCTGCCTCATTCCTTGTGGGAGAAGGAGCTGGACGTTTGCCTTTTGGGAATCAGGCTCTGCCGAGAACGAGCACCATGAGATATGACATCTCTGGGAAAGCACAGATCCCCAGTGCTGTTGTGCCTGTGAATAGCGTTCCTAGGGAGGATGAAGACCAGCAACAGCTTTCAGGGCTGGCACATTCCTTGTAGGAGGAATAGCCAGACGTTTGCCTTTTCGGAAACAGGCTCTGCCGAGAACGAGCACCCTGAGATATGACATCTCTGGGAAAGCACAGATCCCCAGTGCTGTTGTGCCTGTGAATAGCGTTCCTAGGGAGGGTGAAGACCAGCAACTGCTTTCAGGGCTGGCACATTCCTTGTGGGAGAAGGAGCCGGACGTTTCCCTTTTCTGAAACAGGCTCTGCCGAGAACGAGTACCATGAGATATGACATCTCTGGGAAAGCACAGATCCCCTGTGCTGTTGTGCCTGTGAATAGCCTGCCAAGGAAACGTAAAGATCAGCAACATCTTTCAGGGCTATCACATTCCTTGTAGGAGAGATAGCCAGACGTTTGCCTTTTCGAAATCAGGCTCTGCCGAGAACGAGCACCATGAGATATGACATCTCTGGGAAAGCACAGATCCCCAGTGCTGTTGTGCCTGTGAGTAGCCTAGCAAGGGGAGGTGAACACCAGCAATATCTTTCAGGGCTCTCTCCTTCCCTGTAGGAGAAATAGCCAGACGTTTGCCTTTTCGGAAACAGACTCTGCCGAGAACGAGCACCCTGACATATGACATCTCTGGGAAAGCACAAATCCCCAGTGCTGTTGTGCCTGTGAATAGGCTGCCAAGGGAGGATGAAGACCAGCAACAGCTTTCAGGGCTGGCACATTCCTTGTGGGAGAAGGAGCTGGACGTTTGCCTTTTGGGAATCAGGCTCTGCCGAGAACGAGCACCATGAGATATGACATCTCTGGGAAAGCACAGATCCCCAGTGCTGTTGTGCCTGTGAATAGGCTGCCAAGGGAGGATGAAGACCAGCAACAGCTTTCAGGGCTGGCACATTCCTTGTGGGAGAAGGAGCTGGACGTTTGCCTTTTGGGAATCAGGCTCTGCCGAGAACGAGCACCATGAGATATGACATCTCTGGGAAAGCACAGATCCCCAGTGCTGTTGTGCCTGTGAATAGCGTTCCTAGGGAGGATGAAGACCAGCAACAGCTTTCAGGGCTGCCTCATTCCTTGTGGGAGAAGGAGCTGGACGTTTGCCTTTTGGGAATCAGGCTCTGCCGAGAACGAGCCCCATGAGATATGACATCTCTGGGAAAGCACAGATCCCCAGTGCTGTTGTGCCTGTGAATAGGCTGCCAAGGGAGGATGAAGACCAGCAACTGCTTTCAGGGCTGGCACATTCCTTGTAGGAGAAGGAGCCGGACGTTTCCCTTTTCTGAAACAGGCTCTGCCGAGAACGAGCACCATGAGATATGACATCTCTGGGAAAGCACAGATCCCCAGTGCTGTTGTGCCTCTGAATAGCCTGCCAAGGACAGGTAAAGATCAGCAACATCTTTCAGGGCTATCACATTCCTTGTAGGAGAGATAGCCAGACGTTTGCCTTTTCGGAATCAGGCTCTGCCGAGAACGAGCACCATGAGATATGACATCTCTGGGAAAGCACAAATCCCCAGTGCTGTAGTGCCTGTGAATAGCCTGCCAAGGAAAGGTAACGGTCAGCAACATCTTTCGGGGCTGTCCCCCTCCTTGTAGGAGGAATAGCCAGACGTTTGCCTTTTCGGAAAAAGGCTCTGCCGAGAACGAGCACCATGAGATATGACATCTCTGGGAAAGCACAGATCCCCAGTGCTGTTGTGCCTGTGAACAGGCTGACAAGGGAGGGTGAAGACCAGCAACTGCTTTCAGGGCTGGCACATTCCTTGTGGGAGAAGGAGCCGGACGTTTGCCTTTTCGGAAACAGACTCTGCCGAGAACGAGTACCATGAGATATGACATCTCTGGGAAAGCACAGATCCCCAGTGCTGTTGTGCCTGTGAATAGCGTTCCTAGGGAGGATGAAGACCAGCAACAGCTTTCAGGGCTGGCACATTCCTTGTAGGAGAAGGAGCCGGACGTTTCCCTTTTCTGAAACAGGCTCTGCCGAGAACGAGCACCATGAGATATGACATCTCTGGGAAAGCACAAATCCCCAGTGCTGTTGTGCCTGTGAATAGCCTGCCAAGGAAAGGTAAAGGTCAGCAACATCTTTCGGGGCTGTCCCCCTCCTTGTAGGAGGAATAGCCAGACGTTTGCCTTTTCGGAAACAGGCTCTGCCGAGAACGAGCACCCTGAGATATGACATCTCTGGGAAAGCACAGATCCCCAGTGCTGTTGTGCCTGTGAATAGGCTGCCAAGGGAGGATGAAGACCAGCAACTGCTTTCAGGGCTATCACCTTCCTTGTAGAAGGAATAGACAGACGATTGCCTTTTCGGAATCAGGCTCTGCCGAGAACGAGTACCATGAGATATGACATCTCTGGGAAAGTACAGATCCCCAGTGCTGTTGTGCCTGTGAACAGGCTGACAAGGGAGGGTGAAGACCAGCAACTGCTTTCAGGGCTGGCACATTCCTTGTAGGAGAAGGAGCCGGACGTTTCCCTTTTCTGAAACAGGCTCTGCCGAGAACGAGCACCATGAGATATGACATCTCTGGGAAAGCACAAATCCCCAGTGCTGTAGTGCCTGTGAATAGCCTGCCAAAGAAACGTAAAGGTCAGCAACATCTTTCGGGGCTGTCCCCCTCCTTGTAGGAGGAATAGCCAGACGTTTGCCTTTTCGGAAACAGGCTCTGCCGAGAACGAGCACCATGAGATATGACATCTCTGGGAAAGCACAGATCCCCAGTGCTGTTGTGCCTGTGAATAGGCTGCCAAGGGAGGATGAAGACCAGCAACAGCTTTCAGGGCTGGCACATTCCTTGTGGGAGAAGGAGCTGGACGTTTGCCTTTTCGGAAACAGGCTCTGCCGAGAACGAGCACCATGAGATATGACATCTCTGGGAAAGCACAGATCCCCTGTGCTGTTGTGCCTGTGAATAGCGTTCCTAGGGAGGATGAAGACCAGCAACAGCTTTCAGGGCTGCCTCATTCCTTGTGGGAGAAGGAGCTGGACGTTTGCGTTTTGGGAATCAGGCTCTGCCGAGAACGAGCACCATGAGATATGACATCTCTGGGAAAGCACAGATCCCCAGTGCTGTTGTGCCTGTGAATAGCGTTCCTAGGGAGGATGAAGACCAGCAACAGCTTTCAGGGCTGGCACATTCCTTGTAGGAGGAATAGCCAGACGTTTGCCTTTTCGGAAACAGGCTCTGCCGAGAACGAGCACCCTGAGATATGACATCTCTGGGAAAGCACAGATCCCCAGTGCTGTTGTGCCTGTGAATAGCGTTCCTAGGGAGGGTGAAGACCAGCAACTGCTTTCAGGGCTGGCACATTCCTTGTGGGAGAAGGAGCCGGACGTTTCCCTTTTCTGAAACAGGCTCTGCCGAGAACGAGTACCATGAGATATGACATCTCTGGGAAAGCACAGATCCCCTGTGCTGTTGTGCCTGTGAATAGCCTGCCAAGGAAACGTAAAGATCAGCAACATCTTTCAGGGCTATCACATTCCTTGTAGGAGAGATAGCCAGACGTTTGCCTTTTCGAAATCAGGCTCTGCCGAGAACGAGCACCATGAGATATGACATCTCTGGGAAAGCACAGATCCCCAGTGCTGTTGTGCCTGTGAGTAGCCTACCAAGGGGAGGTGAACACCAGCAATATCTTTCAGGGCTCTCTCCTTCCCTGTAGGAGAAATAGCCAGACGTTTGCCTTTTCGGAAACAGACTCTGCCGAGAACGAGCACCCTGACATATGACATCTCTGGGAAAGCACAAATCCCCAGTGCTGTTGTGCCTGTGAATAGGCTGCCAAGGGAGGATGAAGACCAGCAACAGCTTTCAGGGCTGGCACATTCCTTGTGGGAGAAGGAGCTGGACGTTTGCCTTTTGGGAATCAGGCTCTGCCGAGAACGAGCACCATGAGATATGACATCTCTGGGAAAGCACAGATCCCCAGTGCTGTTGTGCCTGTGAATAGGCTGCCAAGGGAGGATGAAGACCAGCAACAGCTTTCAGGGCTGGCACATTCCTTGTGGGAGAAGGAGCTGGACGTTTGCCTTTTGGGAATCAGGCTCTGCCGAGAACGAGCACCATGAGATATGACATCTCTGGGAAAGCACAGATCCCCAGTGCTGTTGTGCCTGTGAATAGCGTTCCTAGGGAGGATGAAGACCAGCAACAGCTTTCAGGGCTGCCTCATTCCTTGTGGGAGAAGGAGCTGGACGTTTGCCTTTTGGGAATCAGGCTCTGCCGAGAACGAGCCCCATGAGATATGACATCTCTGGGAAAGCACAGATCCCCAGTGCTGTTGTGCCTGTGAATAGCGTTCCTAGGGAGGATGAAGACCAGCAACAGCTTTCAGGGCTGGCACATTCCTTGTAGCAGAAGGAGCCGGACTTTTCCCTTTTCTGAAACAGGCTCTGCCGAGAACGAGTACCATGAGATATGACATCTCTGGGAAAGCACAGATCCCCAGTGCTGTTGTGCCTCTGAATAGCCTGCCAAGGACAGGTAAAGATCAGCAACATCTTTCAGGGCTATCACATTCCTTGTAGGAGAGATAGCCAGACGTTTGCCTTTTCGGAATCAGGCTCTGCCGAGAACGAGCACCATGAGATATGACATCTCTGGGAAAGCACAAATCCCCAGTGCTGTAGTGCCTGTGAATAGCCTGCCAAGGAAAGGTAACGGTCAGCAACATCTTTCGGGGCTGTCCCCCTCCTTGTAGGAGGAATAGCCAGACGTTTGCCTTTTCGGAAAAAGGCTCTGCCGAGAACGAGCACCATGAGATATGACATCTCTGGGAAAGCACAGATCCCCAGTGCTGTTGTGCCTGTGAATAGGCTGCCAAGGGAGGATGAAGACCAGCAACTGCTTTCAGGGCTATCACCTTCCTTGTAGAAGGAATAGCCAGACGTTTGCCTTTTGGGAATCAGACTCTGCCGAGAACGAGCACCATGAGATATGACATCTCTGGGAAAACACAGATCCCCAGTGCTGTTGTGCCTGTGAATAGCCTGCCAAGGGAGGATGAAGACCAGCAACAGCTTTCAGGGCTGGCACATTCCTTGTGGGAGAAGGAGCTGGACGTTTGCCTTTTGGGAATCAGGCTCTGCCGAGAACGAGCACCATGAGATATGACATCTCTGGGAAAGCACAGATCCCTGTGCTGTTGTGCCTGTGAATAGCGATCCTAGGGAGGATGAAGACCAGCAACAGCTTTCAGGGCTGCCTCATTCCTTGTGGGAGAAGGAGCTGGACGTTTGCCTTTTGGGAATCAGGCTCTGCCGAGAACGAGCACCATGAGATATGACATCTCTGGGAAAGCACAGATCCCCAGTGCTGTTGTGCCTGTGAATAGCGTTCCTAGGGAGGATGAAGACCAGCAACAGCTTTCAGGGCTGGCACATTCCTTGTAGGAGGAATAGCCAGACGTTTGCCTTTTCGGAAACAGGCTCTGCCGAGAACGAGCACCCTGAGATATGACATCTCTGGGAAAGCACAGATCCCCAGTGCTGTAGTGCCTGTGAACAGGCTGACAAGGGAGGGTGAAGACCAGCAACTGCTTTCAGGGCTGGCACATTCCTTGTGGGAGAAGGAGCCGGACGTTTGCCTTTTCGGAAACAGACTCTGCCGAGAACGAGTACCATGAGATATGACATCTCTGGGAAAGCACAGATCCCCTGTGCTGTTGTGCCTGTGAATAGCCTGCCAAGGAAACGTAAAGATCAGCAACATCTTTCAGGGCTATCACATTCCTTGTAGGAGAGATAGCCAGACGTTTGCCTTTTCGAAATCAGGCTCTGCCGAGAACGAGCACCATGAGATATGACATCTCTGGGAAAGCACAGATCCCCAGTGCTGTTGTGCCTGTGAGTAGCCTAGCAAGGGGAGGTGAACACCAGCAATATCTTTCAGGGCTCTCTCCTTCCCTGTAGGAGAAATAGCCAGACGTTTGCCTTTTCGGAAACAGGCTCTGCCGAGAACGAGCACCATGAGATATGACATCTCTGGGAAAGCACAAATCCCCAGTGCTGTTGTGCCTGTGAATAGGCTGCCAAGGGAGGATGAAGACCAGCAACAGCTTTCAGGGCTGGCACATTCCTTGTGGGAGAAGGAGCTGGACGTTTGCCTTTTCGGAATCAGGCTCTGCCGAGAACGAGCACCATGAGATATGACATCTCTGGGAAAGCACAGATCCCCAGTGCTGTTGTGCCTGTGAATAGCGTTCCTAGGGAGGATGAAGACCAGCAACAGCTTTCAGGGCTGGCACATTCCTTGTAGGAGAAGGAGCCGGACGTTTCCCTTTTCTGAAACAGGCTCTGCCGAGAACGAGCACCATGAGATATGACATCTCTGGGAAAGCACAAATCCCCAGTGCTGTAGTGCCTGTGAATAGCCTGCCAAGGAAACGTAAAGGTCAGCAACATCTTTCGGGGCTGTCCCCCTCCTTGTAGGAGGAATAGCCAGACGTTTGCCTTTTCGGAGTCAGGCTCTGCCGAGAACGAGCACCATGAGATATGACATCTCTGGGAAAGCACAGATCCCCAGTGCTGTTGTGCCTGTAAATAGCGTTCCTAGGGAGGATGAAGACCAGCAACAGCTTTCAGGGCTGGCACATTCCTTGTAGGAGAAGTAGCCGGACGTTTCCCTTTTCTGAAACAGGCTCTGCCGAGAACGAGCACCATGAGATATGACATCTCTGGGAAAGCACAAATCCCCAGAGCTGTTGTGCCTGTGAATAGCCTGCCAAGGAAAGGTAAAGGTCAGCAACATCTTTCGGGGCTGTCCCCCTCCTTGTAGGAGGAATAGCCAGACGTTTGCCTTTTCGGAAACAGGCTCTGCCGAGAACGAGCACCATGAGATATGACATCTCTGGGAAAGCACAAATCCCCAGAGCTGTAGTGCCTGTGAATAGCCTGCCAAGGAAAGATAAAGGTCAGCAACATCTTTCGGGGCTGTCCCCCTCCTTGTAGGAGGAATAGCCAGACGTTTGCCTTTTCGGAAACAGGCTCTGCCGAGAACGAGCACCCTGAGATATGACATCTCTGGGAAAGCCCAGATCCCCAGTGCTGTTGTGCCTGTCAATAGGCTGCCAAGGGAGGATGAAGACCAGCAACTGCTTTCAGGGCTGGCACATTCCTTGTGGGAGAAGGAGCCGGACGTTTGCCTTTTCGGAAACAGACCCTGCCGAGAACGAGCACCATGAGATATGACATCTCTGGGAAAGCACAGATCCCCAGTGCTGTTGTGCCTGTGAATAGCCCGCCAAGGGGAGCTGAACACCAGCAATATCTTTCAGGGCTCTCTCCTTCCTTGTAGGAGGAATAGCCAGACGTTTGCCTTTTCGGAAACAGGCTCTGCCGAGAACGAGCACCATGAGACCTTCAACCTAGCATAAAGCCCAGATCCCCAGTGCTGTTGTGCCTGTGAATAGGCTGCCAAGGGAGGATGAAGACCAGCAACAGATTTCAGGGCTGGCACATTCCTTGTAGGAGGAGAAGCCGGACGTTTGCCTTTTCGGAATCAGGCTCTGCCGAGAACAAGCACCATGAGATATGACATCTCTGGGAAAGCACAAATCCCCAGTGCTGTAGTGCCTGTGAATAGCCTGCCAAAGAAACGTAAAGGTCAGCAACATCTTTCGGGGCTGTCCCCCTCCTTGTAGGAGGAATAGCCAGACGTTTGCCTTTTCGGAAACAGGCTCTGCCGAGAACGAGCACCATGAGATATGACATCTCTGGGAAAGCACAGATCCCCAGTGCTGTTGTGCCTGTGAATAGGCTGCCAAGGGAGGATGAAGACCAGCAACAGCTTTCAGGGCTGGCACATTCCTTGTGGGAGAAGGAGCTGGACGTTTGCCTTTTCGGAAACAGGCTCTGCCGAGAACGAGCACCATGAGATATGACATCTCTGGGAAAGCACAGATCCCCTGTGCTGTTGTGCCTGTGAATAGCGTTCCTAGGGAGGATGAAGACCAGCAACAGCTTTCAGGGCTGCCTCATTCCTTGTGGGAGAAGGAGCTGGACGTTTGCGTTTTGGGAATCAGGCTCTGCCGAGAACGAGCACCATGAGATATGACATCTCTGGGAAAGCACAGATCCCCAGTGCTGTTGTGCCTGTGAATAGCGTTCCTAGGGAGGATGAAGACCAGCAACAGCTTTCAGGGCTGGCACATTCCTTGTAGGAGGAATAGCCAGACGTTTGCCTTTTCGGAAACAGGCTCTGCCGAGAACGAGCACCCTGAGATATGACATCTCTGGGAAAGCACAGATCCCCAGTGCTGTTGTGCCTGTGAATAGCGTTCCTAGGGAGGGTGAAGACCAGCAACTGCTTTCAGGGCTGGCACATTCCTTGTGGGAGAAGGAGCCGGACGTTTCCCTTTTCTGAAACAGGCTCTGCCGAGAACGAGTACCATGAGATATGACATCTCTGGGAAAGCACAGATCCCCTGTGCTGTTGTGCCTGTGAATAGCCTGCCAAGGAAACGTAAAGATCAGCAACATCTTTCAGGGCTATCACATTCCTTGTAGGAGAGATAGCCAGACGTTTGCCTTTTCGAAATCAGGCTCTGCCGAGAACGAGCACCATGAGATATGACATCTCTGGGAAAGCACAGATCCCCAGTGCTGTTGTGCCTGTGAGTAGCCTACCAAGGGGAGGTGAACACCAGCAATATCTTTCAGGGCTCTCTCCTTCCCTGTAGGAGAAATAGCCAGACGTTTGCCTTTTCGGAAACAGACTCTGCCGAGAACGAGCACCCTGACATATGACATCTCTGGGAAAGCACAAATCCCCAGTGCTGTTGTGCCTGTGAATAGGCTGCCAAGGGAGGATGAAGACCAGCAACAGCTTTCAGGGCTGGCACATTCCTTGTGGGAGAAGGAGCTGGACGTTTGCCTTTTGGGAATCAGGCTCTGCCGAGAACGAGCACCATGAGATATGACATCTCTGGGAAAGCACAGATCCCCAGTGCTGTTGTGCCTGTGAATAGGCTGCCAAGGGAGGATGAAGACCAGCAACAGCTTTCAGGGCTGGCACATTCCTTGTGGGAGAAGGAGCTGGACGTTTGCCTTTTGGGAATCAGGCTCTGCCGAGAACGAGCACCATGAGATATGACATCTCTGGGAAAGCACAGATCCCCAGTGCTGTTGTGCCTGTGAATAGCGTTCCTAGGGAGGATGAAGACCAGCAACAGCTTTCAGGGCTGCCTCATTCCTTGTGGGAGAAGGAGCTGGACGTTTGCCTTTTGGGAATCAGGCTCTGCCGAGAACGAGCCCCATGAGATATGACATCTCTGGGAAAGCACAGATCCCCAGTGCTGTTGTGCCTGTGAATAGCGTTCCTAGGGAGGATGAAGACCAGCAACAGCTTTCAGGGCTGGCACATTCCTTGTAGCAGAAGGAGCCGGACTTTTCCCTTTTCTGAAACAGGCTCTGCCGAGAACGAGTACCATGAGATATGACATCTCTGGGAAAGCACAGATCCCCAGTGCTGTTGTGCCTCTGAATAGCCTGCCAAGGACAGGTAAAGATCAGCAACATCTTTCAGGGCTATCACATTCCTTGTAGGAGAGATAGCCAGACGTTTGCCTTTTCGGAATCAGGCTCTGCCGAGAACGAGCACCATGAGATATGACATCTCTGGGAAAGCACAAATCCCCAGTGCTGTAGTGCCTGTGAATAGCCTGCCAAGGAAAGGTAACGGTCAGCAACATCTTTCGGGGCTGTCCCCCTCCTTGTAGGAGGAATAGCCAGACGTTTGCCTTTTCGGAAAAAGGCTCTGCCGAGAACGAGCACCATGAGATATGACATCTCTGGGAAAGCACAGATCCCCAGTGCTGTTGTGCCTGTGAATAGGCTGCCAAGGGAGGATGAAGACCAGCAACTGCTTTCAGGGCTATCACCTTCCTTGTAGAAGGAATAGCCAGACGTTTGCCTTTTGGGAATCAGACTCTGCCGAGAACGAGCACCATGAGATATGACATCTCTGGGAAAGTACAGATCCCCAGTGCTGTTGTGCCTGTGAACAGGCTGACAAGGGAGGGTGAAGACCAGCAACTGCTTTCAGGGCTGGCACATTCCTTGTGGGAGAAGGAGCCGGACGTTTGCCTTTTCTGAAACAGGCTCTGCCGAGAACGAGCACCATGAGATATGACATCTCTGGGAAAGCACAAATCCCCAGTGCTGTTGTGCCTGTGAATAGCCTGCCAAGGAAAGGTAAAGGTCAGCAACATCTTTCGGGGCTGTCCCCCTCCTTGTAGGAGGAATAGCCAGACGTTTGCCTTTTCGGAAACAGGCTCTGCCGAGAACGAGCACCCTGAGATATGACATCTCTGGGAAAGCACAGATCCCCAGTGCTGTTGTGCCTGTGAATAGGCTGCCAAGGGAGGATGAAGACCAGCAACTGCTTTCAGGGCTATCACCTTCCTTGTAGAAGGAATAGCCAGACGATTGCCTTTTCGGAATCAGGCTCTGCCGAGAACGAGTACCATGAGATATGACATCTCTGGGAAAGTACAGATCCCCAGTGCTGTTGTGCCTGTGAACAGGCTGACAAGGGAGGGTGAAGACCAGCAACTGCTTTCAGGGCTGGCACATTCCTTGTAGGAGAAGGAGCCGGACGTTTCCCTTTTCTGAAACAGGCTCTGCCGAGAACGAGCACCATGAGATATGACATCTCTGGGAAAGCACAAATCCCCAGTGCTGTAGTGCCTGTGAATAGCCTGCCAAGGAAAGGTAACGGTCAGCAACATCTTTCGGGGCTGTCCCCCTCCTTGTAGGAGGAATAGCCAGACGTTTGCCTTTTCGGAAACAGGCTCTGCCGAGAACGAGCACCATGAGATATGACATCTCTGGGAAAACACAGATCCCCAGTGCTGTTGTGCCTGTGAATAGCCTGCCAAGGGAGGATGAAGACCAGCAACAGCTTTCAGGGCTGGCACATTCCTTGTGGGAGAAGGAGCTGGACGTTTGCCTTTTGGGAATCAGGCTCTGCCGAGAACGAGCACCATGAGATATGACATCTCTGGGAAAGCACAGATCCCTGTGCTGTTGTGCCTGTGAATAGCGTTCCTAGGGAGGATGAAGACCAGCAACAGCTTTCAGGGCTGCCTCATTTCTTGTGGGAGAAGGAGCTGGACGTTTGCCTTTTGGGAATCAGGCTCTGCCGAGAACGAGCACCATGAGATATGACATCTCTGGGAAAGCACAGATCCCCAGTGCTGTTGTGCCTGTGAATAGCGTTCCTAGGGAGGATGAAGACCAGCAACAGCTTTCAGGGCTGGCACATTCCTTGTAGGAGGAATAGCCAGACGTTTGCCTTTTCGGAAACAGGCTCTGCCGAGAACGAGCACCCTGAGATATGACATCTCTGGGAAAGCACAGATCCCCAGTGCTGTAGTGCCTGTGAACAGGCTGACAAGGGAGGGTGAAGACCAGCAACTGCTTTCAGGGCTGGCACATTCCTTGTGGGAGAAGGAGCCGGACGTTTGCCTTTTCGGAAACAGACTCTGCCGAGAACGAGTACCATGAGATATGACATCTCTGGGAAAGCACAGATCCCCTGTGCTGTTGTGCCTGTGAATAGCCTGCCAAGGAAACGTAAAGATCAGCAACATCTTTCAGGGCTATCACATTCCTTGTAGGAGAGATAGCCAGACGTTTGCCTTTTCGAAATCAGGCTCTGCCGAGAACGAGCACCATGAGATATGACATCTCTGGGAAAGCACAGATCCCCAGTGCTGTTGTGCCTGTGAGTAGCCTAGCAAGGGGAGGTGAACACCAGCAATATCTTTCAGGGCTCTCTCCTTCCCTGTAGGAGAAATAGCCAGACGTTTGCCTTTTCGGAAACAGGCTCTGCCGAGAACGAGCACCATGAGATATGACATCTCTGGGAAAGCACAAATCCCCAGTGCTGTTGTGCCTGTGAATAGGCTGCCAAGGGAGGATGAAGACCAGCAACAGCTTTCAGGGCTGGCACATTCCTTGTGGGAGAAGGAGCTGGACGTTTGCCTTTTGGGAATCAGGCTCTGCCGAGAACGAGCACCATGAGATATGACATCTCTGGGAAAGCACAGATCCCCAGTGCTGTTGTGCCTGTGAATAGCGTTCCTAGGGAGGATGAAGACCAGCAACAGCTTTCAGGGCTGCCTCATTCCTTGTGGGAGAAGGAGCTGGACGTTTGCCTTTTGGGAATCAGGCTCTGCCGAGAACGAGCCCCATGAGATATGACATCTCTGGGAAAGCACAGATCCCCAGTGCTGTTGTGCCTGTGAATAGCGTTCCTAGGGAGGATGAAGACCAGCAACAGCTTTCAGGGCTGGCACATTCCTTGTAGGAGAAGGAGCCGGACGTTTCCCTTTTCTGAAACAGGCTCTGCCGAGAACGAGCACCATGAGATATGACATCTCTGGGAAAGCACAAATCCCCAGTGCTGTTGTGCCTGTGAATAGCCTGCCAAGGAAAGGTAAAGGTCAGCAACATCTTTCGGGGCTGTCCCCCTCCTTGTAGGAGGAATAGCCAGACGTTTGCCTTTTCGGAAACAGGCTCTGCCGAGAACGAGCACCATGAGATCTTCAACCTAGCATAAAGCCCAGATCCCCAGTGCTGTTGTGCCTGTGACTAGGCTGCCAAGGGAGGATGAAGACCAGCAACAGATTTCAGGGCTGGCACATTCCTTGTAGAAGGAATAGCCAGACGTTTGCCTTTTCGGAATCTGGCTCTGCCGAGAACGAGCACCATGAGATATGACATCTCTGGGAAAGCACAGATCCCCAGTGCTGTTGTGCCTGTGAATAGCGTTCCTAGGGAGGATGAGGACCAGCAACTGCTTTCAGGGCTGGCACATTCCTTGTAGGAGAAGGAGCCGGACGTTTCCCTTTTCTGAAACAGGCTCTGCCGAGAACGAGCACCATGAGATATGACATCTCTGGGAAAGCACAAATCCCCAGTGCTGTAGTGCCTGTGAATAGCCTGCCAAGGAAAGGTAAAGGTCAGCAACATCTTTCGGGGCTGTCCCCCTCCTTGTAGGAGGAATAGCCAGACGTTTGCCTTTTCGGAATCAGGCTCTGCCGAGAACGAGCACCATGAGATATGACATCTCTGGGAAAGCACAGATCCCCAGTGCTGTTGTGCCTCTGAATAGCCTGCCAAGGGAGGATGAAGACCAGCAACTGCTTTCAGGGCTGGCACATTCCTTGTGGGAGAAGGAGCTGGACGTTTGCCTTTTGGGAATCAGGCTCTGCCGAGAACGAGCACCATGAGATATGACATCTCTGGGAAAGCACAGATCCCCAGTGCTGTTGTGCCTGTGAATAGCGATCCTAGGGAGGGTGAAGACCAGCAACTGCTTTCAGGGCTGGCACATTCCTTGTGGGAGAAGGAGCCGGACGTTTGCCTTTTCGGAAACAGACCCTGCCGAGAACGAGCACCATGAGATATGACATCTCTGGGAAAGCACAGATCCCCAGTGCTGTTGTGCCTGTGAATAGCCCGCCAAGGGGAGCTGAACACCAGCAATATCTTTCAGGGCTCTCTCCTTCCTTGTAGGAGGAATAGCCAGACGTTTGCCTTTTCGGAAACAGGCTCTGCCGAGAACGAGCACCCTGAGATATGACATCTCTGGGAAAGCCCAGATCCCCAGTGCTGTTGTGCCTGTGAATAGGCTGCCAAGGGAGGATGAAGACCAGCAACAGATTTCAGGGCTGGCACATTCCTTGTAGGAGGAGAAGCCGGACGTTTGCCTTTTCGGAATCAGGCTCTGCCGAGAACAAGCACCATGAGATATGACATCTCTGGGAAAGCACAAATCCCCAGTGCTGTAGTGCCTGTGAATAGCCTGCCAAAGAAACGTAAAGGTCAGCAACATCTTTCGGGGCTGTCCCCCTCCTTGTAGGAGGAATAGCCAGACGTTTGCCTTTTCGGAAACAGGCTCTGCCGAGAACGAGCACCCTGAGATATGACATCTCTGGGAAAGCACAAATCCCCAGAGCTGTTGTGCCTGTGAATAGCCTGCCAAGGAAAGGTAAAGGTCAGCAACATCTTTCGGGGCTGTCCCCCTCCTTGTAGGAGGAATAGCCAGACGTTTGCCTTTTCGGAAACAGGCTCTGCCGAGAACGAGCACCATGAGATATGACATCTCTGGGAAAGCACAGATCCCCAGTGCTGTTGTGCCTGTGAATAGCCCGCCAAGGGGAGCTGAACACCAGCAATATCTTTCAGGGCTCTCTCCTTCCCTGTAGGAGAAATAGCCAGACGTTTGCCTTTTCGGAAACAGGCTCTGCCGAGAACGAGCACCATGAGATATGACATCTCTGGGAAAGCCCAGATCCCCAGTGCTGTTGTGCCTGTGAATAGGCTGCCAAGGGAGGATGAAGACCAGCAACAGATTTCAGGGCTGGCACATTCCTTGTAGGAGGAGAAGCCGGACGTTTGCCTTTTCGGAATCAGGCTCTGCCGAGAACAAGCACCATGAGATATGACATCTCTGGGAAAGCACAAATCCCCAGTGCTGTAGTGCCTGTGAATAGCGTTCCTAGGGAGGATGAAGACCAGCAACTGCTTTCAGGGCTGGCACATTCCTTGTGGGAGAAGGAGCCGGACGTTTGCCTTTTCGGAAACAGGCTCTGCCGAGAACGAGCACCATGAGATCTTCAACCTAGCATAAAGCACAGATCCCCAGTGCTGTTGTGCCTGTGACTAGGCTGCCAAGGGAGGATGAAGACCAGCAACAGATTTCAGGGCTGGCACATTCCTTGTAGGAGGAGAAGCCGGACGTTTGCCTTTTCGGAATCAGGCTCTGCCGAGAACAAGCACCATGAGATATGACATCTCTGGGAAAGCACAAATCCCCAGAGCTGTAGTGCCTGTGAATAGCCTGCCAAGGAAAGATAAAGGTCAGCAACATCTTTCGGGGCTGTCCCCCTCCTTGTAGGAGGAATAGCCAGACGTTTGCCTTTTCGGAAACAGGCTCTGCCGAGAACGAGCACCCTGAGATATGACATCTCTGGGAAAGCCCAGATCCCCAGTGCTGTTGTGCCTGTGAATAGGCTGCCAAGGGAGGATGAAGACCAGCAACTGCTTTCAGGGCTGGCACATTCCTTGTGGGAGAAGGAGCCGGACGTTTGCCTTTTCGGAAACAGACCCTGCCGAGAACGAGCACCATGAGATATGACATCTCTGGGAAAGCACAGATCCCCAGTGCTGTTGTGCCTGTGAATAGCCCGCCAAGGGGAGCTGAACACCAGCAATATCTTTCAGGGCTCTCTCCTTCCTTGTAGGAGGAATAGCCAGACGTTTGCCTTTTCGGAAACAGGCTCTGCCGAGAACGAGCACCCTGAGATATGACATCTCTGGGAAAGCCCAGATCCCCTGTGCTGTTGTGCCTGTGAATAGCGTTCCTAGGGAGGATGAAGACCAGCAACAGCTTTCAGGGCTGCCTCATTCCTTGTGGGAGAAGGAGCTGGACGTTTGCCTTTTGGGAATCAGGCTCTGCCGAGAACGAGCACCATGAGATATGACATCTCTGGGAAAGCACAGATCCCCAGTGCTGTTGTGCCTGTGAATAGCGTTCCTAGGGAGGATGAAGACCAGCAACAGCTTTCAGGGCTGGCACATTCCTTGTAGGAGGAATAGCCAGACGTTTGCCTTTTCGGAATCAGGCTCTGCCGAGAACGAGCACCCTGAGATATGACATCTCTGGGAAAGCACAGATCCCCAGTGCTGTAGTGCCTGTGAACAGGCTGACAAGGGAGGGTGAAGACCAGCAACTGCTTTCACGGCTGGCACATTCCTTGTGGGAGAAGGAGCCGGACGTTTGCCTTTTCTGAATCAGGCTCTGCCGAGAACGAGCCCCATGAGATATGACATCTCTGGGAAAGCACAAATACCCAGTGCTGTTGTGCCTGTGAATAGCGTTCCTAGGGAGGATGAAGACCAGCAACAGCTTTCAGGGCTGGCACATTCCTTGTAGCAGAAGGAGCCGGACGTTTCCCTTTTCTGAAACAGGCTCTGCCGAGAACGAGTACCATGAGATATGTCATCTCTGGGAAAGCACAGATCCCCAGTGCTGTTGTGCCTCTGAATAGCCTGCCAAGGACAGGTAAAGATCAGCAACATCTTTCAGGGCTATCACATTCCTTGTAGGAGAGATAGCCAGACGTTTGCCTTTTCGAAATCAGGCTCTGCCGAGAACGAGCACCATGAGATATGACATCTCTGGGAAAGTACAGATCCCCAGTGCTGTTGTGCCTGTGAACAGGCTGACAAGGGAGGATGAAGACCAGCAACTGCTTTCAGGGCTGGCACATTCCTTGTGGGAGAAGGAGCAGGACGTTTGCCTTTTCGGAAACAGGCTCTGCCGAGAACGAGCACCATGAGATCTTCAACCTAGCATAAAGCCCAGATCCCCAGTGCTGTTGTGCCTGTGAATAGGCTGCCAAGGGAGGATGAAGACCAGCAACAGATTTCAGGGCTGGCACATTCCTTGTAGGAGGAGAAGCCGGACGTTTGCCTTTTCGGAATCAGGCTCTGCCGAGAACGAGCACCATGAGATATGACATCTCTGGGAAAGCACAAATCCCCAGTGCTGTTGTGCCTGTGAATAGCCTGCCAAAGAAACGTAAAGGTCAGCAACATCTTTCGGGGCTGTCCCCCTCCTTGTAGGAGGAATAGCCAGACGTTTGCCTTTTCGGAAACAGGCTCTGCCGAGAACGAGCACCCTGAGATATGACATCTCTGGGAAAGCACAGATCCCCAGTGCTGTTGTGCCTGTGAATAGGCTGCCAAGGGAGGATGAAGACCAGCAACTGCTTTCAGGGCTATCACCTTCCTTGTAGAAGGAATAGCCAGACGTTTCCCTTTTCTGAAACAGGCTCTGCCGAGAACGAGTACCATGAGATATGACATCTCTGGGAAAGCACAAATCCCCAGTGCTGTAGTGCCTGTGAATAGCCTGCCAAGGACAGGTAAAGGTCAGCAACATCTTTCGGGGCTGTCCCCCTCCTTGTAGGAGGAATAGCCAGACGTTTGCCTTTTCGGAAACAGGCTCTGCCGAGAACGAGCACCCTGAGATATGACATCTCTGGGAAAGCCCAGATCCCCAGTGCTGTTGTGCCTGTGAATAGGCTGCCAAGGGAGGATGAAGACCAGCAACTGCTTTCAGGGCTGGCACATTCCTCGTGGGAGAAGGAGCCGGACGTTTGCCTTTTCGGAAACAGACCCTGCCGAGAACGAGCACCATGAGATATGACATCTCTGGGAAAGCACAGATCCCCAGTGCTGTTGTGCCTGTGAATAGCCCGCCAAGGGGAGCTGAACACCAGCAATATCTTTCAGGGCTCTCTCCTTCCTTGTAGGAGGAATAGCCAGACGTTTGCCTTTTCGGAAACAGGCTCTGCCGAGAACGAGCACCATGAGACCTTCAACCTAGCATAAAGCCCAGATCCCCAGTGCTGTTGTGCCTGTGAATAGGCTGCCAAGGGAGGATGAAGACCAGCAACAGATTTCAGGGCTGGCACATTCCTTGTAGGAGGAGAAGCCGGACGTTTGCCTTTTCGGAATCAGGCTCTGCCGAGAACGAGCACCATGAGATATGACATCTCTGGGAAAGCACAAATCCCCAGTGCTGTAGTGCCTGTGAATAGCCTGCCAAAGAAACGTAAAGGTCAGCAACATCTTTCGGGGCTGTCCCCCTCCTTGTAGGAGGAATAGCCAGACGTTTGCCTTTTCGGAAACAGGCTCTGCCGAGAACGAGCACCCTGAGATATGACATCTCTGGGAAAGCACAGATCCCCAGTGCTGTTGTGCCTGTGAATAGGCTGCCAAGGGAGGATGAAGACCAGCAACTGCTTTCAGGGCTATCACCTTCCTTGTAGAAGGAATAGCCAGACGATTGCCTTTTCGGAATCAGGCTCTGCCGAGAACGAGTACCATGAGATATGACATCTCTGGGAAAGTACAGATCCCCAGTGCTGTTGTGCCTGTGAACAGGCTGACAAGGGAGGGTGAAGACCAGCAACTGCTTTCAGGGCTGGCACATTCCTTGTAGGAGAAGGAGCCGGACGTTTCCCTTTTCTGAAACAGGCTCTGCCGAGAACGAGCACCATGAGATATGACATCTCTGGGAAAGCACAAATCCCCAGTGCTGTAGTGCCTGTGAATAGCCTGCCAAGGACAGGTAAAGGTCAGCAACATCTTTCGGGGCTGTCCCCCTCCTTGTAGGAGGAATAGCCAGACGTTTGCCTTTTCGGAAACAGACCCTGCCGAGAACGAGCACCATGAGATATGACATCTCTGGGAAAGCACAGATCCCCAGTGCTGTTGTGCCTGTGAATAGCCCGCCAAGGGGAGCTGAACACCAGCAATATCTTTCAGGGCTCTCTCCTTCCCTGTAGGAGAAATAGCCAGACGTTTGCCTTTTCGGAAACAGGCTCTGCCGAGAACGAGCACCATGAGATATGACATCTCTGGGAAAGCCCAGATCCCCAGTGCTGTTGTGCCTGTGAATAGGCTGCCAAGGGAGGATGAAGACCAGCAACAGATTTCAGGGCTGGCACATTCCTTGTAGGAGGAGAAGCCGGACGTTTGCCTTTTCGGAATCAGGCTCTGCCGAGAACAAGCACCATGAGATATGACATCTCTGGGAAAGCACAAATCCCCAGTGCTGTAGTGCCTGTGAATAGCGTTCCTAGGGAGGATGAAGACCAGCAACTGCTTTCAGGGCTGGCACATTCCTTGTGCGAGAAGGAGCCGGACGTTTGCCTTTTCGGAAACAGGCTCTGCCGAGAACGAGCACCATGAGATCTTCAACCTAGCATAAAGCACAGATCCCCAGTGCTGTTGTGCCTGTGACTAGGCTGCCAAGGGAGGATGAAGACCAGCAACAGATTTCAGGGCTGGCACATTCCTTGTAGGAGGAAAAGCCGGACGTTTGCCTTTTGGGAATCAGGCTCTGCCGAGAACGAGCACCATGAGATATGACATCTCTGGGAAAGTACAAATCCCCAGAGCTGTTGTGCCTGTGAATAGCCTGCCAAGGAAAGGTAAAGGTCAGCAACATCTTTCGGGGCTGTCCCCCTCCTTGTAGGAGGAATAGCCAGACGTTTGCCTTTTCGGAAACAGGCTCTGCCGAGAACGAGCACCATGAGATATGACATCTCTGGGAAAGCACAAATCCCCAGAGCTGTAGTGCCTGTGAATAGCCTGCCAAGGAAAGATAAAGGTCAGCAACATCTTTCGGGGCTGTCCCCCTCCTTGTAGGAGGAATAGCCAGACGTTTGCCTTTTCGGAAACAGGCTCTGCCGAGAACGAGCACCCTGAGATATGACATCTCTGGGAAAGCCCAGATCCCCAGTGCTGTTGTGCCTGTCAATAGGCTGCCAAGGGAGGATGAAGACCAGCAACTGCTTTCAGGGCTGGCACATTCCTTGTGGGAGAAGGAGCCGGACGTTTGCCTTTTCGGAAACAGACCCTGCCGAGAACGAGCACCATGAGATATGACATCTCTGGGAAAGCACAGATCCCCAGTGCTGTTGTGCCTGTGAATAGCCCGCCAAGGGGAGCTGAACACCAGCAATATCTTTCAGGGCTCTCTCCTTCCTTGTAGGAGGAATAGCCAGACGTTTGCCTTTTCGGAAACAGGCTCTGCCGAGAACGAGCACCCTGAGATATGACATCTCTGGGAAAGCCCAGATCCCCAGTGCTGTTGTGCCTGTGAATAGGCTGCCAAGGGAGGATGAAGACCAGCAACAGATTTCAGGGCTGGCACATTCCTTGTAGGAGGAGAAGCCGGACGTTTGCCTTTTCGGAATCAGGCTCTGCCGAGAACAAGCACCATGAGATATGACATCTCTGGGAAAGCACAAATCCCCAGTGCTGTAGTGCCTGTGAATAGCCTGCCAAAGAAACGTAAAGGTCAGCAACATCTTTCGGGGCTGTCCCCCTCCTTGTAGGAGGAATAGCCAGACGTTTGCCTTTTCGGAAACAGGCTCTGCCGAGAACGAGCACCATGAGATATGACATCTCTGGGAAAGCACAAATCCCCAGAGCTGTAGTGCCTGTGAGTAGCCTGCCAAGGAAAGATAAAGGTCAGCAACATCTTTCGGGGCTGTCCCCCTCCTTGTAGGAGGAATAGCCAGACGTTTGCCTTTTCGGAAACAGGCTCTGCCGAGAACGAGCACCCTGAGATATGACATCTCTGGGAAAGCCCAGATCCCCAGTGCTGTTGTGCCTGTGAATAGGCTGCCAAGGGAGGATGAAGACCAGCAACTGCTTTCAGGGCTGGCACATTCCTTGTGGGAGAAGGAGCCGGACGTTTGCCTTTTCGGAAACAGACCCTGCCGAGAACGAGCACCATGAGATATGACATCTCTGGGAAAGCACAGATCCCCAGTGCTGTTGTGCCTGTGAATAGCCCGCCAAGGGGAGCTGAACACCAGCAATATCTTTCAGGGCTCTCTCCTTCCTTGTAGGAGGAATAGCCAGACGTTTGCCTTTTCGGAAACAGGCTCTGCCGAGAACGAGCACCCTGAGATATGACATCTCTGGGAAAGCCCAGATCCCCTGTGCTGTTGTGCCTGTGAATAGCGTTCCTAGGGAGGATGAAGACCAGCAACAGCTTTCAGGGCTGCCTCATTCCTTGTGGGAGAAGGAGCTGGACGTTTGCCTTTTGGGAATCAGGCTCTGCCGAGAACGAGCACCATGAGATATGACATCTCTGGGAAAGCACAGATCCCCAGTGCTGTTGTGCCTGTGAATAGCGTTCCTAGGGAGGATGAAGACCAGCAACAGCTTTCAGGGCTGGCACATTCCTTGTAGGAGGAATAGCCAGACGTTTGCCTTTTCGGAAACAGGCTCTGCCGAGAACGAGCACCCTGAGATATGACATCTCTGGGAAAGCACAGATCCCCAGTGCTGTAGTGCCTGTGAACAGGCTGACAAGGGAGGGTGAAGACCAGCAACTGCTTTCAGGGCTGGCACATTCCTTGTGGGAGAAGGAGCCGGACGTTTGCCTTTTCTGAATCAGGCTCTGCCGAGAACGAGCCCCATGAGATATGACATCTCTGGGAAAGCACAAATACCCAGTGCTGTTGTGCCTGTGAATAGCGTTCCTAGGGAGGATGAAGACCAGCAACAGCTTTCAGGGCTGGCACATTCCTTGTAGCAGAAGGAGCCGGACGTTTCCCTTTTCTGAAACAGGCTCTGCCGAGAACGAGTACCATGAGATATGACATCTCTGGGAAAGCACAGATCCCCAGTGCTGTTGTGCCTCTGAATAGCCTGCCAAGGACAGGTAAAGATCAGCAACATCTTTCAGGGCTATCACATTCCTTGTAGGAGAGATAGCCAGACGTTTGCCTTTTCGAAATCAGGCTCTGCCGAGAACGAGCACCATGAGATATGACATCTCTGGGAAAGTACAGATCCCCAGTGCTGTTGTGCCTGTGAACAGGCTGACAAGGGAGGATGAAGACCAGCAACTGCTTTCAGGGCTGGCACATTCCTTGTGGGAGAAGGAGCAGGACGTTTGCCTTTTCGGAAACAGGCTCTGCCGAGAACGAGCACCATGAGATCTTCAACCTAGCATAAAGCCAAGATCCCCAGTGCTGTTGTGCCTGTGAATAGGCTGCCAAGGGAGGATGAAGACCAGCAACAGATTTCAGGGCTGGCACATTCCTTGTAGGAGGAGAAGCCGGACGTTTGCCTTTTCGGAATCAGGCTCTGCCGAGAACGAGCACCATGAGATATGACATCTCTGGGAAAGCACAAATCCCCAGTGCTGTTGTGCCTGTGAATAGCCTGCCAAAGAAACCTAAAGGTCAGCAACATCTTTCGGGGCTGTCCCCCTCCTTGTAGGAGGAATAGCCAGACGTTTGCCTTTTCGGAAACAGGCTCTGCCGAGAACAAGCACCATGAGATATGACATCTCTGGGAAAGCACAGATCCCCAGTGCTGTTGTGCCTGTGAATAGCCCGCCAAGGGGAGCTGAACACCAGCAATATCTTTCAGGGCTCTCTCCTTCCTTGTAGGAGGAATAGCCAGACGTTTGCCTTTTCGGAAACAGGCTCTGCCGAGAACGAGCACCATGAGATATGACATCTCTCGGAAAGCACAAATCCCCAGTGCTGTAGTGCCTGTGAATAGCCTGCCAAAGAAACGTAAAGGTCAGCAACATCTTTCGGGGCTGTCCCCCTCCTTGTAGGAGGAATAGCCAGACGTTTGCCTTTTCGGAAACAGGCTCTGCCGAGAACGAGCACCCTGAGATATGACATCTCTGGGAAAGCACAGATCCCCAGTGCTGTTGTGCCTGTGAATAGGCTGCCAAGGGAGGATGAAGACCAGCAACAGCTTTCAGGGCTGGCACATTCCTTGTGGGAGAAGGAGCTGGACGTTTGCCTTTTGCGAATCAGGCTCTGCCAAGAACGAGCACCATGAGATATGACATCTCTGGGAAAGCACAGATCCCCTGTGCTGTTGTGCCTGTGAATAGCGTTCCTAGGGAGGATGAAGACCAGCAACAGCTTTCAGGGCTGCCTCATTCCTTGTGGGAGAAGGAGCTGGACGTTTGCCTTTTGGGAATCAGGCTCTGCCGAGAACGAGCACCATGAGATATGACATCTCTGGGAAAGCACAGATCCCCAGTGCTGTTGTGCCTGTGAATAGCGTTCCTAGGGAGGATGAAGACCAGCAACAGCTTTCAGGGCTGGCACATTCCTTGTAGGAGGAATAGCCAGACGTTTGCCTTTTCGGAAACAGGCTCTGCCGAGAACGAGCACCCTGAGATATGACATCTCTGGGAAAGCACAGATCCCCAGTGCTGTTGTGCCTGTGAATAGCGTTCCTAGGGAGGGTGAAGACCAGCAACTGCTTTCAGGGCTGGCACATTCCTTGTGGGAGAAGGAGCCGGACGTTTGCCTTTTCGGAAACAGACTCTGCCGAGAACGAGTACCATGAGATATGACATCTCTGGGAAAGCACAGATCCCCTGTGCTGTTGTGCCTGTGAATAGCCTGCCAAGGAAACGTAAAGATCAGCAACATCTTTCAGGGCTATCACATTCCTTGTAGGAGAGATAGCCAGACGTTTGCCTTTTCGAAATCAGGCTCTGCCGAGAACGAGCAACATGAGATATGACATCTCTGGGAAAGCACAGATCCCCAGTGCTGTTGTGCCTGTGAGTAGCCTACCAAGGGGAGGTGAACACCAGCAATATCTTTCAGGGCTCTCTCCTTCCCTGTAGGAGAAATAGCCAGACGTTTGCCTTTTCGGAAACAGGCTCTGCCGAGAACGAGCACCATGAGATATGACATCTCTGGGAAAGCACAAATCCCCAGTGCTGTTGTGCCTGTGAATAGGCTGCCAAGGGAGGATGAAGACCAGCAACAGCTTTCAGGGCTGGCACATTCCTTGTGGGAGAAGGAGCTGGACGTTTGCCTTTTGGGAATCAGGCTCTGCCGAGAACGAGCACCATGAGATATGACATCTCTGGGAAAGCACAGATCCCCAGTGCTGTTGTGCCTGTGAATAGCGTTCCTAGGGAGGATGAAGACCAGCAACAGCTTTCAGGGCTGGCACATTCCTTGTAGGAGGAATAGCCAGACGTTTGCCTTTTCGGAATCAGGCTCTGCCGAGAACGAGTACCATGAGATATGACATCTCTGGGAAAGCACAGATCCCCAGTGCTGTAGTGCCTGTGAACAGGCTGACAAGGGAGGGTGAAGACCAGCAACTGCTTTCACGGCTGGCACATTCCTTGTGGGAGAAGGAGCCGGACGTTTGCCTTTTCTGAATCAGGCTCTGCCGAGAACGAGCCCCATGAGATATGACATCTCTGGGAAAGCACAGATCCCCAGTGCTGTTGTGCCTGTGAATAGCGTTCCTAGGGAGGATGAAGACCAGCAACAGCTTTCAGGGCTGGCACATTCCTTGTAGGAGAAGGAGCCGGACGTTTCCCTTTTCTGAAACAGGCTCTGCCGAGAACGAGTACCATGAGATATGACATCTCTGGGAAAGCACAGATCCCCAGTGCTGTTGTGCCTCTGAATAGCCTGCCAAGGACAGGTAAAGATCAGCAACATCTTTCAGGGCTATCACATTCCTTGTAGGAGAGATAGCCAGACGTTTGCCTTTTCGAAATCAGGCTCTGCCGAGAACGAGCACCATGAGATATGACATCTCTGGGAAAGTACAGATCCCCAGTGCTGTTGTGCCTGTGAACAGGCTGACAAGGGAGGATGAAGACCAGCAATTGCTTTCAGGGCTGGCACATTCCTTGTGGGAGAAGGAGCAGGACGTTTGCCTTTTCGGAAACAGGCTCTGCCGAGAACGAGCACCATGAGATCTTCAACCTAGCATAAAGCCAAGATCCCCAGTGCTGTTGTGCCTGTGAATAGGCTGCCAAGGGAGGATGAAGACCAGCAACAGATTTCAGGGCTGGCAGATTCCTTGTAGGAGGAGAAGCCAGACGTTTGCCTTTTCGGAATCAGGCTCTGCCGAGAACGAGCACCATGAGATATGACATCTCTGGGAAAGCACAAATCCCCAGTGCTGTAGTGCCTGTGAATAGCCTGCCAAAGAAACGTAAAGGTCAGCAACATCTTTCGGGGCTGTCCCCCTCCTTGTAGGAGGAATAGCCAGACGTTTGCCTTTTCGGAAACAGGCTCTGCCGAGAACGAGCACCCTGAGATATGACATCTCTGGGAAAGCACAGATCCCCAGTGCTGTTGTGCCTGTGAATAGGCTGCCAAGGGAGGATGAAGACCAGCAACTGCTTTCAGGGCTATCACCTTCCTTGTAGAAGGAATAGCCAGACGATTGCCTTTTCGGAATCAGGCTCTGCCGAGAACGAGTACCATGAGATATGACATCTCTGGGAAAGTACAGATCCCCAGTGCTGTTGTGCCTGTGAACAGGCTGACAAGGGAGGGTGAAGACCAGCAACTGCTTTCAGGGCTGGCACATTCCTTGTAGGAGAAGGAGCCGGACGTTTCCCTTTTCTGAAACAGGCTCTGCCGAGAACGAGCACCATGAGATATGACATCTCTGGGAAAGCACAGATCCCCTGTGCTGTTGTGCCTGTGAATAGCCTGCCAAGGAAACGTAAAGATCAGCAACATCTTTCAGGGCTATCACATTCCTTGTAGGAGAGATAGCCAGACGTTTGCCTTTTCGAAATCAGGCTCTGCCGAGAACGAGCACCATGAGATATGACATCTCTGGGAAAGCACAGATCCCCAGTGCTGTTGTGCCTGTGAGTAGCCTACAAGGGGAGGTGAACACCAGCAATATCTTTCAGGGCTCTCTCCTTCCCTGTAGGAGAAATAGCCAGACGTTTGCCTTTTCGGAAACAGGCTCTGCCGAGAACGAGCACCATGAGATATGACATCTCTGGGAAAGCACAAATCCCCAGTGCTGTTGTGCCTGTGAATAGGCTGCCAAGGGAGGATGAAGACCAGCAACAGCTTTCAGGGCTGGCACATTCCTTGTGGGAGAAGGAGCTGGACGTTTGCCTTTTGGGAATCAGGCTCTGCCGAGAACGAGCACCATGAGATATGACATCTCTGGGAAAGCACAGATCCCCAGTGCTGTTGTGCCTGTGAATAGCGTTCCTAGGGAGGATGAAGACCAGCAACAGATTTCAGGGCTGGCACATTCCTTGTAGGAGGAATAGCCAGACGTTTGCCTTTTCGGAAACAGGCTCTGCCGAGAACGAGCACCCTGAGATATGACATCTCTGGGAAAGCACAGATCCCCAGTGCTGTAGTGCCTGTGAACAGGCTGACAAGGGAGGGTGAAGACCAGCAACTGCTTTCAGGGCTGGCACATTCCTTGTGGGAGAAGGAGCAGGACGTTTGCCTTTTCGGAAACAGGCTCTGCCGAGAACGAGCACCATGAGATCTTCAACCTAGCATAAAGCCAAGATCCCCAGTGCTGTTGTGCCTGTGAATAGGCTGCCAAGGGAGGATGAAGACCAGCAACAGATTTCAGGGCTGGCACATTCCTTGTAGGAGGAGAAGCCAGACGTTTGCCTTTTGGGAATCAGGCTCTGCCGAGAACGAGCACCATGAGATATGACATCTCTGGGAAAGCACAAATCCCCAGTGCTGTAGTGCCTGTGAATAGCCTGCCAAAGAAACGTAAAGGTCAGCAACATCTTTCGGGGCTGTCCCCCTCCTTGTAGGAGGAATAGCCAGACGTTTGCCTTTTCGGAAACAGGCTCTGCCGAGAACGAGCACCCTGAGATATGACATCTCTGGGAAAGCACAGATCCCCAGTGCTGTTGTGCCTGTGAATAGGCTGCCAAGGGAGGATGAAGACCAGCAACTGCTTTCAGGGCTATCACCTTCCTTGTAGAAGGAATAGCCAGACGATTGCCTTTTCGGAATCAGGCTCTGCCGAGAACGAGTACCATGAGATATGACATCTCTGGGAAAGTACAGATCCCCAGTGCTGTTGTGCCTGTGAACAGGCTGACAAGGGAGGGTGAAGACCAGCAACTGCTTTCAGGGCTGGCACATTCCTTGTAGGAGAAGGAGCCGGACGTTTCCCTTTTCTGAAACAGGCTCTGCCGAGAACGAGCACCATGAGATATGACATCTCTGGGAAAGCACAAATCCCCAGTGCTGTAGTGCCTGTGAATAGCCTGCCAAGGACAGGTAAAGGTCAGCAACATCTTTCGGGGCTGTCCCCCTCCTTGTAGGAGGAATAGCCAGACGTTTGCCTTTTCGGAAACAGGCTCTGCCGAGAACGAGCACCATGAGATATGACATCTCTGGGAAAGCACAGATCCCCAGTGCTGTTGTGCCTGTGAATAGCCTGCCAAGGGAGGATGAAGACCAGCAACAGCTTTCAGGGCTGGCACATTCCTTGTGGGAGAAGGAGCTGGACGTTTGCCTTTTGGGAATCAGGCTCTGCCGAGAACGAGCACCATGAGATATGACATCTCTGGGAAAGCACAGATCCCCTGTGCTGTTGTGCCTGTGAATAGCGTTCCTAGGGAGGATGAAGACCAGCAACAGCTTTCAGGGCTGCCTCATTCCTTGTGGGAGAAGGAGCTGGACGTTTGCCTTTTGGGAATCAGGCTCTGCCGAGAACGAGCACCATGAGATATGACATCTCTGGGAAAGCACAGATCCCCAGTGCTGTTGTGCCTGTGAATAGCGTTCCTAGGGAGGATGAAGACCAGCAACAGCTTTCAGGGCTGGCACATTCCTTGTAGGAGGAATAGCCAGACGTTTGCCTTTTCGGAAACAGGCTCTGCCGAGAACGAGTACCATGAGATATGACATCTCTGGGAAAGCACAGATCCCCTGTGCTGTTGTGCCTGTGAATAGCCTGCCAAGGAAACGTAAAGATCAGCAACATCTTTCAGGGCTATCACATTCCTTGTAGGAGAGATAGCCAGACGTTTGCCTTTTCGAAATCAGGCTCTGCCGAGAACGAGCACCATGAGATATGACATCTCTGGGAAAGCACAGATCCCCAGTGCTGTTGTGCCTGTGAATAGGCTGCCAAGGGAGGATGAAGACCAGCAACAGCTTTCAGGGCTGGCACATTCCTTGTGGGAGAAGGAGCTGGACGTTTGCCTTTTGGGAATCAGGCTCTGCCGAGAACGAGCACCATGAGATATGACATCTCTGGGAAAGCACAGATCCCCAGTGCTGTTGTGCCTGTGAATAGCGTTCCTAGGGAGGATGAAGACCAGCAACAGCTTTCAGGGCTGGCACATTCCTTGTAGGAGGAATAGCCAGACGTTTGCCTTTTCGGAAACAGGCTCTGCCGAGAACGAGCACCCTGAGATATGACATCTCTGGGAAAGCACAGATCCCCAGTGCTGTAGTGCCTGTGAACAGGCTGACAAGGGAGGGTGAAGACCAGCAACTGCTTTCAGGGCTGGCACATTCCTTGTGGGAGAAGGAGCAGGACGTTTGCCTTTTCGGAAACAGGCTCTGCCGAGAACGAGCACCATGAGATCTTCAACCTAGCATAAAGCCAAGATCCCCAGTGCTGTTGTGCCTGTGAATAGGCTGCCAAGGGAGGATGAAGACCAGCAACAGATTTCAGGGCTGGCACATTCCTTGTAGGAGGAGAAGCCGGACGTTTGCCTTTTCGGAATCAGGCTCTGCCGAGAACAAGCACCATGAGATATGACATCTCTGGGAAAGCACAAATCCCCAGTGCTGTAGTGCCTGTGAATAGCCTGCCAAAGAAACGTAAAGGTCAGCAACATCTTTCGGGGCTGTCCCCCTCCTTGTAGGAGGAATAGCCAGACGTTTGCCTTTTCGGAAACAGGCTCTGCCGAGAACGAGCACCCTGAGATATGACATCTCTGGGAAAGCACAGATCCCCAGTGCTGTTGTGCCTGTGAATAGGCTGCCAAGGGAGGATGAAGACCAGCAACTGCTTTCAGGGCTATCACCTTCCTTGTAGAAGGAATAGCCAGACGATTGCCTTTTCGGAATCAGGCTCTGCCGAGAACGAGTACCATGAGATATGACATCTCTGGGAAAGTACAGATCCCCAGTGCTGTTGTGCCTGTGAACAGGCTGACAAGGGAGGGTGAAGACCAGCAACTGCTTTCAGGGCTGGCACATTCCTTGTAGGAGAAGGAGCCGGACGTTTCCCTTTTCTGAAACAGGCTCTGCCGAGAACGAGCACCATGAGATATGACATCTCTGGGAAAGCACAAATCCCCAGTGCTGTAGTGCCTGTGATTAGCCTGCCAAGGGAGGATGAAGACCAGCAACAGCTTTCAGGGCTGGCACATTCCTTGTGGGAGAAGGAGCTGGACGTTTGCCTTTTGGGAATCAGGCTCTGCCGAGAACGAGCACCATGAGATATGACATCTCTGGGAAAGCACAGATCCCCAGTGCTGTTGTGCCTGTGAATAGCGTTCCTAGGGAGGATGAAGACCAGCAACAGCTTTCAGGGCTGCCTCATTCCTTGTGGGAGAAGGAGCTGGACGTTTGCCTTTTGGGAATCAGGCTCTGCCGAGAACGAGCACCATGAGATATGACATCTCTGGGAAAGCACAGATCCCCAGTGCTGTTGTGCCTGTGAATAGCGTTCCTAGGGAGGATGAAGACCAGCAACAGCTTTCAGGGCTGGCACATTCCTTGTAGGAGGAATAGCCAGACGTTTGCCTTTTCGGAAACAGGCTCTGCCGAGAACGAGCACCCTGAGATATGACATCTCTGGGAAAGCACAGATCCCCAGTGCTGTAGTGCCTGTGAACAGGCTGACAAGGGAGGGTGAAGACCAGCAACTGCTTTCAGGGCTGCCACATTCCTTGTGGGAGAAGGAGCCGGACGTTTGCCTTTTCGGAAACAGACTCTGCCGAGAACGAGTACCATGAGATATGACATCTCTGGGAAAGCACAGATCCCCTGTGCTGTTGTGCCTGTGAATAGCGTTCCTAGGGAGGATGAAGACCAGCAACAGCTTTCAGGGCTGGCACATTCCTTGTAGGAGGAATAGCCAGACGTTTGCCTTTTCGGAAACAGGCTCTGCCGAGAACGAGCACCCTGAGATATGACATCTCTGGGAAAGCACAGATCCCCAGTGCTGTAGTGCCTGTGAACAGGCTGACAAGGGAGGGTGAAGACCAGCAACTGCTTTCAGGGCTGGCACATTCCTTGTGGGAGAAGGAGCAGGACGTTTGCCTTTTCGGAAACAGGCTCTGCCGAGAACGAGCACCATGAGATCTTCAACCTAGCATAAAGCCAAGATCCCCAGTGCTGTTGTGCCTGTGAATAGGCTGCCAAGGGAGGATGAAGACCAGCAACAGATTTCAGGGCTGGCACATTCCTTGTAGGAGGAGAAGCCAGACGTTTGCCTTTTCGGAATCAGGCTCTGCCGAGAACGAGCACCATGAGATATGACATCTCTGGGAAAGCACAAATCCCCAGTGCTGTAGTGCCTGTGAATAGCCTGCCAAAGAAACGTAAAGGTCAGCAACATCTTTCGGGGCTGTCCCCCTCCTTGTAGGAGGAATAGCCAGACGTTTGCCTTTTCGGAAACAGGCTCTGCCGAGAACGAGCACCCTGAGATATGACATCTCTGGGAAAGCACAGATCCCCAGTGCTGTTGTGCCTGTGAATAGGCTGCCAAGGGAGGATGAAGACCAGCAACTGCTTTCAGGGCTATCACCTTCCTTGTAGAAGGAATAGCCAGACGATTGCCTTTTCGGAATCAGGCTCTGCCGAGAACGAGTACCATGAGATATGACATCTCTGGGAAAGTACAGATCCCCAGTGCTGTTGTGCCTGTGAACAGGCTGACAAGGGAGGGTGAAGACCAGCAACTGCTTTCAGGGCTGGCACATTCCTTGTAGGAGAAGGAGCCGGACGTTTCCCTTTTCGGAAACAGGCTCTGCCGAGAACGAGCACCATGAGATATGACATCTCTGGGAAAGCACAGATCCCCAGTGCTGTTGTGCCTGTGAATAGCCTGCCAAGGGAGGATGAAGACCAGCAACAGCTTTCAGGGCTGGCACATTCCTTGTGGGAGAAGGAGCTGGACGTTTGCCTTTTGGGAATCAGGCTCTGCCGAGAACGAGCACCATGAGATATGACATCTCTGGGAAAGCACAGATCCCCTGTGCTGTTGTGCCTGTGAATAGCGTTCCTAGGGAGGATGAAGACCAGCAACAGCTTTCAGGGCTGCCTCATTCCTTGTGGGAGAAGGAGCTGGACGTTTGCCTTTTGGGAATCAGGCTCTGCCGAGAACGAGCACCATGAGATATGACATCTCTGGGAAAGCACAGATCCCCAGTGCTGTTGTGCCTGTGAATAGCGTTCCTAGGGAGGATGAAGACCAGCAACAGCTTTCAGGGCTGGCACATTCCTTGTAGGAGGAATAGCCAGACGTTTGCCTTTTCGGAAACAGGCTCTGCCGAGAACGAGTACCATGAGATATGACATCTCTGGGAAAGCACAGATCCCCTGTGCTGTTGTGCCTGTGAATAGCCTGCCAAGGAAACGTAAAGATCAGCAACATCTTTCAGGGCTATCACATTCCTTGTAGGAGAGATAGCCAGACGTTTGCCTTTTCGAAATCAGGCTCTGCCGAGAACGAGCACCATGAGATATGACATCTCTGGGAAAGCACAGATCCCCAGTGCTGTTGTGCCTGTGAGTAGCCTACAAGGGGAGGTGAACACCAGCAATATCTTTCAGGGCTCTCTCCTTCCCTGTAGGAGAAATAGCCAGACGTTTGCCTTTTCGGAAACAGGCTCTGCCGAGAACGAGCACCATGAGATATGACATCTCTGGGAAAGCACAAATCCCCAGTGCTGTTGTGCCTGTGAATAGGCTGCCAAGGGAGGATGAAGACCAGCAACAGCTTTCAGGGCTGGCACATTCCTTGTGGGAGAAGGAGCTGGACGTTTGCCTTTTGGGAATCAGGCTCTGCCGAGAACGAGCACCATGAGATATGACATCTCTGGGAAAGCACAGATCCCCAGTGCTGTTGTGCCTGTGAATAGCGTTCCTAGGGAGGATGAAGACCAGCAACAGCTTTCAGGGCTGGCACATTCCTTGTAGGAGGAATAGCCAGACGTTTGCCTTTTCGGAAACAGGCTCTGCCGAGAACGAGCACCCTGAGATATGACATCTCTGGGAAAGCACAGATCCCCAGTGCTGTAGTGCCTGTGAACAGGCTGACAAGGGAGGGTGAAGACCAGCAACTGCTTTCAGGGCTGGCACATTCCTTGTGGGAGAAGGAGCAGGACGTTTGCCTTTTCGGAAACAGGCTCTGCCGAGAACGAGCACCATGAGATCTTCAACCTAGCATAAAGCCAAGATCCCCAGTGCTGTTGTGCCTGTGAATAGGCTGCCAAGGGAGGATGAAGACCAGCAACAGATTTCAGGGCTGGCACATTCCTTGTAGGAGGAGAAGCCGGACGTTTGCCTTTTCGGAATCAGGCTCTGCCGAGAACAAGCACCATGAGATATGACATCTCTGGGAAAGCACAAATCCCCAGTGCTGTAGTGCCTGTGAATAGCCTGCCAAAGAAACGTAAAGGTCAGCAACATCTTTCGGGGCTGTCCCCCTCCTTGTAGGAGGAATAGCCAGACGTTTGCCTTTTCGGAAACAGGCTCTGCCGAGAACGAGCACCCTGAGATATGACATCTCTGGGAAAGCACAGATCCCCAGTGCTGTTGTGCCTGTGAATAGGCTGCCAAGGGAGGATGAAGACCAGCAACTGCTTTCAGGGCTATCACCTTCCTTGTAGAAGGAATAGCCAGACGATTGCCTTTTCGGAATCAGGCTCTGCCGAGAACGAGTACCATGAGATATGACATCTCTGGGAAAGTACAGATCCCCAGTGCTGTTGTGCCTGTGAACAGGCTGACAAGGGAGGGTGAAGACCAGCAACTGCTTTCAGGGCTGGCACATTCCTTGTAGGAGAAGGAGCCGGACGTTTCCCTTTTCTGAAACAGGCTCTGCCGAGAACGAGCACCATGAGATATGACATCTCTGGGAAAGCACAAATCCCCAGTGCTGTAGTGCCTGTGATTAGCCTGCCAAGGGAGGATGAAGACCAGCAACAGCTTTCAGGGCTGGCACATTCCTTGTGGGAGAAGGAGCTGGACGTTTGCCTTTTGGGAATCAGGCTCTGCCGAGAACGAGCACCATGAGATATGACATCTCTGGGAAAGCACAGATCCCCAGTGCTGTTGTGCCTGTGAATAGCGTTCCTAGGGAGGATGAAGACCAGCAACAGCTTTCAGGGCTGCCTCATTCCTTGTGGGAGAAGGAGCTGGACGTTTGCCTTTTGGGAATCAGGCTCTGCCGAGAACGAGCACCATGAGATATGACATCTCTGGGAAAGCACAGATCCCCAGTGCTGTTGTGCCTGTGAATAGCGTTCCTAGGGAGGATGAAGACCAGCAACAGCTTTCAGGGCTGGCACATTCCTTGTAGGAGGAATAGCCAGACGTTTGCCTTTTCGGAAACAGGCTCTGCCGAGAACGAGCACCATGAGATATGACATCTCTGGGAAAGCACAGATCCCCAGTGCTGTAGTGCCTGTGAACAGGCTGACAAGGGAGGGTGAAGACCAGCAACTGCTTTCAGGGCTGCCACATTCCTTGTGGGAGAAGGAGCCGGACGTTTGCCTTTTCGGAAACAGACTCTGCCGAGAACGAGTACCATGAGATATGACATCTCTGGGAAAGCACAGATCCCCTGTGCTGTTGTGCCTGTGAATAGCGTTCCTAGGGAGGATGAAGACCAGCAACAGCTTTCAGGGCTGGCACATTCCTTGTAGGAGGAATAGCCAGACGTTTGCCTTTTCGGAAACAGGCTCTGCCGAGAACGAGCACCCTGAGATATGACATCTCTGGGAAAGCACAGATCCCCAGTGCTGTAGTGCCTGTGAACAGGCTGACAAGGGAGGGTGAAGACCAGCAACTGCTTTCAGGGCTGGCACATTCCTTGTGGGAGAAGGAGCAGGACGTTTGCCTTTTCGGAAACAGGCTCTGCCGAGAACGAGCACCATGAGATCTTCAACCTAGCATAAAGCCAAGATCCCCAGTGCTGTTGTGCCTGTGAATAGGCTGCCAAGGGAGGATGAAGACCAGCAACAGATTTCAGGGCTGGCACATTCCTTGTAGGAGGAGAAGCCAGACGTTTGCCTTTTCGGAATCAGGCTCTGCCGAGAACGAGCACCATGAGATATGACATCTCTGGGAAAGCACAAATCCCCAGTGCTGTAGTGCCTGTGAATAGCCTGCCAAAGAAACGTAAAGGTCAGCAACATCTTTCGGGGCTGTCCCCCTCCTTGTAGGAGGAATAGCCAGACGTTTGCCTTTTCGGAAACAGGCTCTGCCGAGAACGAGCACCCTGAGATATGACATCTCTGGGAAAGCACAGATCCCCAGTGCTGTTGTGCCTGTGAATAGGCTGCCAAGGGAGGATGAAGACCAGCAACTGCTTTCAGGGCTATCACCTTCCTTGTAGAAGGAATAGCCAGACGATTGCCTTTTCGGAATCAGGCTCTGCCGAGAACGAGTACCATGAGATATGACATCTCTGGGAAAGTACAGATCCCCAGTGCTGTTGTGCCTGTGAACAGGCTGACAGGGGAGGGTGAAGACCAGCAACTGCTTTCAGGGCTGGCACATTCCTTGTAGGAGAAGGAGCCGGACGTTTCCCTTTTCTGAAACAGGCTCTGCCGAGAACGAGCACCATGAGATATGACATCTCTGGGAAAGCACAAATCCCCAGTGCTGTAGTGCCTGTGAATAGCCTGCCAAGGACAGGTAAAGGTCAGCAACATCTTTCGGGGCTGTCCCCCTCCTTGTAGGAGGAATAGCCAGACGTTTGCCTTTTGGGAATCAGGCTCTGCCGAGAACGAGCACCATGAGATATGACATCTCTGGGAAAGCACAGATCCCCAGTGCTGTTGTGCCTGTGAATAGCCTGCCAAGGGAGGATGAAGACCAGCAACAGCTTTCAGGGCTGGCACATTCCTTGTGGGAGAAGGAGCTGGACGTTTGCCTTTTGGGAATCAGGCTCTGCCGAGAACGAGCACCATGAGATATGACATCTCTGGGAAAGCACAGATCCCCTGTGCTGTTGTGCCTGTGAATAGCGTTCCTAGGGAGGATGAAGACCAGCAACAGCTTTCAGGGCTGCCTCATTCCTTGTGGGAGAAGGAGCTGGACGTTTGCCTTTTGGGAATCAGGCTCTGCCGAGAACGAGCACCATGAGATATGACATCTCTGGGAAAGCACAGATCCCCAGTGCTGTTGTGCCTGTGAATAGCGTTCCTAGGGAGGATGAAGACCAGCAACAGCTTTCAGGGCTGGCACATTCCTTGTAGGAGGAATAGCCAGACGTTTGCCTTTTCGGAAACAGGCTCTGCCGAGAACGAGCACCCTGAGATATGACATCTCTGGGAAAGCACAGATCCCCAGTGCTGTAGTGCCTGTGAACAGGCTGACAAGGGAGGGTGAAGACCAGCAACTGCTTTCAGGGCTGGCACATTCCTTGTGGGAGAAGGAGCAGGACGTTTGCCTTTTCGGAAACAGGCTCTGCCGAGAACGAGCACCATGAGATCTTCAACCTAGCATAAAGCCAAGATCCCCAGTGCTGTTGTGCCTGTGAATAGGCTGCCAAGGGAGGATGAAGACCAGCAACAGATTTCAGGGCTGGCACATTCCTTGTAGGAGGAGAAGCCGGACGTTTGCCTTTTCGGAATCAGGCTCTGCCGAGAACAAGCACCATGAGATATGACATCTCTGGGAAAGCACAAATCCCCAGTGCTGTAGTGCCTGTGAATAGCCTGCCAAAGAAACGTAAAGGTCAGCAACATCTTTCGGGGCTGTCCCCCTCCTTGTAGGAGGAATAGCCAGACGTTTGCCTTTTCGGAAACAGGCTCTGCCGAGAACGAGCACCCTGAGATATGACATCTCTGGGAAAGCACAGATCCCCAGTGCTGTTGTGCCTGTGAATAGGCTGCCAAGGGAGGATGAAGACCAGCAACTGCTTTCAGGGCTATCACCTTCCTTGTAGAAGGAATAGCCAGACGATTGCCTTTTCGGAATCAGGCTCTGCCGAGAACGAGTACCATGAGATATGACATCTCTGGGAAAGTACAGATCCCCAGTGCTGTTGTGCCTGTGAACAGGCTGACAAGGGAGGGTGAAGACCAGCAACTGCTTTCAGGGCTGGCACATTCCTTGTAGGAGAAGGAGCCGGACGTTTCCCTTTTCTGAAACAGGCTCTGCCGAGAACGAGCACCATGAGATATGACATCTCTGGGAAAGCACAAATCCCCAGTGCTGTAGTGCCTGTGATTAGCCTGCCAAGGGAGGATGAAGACCAGCAACAGCTTTCAGGGCTGGCACATTCCTTGTGGGAGAAGGAGCTGGACGTTTGCCTTTTGGGAATCAGGCTCTGCCGAGAACGAGCACCATGAGATATGACATCTCTGGGAAAGCACAGATCCCCAGTGCTGTTGTGCCTGTGAATAGCGTTCCTAGGGAGGATGAAGACCAGCAACAGCTTTCAGGGCTGCCTCATTCCTTGTGGGAGAAGGAGCTGGACGTTTGCCTTTTGGGAATCAGGCTCTGCCGAGAACGAGCACCATGAGATATGACATCTCTGGGAAAGCACAGATCCCCAGTGCTGTTGTGCCTGTGAATAGCGTTCCTAGGGAGGATGAAGACCAGCAACAGCTTTCAGGGCTGGCACATTCCTTGTAGGAGGAATAGCCAGACGTTTGCCTTTTCGGAAACAGGCTCTGCCGAGAACGAGCACCCTGAGATATGACATCTCTGGGAAAGCACAGATCCCCAGTGCTGTAGTGCCTGTGAACAGGCTGACAAGGGAGGGTGAAGACCAGCAACTGCTTTCAGGGCTGCCACATTCCTTGTGGGAGAAGGAGCCGGACGTTTGCCTTTTCGGAAACAGACTCTGCCGAGAACGAGTACCATGAGATATGACATCTCTGGGAAAGCACAGATCCCCTGTGCTGTTGTGCCTGTGAATAGCGTTCCTAGGGAGGATGAAGACCAGCAACAGCTTTCAGGGCTGGCACATTCCTTGTAGGAGGAATAGCCAGACGTTTGCCTTTTCGGAAACAGGCTCTGCCGAGAACGAGCACCCTGAGATATGACATCTCTGGGAAAGCACAGATCCCCAGTGCTGTAGTGCCTGTGAACAGGCTGACAAGGGAGGGTGAAGACCAGCAACTGCTTTCAGGGCTGGCACATTCCTTGTGGGAGAAGGAGCAGGACGTTTGCCTTTTCGGAAACAGGCTCTGCCGAGAACGAGCACCATGAGATCTTCAACCTAGCATAAAGCCAAGATCCCCAGTGCTGTTGTGCCTGTGAATAGGCTGCCAAGGGAGGATGAAGACCAGCAACAGATTTCAGGGCTGGCACATTCCTTGTAGGAGGAGAAGCCAGACGTTTGCCTTTTCGGAATCAGGCTCTGCCGAGAACGAGCACCATGAGATATGACATCTCTGGGAAAGCACAAATCCCCAGTGCTGTAGTGCCTGTGAATAGCCTGCCAAAGAAACGTAAAGGTCAGCAACATCTTTCGGGGCTGTCCCCCTCCTTGTAGGAGGAATAGCCAGACGTTTGCCTTTTCGGAAACAGGCTCTGCCGAGAACGAGCACCCTGAGATATGACATCTCTGGGAAAGCACAGATCCCCAGTGCTGTTGTGCCTGTGAATAGGCTGCCAAGGGAGGATGAAGACCAGCAACTGCTTTCAGGGCTATCACCTTCCTTGTAGAAGGAATAGCCAGACGATTGCCTTTTCGGAATCAGGCTCTGCCGAGAACGAGTACCATGAGATATGACATCTCTGGGAAAGTACAGATCCCCAGTGCTGTTGTGCCTGTGAACAGGCTGACAAGGGAGGGTGAAGACCAGCAACTGCTTTCAGGGCTGGCACATTCCTTGTAGGAGAAGGAGCCGGACGTTTCCCTTTTCTGAAACAGGCTCTGCCGAGAACGAGCACCATGAGATATGACATCTCTGGGAAAGCACAAATCCCCAGTGCTGTAGTGCCTGTGAATAGCCTGCCAAGGACAGGTAAAGGTCAGCAACATCTTTCGGGGCTGTCCCCCTCCTTGTAGGAGGAATAGCCAGACGTTTGCCTTTTGGGAATCAGGCTCTGCCGAGAACGAGCACCATGAGATATGACATCTCTGGGAAAGCACAGATCCCCAGTGCTGTTGTGCCTGTGAATAGCCTGCCAAGGGAGGATGAAGACCAGCAACAGCTTTCAGGGCTGGCACATTCCTTGTGGGAGAAGGAGCTGGACGTTTGCCTTTTGGGAATCAGGCTCTGCCGAGAACGAGCACCATGAGATATGACATCTCTGGGAAAGCACAGATCCCCTGTGCTGTTGTGCCTGTGAATAGCGTTCCTAGGGAGGATGAAGACCAGCAACAGCTTTCAGGGCTGCCTCATTCCTTGTGGGAGAAGGAGCTGGACGTTTGCCTTTTGGGAATCAGGCTCTGCCGAGAACGAGCACCATGAGATATGACATCTCTGGGAAAGCACAGATCCCCAGTGCTGTTGTGCCTGTGAATAGCGTTCCTAGGGAGGATGAAGACCAGCAACAGCTTTCAGGGCTGGCACATTCCTTGTAGGAGGAATAGCCAGACGTTTGCCTTTTCGGAAACAGGCTCTGCCGAGAACGAGTACCATGAGATATGACATCTCTGGGAAAGCACAGATCCCCTGTGCTGTTGTGCCTGTGAATAGCCTGCCAAGGAAACGTAAAGATCAGCAAAATCTTTCAGGGCTATCACATTCCTTGTAGGAGAGATAGCCAGACGTTTGCCTTTTCGAAATCAGGCTCTGCCGAGAACGAGCACCATGAGATATGACATCTCTGGGAAAGCACAGATCCCCAGTGCTGTTGTGCCTGTGAGTAGCCTACAAGGGGAGGTGAACACCAGCAATATCTTTCAGGGCTCTCTCCTTCCCTGTAGGAGAAATAGCCAGACGTTTGCCTTTTCGGAAACAGGCTCTGCCGAGAACGAGCACCATGAGATATGACATCTCTGGGAAAGCACAAATCCCCAGTGCTGTTGTGCCTGTGAATAGGCTGCCAAGGGAGGATGAAGACCAGCAACAGCTTTCAGGGCTGGCACATTCCTTGTGGGAGAAGGAGCTGGACGTTTGCCTTTTGGGAATCAGGCTCTGCCGAGAACGAGCACCATGAGATATGACATCTCTGGGAAAGCACAGATCCCCAGTGCTGTTGTGCCTGTGAATAGCGTTCCTAGGGAGGATGAAGACCAGCAACAGCTTTCAGGGCTGGCACATTCCTTGTAGGAGGAATAGCCAGACGTTTGCCTTTTCGGAAACAGGCTCTGCCGAGAACGAGCACCCTGAGATATGACATCTCTGGGAAAGCACAGATCCCCAGTGCTGTAGTGCCTGTGAACAGGCTGACAAGGGAGGGTGAAGACCAGCAACTGCTTTCAGGGCTGGCACATTCCTTGTGGGAGAAGGAGCAGGACGTTTGCCTTTTCGGAAACAGGCTCTGCCGAGAACGAGCACCATGAGATCTTCAACCTAGCATAAAGCCAAGATCCCCAGTGCTGTTGTGCCTGTGAATAGGCTGCCAAGGGAGGATGAAGACCAGCAACAGATTTCAGGGCTGGCACATTCCTTGTAGGAGGAGAAGCCGGACGTTTGCCTTTTCGGAATCAGGCTCTGCCGAGAACAAGCACCATGAGATATGACATCTCTGGGAAAGCACAAATCCCCAGTGCTGTAGTGCCTGTGAATAGCCTGCCAAAGAAACGTAAAGGTCAGCAACATCTTTCGGGGCTGTCCCCCTCCTTGTAGGAGGAATAGCCAGACGTTTGCCTTTTCGGAAACAGGCTCTGCCGAGAACGAGCACCATGAGATATGACATCTCTGGGAAAGCACAGATCCCCAGTGCTGTTGTGCCTGTGAATAGGCTGCCAAGGGAGGATGAAGACCAGCAACTGCTTTCAGGGCTATCACCTTCCTTGTAGAAGGAATAGCCAGACGATTGCCTTTTCGGAATCAGGCTCTGCCGAGAACGAGTACCATGAGATATGACATCTCTGGGAAAGTACAGATCCCCAGTGCTGTTGTGCCTGTGAACAGGCTGACAAGGGAGGGTGAAGACCAGCAACTGCTTTCAGGGCTGGCACATTCCTTGTAGGAGAAGGAGCCGGACGTTTCCCTTTTCTGAAACAGGCTCTGCCGAGAACGAGCACCATGAGATATGACATCTCTGGGAAAGCACAAATCCCCAGTGCTGTAGTGCCTGTGATTAGCCTGCCAAGGGAGGATGAAGACCAGCAACAGCTTTCAGGGCTGGCACATTCCTTGTGGGAGAAGGAGCTGGACGTTTGCCTTTTGGGAATCAGGCTCTGCCGAGAACGAGCACCATGAGATATGACATCTCTGGGAAAGCACAGATCCCCAGTGCTGTTGTGCCTGTGAATAGCGTTCCTAGGGAGGATGAAGACCAGCAACAGCTTTCAGGGCTGGCACATTCCTTGTAGGAGGAATAGCCAGACGTTTGCCTTTTCGGAAACAGGCTCTGCCGAGAACGAGCACCCTGAGATATGACATCTCTGGGAAAGCACAGATCCCCAGTGCTGTAGTGCCTGTGAACAGGCTGACAAGGGAGGGTGAAGACCAGCAACTGCTTTCAGGGCTGCCACATTCCTTGTGGGAGAAGGAGCCGGACGTTTGCCTTTTCGGAAACAGACTCTGCCGAGAACGAGTACCATGAGATATGACATCTCTGGGAAAGCACAGATCCCCTGTGCTGTTGTGCCTGTGAATAGCCTGCCAAGGAAACGTAAAGATCAGCAACATCTTTCAGGGCTATCACGTTCCTTGTAGGAGAGATAGCCAGACGTTTGCCTTTTCGAAATCAGGCTCTGCCAAGAACGAGCACCATGAGATATGACATCTCTGGGAAAGCACAGATCCCCAGTGCTGTTGTGCCTGTGAGTAGCCTACCAAGGGGAGGTGAACACCAGCAATATCTTTCAGGGCTCTCTCCTTCCCTGTAGGAGAAATAGCCAGACGTTTGCCTATTCGGAAACAGGCTCTGCCGAGAACGAGCACCATGAGATATGACATCTCTGGGAAAGCACAAATCCCCAGTGCTGTTGTGCCTGTGAATAGGCTGCCAAGGGAGGATGAAGACCAGCAACAGCTTTCAGGGCTGGCACATTCCTTGTGGGAGAAGGAGCTGGACGTTTGCCTTTTGGGAATCAGGCTCTGCCGAGAACGAGCCCCATGAGATATGACATCTCTGGGAAAGCACAGATCCCCAGTGCTGTTGTGCCTGTGAATAGCGTTCCTAGGGAGGATGAAGACCAGCAACAGCTTTCAGGGCTGCCTCATTCCTTGTGGGAGAAGGAGCCGGACGTTTGCCTTTTCTGAAACAGGCTCTGCCGAGAACGAGTACCATGAGATATGACATCTCTGGGAAAGCACAGATCCCCAGTGCTGTTGTGCCTCTGAATAGCCTGCCAAAGAAACGTAAAGGTCAGCAACATCTTTCGGGGCTGTCCCCCTCCTTGTAGGAGGAATAGCCAGACGTTTGCCTTTTCGGAAACAGGCTCTGCCGAGAACGAGCACCCTGAGATATGACATCTCTGGGAAAGCACAGATCCCCAGTGCTGTTGTGCCTGTGAATAGGCTGCCAAGGGAGGATGAAGACCAGCAACTGCTTTCAGGGCTATCACCTTCCTTGTAGAAGGAATAGCCAGACGATTGCCTTTTCGGAATCAGGCTCTGCCGAGAACGAGTACCATGAGATATGACATCTCTGGGAAAGTACAGATCCCCAGTGCTGTTGTGCCTGTGAACAGGCTGACAAGGGAGGGTGAAGACCAGCAACTGCTTTCAGGGCTGGCACATTCCTTGTAGGAGAAGGAGCCGGACGTTTCCCTTTTCTGAAACAGGCTCTGCCGAGAACGAGCACCATGAGATATGACATCTCTGGGAAAGCACAAATCCCCAGTGCTGTAGTGCCTGTGAACAGGCTGACAAGGGAGGATGAAGACCAGCAACAGCTTTCAGGGCTGGCACATTCCTTGTGGGAGAAGGAGCTGGACGTTTGCCTTTTGGGAATCAGGCTCTGCCGAGAACGAGCACCATGAGATATGACATCTCTGGGAAAGCACAGATCCCCAGTGCTGTTGTGCCTGTGAATAGCGTTCCTAGGGAGGATGAAGACCAGCAACAGCTTTCAGGGCTGCCTCATTCCTTGTGGGAGAAGGAGCTGGACGTTTGCCTTTTGGGAATCAGGCTCTGCCGAGAACGAGCACCATGAGATATGACATCTCTGGGAAAGCACAGATCCCCAGTGCTGTTGTGCCTGTGAATAGCGTTCCTAGGGAGGATGAAGACCAGCAACAGCTTTCAGGGCTGGCACATTCCTTGTAGGAGGAATAGCCAGACGTTTGCCTTTTCGGAAACAGGCTCTGCCGAGAACGAGCACCCTGAGATATGACATCTCTGGGAAAGCACAGATCCCCAGTGCTGTTGTGCCTGTGAATAGCCCGCCAAGGGGAGCTGAACACCAGCAATATCTTTCAGGGCTCTCTCCTTCCTTGTAGGAGGAATAGCCAGACGTTTGCCTTTTCGGAAACAGGCTCTGCCGAGAACGAGCACCCTGAGATATGACATCTCTGGGAAAGCCCAGATCCCCAGTGCTGTTGTGCCTGTGAATAGGCTGCCAAGGGAGGATGAAGACCAGCAACAGATTTCAGGGCTGGCACATTCCTTGTAGGAGGAGAAGCCGGACGTTTGCCTTTTCGGAATCAGGCTCTGCCGAGAACAAGCACCATGAGATATGACATCTCTGGGAAAGCACAAATCCCCAGTGCTGTAGTGCCTGTGAATAGCCTGCCAAAGAAACGTAAAGGTCAGCAACATCTTTCGGGGCTGTCCCCCTCCTTGTAGGAGGAATAGCCAGACGTTTGCCTTTTCGGAAACAGGCTCTGCCGAGAACGAGCACCCTGAGATATGACATCTCTGGGACAGCACAAATCCCCAGAGCTGTTGTGCCTGTGAATAGCCTGCCAAGGAAAGGTAAAGGTCAGCAACATCTTTCGGGGCTGTCCCCCTCCTTGTAGGAGGAATAGCCAGACGTTTGCCTTTTCGGAAACAGGCTCTGCCGAGAACGAGCACCATGAGATATGACATCTCTGGGAAAGCACAAATCCCCAGAGCTGTAGTGCCTGTGAATAGCCTGCCAAGGAAAGATAAAGGTCAGCAACATCTTTCGGGGCTGTCCCCCTCCTTGTAGGAGGAATAGCCAGACGTTTGCCTTTTCGGAAACAGGCTCTGCCGAGAACGAGCACCCTGAGATATGACATCTCTGGGAAAGCCCAGATCCCCAGTGCTGTTGTGCCTGTGAATAGGCTGCCAAGGGAGGATGAAGACCAGCAACTGCTTTCAGGGCTGGCACATTCCTTGTGGGAGAAGGAGCCGGACGTTTGCCTTTTCGGAAACAGACCCTGCCGAGAACGAGCACCATGAGATATGACATCTCTGGGAAAGCACAGATCCCCAGTGCTGTTGTGCCTGTGAATAGCCCGCCAAGGGGAGCTGAACACCAGCAATATCTTTCAGGGCTCTCTCCTTCCTTGTAGGAGGAATAGCCAGACGTTTGCCTTTTCGGAAACAGGCTCTGCCGAGAACGAGCACCCTGAGATATGACATCTCTGGGAAAGCCCAGATCCCCTGTGCTGTTGTGCCTGTGAATAGCGTTCCTAGGGAGGATGAAGACCAGCAACAGCTTTCAGGGCTGCCTCATTCCTTGTGGGAGAAGGAGCTGGACGTTTGCCTTTTGGGAATCAGGCTCTGCCGAGAACGAGCACCATGAGATATGACATCTCTGGGAAAGCACAGATCCCCAGTGCTGTTGTGCCTGTGAATAGCGTTCCTAGGGAGGATGAAGACCAGCAACAGCTTTCAGGGCTGGCACATTCCTTGTAGGAGGAATAGCCAGACGTTTGCCTTTTCGGAAACAGGCTCTGCCGAGAACGAGCACCCTGAGATATGACATCTCTGGGAAAGCACAGATCCCCAGTGCTGTAGTGCCTGTGAACAGGCTGACAAGGGAGGGTGAAGACCAGCAACTGCTTTCAGGGCTGGCACATTCCTTGTGGGAGAAGGAGCCGGACGTTTGCCTTTTCTGAATCAGGCTCTGCCGAGAACGAGCCCCATGAGATATGACATCTCTGGGAAAGCACAAATACCCAGTGCTGTTGTGCCTGTGAATAGCGTTCCTAGGGAGGATGAAGACCAGCAACAGCTTTCAGGGCTGGCACATTCCTTGTAGCAGAAGGAGCCGGACGTTTCCCTTTTCTGAAACAGGCTCTGCCGAGAACGAGTACCATGAGATATGACATCTCTGGGAAAGCACAGATCCCCAGTGCTGTTGTGCCTCTGAATAGCCTGCCAAGGACAGGTAAAGATCAGCAACATCTTTCAGGGCTATCACATTCCTTGTAGGAGAGATAGCCAGACGTTTGCCTTTTCGAAATCAGGCTCTGCCGAGAACGAGCACCATGAGATATGACATCTCTGGGAAAGTACAGATCCCCAGTGCTGTTGTGCCTGTGAACAGGCTGACAAGGGAGGATGAAGACCAGCAACTGCTTTCAGGGCTGGCACATTCCTTGTGGGAGAAGGAGCAGGACGTTTGCCTTTTCGGAAACAGGCTCTGCCGAGAACGAGCACCATGAGATCTTCAACCTAGCATAAAGCCAAGATCCCCAGTGCTGTTGTGCCTGTGAATAGGCTGCCAAGGGAGGATGAAGACCAGCAACAGATTTCAGGGCTGGCACATTCCTTGTAGGAGGAGAAGCCGGACGTTTGCCTTTTCGGAATCAGGCTCTGCCGAGAACGAGCACCATGAGATATGACATCTCTGGGAAAGCACAAATCCCCAGTGCTGTTGCGCCTGTGAATAGCCTGCCAAAGAAACCTAAAGGTCAGCAACATCTTTCGGGGCTGTCCCCCTCCTTGTAGGAGGAATAGCCAGACGTTTGCCTTTTCGGAAACAGGCTCTGCCGAGAACAAGCACCATGAGATATGACATCTCTGGGAAAGCACAGATCCCCAGTGCTGTTGTGCCTGTGAATAGCCCGCCAAGGGGAGCTGAACACCAGCAATATCTTTCAGGGCTCTCTCCTTCCTTGTAGGAGGAATAGCCAGACGTTTGCCTTTTCGGAAACAGGCTCTGCCGAGAACGAGCACCATGAGATATGACATCTCTCGGAAAGCACAAATCCCCAGTGCTGTTGTGCCTGTGAATAGCCTGCCAAAGAAACGTAAAGGTCAGCAACATCTTTCGGGGCTGTCCCCCTCCTTGTAGGAGGAATAGCCAGACGTTTGCCTTTTCGGAAACAGGCTCTGCCGAGAACGAGCACCCTGAGATATGACATCTCTGGGAAAGCACAGATCCCCAGTGCTGTTGTGCCTGTGAATAGGCTGCCAAGGGAGGATGAAGACCAGCAACAGCTTTCAGGGCTGGCACATTCCTTGTGGGAGAAGGAGCTGGACGTTTGCCTTTTGCGAATCAGGCTCTGCCAAGAACGAGCACCATGAGATATGACATCTCTGGGAAAGCACAGATCCCCTGTGCTGTTGTGCCTGTGAATAGCGTTCCTAGGGAGGATGAAGACCAGCAACAGCTTTCAGGGCTGCCTCATTCCTTGTGGGAGAAGGAGCTGGACGTTTGCCTTTTGGGAATCAGGCTCTGCCGAGAACGAGCACCATGAGATATGACATCTCTGGGAAAGCACAGATCCCCAGTGCTGTTGTGCCTGTGAATAGCGTTCCTAGGGAGGATGAAGACCAGCAACAGCTTTCAGGGCTGGCACATTCCTTGTAGGAGGAATAGCCAGACGTTTGCCTTTTCGGAAACAGGCTCTGCCGAGAACGAGCACCCTGAGATATGACATCTCTGGGAAAGCACAGATCCCCAGTGCTGTTGTGCCTGTGAATAGCGTTCCTAGGGAGGGTGAAGACCAGCAACTGCTTTCAGGGCTGGCACATTCCTTGTGGGAGAAGGAGCCGGACGTTTGCCTTTTCGGAAACAGACTCTGCCGAGAACGAGTACCATGAGATATGACATCTCTGGGAAAGCACAGATCCCCTGTGCTGTTGTGCCTGTGAATAGCCTGCCAAGGAAACGTAAAGATCAGCAACATCTTTCAGGGCTATCACATTCCTTGTAGGAGAGATAGCCAGACGTTTGCCTTTTCGAAATCAGGCTCTGCCGAGAACGAGCAACATGAGATATGACATCTCTGGGAAAGCACAGATCCCCAGTGCTGTTGTGCCTGTGAGTAGCCTACCAAGGGGAGGTGAACACCAGCAATATCTTTCAGGGCTCTCTCCTTCCCTGTAGGAGAAATAGCCAGACGTTTGCCTTTTCGGAAACAGGCTCTGCCGAGAACGAGCACCATGAGATATGACATCTCTGGGAAAGCACAAATCCCCAGTGCTGTTGTGCCTGTGAATAGGCTGCCAAGGGAGGATGAAGACCAGCAACAGCTTTCAGGGCTGGCACATTCCTTGTGGGAGAAGGAGCTGGACGTTTGCCTTTTGGGAATCAGGCTCTGCCGAGAACGAGCACCATGAGATATGACATCTCTGGGAAAGCACAGATCCCCAGTGCTGTTGTGCCTGTGAATAGCGTTCCTAGGGAGGATGAAGACCAGCAACAGCTTTCAGGGCTGGCACATTCCTTGTAGGAGGAATAGCCAGACGTTTGCCTTTTCGGAATCAGGCTCTGCCGAGAACGAGTACCATGAGATATGACATCTCTGGGAAAGCACAGATCCCCAGTGCTGTAGTGCCTGTGAACAGGCTGACAAGGGAGGGTGAAGACCAGCAACTGCTTTCACGGCTGGCACATTCCTTGTGGGAGAAGGAGCCGGACGTTTGCCTTTTCTGAATCAGGCTCTGCCGAGAACGAGCCCCATGAGATATGACATCTCTGGGAAAGCACAGATCCCCAGTGCTGTTGTGCCTGTGAATAGCGTTCCTAGGGAGGATGAAGACCAGCAACAGCTTTCAGGGCTGGCACATTCCTTGTAGGAGAAGGAGCCGGACGTTTCCCTTTTCTGAAACAGGCTCTGCCGAGAACGAGTACCATGAGATATGACATCTCTGGGAAAGCACAGATCCCCAGTGCTGTTGTGCCTCTGAATAGCCTGCCAAGGACAGGTAAAGATCAGCAACATCTTTCAGGGCTATCACATTCCTTGTAGGAGAGATAGCCAGACGTTTGCCTTTTCGAAATCAGGCTCTGCCGAGAACGAGCACCATGAGATATGACATCTCTGGGAAAGTACAGATCCCCAGTGCTGTTGTGCCTGTGAACAGGCTGACAAGGGAGGATGAAGACCAGCAATTGCTTTCAGGGCTGGCACATTCCTTGTGGGAGAAGGAGCAGGACGTTTGCCTTTTCGGAAACAGGCTCTGCCGAGAACGAGCACCATGAGATCTTCAACCTAGCATAAAGCCAAGATCCCCAGTGCTGTTGTGCCTGTGAATAGGCTGCCAAGGGAGGATGAAGACCAGCAACAGATTTCAGGGCTGGCAGATTCCTTGTAGGAGGAGAAGCCAGACGTTTGCCTTTTCGGAATCAGGCTCTGCCGAGAACGAGCACCATGAGATATGACATCTCTGGGAAAGCACAAATCCCCAGTGCTGTAGTGCCTGTGAATAGCCTGCCAAAGAAACGTAAAGGTCAGCAACATCTTTCGGGGCTGTCCCCCTCCTTGTAGGAGGAATAGCCAGACGTTTGCCTTTTCGGAAACAGGCTCTGCCGAGAACGAGCACCCTGAGATATGACATCTCTGGGAAAGCACAGATCCCCAGTGCTGTTGTGCCTGTGAATAGGCTGCCAAGGGAGGATGAAGACCAGCAACTGCTTTCAGGGCTATCACCTTCCTTGTAGAAGGAATAGCCAGACGATTGCCTTTTCGGAATCAGGCTCTGCCGAGAACGAGTACCATGAGATATGACATCTCTGGGAAAGTACAGATCCCCAGTGCTGTTGTGCCTGTGAACAGGCTGACAAGGGAGGGTGAAGACCAGCAACTGCTTTCAGGGCTGGCACATTCCTTGTAGGAGAAGGAGCCGGACGTTTCCCTTTTCTGAAACAGGCTCTGCCGAGAACGAGCACCATGAGATATGACATCTCTGGGAAAGCACAGATCCCCTGTGCTGTTGTGCCTGTGAATAGCCTGCCAAGGAAACGTAAAGATCAGCAACATCTTTCAGGGCTATCACATTCCTTGTAGGAGAGATAGCCAGACGTTTGCCTTTTCGAAATCAGGCTCTGCCGAGAACGAGCACCATGAGATATGACATCTCTGGGAAAGCACAGATCCCCAGTGCTGTTGTGCCTGTGAGTAGCCTACAAGGGGAGGTGAACACCAGCAATATCTTTCAGGGCTCTCTCCTTCCCTGTAGGAGAAATAGCCAGACGTTTGCCTTTTCGGAAACAGGCTCTGCCGAGAACGAGCACCATGAGATATGACATCTCTGGGAAAGCACAAATCCCCAGTGCTGTTGTGCCTGTGAATAGGCTGCCAAGGGAGGATGAAGACCAGCAACAGCTTTCAGGGCTGGCACATTCCTTGTGGGAGAAGGAGCTGGACGTTTGCCTTTTGGGAATCAGGCTCTGCCGAGAACGAGCACCATGAGATATGACATCTCTGGGAAAGCACAGATCCCCAGTGCTGTTGTGCCTGTGAATAGCGTTCCTAGGGAGGATGAAGACCAGCAACAGATTTCAGGGCTGGCACATTCCTTGTAGGAGGAATAGCCAGACGTTTGCCTTTTCGGAAACAGGCTCTGCCGAGAACGAGCACCCTGAGATATGACATCTCTGGGAAAGCACAGATCCCCAGTGCTGTAGTGCCTGTGAACAGGCTGACAAGGGAGGGTGAAGACCAGCAACTGCTTTCAGGGCTGGCACATTCCTTGTGGGAGAAGGAGCAGGACGTTTGCCTTTTCGGAAACAGGCTCTGCCGAGAACGAGCACCATGAGATCTTCAACCTAGCATAAAGCCAAGATCCCCAGTGCTGTTGTGCCTGTGAATAGGCTGCCAAGGGAGGATGAAGACCAGCAACAGATTTCAGGGCTGGCACATTCCTTGTAGGAGGAGAAGCCAGACGTTTGCCTTTTGGGAATCAGGCTCTGCCGAGAACGAGCACCATGAGATATGACATCTCTGGGAAAGCACAAATCCCCAGTGCTGTAGTGCCTGTGAATAGCCTGCCAAAGAAACGTAAAGGTCAGCAACATCTTTCGGGGCTGTCCCCCTCCTTGTAGGAGGAATAGCCAGACGTTTGCCTTTTCGGAAACAGGCTCTGCCGAGAACGAGCACCCTGAGATATGACATCTCTGGGAAAGCACAGATCCCCAGTGCTGTTGTGCCTGTGAATAGGCTGCCAAGGGAGGATGAAGACCAGCAACTGCTTTCAGGGCTATCACCTTCCTTGTAGAAGGAATAGCCAGACGATTGCCTTTTCGGAATCAGGCTCTGCCGAGAACGAGTACCATGAGATATGACATCTCTGGGAAAGTACAGATCCCCAGTGCTGTTGTGCCTGTGAACAGGCTGACAAGGGAGGGTGAAGACCAGCAACTGCTTTCAGGGCTGGCACATTCCTTGTAGGAGAAGGAGCCGGACGTTTCCCTTTTCTGAAACAGGCTCTGCCGAGAACGAGCACCATGAGATATGACATCTCTGGGAAAGCACAAATCCCCAGTGCTGTAGTGCCTGTGAATAGCCTGCCAAGGACAGGTAAAGGTCAGCAACATCTTTCGGGGCTGTCCCCCTCCTTGTAGGAGGAATAGCCAGACGTTTGCCTTTTCGGAAACAGGCTCTGCCGAGAACGAGCACCATGAGATATGACATCTCTGGGAAAGCACAGATCCCCAGTGCTGTTGTGCCTGTGAATAGCCTGCCAAGGGAGGATGAAGACCAGCAACAGCTTTCAGGGCTGGCACATTCCTTGTGGGAGAAGGAGCTGGACGTTTGCCTTTTGGGAATCAGGCTCTGCCGAGAACGAGCACCATGAGATATGACATCTCTGGGAAAGCACAGATCCCCTGTGCTGTTGTGCCTGTGAATAGCGTTCCTAGGGAGGATGAAGACCAGCAACAGCTTTCAGGGCTGCCTCATTCCTTGTGGGAGAAGGAGCTGGACGTTTGCCTTTTGGGAATCAGGCTCTGCCGAGAACGAGCACCATGAGATATGACATCTCTGGGAAAGCACAGATCCCCAGTGCTGTTGTGCCTGTGAATAGCGTTCCTAGGGAGGATGAAGACCAGCAACAGCTTTCAGGGCTGGCACATTCCTTGTAGGAGGAATAGCCAGACGTTTGCCTTTTCGGAAACAGGCTCTGCCGAGAACGAGTACCATGAGATATGACATCTCTGGGAAAGCACAGATCCCCTGTGCTGTTGTGCCTGTGAATAGCCTGCCAAGGAAACGTAAAGATCAGCAACATCTTTCAGGGCTATCACATTCCTTGTAGGAGAGATAGCCAGACGTTTGCCTTTTCGAAATCAGGCTCTGCCGAGAACGAGCACCATGAGATATGACATCTCTGGGAAAGCACAGATCCCCAGTGCTGTTGTGCCTGTGAGTAGCCTACAAGGGGAGGTGAACACCAGCAATATCTTTCAGGGCTCTCTCCTTCCCTGTAGGAGAAATAGCCAGACGTTTGCCTTTTCGGAAACAGGCTCTGCCGAGAACGAGCACCATGAGATATGACATCTCTGGGAAAGCACAAATCCCCAGTGCTGTTGTGCCTGTGAATAGGCTGCCAAGGGAGGATGAAGACCAGCAACAGCTTTCAGGGCTGGCACATTCCTTGTGGGAGAAGGAGCTGGACGTTTGCCTTTTGGGAATCAGGCTCTGCCGAGAACGAGCACCATGAGATATGACATCTCTGGGAAAGCACAGATCCCCAGTGCTGTTGTGCCTGTGAATAGCGTTCCTAGGGAGGATGAAGACCAGCAACAGCTTTCAGGGCTGGCACATTCCTTGTAGGAGGAATAGCCAGACGTTTGCCTTTTCGGAAACAGGCTCTGCCGAGAACGAGCACCCTGAGATATGACATCTCTGGGAAAGCACAGATCCCCAGTGCTGTAGTGCCTGTGAACAGGCTGACAAGGGAGGGTGAAGACCAGCAACTGCTTTCAGGGCTGGCACATTCCTTGTGGGAGAAGGAGCAGGACGTTTGCCTTTTCGGAAACAGGCTCTGCCGAGAACGAGCACCATGAGATCTTCAACCTAGCATAAAGCCAAGATCCCCAGTGCTGTTGTGCCTGTGAATAGGCTGCCAAGGGAGGATGAAGACCAGCAACAGATTTCAGGGCTGGCACATTCCTTGTAGGAGGAGAAGCCGGACGTTTGCCTTTTCGGAATCAGGCTCTGCCGAGAACAAGCACCATGAGATATGACATCTCTGGGAAAGCACAAATCCCCAGTGCTGTAGTGCCTGTGAATAGCCTGCCAAAGAAACGTAAAGGTCAGCAACATCTTTCGGGGCTGTCCCCCTCCTTGTAGGAGGAATAGCCAGACGTTTGCCTTTTCGGAAACAGGCTCTGCCGAGAACGAGCACCCTGAGATATGACATCTCTGGGAAAGCACAGATCCCCAGTGCTGTTGTGCCTGTGAATAGGCTGCCAAGGGAGGATGAAGACCAGCAACTGCTTTCAGGGCTATCACCTTCCTTGTAGAAGGAATAGCCAGACGATTGCCTTTTCGGAATCAGGCTCTGCCGAGAACGAGTACCATGAGATATGACATCTCTGGGAAAGTACAGATCCCCAGTGCTGTTGTGCCTGTGAACAGGCTGACAAGGGAGGGTGAAGACCAGCAACTGCTTTCAGGGCTGGCACATTCCTTGTAGGAGAAGGAGCCGGACGTTTCCCTTTTCTGAAACAGGCTCTGCCGAGAACGAGCACCATGAGATATGACATCTCTGGGAAAGCACAAATCCCCAGTGCTGTAGTGCCTGTGATTAGCCTGCCAAGGGAGGATGAAGACCAGCAACAGCTTTCAGGGCTGGCACATTCCTTGTGGGAGAAGGAGCTGGACGTTTGCCTTTTGGGAATCAGGCTCTGCCGAGAACGAGCACCATGAGATATGACATCTCTGGGAAAGCACAGATCCCCAGTGCTGTTGTGCCTGTGAATAGCGTTCCTAGGGAGGATGAAGACCAGCAACAGCTTTCAGGGCTGCCTCATTCCTTGTGGGAGAAGGAGCTGGACGTTTGCCTTTTGGGAATCAGGCTCTGCCGAGAACGAGCACCATGAGATATGACATCTCTGGGAAAGCACAGATCCCCAGTGCTGTTGTGCCTGTGAATAGCGTTCCTAGGGAGGATGAAGACCAGCAACAGCTTTCAGGGCTGGCACATTCCTTGTAGGAGGAATAGCCAGACGTTTGCCTTTTCGGAAACAGGCTCTGCCGAGAACGAGCACCCTGAGATATGACATCTCTGGGAAAGCACAGATCCCCAGTGCTGTAGTGCCTGTGAACAGGCTGACAAGGGAGGGTGAAGACCAGCAACTGCTTTCAGGGCTGCCACATTCCTTGTGGGAGAAGGAGCCGGACGTTTGCCTTTTCGGAAACAGACTCTGCCGAGAACGAGTACCATGAGATATGACATCTCTGGGAAAGCACAGATCCCCTGTGCTGTTGTGCCTGTGAATAGCGTTCCTAGGGAGGATGAAGACCAGCAACAGCTTTCAGGGCTGGCACATTCCTTGTAGGAGGAATAGCCAGACGTTTGCCTTTTCGGAAACAGGCTCTGCCGAGAACGAGCACCCTGAGATATGACATCTCTGGGAAAGCACAGATCCCCAGTGCTGTAGTGCCTGTGAACAGGCTGACAAGGGAGGGTGAAGACCAGCAACTGCTTTCAGGGCTGGCACATTCCTTGTGGGAGAAGGAGCAGGACGTTTGCCTTTTCGGAAACAGGCTCTGCCGAGAACGAGCACCATGAGATCTTCAACCTAGCATAAAGCCAAGATCCCCAGTGCTGTTGTGCCTGTGAATAGGCTGCCAAGGGAGGATGAAGACCAGCAACAGATTTCAGGGCTGGCACATTCCTTGTAGGAGGAGAAGCCAGACGTTTGCCTTTTCGGAATCAGGCTCTGCCGAGAACGAGCACCATGAGATATGACATCTCTGGGAAAGCACAAATCCCCAGTGCTGTAGTGCCTGTGAATAGCCTGCCAAAGAAACGTAAAGGTCAGCAACATCTTTCGGGGCTGTCCCCCTCCTTGTAGGAGGAATAGCCAGACGTTTGCCTTTTCGGAAACAGGCTCTGCCGAGAACGAGCACCCTGAGATATGACATCTCTGGGAAAGCACAGATCCCCAGTGCTGTTGTGCCTGTGAATAGGCTGCCAAGGGAGGATGAAGACCAGCAACTGCTTTCAGGGCTATCACCTTCCTTGTAGAAGGAATAGCCAGACGATTGCCTTTTCGGAATCAGGCTCTGCCGAGAACGAGTACCATGAGATATGACATCTCTGGGAAAGTACAGATCCCCAGTGCTGTTGTGCCTGTGAACAGGCTGACAAGGGAGGGTGAAGACCAGCAACTGCTTTCAGGGCTGGCACATTCCTTGTAGGAGAAGGAGCCGGACGTTTCCCTTTCCGGAAACAGGCTCTGCCGAGAACGAGCACCATGAGATATGACATCTCTGGGAAAGCACAGATCCCCAGTGCTGTTGTGCCTGTGAATAGCCTGCCAAGGGAGGATGAAGACCAGCAACAGCTTTCAGGGCTGGCACATTCCTTGTGGGAGAAGGAGCTGGACGTTTGCCTTTTGGGAATCAGGCTCTGCCGAGAACGAGCACCATGAGATATGACATCTCTGGGAAAGCACAGATCCCCTGTGCTGTTGTGCCTGTGAATAGCGTTCCTAGGGAGGATGAAGACCAGCAACAGCTTTCAGGGCTGCCTCATTCCTTGTGGGAGAAGGAGCTGGACGTTTGCCTTTTGGGAATCAGGCTCTGCCGAGAACGAGCACCATGAGATATGACATCTCTGGGAAAGCACAGATCCCCAGTGCTGTTGTGCCTGTGAATAGCGTTCCTAGGGAGGATGAAGACCAGCAACAGCTTTCAGGGCTGGCACATTCCTTGTAGGAGGAATAGCCAGACGTTTGCCTTTTCGGAAACAGGCTCTGCCGAGAACGAGTACCATGAGATATGACATCTCTGGGAAAGCACAGATCCCCTGTGCTGTTGTGCCTGTGAATAGCCTGCCAAGGAAACGTAAAGATCAGCAACATCTTTCAGGGCTATCACATTCCTTGTAGGAGAGATAGCCAGACGTTTGCCTTTTCGAAATCAGGCTCTGCCGAGAACGAGCACCATGAGATATGACATCTCTGGGAAAGCACAGATCCCCAGTGCTGTTGTGCCTGTGAGTAGCCTACAAGGGGAGGTGAACACCAGCAATATCTTTCAGGGCTCTCTCCTTCCCTGTAGGAGAAATAGCCAGACGTTTGCCTTTTCGGAAACAGGCTCTGCCGAGAACGAGCACCATGAGATATGACATCTCTGGGAAAGCACAAATCCCCAGTGCTGTTGTGCCTGTGAATAGGCTGCCAAGGGAGGATGAAGACCAGCAACAGCTTTCAGGGCTGGCACATTCCTTGTGGGAGAAGGAGCTGGACGTTTGCCTTTTGGGAATCAGGCTCTGCCGAGAACGAGCACCATGAGATATGACATCTCTGGGAAAGCACAGATCCCCAGTGCTGTTGTGCCTGTGAATAGCGTTCCTAGGGAGGATGAAGACCAGCAACAGCTTTCAGGGCTGGCACATTCCTTGTAGGAGGAATAGCCAGACGTTTGCCTTTTCGGAAACAGGCTCTGCCGAGAACGAGCACCCTGAGATATGACATCTCTGGGAAAGCACAGATCCCCAGTGCTGTAGTGCCTGTGAACAGGCTGACAAGGGAGGGTGAAGACCAGCAACTGCTTTCAGGGCTGGCACATTCCTTGTGGGAGAAGGAGCAGGACGTTTGCCTTTTCGGAAACAGGCTCTGCCGAGAACGAGCACCATGAGATCTTCAACCTAGCATAAAGCCAAGATCCCCAGTGCTGTTGTGCCTGTGAATAGGCTGCCAAGGGAGGATGAAGACCAGCAACAGATTTCAGGGCTGGCACATTCCTTGTAGGAGGAGAAGCCGGACGTTTGCCTTTTCGGAATCAGGCTCTGCCGAGAACAAGCACCATGAGATATGACATCTCTGGGAAAGCACAAATCCCCAGTGCTGTAGTGCCTGTGAATAGCCTGCCAAAGAAACGTAAAGGTCAGCAACATCTTTCGGGGCTGTCCCCCTCCTTGTAGGAGGAATAGCCAGACGTTTGCCTTTTCGGAAACAGGCTCTGCCGAGAACGAGCACCCTGAGATATGACATCTCTGGGAAAGCACAGATCCCCAGTGCTGTTGTGCCTGTGAATAGGCTGCCAAGGGAGGATGAAGACCAGCAACTGCTTTCAGGGCTATCACCTTCCTTGTAGAAGGAATAGCCAGACGATTGCCTTTTCGGAATCAGGCTCTGCCGAGAACGAGTACCATGAGATATGACATCTCTGGGAAAGTACAGATCCCCAGTGCTGTTGTGCCTGTGAACAGGCTGACAAGGGAGGGTGAAGACCAGCAACTGCTTTCAGGGCTGGCACATTCCTTGTAGGAGAAGGAGCCGGACGTTTCCCTTTTCTGAAACAGGCTCTGCCGAGAACGAGCACCATGAGATATGACATCTCTGGGAAAGCACAAATCCCCAGTGCTGTAGTGCCTGTGATTAGCCTGCCAAGGGAGGATGAAGACCAGCAACAGCTTTCAGGGCTGGCACATTCCTTGTGGGAGAAGGAGCTGGACGTTTGCCTTTTGGGAATCAGGCTCTGCCGAGAACGAGCACCATGAGGCATGACATCTCTGGGAAAGCACAGATCCCCAGTGCTGTTGTGCCTGTGAATAGCGTTCCTAGGGAGGATGAAGACCAGCAACAGCTTTCAGGGCTGCCTCATTCCTTGTGGGAGAAGGAGCTGGACGTTTGCCTTTTGGGAATCAGGCTCTGCCGAGAACGAGCACCATGAGATATGACATCTCTGGGAAAGCACAGATCCCCAGTGCTGTTGTGCCTGTGAATAGCGTTCCTAGGGAGGATGAAGACCAGCAACAGCTTTCAGGGCTGGCACATTCCTTGTAGGAGGAATAGCCAGACGTTTGCCTTTTCGGAAACAGGCTCTGCCGAGAACGAGCACCCTGAGATATGACATCTCTGGGAAAGCACAGATCCCCAGTGCTGTAGTGCCTGTGAACAGGCTGACAAGGGAGGGTGAAGACCAGCAACTGCTTTCAGGGCTGCCACATTCCTTGTGGGAGAAGGAGCCGGACGTTTGCCTTTTCGGAAACAGACTCTGCCGAGAACGAGTACCATGAGATATGACATCTCTGGGAAAGCACAGATCCCCTGTGCTGTTGTGCCTGTGAATAGCGTTCCTAGGGAGGATGAAGACCAGCAACAGCTTTCAGGGCTGCACATTCCTTGTAGGAGGAATAGCCAGACGTTTGCCTTTTCGGAAACAGGCTCTGCCGAGAACGAGCACCCTGAGATATGACATCTCTGGGAAAGCACAGATCCCCAGTGCTGTAGTGCCTGTGAACAGGCTGACAAGGGAGGGTGAAGACCAGCAACTGCTTTCAGGGCTGGCACATTCCTTGTGGGAGAAGGAGCAGGACGTTTGCCTTTTCGGAAACAGGCTCTGCCGAGAACGAGCACCATGAGATCTTCAACCTAGCATAAAGCCAAGATCCCCAGTGCTGTTGTGCCTGTGAATAGGCTGCCAAGGGAGGATGAAGACCAGCAACAGATTTCAGGGCTGGCACATTCCTTGTAGGAGGAGAAGCCAGACGTTTGCCTTTTCGGAATCAGGCTCTGCCGAGAACGAGCACCATGAGATATGACATCTCTGGGAAAGCACAAATCCCCAGTGCTGTAGTGCCTGTGAATAGCCTGCCAAAGAAACGTAAAGGTCAGCAACATCTTTCGGGGCTGTCCCCCTCCTTGTAGGAGGAATAGCCAGACGTTTGCCTTTTCGGAAACAGGCTCTGCCGAGAACGAGCACCCTGAGATATGACATCTCTGGGAAAGCACAGATCCCCAGTGCTGTTGTGCCTGTGAATAGGCTGCCAAGGGAGGATGAAGACCAGCAACTGCTTTCAGGGCTATCACCTTCCTTGTAGAAGGAATAGCCAGACGATTGCCTTTTCGGAATCAGGCTCTGCCGAGAACGAGTACCATGAGATATGACATCTCTGGGAAAGTACAGATCCCCAGTGCTGTTGTGCCTGTGAACAGGCTGACAAGGGAGGGTGAAGACCAGCAACTGCTTTCAGGGCTGGCACATTCCTTGTAGGAGAAGGAGCCGGACGTTTCCCTTTTCTGAAACAGGCTCTGCCGAGAACGAGCACCATGAGATATGACATCTCTGGGAAAGCACAAATCCCCAGTGCTGTAGTGCCTGTGAATAGCCTGCCAAGGACAGGTAAAGGTCAGCAACATCTTTCGGGGCTGTCCCCCTCCTTGTAGGAGGAATAGCCAGACGTTTGCCTTTTGGGAATCAGGCTCTGCCGAGAACGAGCACCATGAGATATGACATCTCTGGGAAAGCACAGATCCCCAGTGCTGTTGTGCCTGTGAATAGCCTGCCAAGGGAGGATGAAGACCAGCAACAGCTTTCAGGGCTGGCACATTCCTTGTGGGAGAAGGAGCTGGACGTTTGCCTTTTGGGAATCAGGCTCTGCCGAGAACGAGCACCATGAGATATGACATCTCTGGGAAAGCACAGATCCCCTGTGCTGTTGTGCCTGTGAATAGCGTTCCTAGGGAGGATGAAGACCAGCAACAGCTTTCAGGGCTGCCTCATTCCTTGTGGGAGAAGGAGCTGGACGTTTGCCTTTTGGGAATCAGGCTCTGCCGAGAACGAGCACCATGAGATATGACATCTCTGGGAAAGCACAGATCCCCAGTGCTGTTGTGCCTGTGAATAGCGTTCCTAGGGAGGATGAAGACCAGCAACAGCTTTCAGGGCTGGCACATTCCTTGTAGGAGGAATAGCCAGACGTTTGCCTTTTCGGAAACAGGCTCTGCCGAGAACGAGCACCCTGAGATATGACATCTCTGGGAAAGCACAGATCCCCAGTGCTGTAGTGCCTGTGAACAGGCTGACAAGGGAGGGTGAAGACCAGCAACTGCTTTCAGGGCTGGCACATTCCTTGTGGGAGAAGGAGCAGGACGTTTGCCTTTTCGGAAACAGGCTCTGCCGAGAACGAGCACCATGAGATCTTCAACCTAGCATAAAGCCAAGATCCCCAGTGCTGTTGTGCCTGTGAATAGGCTGCCAAGGGAGGATGAAGACCAGCAACAGATTTCAGGGCTGGCACATTCCTTGTAGGAGGAGAAGCCGGACGTTTGCCTTTTCGGAATCAGGCTCTGCCGAGAACAAGCACCATGAGATATGACATCTCTGGGAAAGCACAAATCCCCAGTGCTGTAGTGCCTGTGAATAGCCTGCCAAAGAAACGTAAAGGTCAGCAACATCTTTCGGGGCTGTCCCCCTCCTTGTAGGAGGAATAGCCAGACGTTTGCCTTTTCGGAAACAGGCTCTGCCGAGAACGAGCACCCTGAGATATGACATCTCTGGGAAAGCACAGATCCCCAGTGCTGTTGTGCCTGTGAATAGGCTGCCAAGGGAGGATGAAGACCAGCAACTGCTTTCAGGGCTATCACCTTCCTTGTAGAAGGAATAGCCAGACGATTGCCTTTTCGGAATCAGGCTCTGCCGAGAACGAGTACCATGAGATATGACATCTCTGGGAAAGTACAGATCCCCAGTGCTGTTGTGCCTGTGAACAGGCTGACAAGGGAGGGTGAAGACCAGCAACTGCTTTCAGGGCTGGCACATTCCTTGTAGGAGAAGGAGCCGGACGTTTCCCTTTTCTGAAACAGGCTCTGCCGAGAACGAGCACCATGAGATATGACATCTCTGGGAAAGCACAAATCCCCAGTGCTGTAGTGCCTGTGATTAGCCTGCCAAGGGAGGATGAAGACCAGCAACAGCTTTCAGGGCTGGCACATTCCTTGTGGGAGAAGGAGCTGGACGTTTGCCTTTTGGGAATCAGGCTCTGCCGAGAACGAGCACCATGAGATATGACATCTCTGGGAAAGCACAGATCCCCAGTGCTGTTGTGCCTGTGAATAGCGTTCCTAGGGAGGATGAAGACCAGCAACAGCTTTCAGGGCTGCCTCATTCCTTGTGGGAGAAGGAGCTGGACGTTTGCCTTTTGGGAATCAGGCTCTGCCGAGAACGAGCACCATGAGATATGACATCTCTGGGAAAGCACAGATCCCCAGTGCTGTTGTGCCTGTGAATAGCGTTCCTAGGGAGGATGAAGACCAGCAACAGCTTTCAGGGCTGGCACATTCCTTGTAGGAGGAATAGCCAGACGTTTGCCTTTTCGGAAACAGGCTCTGCCGAGAACGAGCACCCTGAGATATGACATCTCTGGGAAAGCACAGATCCCCAGTGCTGTAGTGCCTGTGAACAGGCTGACAAGGGAGGGTGAAGACCAGCAACTGCTTTCAGGGCTGCCACATTCCTTGTGGGAGAAGGAGCCGGACGTTTGCCTTTTCGGAAACAGACTCTGCCGAGAACGAGTACCATGAGATATGACATCTCTGGGAAAGCACAGATCCCCTGTGCTGTTGTGCCTGTGAATAGCGTTCCTAGGGAGGATGAAGACCAGCAACAGCTTTCAGGGCTGGCACATTCCTTGTAGGAGGAATAGCCAGACGTTTGCCTTTTCGGAAACAGGCTCTGCCGAGAACGAGCACCCTGAGATATGACATCTCTGGGAAAGCACAGATCCCCAGTGCTGTAGTGCCTGTGAATAGGCTGCCAAGGGAGGATGAAGACCAGCAACAGATTTCAGGGCTGGCACATTCCTTGTAGGAGGAGAAGCCAGACGTTTGCCTTTTCGGAATCAGGCTCTGCCGAGAACGAGCACCATGAGATATGACATCTCTGGGAAAGCACAAATCCCCAGTGCTGTAGTGCCTGTGAATAGCCTGCCAAAGAAACGTAAAGGTCAGCAACATCTTTCGGGGCTGTCCCCCTCCTTGTAGGAGGAATAGCCAGACGTTTGCCTTTTCGGAAACAGGCTCTGCCGAGAACGAGCACCCTGAGATATGACATCTCTGGGAAAGCACAGATCCCCAGTGCTGTTGTGCCTGTGAATAGGCTGCCAAGGGAGGATGAAGACCAGCAACTGCTTTCAGGGCTATCACCTTCCTTGTAGAAGGAATAGCCAGACGATTGCCTTTTCGGAATCAGGCTCTGCCGAGAACGAGTACCATGAGATATGACATCTCTGGGAAAGTACAGATCCCCAGTGCTGTTGTGCCTGTGAACAGGCTGACAAGGGAGGGTGAAGACCAGCAACTGCTTTCAGGGCTGGCACATTCCTTGTAGGAGAAGGAGCCGGACGTTTCCCTTTTCGGAAACAGGCTCTGCCGAGAACGAGCACCATGAGATATGACATCTCTGGGAAAGCACAGATCCCCAGTGCTGTTGTGCCTGTGAATAGCCTGCCAAGGGAGGATGAAGACCAGCAACAGCTTTCAGGGCTGGCACATTCCTTGTGGGAGAAGGAGCTGGACGTTTGCCTTTTGGGAATCAGGCTCTGCCGAGAACGAGCACCATGAGATATGACATCTCTGGGAAAGCACAGATCCCCTGTGCTGTTGTGCCTGTGAATAGCGTTCCTAGGGAGGATGAAGACCAGCAACAGCTTTCAGGGCTGCCTCATTCCTTGTGGGAGAAGGAGCTGGACGTTTGCCTTTTGGGAATCAGGCTCTGCCGAGAACGAGCACCATGAGATATGACATCTCTGGGAAAGCACAGATCCCCAGTGCTGTTGTGCCTGTGAATAGCGTTCCTAGGGAGGATGAAGACCAGCAACAGCTTTCAGGGCTGGCACATTCCTTGTAGGAGGAATAGCCAGACGTTTGCCTTTTCGGAAACAGGCTCTGCCGAGAACGAGTACCATGAGATATGACATCTCTGGGAAAGCACAGATCCCCTGTGCTGTTGTGCCTGTGAATAGCCTGCCAAGGAAACGTAAAGATCAGCAACATCTTTCAGGGCTATCACATTCCTTGTAGGAGAGATAGCCAGACGTTTGCCTTTTCGAAATCAGGCTCTGCCGAGAACGAGCACCATGAGATATGACATCTCTGGGAAAGCACAGATCCCCAGTGCTGTTGTGCCTGTGAGTAGCCTACAAGGGGAGGTGAACACCAGCAATATCTTTCAGGGCTCTCTCCTTCCCTGTAGGAGAAATAGCCAGACGTTTGCCTTTTCGGAAACAGGCTCTGCCGAGAACGAGCACCATGAGATATGACATCTCTGGGAAAGCACAAATCCCCAGTGCTGTTGTGCCTGTGAATAGGCTGCCAAGGGAGGATGAAGACCAGCAACAGCTTTCAGGGCTGGCACATTCCTTGTGGGAGAAGGAGCTGGACGTTTGCCTTTTGGGAATCAGGCTCTGCCGAGAACGAGCACCATGAGATATGACATCTCTGGGAAAGCACAGATCCCCAGTGCTGTTGTGCCTGTGAATAGCGTTCCTAGGGAGGATGAAGACCAGCAACAGCTTTCAGGGCTGGCACATTCCTTGTAGGAGGAATAGCCAGACGTTTGCCTTTTCGGAAACAGGCTCTGCCGAGAACGAGCACCCTGAGATATGACATCTCTGGGAAAGCACAGATCCCCAGTGCTGTAGTGCCTGTGAACAGGCTGACAAGGGAGGGTGAAGACCAGCAACTGCTTTCAGGGCTGGCACATTCCTTGTGGGAGAAGGAGCAGGACGTTTGCCTTTTCGGAAACAGGCTCTGCCGAGAACGAGCACCATGAGATCTTCAACCTAGCATAAAGCCAAGATCCCCAGTGCTGTTGTGCCTGTGAATAGGCTGCCAAGGGAGGATGAAGACCAGCAACAGATTTCAGGGCTGGCACATTCCTTGTAGGAGGAGAAGCCGGACGTTTGCCTTTTCGGAATCAGGCTCTGCCGAGAACAAGCACCATGAGATATGACATCTCTGGGAAAGCACAAATCCCCAGTGCTGTAGTGCCTGTGAATAGCCTGCCAAAGAAACGTAAAGGTCAGCAACATCTTTCGGGGCTGTCCCCCTCCTTGTAGGAGGAATAGCCAGACGTTTGCCTTTTCGGAAACAGGCTCTGCCGAGAACGAGCACCCTGAGATATGACATCTCTGGGAAAGCACAGATCCCCAGTGCTGTTGTGCCTGTGAATAGGCTGCCAAGGGAGGATGAAGACCAGCAACTGCTTTCAGGGCTATCACCTTCCTTGTAGAAGGAATAGCCAGACGATTGCCTTTTCGGAATCAGGCTCTGCCGAGAACGAGTACCATGAGATATGACATCTCTGGGAAAGTACAGATCCCCAGTGCTGTTGTGCCTGTGAACAGGCTGACAAGGGAGGGTGAAGACCAGCAACTGCTTTCAGGGCTGGCACATTCCTTGTAGGAGAAGGAGCCGGACGTTTCCCTTTTCTGAAACAGGCTCTGCCGAGAACGAGCACCATGAGATATGACATCTCTGGGAAAGCACAAATCCCCAGTGCTGTAGTGCCTGTGATTAGCCTGCCAAGGGAGGATGAAGACCAGCAACAGCTTTCAGGGCTGGCACATTCCTTGTGGGAGAAGGAGCTGGACGTTTGCCTTTTGGGAATCAGGCTCTGCCGAGAACGAGCACCATGAGATATGACATCTCTGGGAAAGCACAGATCCCCAGTGCTGTTGTGCCTGTGAATAGCGTTCCTAGGGAGGATGAAGACCAGCAACAGCTTTCAGGGCTGCCTCATTCCTTGTGGGAGAAGGAGCTGGACGTTTGCCTTTTGGGAATCAGGCTCTGCCGAGAACGAGCACCATGAGATATGACATCTCTGGGAAAGCACAGATCCCCAGTGCTGTTGTGCCTGTGAATAGCGTTCCTAGGGAGGATGAAGACCAGCAACAGCTTTCAGGGCTGGCACATTCCTTGTAGGAGGAATAGCCAGACGTTTGCCTTTTCGGAAACAGGCTCTGCCGAGAACGAGCACCCTGAGATATGACATCTCTGGGAAAGCACAGATCCCCAGTGCTGTAGTGCCTGTGAACAGGCTGACAAGGGAGGGTGAAGACCAGCAACTGCTTTCAGGGCTGCCACATTCCTTGTGGGAGAAGGAGCCGGACGTTTGCCTTTTCGGAAACAGACTCTGCCGAGAACGAGTACCATGAGATATGACATCTCTGGGAAAGCACAGATCCCCTGTGCTGTTGTGCCTGTGAATAGCGTTCCTAGGGAGGATGAAGACCAGCAACAGCTTTCAGGGCTGGCACATTCCTTGTAGGAGGAATAGCCAGACGTTTGCCTTTTCGGAAACAGGCTCTGCCGAGAACGAGCACCCTGAGATATGACATCTCTGGGAAAGCACAGATCCCCAGTGCTGTAGTGCCTGTGAACAGGCTGACAAGGGAGGGTGAAGACCAGCAACTGCTTTCAGGGCTGGCACATTCCTTGTGGGAGAAGGAGCAGGACGTTTGCCTTTTCGGAAACAGGCTCTGCCGAGAACGAGCACCATGAGATCTTCAACCTAGCATAAAGCCAAGATCCCCAGTGCTGTTGTGCCTGTGAATAGGCTGCCAAGGGAGGATGAAGACCAGCAACAGATTTCAGGGCTGGCACATTCCTTGTAGGAGGAGAAGCCAGACGTTTGCCTTTTCGGAATCAGGCTCTGCCGAGAACGAGCACCATGAGATATGACATCTCTGGGAAAGCACAAATCCCCAGTGCTGTAGTGCCTGTGAATAGCCTGCCAAAGAAACGTAAAGGTCAGCAACATCTTTCGGGGCTGTCCCCCTCCTTGTAGGAGGAATAGCCAGACGTTTGCCTTTTCGGAAACAGGCTCTGCCGAGAACGAGCACCCTGAGATATGACATCTCTGGGAAAGCACAGATCCCCAGTGCTGTTGTGCCTGTGAATAGGCTGCCAAGGGAGGATGAAGACCAGCAACTGCTTTCAGGGCTATCACCTTCCTTGTAGAAGGAATAGCCAGACGATTGCCTTTTCGGAATCAGGCTCTGCCGAGAACGAGTACCATGAGATATGACATCTCTGGGAAAGTACAGATCCCCAGTGCTGTTGTGCCTGTGAACAGGCTGACAAGGGAGGGTGAAGACCAGCAACTGCTTTCAGGGCTGGCACATTCCTTGTAGGAGAAGGAGCCGGACGTTTCCCTTTTCTGAAACAGGCTCTGCCGAGAACGAGCACCATGAGATATGACATCTCTGGGAAAGCACAAATCCCCAGTGCTGTAGTGCCTGTGAATAGCCTGCCAAGGACAGGTAAAGGTCAGCAACATCTTTCGGGGCTGTCCCCCTCCTTGTAGGAGGAATAGCCAGACGTTTGCCTTTTGGGAATCAGGCTCTGCCGAGAACGAGCACCATGAGATATGACATCTCTGGGAAAGCACAGATCCCCAGTGCTGTTGTGCCTGTGAATAGCCTGCCAAGGGAGGATGAAGACCAGCAACAGCTTTCAGGGCTGGCACATTCCTTGTGGGAGAAGGAGCTGGACGTTTGCCTTTTGGGAATCAGGCTCTGCCGAGAACGAGCACCATGAGATATGACATCTCTGGGAAAGCACAGATCCCCTGTGCTGTTGTGCCTGTGAATAGCGTTCCTAGGGAGGATGAAGACCAGCAACAGCTTTCAGGGCTGCCTCATTCCTTGTGGGAGAAGGAGCTGGACGTTTGCCTTTTGGGAATCAGGCTCTGCCGAGAACGAGCACCATGAGATATGACATCTCTGGGAAAGCACAGATCCCCAGTGCTGTTGTGCCTGTGAATAGCGTTCCTAGGGAGGATGAAGACCAGCAACAGCTTTCAGGGCTGGCACATTCCTTGTAGGAGGAATAGCCAGACGTTTGCCTTTTCGGAAACAGGCTCTGCCGAGAACGAGCACCCTGAGATATGACATCTCTGGGAAAGCACAGATCCCCAGTGCTGTAGTGCCTGTGAACAGGCTGACAAGGGAGGGTGAAGACCAGCAACTGCTTTCAGGGCTGGCACATTCCTTGTGGGAGAAGGAGCAGGACGTTTGCCTTTTCGGAAACAGGCTCTGCCGAGAACGAGCACCATGAGATCTTCAACCTAGCATAAAGCCAAGATCCCCAGTGCTGTTGTGCCTGTGAATAGGCTGCCAAGGGAGGATGAAGACCAGCAACAGATTTCAGGGCTGGCACATTCCTTGTAGGAGGAGAAGCCGGACGTTTGCCTTTTCGGAATCAGGCTCTGCCGAGAACAAGCACCATGAGATATGACATCTCTGGGAAAGCACAAATCCCCAGTGCTGTAGTGCCTGTGAATAGCCTGCCAAAGAAACGTAAAGGTCAGCAACATCTTTCGGGGCTGTCCCCCTCCTTGTAGGAGGAATAGCCAGACGTTTGCCTTTTCGGAAACAGGCTCTGCCGAGAACGAGCACCCTGAGATATGACATCTCTGGGAAAGCACAGATCCCCAGTGCTGTTGTGCCTGTGAATAGGCTGCCAAGGGAGGATGAAGACCAGCAACTGCTTTCAGGGCTATCACCTTCCTTGTAGAAGGAATAGCCAGACGATTGCCTTTTCGGAATCAGGCTCTGCCGAGAACGAGTACCATGAGATATGACATCTCTGGGAAAGTACAGATCCCCAGTGCTGTTGTGCCTGTGAACAGGCTGACAAGGGAGGGTGAAGACCAGCAACTGCTTTCAGGGCTGGCACATTCCTTGTAGGAGAAGGAGCCGGACGTTTCCCTTTTCTGAAACAGGCTCTGCCGAGAACGAGCACCATGAGATATGACATCTCTGGGAAAGCACAAATCCCCAGTGCTGTAGTGCCTGTGATTAGCCTGCCAAGGGAGGATGAAGACCAGCAACAGCTTTCAGGGCTGGCACATTCCTTGTGGGAGAAGGAGCTGGACGTTTGCCTTTTGGGAATCAGGCTCTGCCGAGAACGAGCACCATGAGATATGACATCTCTGGGAAAGCACAGATCCCCAGTGCTGTTGTGCCTGTGAATAGCGTTCCTAGGGAGGATGAAGACCAGCAACAGCTTTCAGGGCTGCCTCATTCCTTGTGGGAGAAGGAGCTGGACGTTTGCCTTTTGGGAATCAGGCTCTGCCGAGAACGAGCACCATGAGATATGACATCTCTGGGAAAGCACAGATCCCCAGTGCTGTTGTGCCTGTGAATAGCGTTCCTAGGGAGGATGAAGACCAGCAACAGCTTTCAGGGCTGGCACATTCCTTGTAGGAGGAATAGCCAGACGTTTGCCTTTTCGGAAACAGGCTCTGCCGAGAACGAGCACCCTGAGATATGACATCTCTGGGAAAGCACAGATCCCCAGTGCTGTAGTGCCTGTGAACAGGCTGACAAGGGAGGGTGAAGACCAGCAACTGCTTTCAGGGCTGCCACATTCCTTGTGGGAGAAGGAGCCGGACGTTTGCCTTTTCGGAAACAGACTCTGCCGAGAACGAGTACCATGAGATATGACATCTCTGGGAAAGCACAGATCCCCTGTGCTGTTGTGCCTGTGAATAGCGTTCCTAGGGAGGATGAAGACCAGCAACAGCTTTCAGGGCTGGCACATTCCTTGTAGGAGGAATAGCCAGACGTTTGCCTTTTCGGAAACAGGCTCTGCCGAGAACGAGCACCCTGAGATATGACATCTCTGGGAAAGCACAGATCCCCAGTGCTGTAGTGCCTGTGAACAGGCTGACAAGGGAGGGTGAAGACCAGCAACTGCTTTCAGGGCTGGCACATTCCTTGTGGGAGAAGGAGCAGGACGTTTGCCTTTTCGGAAACAGGCTCTGCCGAGAACGAGCACCATGAGATCTTCAACCTAGCATAAAGCCAAGATCCCCAGTGCTGTTGTGCCTGTGAATAGGCTGCCAAGGGAGGATGAAGACCAGCAACAGATTTCAGGGCTGGCACATTCCTTGTAGGAGGAGAAGCCAGACGTTTGCCTTTTCGGAATCAGGCTCTGCCGAGAACGAGCACCATGAGATATGACATCTCTGGGAAAGCACAAATCCCCAGTGCTGTAGTGCCTGTGAATAGCCTGCCAAAGAAACGTAAAGGTCAGCAACATCTTTCGGGGCTGTCCCCCTCCTTGTAGGAGGAATAGCCAGACGTTTGCCTTTTCGGAAACAGGCTCTGCCGAGAACGAGCACCCTGAGATATGACATCTCTGGGAAAGCACAGATCCCCAGTGCTGTTGTGCCTGTGAATAGGCTGCCAAGGGAGGATGAAGACCAGCAACTGCTTTCAGGGCTATCACCTTCCTTGTAGAAGGAATAGCCAGACGATTGCCTTTTCGGAATCAGGCTCTGCCGAGAACGAGTACCATGAGATATGACATCTCTGGGAAAGTACAGATCCCCAGTGCTGTTGTGCCTGTGAACAGGCTGACAAGGGAGGGTGAAGACCAGCAACTGCTTTCAGGGCTGGCACATTCCTTGTAGGAGAAGGAGCCGGACGTTTCCCTTTTCTGAAACAGGCTCTGCCGAGAACGAGCACCATGAGATATGACATCTCTGGGAAAGCACAAATCCCCAGTGCTGTAGTGCCTGTGAATAGCCTGCCAAGGACAGGTAAAGGTCAGCAACATCTTTCGGGGCTGTCCCCCTCCTTGTAGGAGGAATAGCCAGACGTTTGCCTTTTGGGAATCAGGCTCTGCCGAGAACGAGCACCATGAGATATGACATCTCTGGGAAAGCACAGATCCCCAGTGCTGTTGTGCCTGTGAATAGCCTGCCAAGGGAGGATGAAGACCAGCAACAGCTTTCAGGGCTGGCACATTCCTTGTGGGAGAAGGAGCTGGACGTTTGCCTTTTGGGAATCAGGCTCTGCCGAGAACGAGCACCATGAGATATGACATCTCTGGGAAAGCACAGATCCCCTGTGCTGTTGTGCCTGTGAATAGCGTTCCTAGGGAGGATGAAGACCAGCAACAGCTTTCAGGGCTGCCTCATTCCTTGTGGGAGAAGGAGCTGGACGTTTGCCTTTTGGGAATCAGGCTCTGCCGAGAACGAGCACCATGAGATATGACATCTCTGGGAAAGCACAGATCCCCAGTGCTGTTGTGCCTGTGAATAGCGTTCCTAGGGAGGATGAAGACCAGCAACAGCTTTCAGGGCTGGCACATTCCTTGTAGGAGGAATAGCCAGACGTTTGCCTTTTCGGAAACAGGCTCTGCCGAGAACGAGTACCATGAGATATGACATCTCTGGGAAAGCACAGATCCCCTGTGCTGTTGTGCCTGTGAATAGCCTGCCAAGGAAACGTAAAGATCAGCAAAATCTTTCAGGGCTATCACATTCCTTGTAGGAGAGATAGCCAGACGTTTGCCTTTTCGAAATCAGGCTCTGCCGAGAACGAGCACCATGAGATATGACATCTCTGGGAAAGCACAGATCCCCAGTGCTGTTGTGCCTGTGAGTAGCCTACAAGGGGAGGTGAACACCAGCAATATCTTTCAGGGCTCTCTCCTTCCCTGTAGGAGAAATAGCCAGACGTTTGCCTTTTCGGAAACAGGCTCTGCCGAGAACGAGCACCATGAGATATGACATCTCTGGGAAAGCACAAATCCCCAGTGCTGTTGTGCCTGTGAATAGGCTGCCAAGGGAGGATGAAGACCAGCAACAGCTTTCAGGGCTGGCACATTCCTTGTGGGAGAAGGAGCTGGACGTTTGCCTTTTGGGAATCAGGCTCTGCCGAGAACGAGCACCATGAGATATGACATCTCTGGGAAAGCACAGATCCCCAGTGCTGTTGTGCCTGTGAATAGCGTTCCTAGGGAGGATGAAGACCAGCAACAGCTTTCAGGGCTGGCACATTCCTTGTAGGAGGAATAGCCAGACGTTTGCCTTTTCGGAAACAGGCTCTGCCGAGAACGAGCACCCTGAGATATGACATCTCTGGGAAAGCACAGATCCCCAGTGCTGTAGTGCCTGTGAACAGGCTGACAAGGGAGGGTGAAGACCAGCAACTGCTTTCAGGGCTGGCACATTCCTTGTGGGAGAAGGAGCAGGACGTTTGCCTTTTCGGAAACAGGCTCTGCCGAGAACGAGCACCATGAGATCTTCAACCTAGCATAAAGCCAAGATCCCCAGTGCTGTTGTGCCTGTGAATAGGCTGCCAAGGGAGGATGAAGACCAGCAACAGATTTCAGGGCTGGCACATTCCTTGTAGGAGGAGAAGCCGGACGTTTGCCTTTTCGGAATCAGGCTCTGCCGAGAACAAGCACCATGAGATATGACATCTCTGGGAAAGCACAAATCCCCAGTGCTGTAGTGCCTGTGAATAGCCTGCCAAAGAAACGTAAAGGTCAGCAACATCTTTCGGGGCTGTCCCCCTCCTTGTAGGAGGAATAGCCAGACGTTTGCCTTTTCGGAAACAGGCTCTGCCGAGAACGAGCACCATGAGATATGACATCTCTGGGAAAGCACAGATCCCCAGTGCTGTTGTGCCTGTGAATAGGCTGCCAAGGGAGGATGAAGACCAGCAACTGCTTTCAGGGCTATCACCTTCCTTGTAGAAGGAATAGCCAGACGATTGCCTTTTCGGAATCAGGCTCTGCCGAGAACGAGTACCATGAGATATGACATCTCTGGGAAAGTACAGATCCCCAGTGCTGTTGTGCCTGTGAACAGGCTGACAAGGGAGGGTGAAGACCAGCAACTGCTTTCAGGGCTGGCACATTCCTTGTAGGAGAAGGAGCCGGACGTTTCCCTTTTCTGAAACAGGCTCTGCCGAGAACGAGCACCATGAGATATGACATCTCTGGGAAAGCACAAATCCCCAGTGCTGTAGTGCCTGTGATTAGCCTGCCAAGGGAGGATGAAGACCAGCAACAGCTTTCAGGGCTGGCACATTCCTTGTGGGAGAAGGAGCTGGACGTTTGCCTTTTGGGAATCAGGCTCTGCCGAGAACGAGCACCATGAGATATGACATCTCTGGGAAAGCACAGATCCCCAGTGCTGTTGTGCCTGTGAATAGCGTTCCTAGGGAGGATGAAGACCAGCAACAGCTTTCAGGGCTGGCACATTCCTTGTAGGAGGAATAGCCAGACGTTTGCCTTTTCGGAAACAGGCTCTGCCGAGAACGAGCACCCTGAGATATGACATCTCTGGGAAAGCACAGATCCCCAGTGCTGTAGTGCCTGTGAACAGGCTGACAAGGGAGGGTGAAGACCAGCAACTGCTTTCAGGGCTGCCACATTCCTTGTGGGAGAAGGAGCCGGACGTTTGCCTTTTCGGAAACAGACTCTGCCGAGAACGAGTACCATGAGATATGACATCTCTGGGAAAGCACAGATCCCCTGTGCTGTTGTGCCTGTGAATAGCCTGCCAAGGAAACGTAAAGATCAGCAACATCTTTCAGGGCTATCACGTTCCTTGTAGGAGAGATAGCCAGACGTTTGCCTTTTCGAAATCAGGCTCTGCCAAGAACGAGCACCATGAGATATGACATCTCTGGGAAAGCACAGATCCCCAGTGCTGTTGTGCCTGTGAGTAGCCTACCAAGGGGAGGTGAACACCAGCAATATCTTTCAGGGCTCTCTCCTTCCCTGTAGGAGAAATAGCCAGACGTTTGCCTATTCGGAAACAGGCTCTGCCGAGAACGAGCACCATGAGATATGACATCTCTGGGAAAGCACAAATCCCCAGTGCTGTTGTGCCTGTGAATAGGCTGCCAAGGGAGGATGAAGACCAGCAACAGCTTTCAGGGCTGGCACATTCCTTGTGGGAGAAGGAGCTGGACGTTTGCCTTTTGGGAATCAGGCTCTGCCGAGAACGAGCCCCATGAGATATGACATCTCTGGGAAAGCACAGATCCCCAGTGCTGTTGTGCCTGTGAATAGCGTTCCTAGGGAGGATGAAGACCAGCAACAGCTTTCAGGGCTGCCTCATTCCTTGTGGGAGAAGGAGCCGGACGTTTGCCTTTTCTGAAACAGGCTCTGCCGAGAACGAGTACCATGAGATATGACATCTCTGGGAAAGCACAGATCCCCAGTGCTGTTGTGCCTCTGAATAGCCTGCCAAAGAAACGTAAAGGTCAGCAACATCTTTCGGGGCTGTCCCCCTCCTTGTAGGAGGAATAGCCAGACGTTTGCCTTTTCGGAAACAGGCTCTGCCGAGAACGAGCACCCTGAGATATGACATCTCTGGGAAAGCACAGATCCCCAGTGCTGTTGTGCCTGTGAATAGGCTGCCAAGGGAGGATGAAGACCAGCAACTGCTTTCAGGGCTATCACCTTCCTTGTAGAAGGAATAGCCAGACGATTGCCTTTTCGGAATCAGGCTCTGCCGAGAACGAGTACCATGAGATATGACATCTCTGGGAAAGTACAGATCCCCAGTGCTGTTGTGCCTGTGAACAGGCTGACAAGGGAGGGTGAAGACCAGCAACTGCTTTCAGGGCTGGCACATTCCTTGTAGGAGAAGGAGCCGGACGTTTCCCTTTTCTGAAACAGGCTCTGCCGAGAACGAGCACCATGAGATATGACATCTCTGGGAAAGCACAAATCCCCAGTGCTGTAGTGCCTGTGAACAGGCTGACAAGGGAGGATGAAGACCAGCAACAGCTTTCAGGGCTGGCACATTCCTTGTGGGAGAAGGAGCTGGACGTTTGCCTTTTGGGAATCAGGCTCTGCCGAGAACGAGCACCATGAGATATGACATCTCTGGGAAAGCACAGATCCCCAGTGCTGTTGTGCCTGTGAATAGCGTTCCTAGGGAGGATGAAGACCAGCAACAGCTTTCAGGGCTGCCTCATTCCTTGTGGGAGAAGGAGCTGGACGTTTGCCTTTTGGGAATCAGGCTCTGCCGAGAACGAGCACCATGAGATATGACATCTCTGGGAAAGCACAGATCCCCAGTGCTGTTGTGCCTGTGAATAGCGTTCCTAGGGAGGATGAAGACCAGCAACAGCTTTCAGGGCTGGCACATTCCTTGTAGGAGGAATAGCCAGACGTTTGCCTTTTCGGAAACAGGCTCTGCCGAGAACGAGCACCCTGAGATATGACATCTCTGGGAAAGCACAGATCCCCAGTGCTGTAGTGCCTGTGAACAGGCTGACAAGGGAGGGTGAAGACCAGCAACTGCTTTCAGGGCTGCCACATTCCTTGTGGGAGAAGGAGCCGGACGTTTGCCTTTTCGGAAACAGACTCTGCCGAGAACGAGTACCATGAGATATGACATCTCTGGGAAAGCACAGATCCCCTGTGCTGTTGTGCCTGTGAATAGCGTTCCTAGGGAGGATGAAGACCAGCAACAGCTTTCAGGGCTGGCACATTCCTTGTAGGAGGAATAGCCAGACGTTTGCCTTTTCGGAAACAGGCTCTGCCGAGAACGAGCACCCTGAGATATGACATCTCTGGGAAAGCACAGATCCCCAGTGCTGTAGTGCCTGTGAACAGGCTGACAAGGGAGGGTGAAGACCAGCAACTGCTTTCAGGGCTGGCACATTCCTTGTGGGAGAAGGAGCAGGACGTTTGCCTTTTCGGAAACAGGCTCTGCCGAGAACGAGCACCATGAGATCTTCAACCTAGCATAAAGCCAAGATCCCCAGTGCTGTTGTGCCTGTGAATAGCCTGCCAAGGGAGGATGAAGACCAGCAACAGCTTTCAGGGCTGGCACATTCCTTGTGGGAGAAGGAGCTGGACGTTTGCCTTTTGGGAATCAGGCTCTGCCGAGAACGAGCACCATGAGATATGACATCTCTGGGAAAGCACAGATCCCCTGTGCTGTTGTGCCTGTGAATAGCGTTCCTAGGGAGGATGAAGACCAGCAACAGCTTTCAGGGCTGCCTCATTCCTTGTGGGAGAAGGAGCTGGACGTTTGCCTTTTGGGAATCAGGCTCTGCCGAGAACGAGCACCATGAGATATGACATCTCTGGGAAAGCACAGATCCCCAGTGCTGTTGTGCCTGTGAATAGCGTTCCTAGGGAGGATGAAGACCAGCAACAGCTTTCAGGGCTGGCACATTCCTTGTAGGAGGAATAGCCAGACGTTTGCCTTTTCGGAAACAGGCTCTGCCGAGAACGAGCACCCTGAGATATGACATCTCTGGGAAAGCACAGATCCCCAGTGCTGTAGTGCCTGTGAACAGGCTGACAAGGGAGGGTGAAGACCAGCAACTGCTTTCAGGGCTGGCACATTCCTTGTGGGAGAAGGAGCAGGACGTTTGCCTTTTCGGAAACAGGCTCTGCCGAGAACGAGCACCATGAGATCTTCAACCTAGCATAAAGCCAAGATCCCCAGTGCTGTTGTGCCTGTGAATAGGCTGCCAAGGGAGGATGAAGACCAGCAACAGATTTCAGGGCTGGAACATTCCTTGTAGGAGGAGAAGCCGGACGTTTGCCTTTTCGGAATCAGGCTCTGCCGAGAACAAGCACCATGAGATATGACATCTCTGGGAAAGCACAAATCCCCAGTGCTGTAGTGCCTGTGAATAGCCTGCCAAAGAAACGTAAAGGTCAGCAACATCTTTCGGGGCTGTCCCCCTCCTTGTAGGAGGAATAGCCAGACGTTTGCCTTTTCGGAAACAGGCTCTGCCGAGAACGAGCACCCTGAGATATGACATCTCTGGGAAAGTACAGATCCCCAGTGCTGTTGTGCCTGTGAACAGGCTGACAAGGGAGGGTGAAGACCAGCAACTGCTTTCAGGGCTGGCACATTCCTTGTAGGAGAAGGAGCCGGACGTTTCCCTTTTCTGAAACAGGCTCTGCCGAGAACGAGCACCATGAGATATGACATCTCTGGGAAAGCACAAATCCCCAGTGCTGTAGTGCCTGTGATTAGCCTGCCAAGGGAGGATGAAGACCAGCAACAGCTTTCAGGGCTGGCACATTCCTTGTGGGAGAAGGAGCTGGACGTTTGCCTTTTGGGAATCAGGCTCTGCCGAGAACGAGCACCATGAGATATGACATCTCTGGGAAAGCACAGATCCCCAGTGCTGTTGTGCCTGTGAATAGCGTTCCTAGGGAGGATGAAGACCAGCAACAGCTTTCAGGGCTGCCTCATTCCTTGTGGGAGAAGGAGCTGGACGTTTGCCTTTTGGGAATCAGGCTCTGCCGAGAACGAGCACCATGAGATATGACATCTCTGGGAAAGCACAGATCCCCAGTGCTGTTGTGCCTGTGAATAGCGTTCCTAGGGAGGATGAAGACCAGCAACAGCTTTCAGGGCTGGCACATTCCTTGTAGGAGGAATAGCCAGACGTTTGCCTTTTCGGAAACAGGCTCTGCCGAGAACGAGCACCCTGAGATATGACATCTCTGGGAAAGCACAGATCCCCAGTGCTGTAGTGCCTGTGAACAGGCTGACAAGGGAGGGTGAAGACCAGCAACTGCTTTCAGGGCTGCCACATTCCTTGTGGGAGAAGGAGCCGGACGTTTGCCTTTTCGGAAACAGACTCTGCCGAGAACGAGTACCATGAGATATGACATCTCTGGGAAAGCACAGATCCCCTGTGCTGTTGTGCCTGTGAATAGCGTTCCTAGGGAGGATGAAGACCAGCAACAGCTTTCAGGGCTGGCACATTCCTTGTAGGAGGAATAGCCAGACGTTTGCCTTTTCGGAAACAGGCTCTGCCGAGAACGAGCACCCTGAGATATGACATCTCTGGGAAAGCACAGATCCCCAGTGCTGTAGTGCCTGTGAACAGGCTGACAAGGGAGGGTGAAGACCAGCAACTGCTTTCAGGGCTGGCACATTCCTTGTGGGAGAAGGAGCAGGACGTTTGCCTTTTCGGAAACAGGCTCTGCCGAGAACGAGCACCATGAGATCTTCAACCTAGCATAAAGCCAAGATCCCCAGTGCTGTTGTGCCTGTGAATAGGCTGCCAAGGGAGGATGAAGACCAGCAACAGATTTCAGGGCTGGCACATTCCTTGTAGGAGGAGAAGCCAGACGTTTGCCTTTTCGGAATCAGGCTCTGCCGAGAACGAGCACCATGAGATATGACATCTCTGGGAAAGCACAAATCCCCAGTGCTGTAGTGCCTGTGAATAGCCTGCCAAAGAAACGTAAAGGTCAGCAACATCTTTCGGGGCTGTCCCCCTCCTTGTAGGAGGAATAGCCAGACGTTTGCCTTTTCGGAAACAGGCTCTGCCGAGAACGAGCACCCTGAGATATGACATCTCTGGGAAAGCACAGATCCCCAGTGCTGTTGTGCCTGTGAATAGGCTGCCAAGGGAGGATGAAGACCAGCAACTGCTTTCAGGGCTATCACCTTCCTTGTAGAAGGAATAGCCAGACGATTGCCTTTTCGGAATCAGGCTCTGCCGAGAACGAGTACCATGAGATATGACATCTCTGGGAAAGTACAGATCCCCAGTGCTGTTGTGCCTGTGAACAGGCTGACAAGGGAGGGTGAAGACCAGCAACTGCTTTCAGGGCTGGCACATTCCTTGTAGGAGAAGGAGCCGGACGTTTCCCTTTTCTGAAACAGGCTCTGCCGAGAACGAGCACCATGAGATATGACATCTCTGGGAAAGCACAAATCCCCAGTGCTGTAGTGCCTGTGATTAGCCTGCCAAGGGAGGATGAAGACCAGCAACAGCTTTCAGGGCTGGCACATTCCTTGTGGGAGAAGGAGCTGGACGTTTGCCTTTTGGGAATCAGGCTCTGCCGAGAACGAGCACCATGAGATATGACATCTCTGGGAAAGCACAGATCCCCTGTGCTGTTGTGCCTGTGAATAGCGTTCCTAGGGAGGATGAAGACCAGCAACAGCTTTCAGGGCTGCCTCATTCCTTGTGGGAGAAGGAGCTGGACGTTTGCCTTTTGGGAATCAGGCTCTGCCGAGAACGAGCACCATGAGATATGACATCTCTGGGAAAGCACAGATCCCCAGTGCTGTTGTGCCTGTGAATAGCGTTCCTAGGGAGGATGAAGACCAGCAACAGCTTTCAGGGCTGGCACATTCCTTGTAGGAGGAATAGCCAGACGTTTGCCTTTTCGGAAACAGGCTCTGCCGAGAACGAGCACCCTGAGATATGACATCTCTGGGAAAGCACAGATCCCCAGTGCTGTAGTGCCTGTGAACAGGCTGACAAGGGAGGGTGAAGACCAGCAACTGCTTTCAGGGCTGCCACATTCCTTGTGGGAGAAGGAGCCGGACGTTTGCCTTTTCGGAAACAGACTCTGCCGAGAACGAGTACCATGAGATATGACATCTCTGGGAAAGCACAGATCCCCTGTGCTGTTGTGCCTGTGAATAGCCTGCCAAGGAAACGTAAAGATCAGCAACATCTTTCAGGGCTATCACGTTCCTTGTAGGAGAGATAGCCAGACGTTTGCCTTTTCGAAATCAGGCTCTGCCAAGAACGAGCACCATGAGATATGACATCTCTGGGAAAGCACAGATCCCCAGTGCTGTTGTGCCTGTGAGTAGCCTACCAAGGGGAGGTGAACAGCAGCAATATCTTTCAGGGCTCTCTCCTTCCCTGTAGGAGAAATAGCCAGACGTTTGCCTATTCGGAAACAGGCTCTGCCGAGAACGAGCACCATGAGATATGACATCTCTGGGAAAGCACAAATCCCCAGTGCTGTTGTGCCTGTGAATAGGCTGCCAAGGGAGGATGAAGACCAGCAACTGCTTTCAGGGCTATCACCTTCCTTGTAGAAGGAATAGCCAGACGATTGCCTTTTCGGAATCAGGCTCTGCCGAGAACGAGTACCATGAGATATGACATCTCTGGGAAAGTACAGATCCCCAGTGCTGTTGTGCCTGTGAACAGGCTGACAAGGGAGGGTGAAGACCAGCAACTGCTTTCAGGGCTGGCACATTCCTTGTAGGAGAAGGAGCCGGACGTTTCCCTTTTCTGAAACAGGCTCTGCCGAGAACGAGCACCATGAGATATGACATCTCTGGGAAAGCACAAATCCCCAGTGCTGTAGTGCCTGTGAATAGCCTGCCAAGGACAGGTAAAGGTCAGCAACATCTTTCGGGGCTGTCCCCCTCCTTGTAGGAGGAATAGCCAGACGTTTGCCTTTTGGGAATCAGGCTCTGCCGAGAACGAGCACCATGAGATATGACATCTCTGGGAAAGCACAGATCCCCAGTGCTGTTGTGCCTGTGAATAGCCTGCCAAGGGAGGATGAAGACCAGCAACAGCTTTCAGGGCTGGCACATTCCTTGTGGGAGAAGGAGCTGGACGTTTGCCTTTTGGGAATCAGGCTCTGCCGAGAACGAGCACCATGAGATATGACATCTCTGGGAAAGCACAGATCCCCTGTGCTGTTGTGCCTGTGAATAGCGTTCCTAGGGAGGATGAAGACCAGCAACAGCTTTCAGGGCTGCCTCATTCCTTGTGGGAGAAGGAGCTGGACGTTTGCCTTTTGGGAATCAGGCTCTGCCGAGAACGAGCACCATGAGATATGACATCTCTGGGAAAGCACAGATCCCCAGTGCTGTTGTGCCTGTGAATAGCGTTCCTAGGGAGGATGAAGACCAGCAACAGCTTTCAGGGCTGGCACATTCCTTGTAGGAGGAATAGCCAGACGTTTGCCTTTTCGGAAACAGGCTCTGCCGAGAACGAGTACCATGAGATATGACATCTCTGGGAAAGCACAGATCCCCTGTGCTGTTGTGCCTGTGAATAGCCTGCCAAGGAAACGTAAAGATCAGCAACATCTTTCAGGGCTATCACATTCCTTGTAGGAGAGATAGCCAGACGTTTGCCTTTTCGAAATCAGGCTCTGCCGAGAACGAGCACCATGAGATATGACATCTCTGGGAAAGCACAGATCCCCAGTGCTGTTGTGCCTGTGAGTAGCCTACAAGGGGAGGTGAACACCAGCAATATCTTTCAGGGCTCTCTCCTTCCCTGTAGGAGAAATAGCCAGACGTTTGCCTTTTCGGAAACAGGCTCTGCCGAGAACGAGCACCATGAGATATGACATCTCTGGGAAAGCACAAATCCCCAGTGCTGTTGTGCCTGTGAATAGGCTGCCAAGGGAGGATGAAGACCAGCAACAGCTTTCAGGGCTGGCACATTCCTTGTGGGAGAAGGAGCTGGACGTTTGCCTTTTGGGAATCAGGCTCTGCCGAGAACGAGCACCATGAGATATGACATCTCTGGGAAAGCACAGATCCCCAGTGCTGTTGTGCCTGTGAATAGGCTGCCAAGGGAGGATGAAGACCAGCAACTGCTTTCAGGGCTATCACCTTCCTTGTAGAAGGAATAGCCAGACGATTGCCTTTTCGGAATCAGGCTCTGCCGAGAACGAGTACCATGAGATATGACATCTCTGGGAAAGTACAGATCCCCAGTGCTGTTGTGCCTGTGAACAGGCTGACAAGGGAGGGTGAAGACCAGCAACTGCTTTCAGGGCTGGCACATTCCTTGTAGGAGAAGGAGCCGGACGTTTCCCTTTTCTGAAACAGGCTCTGCCGAGAACGAGCACCATGAGATATGACATCTCTGGGAAAGCACAAATCCCCAGTGCTGTAGTGCCTGTGATTAGCCTGCCAAGGGAGGATGAAGACCAGCAACAGCTTTCAGGGCTGGCACATTCCTTGTGGGAGAAGGAGCTGGACGTTTGCCTTTTGGGAATCAGGCTCTGCCGAGAACGAGCACCATGAGATATGACATCTCTGGGAAAGCACAGATCCCCTGTGCTGTTGTGCCTGTGAATAGCGTTCCTAGGGAGGATGAAGACCAGCAACAGCTTTCAGGGCTGCCTCATTCCTTGTGGGAGAAGGAGCTGGACGTTTGCCTTTTGGGAATCAGGCTCTGCCGAGAACGAGCACCATGAGATATGACATCTCTGGGAAAGCACAGATCCCCAGTGCTGTTGTGCCTGTGAATAGCGTTCCTAGGGAGGATGAAGACCAGCAACAGCTTTCAGGGCTGCCTCATTCCTTGTGGGAGAAGGAGCTGGACGTTTGCCTTTTGGGAATCAGGCTCTGCCGAGAACGAGCCCCATGAGATATGACATCTCTGGGAAAGCACAGATCCCCAGTGCTGTTGTGCCTGTGAATAGCGTTCCTAGGGAGGATGAAGACCAGCAACAGCTTTCAGGGCTGGCACATTCCTTGTAGCAGAAGGAGCCGGACGTTTGCCTTTTCTGAAACAGGCTCTGCCGAGAACGAGTACCATGAGATATGACATCTCTGGGAAAGCACAGATCCCCAGTGCTGTTGTGCCTCTGAATAGCCTGCCAAGGACAGGTAAAGATCAGCAACATCTTTCAGGGCTATCACATTCTTTGTAGGAGAGATAGCCAGACGTTTGCCTTTTCGAAATCAGGCTCTGCCGAGAACGAGCACCATGAGATATGACATCTCTGGGAAAGTACAGATCCCCAGTGCTGTTGTGCCTGTGAACAGGCTGACAAGGGAGGATGAAGACCAGCAACTGCTTTCAGGGCTGGCACATTCCTTGTGGGAGAAGGAGCAGGACGTTTGCCTTTTCGGAAACAGGCTCTGCCGAGAACGAGCACCATGAGATCTTCAACCTAGCATAAAGCCCAGATCCCCAGTGCTGTTGTGCCTGTGACTAGGCTGCCAAGGGAGGATGAAGACCAGCAACAGATTTCAGGGCTGGCACATTCCTTGTAGAAGGAATAGCCAGACGTTTGCCTTTTCGGAATCAGGCTCTGCCGAGAACGAGCACCATGAGATATGACATCTCTGGGAAAGCACAGATCCCCAGTGCTGTTGTGCCTGTGAATAGCGTTCCTAGGGAGGATGAAGACCAGCAACAGCTTTCAGGGCTGGCACATTCCTTGTAGGAGAAGGAGCCGGAAGTTTCCCTTTTCTGAAACAGGCTCTGCCGAGAACGAGCACCATGAGATATGACATCTCTGGGAAGGCACAAATCCCCAGTGCTGTTGTGCCTGTGAATAGGCTGCCAAGGGAGGATGAAGACCAGCAACTGCTTTCAGGGCTATCACCTTCCTTGTAGAAGGAATAGCCAGACGTTTGCCTTTTCGGAAACAGGCTCTGCCGAGAACGAGTACCATGAGATATGACATCTCTGGGAAAGTACAGATCCCCAGTGCTGTTGTGCCTGTGAACAGGCTGACAAGGGAGGGTGAAGACCAGCAACTGCTTTCAGGGCTGGCACATTCCTTGTAGGAGAAGGAGCCGGACGTTTCCCTTTTCTGAAACAGGCTCTGCCGAGAACGAGCACCATGAGATATGACATCTCTGGGAAAGCACAAATCCCCAGTGCTGTAGTGCCTGTGAATAGCCTGCCAAGGACAGGTAAAGGTCAGCAACATCTTTCGGGGCTGTCCCCCTCCTTGTAGGAGGAATAGCCAGACGTTTGCCTTTTGGGAATCAGGCTCTGCCGAGAACGAGCACCATGAGATATGACATCTCTGGGAAAGCACAGATCCCCAGTGCTGTTGTGCCTGTGAATAGCCTGCCAAGGGAGGATGAAGACCAGCAACAGCTTTCAGGGCTGGCACATTCCTTGTGGGAGAAGGAGCTGGACGTTTGCCTTTTGGGAATCAGGCTCTGCCGAGAACGAGCACCATGAGATATGACATCTCTGGGAAAGCACAGATCCCCTGTGCTGTTGTGCCTGTGAATAGCGTTCCTAGGGAGGATGAAGACCAGCAACAGCTTTCAGGGCTGCCTCATTCCTTGTGGGAGAAGGAGCTGGACGTTTGCCTTTTGGGAATCAGGCTCTGCCGAGAACGAGCACCATGAGATATGACATCTCTGGGAAAGCACAGATCCCCAGTGCTGTTGTGCCTGTGAATAGCGTTCCTAGGGAGGATGAAGACCAGCAACAGCTTTCAGGGCTGGCACATTCCTTGTAGGAGGAATAGCCAGACGTTTGCCTTTTCGGAAACAGGCTCTGCCGAGAACGAGCACCCTGAGATATGACATCTCTGGGAAAGCACAGATCCCCAGTGCTGTAGTGCCTGTGAACAGGCTGACAAGGGAGGGTGAAGACCAGCAACTGCTTTCAGGGCTGGCACATTCCTTGTGGGAGAAGGAGCAGGACGTTTGCCTTTTCGGAAACAGGCTCTGCCGAGAACGAGCACCATGAGATCTTCAACCTAGCATAAAGCCAAGATCCCCAGTGCTGTTGTGCCTGTGAATAGGCTGCCAAGGGAGGATGAAGACCAGCAACAGATTTCAGGGCTGGCACATTCCTTGTAGGAGGAGAAGCCGGACGTTTGCCTTTTCGGAATCAGGCTCTGCCGAGAACAAGCACCATGAGATATGACATCTCTGGGAAAGCACAAATCCCCAGTGCTGTAGTGCCTGTGAATAGCCTGCCAAAGAAACGTAAAGGTCAGCAACATCTTTCGGGGCTGTCCCCCTCCTTGTAGGAGGAATAGCCAGACGTTTGCCTTTTCGGAAACAGGCTCTGCCGAGAACGAGCACCCTGAGATATGACATCTCTGGGAAAGCACAGATCCCCAGTGCTGTTGTGCCTGTGAATAGGCTGCCAAGGGAGGATGAAGACCAGCAACTGCTTTCAGGGCTATCACCTTCCTTGTAGAAGGAATAGCCAGACGATTGCCTTTTCGGAATCAGGCTCTGCCGAGAACGAGTACCATGAGATATGACATCTCTGGGAAAGTACAGATCCCCAGTGCTGTTGTGCCTGTGAACAGGCTGACAAGGGAGGGTGAAGACCAGCAACTGCTTTCAGGGCTGGCACATTCCTTGTAGGAGAAGGAGCCGGACGTTTCCCTTTTCTGAAACAGGCTCTGCCGAGAACGAGCACCATGAGATATGACATCTCTGGGAAAGCACAAATCCCCAGTGCTGTAGTGCCTGTGATTAGCCTGCCAAGGGAGGATGAAGACCAGCAACAGCTTTCAGGGCTGGCACATTCCTTGTGGGAGAAGGAGCTGGACGTTTGCCTTTTGGGAATCAGGCTCTGCCGAGAACGAGCACCATGAGATATGACATCTCTGGGAAAGCACAGATCCCCAGTGCTGTTGTGCCTGTGAATAGCGTTCCTAGGGAGGATGAAGACCAGCAACAGCTTTCAGGGCTGCCTCATTCCTTGTGGGAGAAGGAGCTGGACGTTTGCCTTTTGGGAATCAGGCTCTGCCGAGAACGAGCACCATGAGATATGACATCTCTGGGAAAGCACAGATCCCCAGTGCTGTTGTGCCTGTGAATAGCGTTCCTAGGGAGGATGAAGACCAGCAACAGCTTTCAGGGCTGGCACATTCCTTGTAGGAGGAATAGCCAGACGTTTGCCTTTTCGGAAACAGGCTCTGCCGAGAACGAGCACCCTGAGATATGACATCTCTGGGAAAGCACAGATCCCCAGTGCTGTAGTGCCTGTGAACAGGCTGACAAGGGAGGGTGAAGACCAGCAACTGCTTTCAGGGCTGGCACATTCCTTGTGGGAGAAGGAGCAGGACGTTTGCCTTTTCGGAAACAGGCTCTGCCGAGAACGAGCACCATGAGATCTTCAACCTAGCATAAAGCCAAGATCCCCAGTGCTGTTGTGCCTGTGAATAGGCTGCCAAGGGAGGATGAAGACCAGCAACAGATTTCAGGGCTGGCACATTCCTTGTAGGAGGAGAAGCCAGACGTTTGCCTTTTCGGAATCAGGCTCTGCCGAGAACGAGCACCATGAGATATGACATCTCTGGGAAAGCACAAATCCCCAGTGCTGTAGTGCCTGTGAATAGCCTGCCAAAGAAACGTAAAGGTCAGCAACATCTTTCGGGGCTGTCCCCCTCCTTGTAGGAGGAATAGCCAGACGTTTGCCTTTTCGGAAACAGGCTCTGCCGAGAACGAGCACCCTGAGATATGACATCTCTGGGAAAGCACAGATCCCCAGTGCTGTTGTGCCTGTGAATAGGCTGCCAAGGGAGGATGAAGACCAGCAACTGCTTTCAGGGCTATCACCTTCCTTGTAGAAGGAATAGCCAGACGATTGCCTTTTCGGAATCAGGCTCTGCCGAGAACGAGTACCATGAGATATGACATCTCTGGGAAAGTACAGATCCCCAGTGCTGTTGTGCCTGTGAACAGGCTGACAAGGGAGGGTGAAGACCAGCAACTGCTTTCAGGGCTGGCACATTCCTTGTAGGAGAAGGAGCCGGACGTTTCCCTTTTCTGAAACAGGCTCTGCCGAGAACGAGCACCATGAGATATGACATCTCTGGGAAAGCACAAATCCCCAGTGCTGTAGTGCCTGTGAATAGCCTGCCAAGGACAGGTAAAGGTCAGCAACATCTTTCGGGGCTGTCCCCCTCCTTGTAGGAGGAATAGCCAGACGTTTGCCTTTTGGGAATCAGGCTCTGCCGAGAACGAGCACCATGAGATATGACATCTCTGGGAAAGCACAGATCCCCAGTGCTGTTGTGCCTGTGAATAGCCTGCCAAGGGAGGATGAAGACCAGCAACAGCTTTCAGGGCTGGCACATTCCTTGTGGGAGAAGGAGCTGGACGTTTGCCTTTTGGGAATCAGGCTCTGCCGAGAACGAGCACCATGAGATATGACATCTCTGGGAAAGCACAGATCCCCTGTGCTGTTGTGCCTGTGAATAGCGTTCCTAGGGAGGATGAAGACCAGCAACAGCTTTCAGGGCTGCCTCATTCCTTGTGGGAGAAGGAGCTGGACGTTTGCCTTTTGGGAATCAGGCTCTGCCGAGAACGAGCACCATGAGATATGACATCTCTGGGAAAGCACAGATCCCCAGTGCTGTTGTGCCTGTGAATAGCGTTCCTAGGGAGGATGAAGACCAGCAACAGCTTTCAGGGCTGGCACATTCCTTGTAGGAGGAATAGCCAGACGTTTGCCTTTTCGGAAACAGGCTCTGCCGAGAACGAGCACCCTGAGATATGACATCTCTGGGAAAGCACAGATCCCCTGTGCTGTTGTGCCTGTGAATAGCCTGCCAAGGAAACGTAAAGATCAGCAAAATCTTTCAGGGCTATCACATTCCTTGTAGGAGAGATAGCCAGACGTTTGCCTTTTCGAAATCAGGCTCTGCCGAGAACGAGCACCATGAGATATGACATCTCTGGGAAAGCACAGATCCCCAGTGCTGTTGTGCCTGTGAGTAGCCTACAAGGGGAGGTGAACACCAGCAATATCTTTCAGGGCTCTCTCCTTCCCTGTAGGAGAAATAGCCAGACGTTTGCCTTTTCGGAAACAGGCTCTGCCGAGAACGAGCACCATGAGATATGACATCTCTGGGAAAGCACAAATCCCCAGTGCTGTTGTGCCTGTGAATAGGCTGCCAAGGGAGGATGAAGACCAGCAACAGCTTTCAGGGCTGGCACATTCCTTGTGGGAGAAGGAGCTGGACGTTTGCCTTTTGGGAATCAGGCTCTGCCGAGAACGAGCACCATGAGATATGACATCTCTGGGAAAGCACAGATCCCCAGTGCTGTTGTGCCTGTGAATAGCGTTCCTAGGGAGGATGAAGACCAGCAACAGCTTTCAGGGCTGGCACATTCCTTGTAGGAGGAATAGCCAGACGTTTGCCTTTTCGGAAACAGGCTCTGCCGAGAACGAGCACCCTGAGATATGACATCTCTGGGAAAGCACAGATCCCCAGTGCTGTAGTGCCTGTGAACAGGCTGACAAGGGAGGGTGAAGACCAGCAACTGCTTTCAGGGCTGGCACATTCCTTGTGGGAGAAGGAGCAGGACGTTTGCCTTTTCGGAAACAGGCTCTGCCGAGAACGAGCACCATGAGATCTTCAACCTAGCATAAAGCCAAGATCCCCAGTGCTGTTGTGCCTGTGAATAGGCTGCCAAGGGAGGATGAAGACCAGCAACAGATTTCAGGGCTGGCACATTCCTTGTAGGAGGAGAAGCCGGACGTTTGCCTTTTCGGAATCAGGCTCTGCCGAGAACAAGCACCATGAGATATGACATCTCTGGGAAAGCACAAATCCCCAGTGCTGTAGTGCCTGTGAATAGCCTGCCAAAGAAACGTAAAGGTCAGCAACATCTTTCGGGGCTGTCCCCCTCCTTGTAGGAGGAATAGCCAGACGTTTGCCTTTTCGGAAACAGGCTCTGCCGAGAACGAGCACCATGAGATATGACATCTCTGGGAAAGCACAGATCCCCAGTGCTGTTGTGCCTGTGAATAGGCTGCCAAGGGAGGATGAAGACCAGCAACTGCTTTCAGGGCTATCACCTTCCTTGTAGAAGGAATAGCCAGACGATTGCCTTTTCGGAATCAGGCTCTGCCGAGAACGAGTACCATGAGATATGACATCTCTGGGAAAGTACAGATCCCCAGTGCTGTTGTGCCTGTGAACAGGCTGACAAGGGAGGGTGAAGACCAGCAACTGCTTTCAGGGCTGGCACATTCCTTGTAGGAGAAGGAGCCGGACGTTTCCCTTTTCTGAAACAGGCTCTGCCGAGAACGAGCACCATGAGATATGACATCTCTGGGAAAGCACAAATCCCCAGTGCTGTAGTGCCTGTGATTAGCCTGCCAAGGGAGGATGAAGACCAGCAACAGCTTTCAGGGCTGGCACATTCCTTGTGGGAGAAGGAGCTGGACGTTTGCCTTTTGGGAATCAGGCTCTGCCGAGAACGAGCACCATGAGATATGACATCTCTGGGAAAGCACAGATCCCCAGTGCTGTTGTGCCTGTGAATAGCGTTCCTAGGGAGGATGAAGACCAGCAACAGCTTTCAGGGCTGGCACATTCCTTGTAGGAGGAATAGCCAGACGTTTGCCTTTTCGGAAACAGGCTCTGCCGAGAACGAGCACCCTGAGATATGACATCTCTGGGAAAGCACAGATCCCCAGTGCTGTAGTGCCTGTGAACAGGCTGACAAGGGAGGGTGAAGACCAGCAACTGCTTTCAGGGCTGCCACATTCCTTGTGGGAGAAGGAGCCGGACGTTTGCCTTTTCGGAAACAGACTCTGCCGAGAACGAGTACCATGAGATATGACATCTCTGGGAAAGCACAGATCCCCTGTGCTGTTGTGCCTGTGAATAGCCTGCCAAGGAAACGTAAAGATCAGCAACATCTTTCAGGGCTATCACGTTCCTTGTAGGAGAGATAGCCAGACGTTTGCCTTTTCGAAATCAGGCTCTGCCAAGAACGAGCACCATGAGATATGACATCTCTGGGAAAGCACAGATCCCCAGTGCTGTTGTGCCTGTGAGTAGCCTACCAAGGGGAGGTGAACACCAGCAATATCTTTCAGGGCTCTCTCCTTCCCTGTAGGAGAAATAGCCAGACGTTTGCCTATTCGGAAACAGGCTCTGCCGAGAACGAGCACCATGAGATATGACATCTCTGGGAAAGCACAAATCCCCAGTGCTGTTGTGCCTGTGAATAGGCTGCCAAGGGAGGATGAAGACCAGCAACAGCTTTCAGGGCTGGCACATTCCTTGTGGGAGAAGGAGCTGGACGTTTGCCTTTTGGGAATCAGGCTCTGCCGAGAACGAGCCCCATGAGATATGACATCTCTGGGAAAGCACAGATCCCCAGTGCTGTTGTGCCTGTGAATAGCGTTCCTAGGGAGGATGAAGACCAGCAACAGCTTTCAGGGCTGCCTCATTCCTTGTGGGAGAAGGAGCCGGACGTTTGCCTTTTCTGAAACAGGCTCTGCCGAGAACGAGTACCATGAGATATGACATCTCTGGGAAAGCACAGATCCCCAGTGCTGTTGTGCCTCTGAATAGCCTGCCAAAGAAACGTAAAGGTCAGCAACATCTTTCGGGGCTGTCCCCCTCCTTGTAGGAGGAATAGCCAGACGTTTGCCTTTTCGGAAACAGGCTCTGCCGAGAACGAGCACCCTGAGATATGACATCTCTGGGAAAGCACAGATCCCCAGTGCTGTTGTGCCTGTGAATAGGCTGCCAAGGGAGGATGAAGACCAGCAACTGCTTTCAGGGCTATCACCTTCCTTGTAGAAGGAATAGCCAGACGATTGCCTTTTCGGAATCAGGCTCTGCCGAGAACGAGTACCATGAGATATGACATCTCTGGGAAAGTACAGATCCCCAGTGCTGTTGTGCCTGTGAACAGGCTGACAAGGGAGGGTGAAGACCAGCAACTGCTTTCAGGGCTGGCACATTCCTTGTAGGAGAAGGAGCCGGACGTTTCCCTTTTCTGAAACAGGCTCTGCCGAGAACGAGCACCATGAGATATGACATCTCTGGGAAAGCACAAATCCCCAGTGCTGTAGTGCCTGTGAACAGGCTGACAAGGGAGGATGAAGACCAGCAACAGCTTTCAGGGCTGGCACATTCCTTGTGGGAGAAGGAGCTGGACGTTTGCCTTTTGGGAATCAGGCTCTGCCGAGAACGAGCACCATGAGATATGACATCTCTGGGAAAGCACAGATCCCCAGTGCTGTTGTGCCTGTGAATAGCGTTCCTAGGGAGGATGAAGACCAGCAACAGCTTTCAGGGCTGCCTCATTCCTTGTGGGAGAAGGAGCTGGACGTTTGCCTTTTGGGAATCAGGCTCTGCCGAGAACGAGCACCATGAGATATGACATCTCTGGGAAAGCACAGATCCCCAGTGCTGTTGTGCCTGTGAATAGCGTTCCTAGGGAGGATGAAGACCAGCAACAGCTTTCAGGGCTGGCACATTCCTTGTAGGAGGAATAGCCAGACGTTTGCCTTTTCGGAAACAGGCTCTGCCGAGAACGAGCACCCTGAGATATGACATCTCTGGGAAAGCACAGATCCCCAGTGCTGTAGTGCCTGTGAACAGGCTGACAAGGGAGGGTGAAGACCAGCAACTGCTTTCAGGGCTGCCACATTCCTTGTGGGAGAAGGAGCCGGACGTTTGCCTTTTCGGAAACAGACTCTGCCGAGAACGAGTACCATGAGATATGACATCTCTGGGAAAGCACAGATCCCCTGTGCTGTTGTGCCTGTGAATAGCGTTCCTAGGGAGGATGAAGACCAGCAACAGCTTTCAGGGCTGGCACATTCCTTGTAGGAGGAATAGCCAGACGTTTGCCTTTTCGGAAACAGGCTCTGCCGAGAACGAGCACCCTGAGATATGACATCTCTGGGAAAGCACAGATCCCCAGTGCTGTAGTGCCTGTGAACAGGCTGACAAGGGAGGGTGAAGACCAGCAACTGCTTTCAGGGCTGGCACATTCCTTGTGGGAGAAGGAGCAGGACGTTTGCCTTTTCGGAAACAGGCTCTGCCGAGAACGAGCACCATGAGATCTTCAACCTAGCATAAAGCCAAGATCCCCAGTGCTGTTGTGCCTGTGAATAGCCTGCCAAGGGAGGATGAAGACCAGCAACAGCTTTCAGGGCTGGCACATTCCTTGTGGGAGAAGGAGCTGGACGTTTGCCTTTTGGGAATCAGGCTCTGCCGAGAACGAGCACCATGAGATATGACATCTCTGGGAAAGCACAGATCCCCTGTGCTGTTGTGCCTGTGAATAGCGTTCCTAGGGAGGATGAAGACCAGCAACAGCTTTCAGGGCTGCCTCATTCCTTGTGGGAGAAGGAGCTGGACGTTTGCCTTTTGGGAATCAGGCTCTGCCGAGAACGAGCACCATGAGATATGACATCTCTGGGAAAGCACAGATCCCCAGTGCTGTTGTGCCTGTGAATAGCGTTCCTAGGGAGGATGAAGACCAGCAACAGCTTTCAGGGCTGGCACATTCCTTGTAGGAGGAATAGCCAGACGTTTGCCTTTTCGGAAACAGGCTCTGCCGAGAACGAGCACCCTGAGATATGACATCTCTGGGAAAGCACAGATCCCCAGTGCTGTAGTGCCTGTGAACAGGCTGACAAGGGAGGGTGAAGACCAGCAACTGCTTTCAGGGCTGGCACATTCCTTGTGGGAGAAGGAGCAGGACGTTTGCCTTTTCGGAAACAGGCTCTGCCGAGAACGAGCACCATGAGATCTTCAACCTAGCATAAAGCCAAGATCCCCAGTGCTGTTGTGCCTGTGAATAGGCTGCCAAGGGAGGATGAAGACCAGCAACAGATTTCAGGGCTGGAACATTCCTTGTAGGAGGAGAAGCCGGACGTTTGCCTTTTCGGAATCAGGCTCTGCCGAGAACAAGCACCATGAGATATGACATCTCTGGGAAAGCACAAATCCCCAGTGCTGTAGTGCCTGTGAATAGCCTGCCAAAGAAACGTAAAGGTCAGCAACATCTTTCGGGGCTGTCCCCCTCCTTGTAGGAGGAATAGCCAGACGTTTGCCTTTTCGGAAACAGGCTCTGCCGAGAACGAGCACCCTGAGATATGACATCTCTGGGAAAGCACAGATCCCCAGTGCTGTTGTGCCTGTGAATAGGCTGCCAAGGGAGGATGAAGACCAGCAACTGCTTTCAGGGCTATCACCTTCCTTGTAGAAGGAATAGCCAGACGATTGCCTTTTCGGAATCAGGCTCTGCCGAGAACGAGTACCATGAGATATGACATCTCTGGGAAAGTACAGATCCCCAGTGCTGTTGTGCCTGTGAACAGGCTGACAAGGGAGGGTGAAGACCAGCAACTGCTTTCAGGGCTGGCACATTCCTTGTAGGAGAAGGAGCCGGACGTTTCCCTTTTCTGAAACAGGCTCTGCCGAGAACGAGCACCATGAGATATGACATCTCTGGGAAAGCACAAATCCCCAGTGCTGTAGTGCCTGTGATTAGCCTGCCAAGGGAGGATGAAGACCAGCAACAGCTTTCAGGGCTGGCACATTCCTTGTGGGAGAAGGAGCTGGACGTTTGCCTTTTGGGAATCAGGCTCTGCCGAGAACGAGCACCATGAGATATGACATCTCTGGGAAAGCACAGATCCCCAGTGCTGTTGTGCCTGTGAATAGCGTTCCTAGGGAGGATGAAGACCAGCAACAGCTTTCAGGGCTGCCTCATTCCTTGTGGGAGAAGGAGCTGGACGTTTGCCTTTTGGGAATCAGGCTCTGCCGAGAACGAGCACCATGAGATATGACATCTCTGGGAAAGCACAGATCCCCAGTGCTGTTGTGCCTGTGAATAGCGTTCCTAGGGAGGATGAAGACCAGCAACAGCTTTCAGGGCTGGCACATTCCTTGTAGGAGGAATAGCCAGACGTTTGCCTTTTCGGAAACAGGCTCTGCCGAGAACGAGCACCCTGAGATATGACATCTCTGGGAAAGCACAGATCCCCAGTGCTGTAGTGCCTGTGAACAGGCTGACAAGGGAGGGTGAAGACCAGCAACTGCTTTCAGGGCTGCCACATTCCTTGTGGGAGAAGGAGCCGGACGTTTGCCTTTTCGGAAACAGACTCTGCCGAGAACGAGTACCATGAGATATGACATCTCTGGGAAAGCACAGATCCCCTGTGCTGTTGTGCCTGTGAATAGCGTTCCTAGGGAGGATGAAGACCAGCAACAGCTTTCAGGGCTGGCACATTCCTTGTAGGAGGAATAGCCAGACGTTTGCCTTTTCGGAAACAGGCTCTGCCGAGAACGAGCACCCTGAGATATGACATCTCTGGGAAAGCACAGATCCCCAGTGCTGTAGTGCCTGTGAACAGGCTGACAAGGGAGGGTGAAGACCAGCAACTGCTTTCAGGGCTGGCACATTCCTTGTGGGAGAAGGAGCAGGACGTTTGCCTTTTCGGAAACAGGCTCTGCCGAGAACGAGCACCATGAGATCTTCAACCTAGCATAAAGCCAAGATCCCCAGTGCTGTTGTGCCTGTGAATAGGCTGCCAAGGGAGGATGAAGACCAGCAACAGATTTCAGGGCTGGCACATTCCTTGTAGGAGGAGAAGCCAGACGTTTGCCTTTTCGGAATCAGGCTCTGCCGAGAACGAGCACCATGAGATATGACATCTCTGGGAAAGCACAAATCCCCAGTGCTGTAGTGCCTGTGAATAGCCTGCCAAAGAAACGTAAAGGTCAGCAACATCTTTCGGGGCTGTCCCCCTCCTTGTAGGAGGAATAGCCAGACGTTTGCCTTTTCGGAAACAGGCTCTGCCGAGAACGAGCACCCTGAGATATGACATCTCTGGGAAAGCACAGATCCCCAGTGCTGTTGTGCCTGTGAATAGGCTGCCAAGGGAGGATGAAGACCAGCAACTGCTTTCAGGGCTATCACCTTCCTTGTAGAAGGAATAGCCAGACGATTGCCTTTTCGGAATCAGGCTCTGCCGAGAACGAGTACCATGAGATATGACATCTCTGGGAAAGTACAGATCCCCAGTGCTGTTGTGCCTGTGAACAGGCTGACAAGGGAGGGTGAAGACCAGCAACTGCTTTCAGGGCTGGCACATTCCTTGTAGGAGAAGGAGCCGGACGTTTCCCTTTTCTGAAACAGGCTCTGCCGAGAACGAGCACCATGAGATATGACATCTCTGGGAAAGCACAAATCCCCAGTGCTGTAGTGCCTGTGAATAGCCTGCCAAGGACAGGTAAAGGTCAGCAACATCTTTCGGGGCTGTCCCCCTCCTTGTAGGAGGAATAGCCAGACGTTTGCCTTTTGGGAATCAGGCTCTGCCGAGAACGAGCACCATGAGATATGACATCTCTGGGAAAGCACAGATCCCCAGTGCTGTTGTGCCTGTGAATAGCCTGCCAAGGGAGGATGAAGACCAGCAACAGCTTTCAGGGCTGGCACATTCCTTGTGGGAGAAGGAGCTGGACGTTTGCCTTTTGGGAATCAGGCTCTGCCGAGAACGAGCACCATGAGATATGACATCTCTGGGAAAGCACAGATCCCCTGTGCTGTTGTGCCTGTGAATAGCGTTCCTAGGGAGGATGAAGACCAGCAACAGCTTTCAGGGCTGCCTCATTCCTTGTGGGAGAAGGAGCTGGACGTTTGCCTTTTGGGAATCAGGCTCTGCCGAGAACGAGCACCATGAGATATGACATCTCTGGGAAAGCACAGATCCCCAGTGCTGTTGTGCCTGTGAATAGCGTTCCTAGGGAGGATGAAGACCAGCAACAGCTTTCAGGGCTGGCACATTCCTTGTAGGAGGAATAGCCAGACGTTTGCCTTTTCGGAAACAGGCTCTGCCGAGAACGAGTACCATGAGATATGACATCTCTGGGAAAGCACAGATCCCCTGTGCTGTTGTGCCTGTGAATAGCCTGCCAAGGAAACGTAAAGATCAGCAACATCTTTCAGGGCTATCACATTCCTTGTAGGAGAGATAGCCAGACGTTTGCCTTTTCGAAATCAGGCTCTGCCGAGAACGAGCACCATGAGATATGACATCTCTGGGAAAGCACAGATCCCCAGTGCTGTTGTGCCTGTGAGTAGCCTACAAGGGGAGGTGAACACCAGCAATATCTTTCAGGGCTCTCTCCTTCCCTGTAGGAGAAATAGCCAGACGTTTGCCTTTTCGGAAACAGGCTCTGCCGAGAACGAGCACCATGAGATATGACATCTCTGGGAAAGCACAAATCCCCAGTGCTGTTGTGCCTGTGAATAGGCTGCCAAGGGAGGATGAAGACCAGCAACAGCTTTCAGGGCTGGCACATTCCTTGTGGGAGAAGGAGCTGGACGTTTGCCTTTTGGGAATCAGGCTCTGCCGAGAACGAGCACCATGAGATATGACATCTCTGGGAAAGCACAGATCCCCAGTGCTGTTGTGCCTGTGAATAGGCTGCCAAGGGAGGATGAAGACCAGCAACTGCTTTCAGGGCTATCACCTTCCTTGTAGAAGGAATAGCCAGACGATTGCCTTTTCGGAATCAGGCTCTGCCGAGAACGAGTACCATGAGATATGACATCTCTGGGAAAGTACAGATCCCCAGTGCTGTTGTGCCTGTGAACAGGCTGACAAGGGAGGGTGAAGACCAGCAACTGCTTTCAGGGCTGGCACATTCCTTGTAGGAGAAGGAGCCGGACGTTTCCCTTTTCTGAAACAGGCTCTGCCGAGAACGAGCACCATGAGATATGACATCTCTGGGAAAGCACAAATCCCCAGTGCTGTAGTGCCTGTGATTAGCCTGCCAAGGGAGGATGAAGACCAGCAACAGCTTTCAGGGCTGGCACATTCCTTGTGGGAGAAGGAGCTGGACGTTTGCCTTTTGGGAATCAGGCTCTGCCGAGAACGAGCACCATGAGATATGACATCTCTGGGAAAGCACAGATCCCCTGTGCTGTTGTGCCTGTGAATAGCGTTCCTAGGGAGGATGAAGACCAGCAACAGCTTTCAGGGCTGCCTCATTCCTTGTGGGAGAAGGAGCTGGACGTTTGCCTTTTGGGAATCAGGCTCTGCCGAGAACGAGCACCATGAGATATGACATCTCTGGGAAAGCACAGATCCCCAGTGCTGTTGTGCCTGTGAATAGCGTTCCTAGGGAGGATGAAGACCAGCAACAGCTTTCAGGGCTGGCACATTCCTTGTAGGAGGAATAGCCAGACGTTTGCCTTTTCGGAAACAGGCTCTGCCGAGAACGAGCACCCTGAGATATGACATCTCTGGGAAAGCACAGATCCCCAGTGCTGTAGTGCCTGTGAACAGGCTGACAAGGGAGGGTGAAGACCAGCAACTGCTTTCAGGGCTGCCACATTCCTTGTGGGAGAAGGAGCCGGACGTTTGCCTTTTCGGAAACAGACTCTGCCGAGAACGAGTACCATGAGATATGACATCTCTGGGAAAGCACAGATCCCCTGTGCTGTTGTGCCTGTGAATAGCCTGCCAAGGAAACGTAAAGATCAGCAACATCTTTCAGGGCTATCACGTTCCTTGTAGGAGAGATAGCCAGACGTTTGCCTTTTCGAAATCAGGCTCTGCCAAGAACGAGCACCATGAGATATGACATCTCTGGGAAAGCACAGATCCCCAGTGCTGTTGTGCCTGTGAGTAGCCTACCAAGGGGAGGTGAACAGCAGCAATATCTTTCAGGGCTCTCTCCTTCCCTGTAGGAGAAATAGCCAGACGTTTGCCTATTCGGAAACAGGCTCTGCCGAGAACGAGCACCATGAGATATGACATCTCTGGGAAAGCACAAATCCCCAGTGCTGTTGTGCCTGTGAATAGGCTGCCAAGGGAGGATGAAGACCAGCAACAGCTTTCAGGGCTGGCACATTCCTTGTGGGAGAAGGAGCTGGACGTTTGCCTTTTGGGAATCAGGCTCTGCCGAGAACGAGCACCATGAGATATGACATCTCTGGGAAAGCACAGATCCCCAGTGCTGTTGTGCCTGTGAATAGCGTTCCTAGGGAGGATGAAGACCAGCAACAGCTTTCAGGGCTGCCTCATTCCTTGTGGGAGAAGGAGCTGGACGTTTGCCTTTTGGGAATCAGGCTCTGCCGAGAACGAGCCCCATGAGATATGACATCTCTGGGAAAGCACAGATCCCCAGTGCTGTTGTGCCTGTGAATAGCGTTCCTAGGGAGGATGAAGACCAGCAACAGCTTTCAGGGCTGGCACATTCCTTGTAGCAGAAGGAGCCGGACGTTTGCCTTTTCTGAAACAGGCTCTGCCGAGAACGAGTACCATGAGATATGACATCTCTGGGAAAGCACAGATCCCCAGTGCTGTTGTGCCTCTGAATAGCCTGCCAAGGACAGGTAAAGATCAGCAACATCTTTCAGGGCTATCACATTCTTTGTAGGAGAGATAGCCAGACGTTTGCCTTTTCGAAATCAGGCTCTGCCGAGAACGAGCACCATGAGATATGACATCTCTGGGAAAGTACAGATCCCCAGTGCTGTTGTGCCTGTGAACAGGCTGACAAGGGAGGATGAAGACCAGCAACTGCTTTCAGGGCTGGCACATTCCTTGTGGGAGAAGGAGCAGGACGTTTGCCTTTTCGGAAACAGGCTCTGCCGAGAACGAGCACCATGAGATCTTCAACCTAGCATAAAGCCCAGATCCCCAGTGCTGTTGTGCCTGTGACTAGGCTGCCAAGGGAGGATGAAGACCAGCAACAGATTTCAGGGCTGGCACATTCCTTGTAGAAGGAATAGCCAGACGTTTGCCTTTTCGGAATCAGGCTCTGCCGAGAACGAGCACCATGAGATATGACATCTCTGGGAAAGCACAGATCCCCAGTGCTGTTGTGCCTGTGAATAGCGTTCCTAGGGAGGATGAAGACCAGCAACAGCTTTCAGGGCTGGCACATTCCTTGTAGGAGAAGGAGCCGGAAGTTTCCCTTTTCTGAAACAGGCTCTGCCGAGAACGAGCACCATGAGATATGACATCTCTGGGAAGGCACAAATCCCCAGTGCTGTTGTGCCTGTGAATAGGCTGCCAAGGGAGGATGAAGACCAGCAACTGCTTTCAGGGCTATCACCTTCCTTGTAGAAGGAATAGCCAGACGTTTGCCTTTTCGGAAACAGACTCTGCCGAGAACGAGCACCATGAGATATGACATCTCTGGGAAAGTACAGATCCCCAGTGCTGTTGTGCCTGTGAACAGGCTGACAAGGGAGGGTGAAGACCAGCAACTGCTTTCAGGGCTGGCACATTCCTTGTGGGAGAAGGAGCCGGACGTTTGCCTTTTCGGAAACAGACTCTGCCGAGAACGAGCACCATGAGATATGACATCTCTGGGAAAGCACAGATCCCCAGTGCTGTTGTGCCTGTGAACAGGCTGACAAGGGAGGGTGAAGACCAGCAACTGCTTTCAGGGCTCTCTCCTTCCTTGTAGGAGGAATAGCCAGACGTTTGCCTTTTCGGAAACAGGCTCTGCCGAGAACGAGCACCATGAGATATGACATCTCTGGGAAAGCACAAATCCCCAGTGCTGTAGTGCCTGTGAATAGCCTGCCAAAGAAACGTAAAGGTCAGCAACATCTTTCGGGGCTGTCCCCCTCCTTGTAGGAGGAATAGCCAGACGTTTGCCTTTTCGGAAACAGGCTCTGCCGAGAACGAGCACCCTGAGATATGACATCTCTGGGAAAGCACAGATCCCCAGTGCTGTTGTGCCTGTGAATAGGCTGCCAAGGGAGGATGAAGACCAGCAACTGCTTTCAGGGCTATCACCTTCCTTGTAGAAGGAATAGCCAGACGATTGCCTTTTCGGAATCAGGCTCTGCCGAGAACGAGTACCATGAGATATGACATCTCTGGGAAAGTACAGATCCCCAGTGCTGTTGTGCCTGTGAACAGGCTGACAAGGGAGGGTGAAGACCAGCAACTGCTTTCAGGGCTGGCACATTCCTTGTAGGAGAAGGAGCCGGACGTTTCCCTTTTCTGAAACAGGCTCTGCCGAGAACGAGCACCATGAGATATGACATCTCTGGGAAAGCACAAATCCCCAGCGCTGTAGTGCCTGTGAATAGCCTGCCAAGGACAGGTAAAGGTCAGCAACATCTTTCGGGGCTGTCCCCCTCCTTGTAGGAGGAATAGCCAGACGTTTGCCTTTTGGGAATCAGGCTCTGCCGAGAACGAGCACCATGAGATATGACATCTCTGGGAAAGCACAGATCCCCAGTGCTGTTGTGCCTGTGAATAGCCTGCCAAGGGAGGATGAAGACCAGCAACAGCTTTCAGGGCTGGCACATTCCTTGTGGGAGAAGGAGCTGGACGTTTGCCTTTTGGGAATCAGGCTCTGCCGAGAACGAGCACCATGAGATATGACATCTCTGGGAAAGCACAGATCCCCTGTGCTGTTGTGCCTGTGAATAGCGTTCCTAGGGAGGATGAAGACCAGCAACAGCTTTCAGGGCTGCCTCATTCCTTGTGGGAGAAGGAGCTGGACGTTTGCCTTTTGGGAATCAGGCTCTGCCGAGAACGAGCACCATGAGATATGACATCTCTGGGAAAGCACAGATCCCCAGTGCTGTTGTGCCTGTGAATAGCGTTCCTAGGGAGGATGAAGACCAGCAACAGCTTTCAGGGCTGGCACATTCCTTGTAGGAGGAATAGCCAGACGTTTGCCTTTTCGGAAACAGGCTCTGCCGAGAACGAGTACCATGAGATATGACATCTCTGGGAAAGCACAGATCCCCTGTGCTGTTGTGCCTGTGAATAGCCTGCCAAGGAAACGTAAAGATCAGCAAAATCTTTCAGGGCTATCACATTCCTTGTAGGAGAGATAGCCAGACGTTTGCCTTTTCGAAATCAGGCTCTGCCGAGAACGAGCACCATGAGATATGACATCTCTGGGAAAGCACAGATCCCCAGTGCTGTTGTGCCTGTGAGTAGCCTACAAGGGGAGGTGAACACCAGCAATATCTTTCAGGGCTCTCTCCTTCCCTGTAGGAGAAATAGCCAGACGTTTGCCTTTTCGGAAACAGGCTCTGCCGAGAACGAGCACCATGAGATATGACATCTCTGGGAAAGCACAAATCCCCAGTGCTGTTGTGCCTGTGAATAGGCTGCCAAGGGAGGATGAAGACCAGCAACAGCTTTCAGGGCTGGCACATTCCTTGTGGGAGAAGGAGCTGGACGTTTGCCTTTTGGGAATCAGGCTCTGCCGAGAACGAGCACCATGAGATATGACATCTCTGGGAAAGCACAGATCCCCAGTGCTGTTGTGCCTGTGAATAGCGTTCCTAGGGAGGATGAAGACCAGCAACAGCTTTCAGGGCTGGCACATTCCTTGTAGGAGGAATAGCCAGACGTTTGCCTTTTCGGAAACAGGCTCTGCCGAGAACGAGCACCCTGAGATATGACATCTCTGGGAAAGCACAGATCCCCAGTGCTGTAGTGCCTGTGAACAGGCTGACAAGGGAGGGTGAAGACCAGCAACTGCTTTCAGGGCTGGCACATTCCTTGTGGGAGAAGGAGCAGGACGTTTGCCTTTTCGGAAACAGGCTCTGCCGAGAACGAGCACCATGAGATCTTCAACCTAGCATAAAGCCAAGATCCCCAGTGCTGTTGTGCCTGTGAATAGCCTGCCAAGGGAGGATGAAGACCAGCAACAGATTTCAGGGCTGGCACATTCCTTGTAGGAGGAGAAGCCGGACGTTTGCCTTTTCGGAATCAGGCTCTGCCGAGAACAAGCACCATGAGATATGACATCTCTGGGAAAGCACAAATCCCCAGTGCTGTAGTGCCTGTGAATAGCCTGCCAAAGAAACGTAAAGGTCAGCAACATCTTTCGGGGCTGTCCCCCTCCTTGTAGGAGGAATAGCCAGACGTTTGCCTTTTCGGAAACAGGCTCTGCCGAGAACGAGCACCATGAGATATGACATCTCTGGGAAAGCACAGATCCCCAGTGCTGTTGTGCCTGTGAATAGGCTGCCAAGGGAGGATGAAGACCAGCAACTGCTTTCAGGGCTATCACCTTCCTTGTAGAAGGAATAGCCAGACGATTGCCTTTTCGGAATCAGGCTCTGCCGAGAACGAGTACCATGAGATATGACATCTCTGGGAAAGTACAGATCCCCAGTGCTGTTGTGCCTGTGAACAGGCTGACAAGGGAGGGTGAAGACCAGCAACTGCTTTCAGGGCTGGCACATTCCTTGTAGGAGAAGGAGCCGGACGTTTCCCTTTTCTGAAACAGGCTCTGCCGAGAACGAGCACCATGAGATATGACATCTCTGGGAAAGCACAAATCCCCAGTGCTGTAGTGCCTGTGATTAGCCTGCCAAGGGAGGATGAAGACCAGCAACAGCTTTCAGGGCTGGCACATTCCTTGTGGGAGAAGGAGCTGGACGTTTGCCTTTTGGGAATCAGGCTCTGCCGAGAACGAGCACCATGAGATATGACATCTCTGGGAAAGCACAGATCCCCAGTGCTGTTGTGCCTGTGAATAGCGTTCCTAGGGAGGATGAAGACCAGCAACAGCTTTCAGGGCTGGCACATTCCTTGTAGGAGGAATAGCCAGACGTTTGCCTTTTCGGAAACAGGCTCTGCCGAGAACGAGCACCCTGAGATATGACATCTCTGGGAAAGCACAGATCCCCAGTGCTGTAGTGCCTGTGAACAGGCTGACAAGGGAGGGTGAAGACCAGCAACTGCTTTCAGGGCTGCCACATTCCTTGTGGGAGAAGGAGCCGGACGTTTGCCTTTTCGGAAACAGACTCTGCCGAGAACGAGTACCATGAGATATGACATCTCTGGGAAAGCACAGATCCCCTGTGCTGTTGTGCCTGTGAATAGCCTGCCAAGGAAACGTAAAGATCAGCAACATCTTTCAGGGCTATCACGTTCCTTGTAGGAGAGATAGCCAGACGTTTGCCTTTTCGAAATCAGGCTCTGCCAAGAACGAGCACCATGAGATATGACATCTCTGGGAAAGCACAGATCCCCAGTGCTGTTGTGCCTGTGAGTAGCCTACCAAGGGGAGGTGAACACCAGCAATATCTTTCAGGGCTCTCTCCTTCCCTGTAGGAGAAATAGCCAGACGTTTGCCTATTCGGAAACAGGCTCTGCCGAGAACGAGCACCATGAGATATGACATCTCTGGGAAAGCACAAATCCCCAGTGCTGTTGTGCCTGTGAATAGGCTGCCAAGGGAGGATGAAGACCAGCAACAGCTTTCAGGGCTGGCACATTCCTTGTGGGAGAAGGAGCTGGACGTTTGCCTTTTGGGAATCAGGCTCTGCCGAGAACGAGCCCCATGAGATATGACATCTCTGGGAAAGCACAGATCCCCAGTGCTGTTGTGCCTGTGAATAGCGTTCCTAGGGAGGATGAAGACCAGCAACAGCTTTCAGGGCTGCCTCATTCCTTGTGGGAGAAGGAGCCGGACGTTTGCCTTTTCTGAAACAGGCTCTGCCGAGAACGAGTACCATGAGATATGACATCTCTGGGAAAGCACAGATCCCCAGTGCTGTTGTGCCTCTGAATAGCCTGCCAAAGAAACGTAAAGGTCAGCAACATCTTTCGGGGCTGTCCCCCTCCTTGTAGGAGGAATAGCCAGACGTTTGCCTTTTCGGAAACAGGCTCTGCCGAGAACGAGCACCCTGAGATATGACATCTCTGGGAAAGCACAGATCCCCAGTGCTGTTGTGCCTGTGAATAGGCTGCCAAGGGAGGATGAAGACCAGCAACTGCTTTCAGGGCTATCACCTTCCTTGTAGAAGGAATAGCCAGACGATTGCCTTTTCGGAATCAGGCTCTGCCGAGAACGAGTACCATGAGATATGACATCTCTGGGAAAGTACAGATCCCCAGTGCTGTTGTGCCTGTGAACAGGCTGACAAGGGAGGATGAAGACCAGCAACAGCTTTCAGGGCTGGCACATTCCTTGTGGGAGAAGGAGCTGGACGTTTGCCTTTTGGGAATCAGGCTCTGCCGAGAACGAGCACCATGAGATATGACATCTCTGGGAAAGCACAGATCCCCAGTGCTGTTGTGCCTGTGAATAGCGTTCCTAGGGAGGATGAAGACCAGCAACAGCTTTCAGGGCTGCCTCATTCCTTGTGGGAGAAGGAGCTGGACGTTTGCCTTTTGGGAATCAGGCTCTGCCGAGAACGAGCACCATGAGATATGACATCTCTGGGAAAGCACAGATCCCCAGTGCTGTTGTGCCTGTGAATAGCGTTCCTAGGGAGGATGAAGACCAGCAACAGCTTTCAGGGCTGGCACATTCCTTGTAGGAGGAATAGCCAGACGTTTGCCTTTTCGGAAACAGGCTCTGCCGAGAACGAGCACCCTGAGATATGACATCTCTGGGAAAGCACAGATCCCCAGTGCTGTAGTGCCTGTGAACAGGCTGACAAGGGAGGGTGAAGACCAGCAACTGCTTTCAGGGCTGCCACATTCCTTGTGGGAGAAGGAGCCGGACGTTTGCCTTTTCGGAAACAGACTCTGCCGAGAACGAGTACCATGAGATATGACATCTCTGGGAAAGCACAGATCCCCTGTGCTGTTGTGCCTGTGAATAGCGTTCCTAGGGAGGATGAAGACCAGCAACAGCTTTCAGGGCTGGCACATTCCTTGTAGGAGGAATAGCCAGACGTTTGCCTTTTCGGAAACAGGCTCTGCCGAGAACGAGCACCCTGAGATATGACATCTCTGGGAAAGCACAGATCCCCAGTGCTGTAGTGCCTGTGAACAGGCTGACAAGGGAGGGTGAAGACCAGCAACTGCTTTCAGGGCTGGCACATTCCTTGTGGGAGAAGGAGCAGGACGTTTGCCTTTTCGGAAACAGGCTCTGCCGAGAACGAGCACCATGAGATCTTCAACCTAGCATAAAGCCAAGATCCCCAGTGCTGTTGTGCCTGTGAATAGGCTGCCAAGGGAGGATGAAGACCAGCAACAGATTTCAGGGCTGGCACATTCCTTGTAGGAGGAGAAGCCAGACGTTTGCCTTTTCGGAATCAGGCTCTGCCGAGAACGAGCACCATGAGATATGACATCTCTGGGAAAGCACAAATCCCCAGTGCTGTAGTGCCTGTGAATAGCCTGCCAAAGAAACGTAAAGGTCAGCAACATCTTTCGGGGCTGTCCCCCTCCTTGTAGGAGGAATAGCCAGACGTTTGCCTTTTCGGAAACAGGCTCTGCCGAGAACGAGCACCCTGAGATATGACATCTCTGGGAAAGCACAGATCCCCAGTGCTGTTGTGCCTGTGAATAGGCTGCCAAGGGAGGATGAAGACCAGCAACTGCTTTCAGGGCTATCACCTTCCTTGTAGAAGGAATAGCCAGACGATTGCCTTTTCGGAATCAGGCTCTGCCGAGAACGAGTACCATGAGATATGACATCTCTGGGAAAGTACAGATCCCCAGTGCTGTTGTGCCTGTGAACAGGCTGACAAGGGAGGGTGAAGACCAGCAACTGCTTTCAGGGCTGGCACATTCCTTGTAGGAGAAGGAGCCGGACGTTTCCCTTTTCTGAAACAGGCTCTGCCGAGAACGAGCACCATGAGATATGACATCTCTGGGAAAGCACAAATCCCCAGTGCTGTAGTGCCTGTGAATAGCCTGCCAAGGACAGGTAAAGGTCAGCAACATCTTTCGGGGCTGTCCCCCTCCTTGTAGGAGGAATAGCCAGACGTTTGCCTTTTGGGAATCAGGCTCTGCCGAGAACGAGCACCATGAGATATGACATCTCTGGGAAAGCACAGATCCCCAGTGCTGTTGTGCCTGTGAATAGCCTGCCAAGGGAGGATGAAGACCAGCAACAGCTTTCAGGGCTGGCACATTCCTTGTGGGAGAAGGAGCTGGACGTTTGCCTTTTGGGAATCAGGCTCTGCCGAGAACGAGCACCATGAGATATGACATCTCTGGGAAAGCACAGATCCCCTGTGCTGTTGTGCCTGTGAATAGCGTTCCTAGGGAGGATGAAGACCAGCAACAGCTTTCAGGGCTGCCTCATTCCTTGTGGGAGAAGGAGCTGGACGTTTGCCTTTTGGGAATCAGGCTCTGCCGAGAACGAGCACCATGAGATATGACATCTCTGGGAAAGCACAGATCCCCAGTGCTGTTGTGCCTGTGAATAGCGTTCCTAGGGAGGATGAAGACCAGCAACAGCTTTCAGGGCTGGCACATTCCTTGTAGGAGGAATAGCCAGACGTTTGCCTTTTCGGAAACAGGCTCTGCCGAGAACGAGCACCCTGAGATATGACATCTCTGGGAAAGCACAGATCCCCAGTGCTGTAGTGCCTGTGAACAGGCTGACAAGGGAGGGTGAAGACCAGCAACTGCTTTCAGGGCTGGCACATTCCTTGTGGGAGAAGGAGCAGGACGTTTGCCTTTTCGGAAACAGGCTCTGCCGAGAACGAGCACCATGAGATCTTCAACCTAGCATAAAGCCAAGATCCCCAGTGCTGTTGTGCCTGTGAATAGGCTGCCAAGGGAGGATGAAGACCAGCAACAGATTTCAGGGCTGGAACATTCCTTGTAGGAGGAGAAGCCGGACGTTTGCCTTTTCGGAATCAGGCTCTGCCGAGAACAAGCACCATGAGATATGACATCTCTGGGAAAGCACAAATCCCCAGTGCTGTAGTGCCTGTGAATAGCCTGCCAAAGAAACGTAAAGGTCAGCAACATCTTTCGGGGCTGTCCCCCTCCTTGTAGGAGGAATAGCCAGACGTTTGCCTTTTCGGAAACAGGCTCTGCCGAGAACGAGCACCCTGAGATATGACATCTCTGGGAAAGCACAGATCCCCAGTGCTGTTGTGCCTGTGAATAGGCTGCCAAGGGAGGATGAAGACCAGCAACTGCTTTCAGGGCTATCACCTTCCTTGTAGAAGGAATAGCCAGACGATTGCCTTTTCGGAATCAGGCTCTGCCGAGAACGAGTACCATGAGATATGACATCTCTGGGAAAGTACAGATCCCCAGTGCTGTTGTGCCTGTGAACAGGCTGACAAGGGAGGGTGAAGACCAGCAACTGCTTTCAGGGCTGGCACATTCCTTGTAGGAGAAGGAGCCGGACGTTTCCCTTTTCTGAAACAGGCTCTGCCGAGAACGAGCACCATGAGATATGACATCTCTGGGAAAGCACAAATCCCCAGTGCTGTAGTGCCTGTGATTAGCCTGCCAAGGGAGGATGAAGACCAGCAACAGCTTTCAGGGCTGGCACATTCCTTGTGGGAGAAGGAGCTGGACGTTTGCCTTTTGGGAATCAGGCTCTGCCGAGAACGAGCACCATGAGATATGACATCTCTGGGAAAGCACAGATCCCCAGTGCTGTTGTGCCTGTGAATAGCGTTCCTAGGGAGGATGAAGACCAGCAACAGCTTTCAGGGCTGCCTCATTCCTTGTGGGAGAAGGAGCTGGACGTTTGCCTTTTGGGAATCAGGCTCTGCCGAGAACGAGCACCATGAGATATGACATCTCTGGGAAAGCACAGATCCCCAGTGCTGTTGTGCCTGTGAATAGCGTTCCTAGGGAGGATGAAGACCAGCAACAGCTTTCAGGGCTGGCACATTCCTTGTAGGAGGAATAGCCAGACGTTTGCCTTTTCGGAAACAGGCTCTGCCGAGAACGAGCACCCTGAGATATGACATCTCTGGGAAAGCACAGATCCCCAGTGCTGTAGTGCCTGTGAACAGGCTGACAAGGGAGGGTGAAGACCAGCAACTGCTTTCAGGGCTGCCACATTCCTTGTGGGAGAAGGAGCCGGACGTTTGCCTTTTCGGAAACAGACTCTGCCGAGAACGAGTACCATGAGATATGACATCTCTGGGAAAGCACAGATCCCCTGTGCTGTTGTGCCTGTGAATAGCGTTCCTAGGGAGGATGAAGACCAGCAACAGCTTTCAGGGCTGGCACATTCCTTGTAGGAGGAATAGCCAGACGTTTGCCTTTTCGGAAACAGGCTCTGCCGAGAACGAGCACCCTGAGATATGACATCTCTGGGAAAGCACAGATCCCCAGTGCTGTAGTGCCTGTGAACAGGCTGACAAGGGAGGGTGAAGACCAGCAACTGCTTTCAGGGCTGGCACATTCCTTGTGGGAGAAGGAGCAGGACGTTTGCCTTTTCGGAAACAGGCTCTGCCGAGAACGAGCACCATGAGATCTTCAACCTAGCATAAAGCCAAGATCCCCAGTGCTGTTGTGCCTGTGAATAGGCTGCCAAGGGAGGATGAAGACCAGCAACAGATTTCAGGGCTGGCACATTCCTTGTAGGAGGAGAAGCCAGACGTTTGCCTTTTCGGAATCAGGCTCTGCCGAGAACGAGCACCATGAGATATGACATCTCTGGGAAAGCACAAATCCCCAGTGCTGTAGTGCCTGTGAATAGCCTGCCAAAGAAACGTAAAGGTCAGCAACATCTTTCGGGGCTGTCCCCCTCCTTGTAGGAGGAATAGCCAGACGTTTGCCTTTTCGGAAACAGGCTCTGCCGAGAACGAGCACCCTGAGATATGACATCTCTGGGAAAGCACAGATCCCCAGTGCTGTTGTGCCTGTGAATAGGCTGCCAAGGGAGGATGAAGACCAGCAACTGCTTTCAGGGCTATCACCTTCCTTGTAGAAGGAATAGCCAGACGATTGCCTTTTCGGAATCAGGCTCTGCCGAGAACGAGTACCATGAGATATGACATCTCTGGGAAAGTACAGATCCCCAGTGCTGTTGTGCCTGTGAACAGGCTGACAAGGGAGGGTGAAGACCAGCAACTGCTTTCAGGGCTGGCACATTCCTTGTAGGAGAAGGAGCCGGACGTTTCCCTTTTCTGAAACAGGCTCTGCCGAGAACGAGCACCATGAGATATGACATCTCTGGGAAAGCACAAATCCCCAGTGCTGTAGTGCCTGTGAATAGCCTGCCAAGGACAGGTAAAGGTCAGCAACATCTTTCGGGGCTGTCCCCCTCCTTGTAGGAGGAATAGCCAGACGTTTGCCTTTTGGGAATCAGGCTCTGCCGAGAACGAGCACCATGAGATATGACATCTCTGGGAAAGCACAGATCCCCAGTGCTGTTGTGCCTGTGAATAGCCTGCCAAGGGAGGATGAAGACCAGCAACAGCTTTCAGGGCTGGCACATTCCTTGTGGGAGAAGGAGCTGGACGTTTGCCTTTTGGGAATCAGGCTCTGCCGAGAACGAGCACCATGAGATATGACATCTCTGGGAAAGCACAGATCCCCTGTGCTGTTGTGCCTGTGAATAGCGTTCCTAGGGAGGATGAAGACCAGCAACAGCTTTCAGGGCTGCCTCATTCCTTGTGGGAGAAGGAGCTGGACGTTTGCCTTTTGGGAATCAGGCTCTGCCGAGAACGAGCACCATGAGATATGACATCTCTGGGAAAGCACAGATCCCCAGTGCTGTTGTGCCTGTGAATAGCGTTCCTAGGGAGGATGAAGACCAGCAACAGCTTTCAGGGCTGGCACATTCCTTGTAGGAGGAATAGCCAGACGTTTGCCTTTTCGGAAACAGGCTCTGCCGAGAACGAGTACCATGAGATATGACATCTCTGGGAAAGCACAGATCCCCTGTGCTGTTGTGCCTGTGAATAGCCTGCCAAGGAAACGTAAAGATCAGCAACATCTTTCAGGGCTATCACATTCCTTGTAGGAGAGATAGCCAGACGTTTGCCTTTTCGAAATCAGGCTCTGCCGAGAACGAGCACCATGAGATATGACATCTCTGGGAAAGCACAGATCCCCAGTGCTGTTGTGCCTGTGAATAGCCTGCCAAGGGAGGATGAAGACCAGCAACAGCTTTCAGGGCTGGCACATTCCTTGTGGGAGAAGGAGCAGGACGTTTGCCTTTTGGGAATCAGGCTCTGCCGAGAACGAGCACCATGAGATATGACATCTCTGGGAAAGCACAGATCCCCAGTGCTGTTGTGCCTGTGAATAGCGTTCCTAGGGAGGATGAAGACCAGCAACAGCTTTCAGGGCTGGCACATTCCTTGTAGGAGGAATAGCCAGACGTTTGCCTTTTCGGAAACAGGCTCTGCCGAGAACGAGCACCCTGAGATATGACATCTCTGGGAAAGCACAGATCCCCAGTGCTGTAGTGCCTGTGAACAGGCTGACAAGGGAGGGTGAAGACCAGCAACTGCTTTCAGGGCTGGCACATTCCTTGTGGGAGAAGGAGCAGGACGTTTGCCTTTTCGGAAACAGGCTCTGCCGAGAACGAGCACCATGAGATCTTCAACCTAGCATAAAGCCAAGATCCCCAGTGCTGTTGTGCCTGTGAATAGGCTGCCAAGGGAGGATGAAGACCAGCAACAGATTTCAGGGCTGGCACATTCCTTGTAGGAGGAGAAGCCGGACGTTTGCCTTTTCGGAATCAGGCTCTGCCGAGAACAAGCACCATGAGATATGACATCTCTGGGAAAGCACAAATCCCCAGTGCTGTAGTGCCTGTGAATAGCCTGCCAAAGAAACGTAAAGGTCAGCAACATCTTTCGGGGCTGTCCCCCTCCTTGTAGGAGGAATAGCCAGACGTTTGCCTTTTCGGAAACAGGCTCTGCCGAGAACGAGCACCATGAGATATGACATCTCTGGGAAAGCACAGATCCCCAGTGCTGTTGTGCCTGTGAATAGGCTGCCAAGGGAGGATGAAGACCAGCAACTGCTTTCAGGGCTATCACCTTCCTTGTAGAAGGAATAGCCAGACGATTGCCTTTTCGGAATCAGGCTCTGCCGAGAACGAGTACCATGAGATATGACATCTCTGGGAAAGTACAGATCCCCAGTGCTGTTGTGCCTGTGAACAGGCTGACAAGGGAGGGTGAAGACCAGCAACTGCTTTCAGGGCTGGCACATTCCTTGTAGGAGAAGGAGCCGGACGTTTCCCTTTTCTGAAACAGGCTCTGCCGAGAACGAGCACCATGAGATATGACATCTCTGGGAAAGCACAAATCCCCAGTGCTGTAGTGCCTGTGATTAGCCTGCCAAGGGAGGATGAAGACCAGCAACAGCTTTCAGGGCTGGCACATTCCTTGTGGGAGAAGGAGCTGGACGTTTGCCTTTTGGGAATCAGGCTCTGCCGAGAACGAGCACCATGAGATATGACATCTCTGGGAAAGCACAGATCCCCTGTGCTGTTGTGCCTGTGAATAGCGTTCCTAGGGAGGATGAAGACCAGCAACAGCTTTCAGGGCTGCCTCATTCCTTGTGGGAGAAGGAGCTGGACGTTTGCCTTTTGGGAATCAGGCTCTGCCGAGAACGAGCACCATGAGATATGACATCTCTGGGAAAGCACAGATCCCCAGTGCTGTTGTGCCTGTGAATAGCGTTCCTAGGGAGGATGAAGACCAGCAACAGCTTTCAGGGCTGGCACATTCCTTGTAGGAGGAATAGCCAGACGTTTGCCTTTTCGGAAACAGGCTCTGCCGAGAACGAGCACCCTGAGATATGACATCTCTGGGAAAGCACAGATCCCCAGTGCTGTAGTGCCTGTGAACAGGCTGACAAGGGAGGGTGAAGACCAGCAACTGCTTTCAGGGCTGCCACATTCCTTGTGGGAGAAGGAGCCGGACGTTTGCCTTTTCGGAAACAGACTCTGCCGAGAACGAGTACCATGAGATATGACATCTCTGGGAAAGCACAGATCCCCTGTGCTGTTGTGCCTGTGAATAGCCTGCCAAGGAAACGTAAAGATCAGCAACATCTTTCAGGGCTATCACGTTCCTTGTAGGAGAGATAGCCAGACGTTTGCCTTTTCGAAATCAGGCTCTGCCAAGAACGAGCACCATGAGATATGACATCTCTGGGAAAGCACAGATCCCCAGTGCTGTTGTGCCTGTGAGTAGCCTACCAAGGGGAGGTGAACAGCAGCAATATCTTTCAGGGCTCTCTCCTTCCCTGTAGGAGAAATAGCCAGACGTTTGCCTATTCGGAAACAGGCTCTGCCGAGAACGAGCACCATGAGATATGACATCTCTGGGAAAGCACAAATCCCCAGTGCTGTTGTGCCTGTGAATAGGCTGCCAAGGGAGGATGAAGACCAGCAACAGCTTTCAGGGCTGGCACATTCCTTGTGGGAGAAGGAGCTGGACGTTTGCCTTTTGGGAATCAGGCTCTGCCGAGAACGAGCACCATGAGATATGACATCTCTGGGAAAGCACAGATCCCCAGTGCTGTTGTGCCTGTGAATAGCGTTCCTAGGGAGGATGAAGACCAGCAACAGCTTTCAGGGCTGCCTCATTCCTTGTGGGAGAAGGAGCTGGACGTTTGCCTTTTGGGAATCAGGCTCTGCCGAGAACGAGCCCCATGAGATATGACATCTCTGGGAAAGCACAGATCCCCAGTGCTGTTGTGCCTGTGAATAGCGTTCCTAGGGAGGATGAAGACCAGCAACAGCTTTCAGGGCTGGCACATTCCTTGTAGCAGAAGGAGCCGGACGTTTGCCTTTTCTGAAACAGGCTCTGCCGAGAACGAGTACCATGAGATATGACATCTCTGGGAAAGCACAGATCCCCAGTGCTGTTGTGCCTCTGAATAGCCTGCCAAGGACAGGTAAAGATCAGCAACATCTTTCAGGGCTATCACATTCTTTGTAGGAGAGATAGCCAGACGTTTGCCTTTTCGAAATCAGGCTCTGCCGAGAACGAGCACCATGAGATATGACATCTCTGGGAAAGTACAGATCCCCAGTGCTTTTGTGCCTGTGAACAGGCTGACAAGGGAGGATGAAGACCAGCAACTGCTTTCAGGGCTGGCACATTCCTTGTGGGAGAAGGAGCAGGACGTTTGCCTTTTCGGAAACAGGCTCTGCCGAGAACGAGCACCATGAGATCTTCAACCTAGCATAAAGCCCAGATCCCCAGTGCTGTTGTGCCTGTGACTAGGCTGCCAAGGGAGGATGAAGACCAGCAACAGATTTCAGGGCTGGCACATTCCTTGTAGAAGGAATAGCCAGACGTTTGCCTTTTCGGAATCAGGCTCTGCCGAGAACGAGCACCATGAGATATGACATCTCTGGGAAAGCACAGATCCCCAGTGCTGTTGTGCCTGTGAATAGCGTTCCTAGGGAGGATGAAGACCAGCAACAGCTTTCAGGGCTGGCACATTCCTTGTAGGAGAAGGAGCCGGAAGTTTCCCTTTTCTGAAACAGGCTCTGCCGAGAACGAGCACCATGAGATATGACATCTCTGGGAAGGCACAAATCCCCAGTGCTGTTGTGCCTGTGAATAGGCTGCCAAGGGAGGATGAAGACCAGCAACTGCTTTCAGGGCTATCACCTTCCTTGTAGAAGGAATAGCCAGACGTTTGCCTTTTCGGAAACAGACTCTGCCGAGAACGAGCACCATGAGATATGACATCTCTGGGAAAGTACAGATCCCCAGTGCTGTTGTGCCTGTGAACAGGCTGACAAGGGAGGGTGAAGACCAGCAACTGCTTTCAGGGCTGGCACATTCCTTGTGGGAGAAGGAGCCGGACGTTTGCCTTTTCGGAAACAGACTCTGCCGAGAACGAGCACCATGAGATATGACATCTCTGGGAAAGCACAGATCCCCAGTGCTGTTGTGCCTGTGAACAGGCTGACAAGGGAGGGTGAAGACCAGCAACTGCTTTCAGGGCTCTCTCCTTCCTTGTAGGAGGAATAGCCAGACGTTTGCCTTTTCGGAAACAGGCTCTGCCGAGAACGAGCACCCTGAGATATGACATCTCTGGGAAAGCACAGATCCCCAGTGCTGTTGTGCCTGTGAATAGCGTTCCTAGGGAGGATGAAGACCAGCCACAGCTTTCAGGGCTGGCACATTCCTTGTAGGAGGAATAGCCAGACGTTTGCCTTTTCGGAAACAGGCTCTGCCGAGAACGAGCACCCTGACATATGACATCTCTGGGAAAGCACAGATCCCCAGTGCTGTAGTGCCTGTGAACAGGCTGACAAGGGAGGGTGAAGACCAGCAACTGCTTTCAGGGCTGGCACATTCCTTGTGGGAGAAGGAGCCGGACGTTTGCCTTTTCGGAAACAGACTCTGCCGAGAACGAGCACCATGAGATATGACATCTCTGGGAAAGTACAGATCCCCAGTGCTGTTGTGCCTGTGAATAGGCTGCCAAGGGAGGATGAAGACCAGCAACAGCTTTCAGGGCTGGCACATTCCTTGTGGGAGAAGGAGCCGGACGTTTGCCTTTTCGGAAACAGACTCTGCCGAGAACGAGCACCATGAGATATGACATCTCTGGGAAAGTACAGATCCCCAGTGCTGTTGTGCCTGTGAATAGGCTGCCAAGGGAGGATGAAGACCAGCAACAGCTTTCAGGGCTGGCACATTCCTTGTGGGAGAAGGAGCTGGACGTTTGCCTTTTGGGAATCAGGCTCTGCCGAGAACGAGCACCATGAGATATGACATCTCTGGGAAAGCACAGATCCCCTGTGCTGTTGTGCCTGTGAATAGCGTTCCTAGGGAGGATGAAGACCAGCAACAGCTTTCAGGGCTGCCTCATTCCTTGTGGGAGAAGGAGCTGGACGTTTGCGTTTTGGGAATCAGGCTCTGCCGAGAACGAGCACCATGAGATATGACATCTCTGGGAAAGCACAGATCCCCAGTGCTGTTGTGCCTGTGAATAGCCTGCCAAGGGAGGATGAAGATCAGCAACAGCTTTCAGGGCTGGCACATTCCTTGTGGGAGAAGGAGCTGGACGTTTACCTTTTGGGAATCAGGCTCTGCCGAGAACGAGCACCATGAGATATGACATCTCTGGGAAAGCACAGATCCCCTGTGCTGTTGTGCCTGTGAATAGCGTTCCTAGGGAGGATGAAGACCAGCAACAGCTTTCAGGGCTGCCTCATTCCTTGTGGGAGAAGGAGCTGGACGTTTGCCTTTTGGGAATCAGGCTCTGCCGAGAACGAGCACCATGAGATATGACATCTCTGGGAAAGCACAGATCCCCAGTGCTGTTGTGCCTGTGAATAGCGTTCCTAGGGAGGATGAAGACCAGCAACAGCTTTCAGGGCTGGCACATTCCTTGTAGGAGGAATAGCCAGACGTTTGCCTTTTCGGAAACAGGCTCTGCCGAGAACGAGCACCCTGACATATGACATCTCTGGGAAAGCACAGATCCCCAGTGCTGTAGTGCCTGTGAACAGGCTGACAAGGGAGGGTGAAGACCAGCAACTGCTTTCAGGGCTGGCACATTCCTTGTGGGAGAAGGAGCCGGACGTTTGCCTTTTCGGAAACAGACTCTGCCGAGAACGAGCACCATGAGATATGACATCTCTGGGAAAGTACAGATCCCCAGTGCTGTTGTGCCTGTGAATAGGCTGCCAAGGGAGGATGAAGACCAGCAACAGCTTTCAGGGCTGGCACATTCCTTGTGGGAGAAGGAGCTGGACGTTTGCCTTTTGGGAATCAGGCTCTGCCGAGAACGAGCACCATGAGATATGACATCTCTGGGAAAGCACAGATCCCCTGTGCTGTTGTGCCTGTGAATAGCGTTCCTAGGGAGGATGAAGACCAGCAACAGCTTTCAGGGCTGCCTCATTCCTTGTGGGAGAAGGAGCTGGACGTTTGCGTTTTGGGAATCAGGCTCTGCCGAGAACGAGCACCATGAGATATGACATCTCTGGGAAAGCACAGATCCCCAGTGCTGTTGTGCCTGTGAATAGCCTGCCAAGGGAGGATGAAGACCAGCAACAGCTTTCAGGGCTGGCACATTCCTTGTAGGAGGAATAGCCAGACGTTTGCCTTTTCGGAAACAGGCTCTGCCGAGAACGAGCACCCTGACATATGACATCTCTGGGAAAGCACAGATCCCCAGTGCTGTAGTGCCTGTGAACAGGCTGACAAGGGAGGGTGAAGACCAGCAACTGCTTTCAGGGCTGGCACATTCCTTGTGGGAGAAGGAGCCGGACGTTTGCCTTTTCGGAAACAGACTCTGCCGAGAACGAGTACCATGAGATATGACATCTCTGGGAAAGCACAGATCCCCAGTGCTGTTGTGCCTCTGAATAGCCTGCCAAGGACAGGTAAAGATCAGCAACATCTTTCAGGGCTATCACATTCCTTGTAGGAGAGATAGCCAGACGTTTGCCTTTTCGAAATCAAGCTCTGCCGAGAACGAGCACCATGAGATATGACATCTCTGGGAAAGTACAGAACCCCAGTGCTGTTGTGCCTGTGACTAGGCTGCCAAGGGAGGATGAAGACCAGCAACAGATTTCAGGGCTGGCACATTCCTTGTAGAAGGAATAGCCAGACGTTTGCCTTTTCGGAATCAGGCTCTGCCGAGAACGAGCACCATGAGATATGACATCTCTGGGAAAGCACAGATCCCCAGTGCTGTTGTGCCTGTGAATAGCGTTCCTAGGGAGGATGAAGACCAGCAACTGCTTTCAGGGCTGGCACATTCCTTGTAGGAGAAGGAGCCGGACGTTTCCCTTTTCTGAAACAGGCTCTGCCGAGAACGAGCACCCTGAGATATGACATCTCTGGGAAAGCACAAATCCCCAGTGCTGTAGTGCCTGTGAATAGCCTGCCAAGGAAAGGTAAAGGTCAGCAACATCTTTCGGGGCTGTCCCCCTCCTTGTAGGAGGAATAGCCAGACGTTTGCCTTTTCAGAAAAAGGCTCTGCCGAGAACGAGCACCCTGAGATATGACATCTCTGGGAAAGCACAGATCCCCAGTGCTGTTGTGCCTGTGAATAGGCTGCCAAGGGAGGATGAAGACCAGCAACTGCTTTCAGGGCTATCACCTTCCTTGTAGAAGGAATAGCCAGACGTTTGCCTTTTCGGAAACAGACTCTGCCGAGAACGAGCACCGTGAGATATGACATCTCTGGGAAAGTACAGATCCCCAGTGCTGTTGTGCCTGTGAACAGGCTGACAAGGGAGGGTGAAGACCAGCAACTGCTTTCAGGGCTGGCACATTCCTTGTGGGAGAAGGAGCCGGACGTTTGCCTTTTCGGAAACAGACTCTGCCGAGAACGAGTACCCTGAGATATGACATCTCTGGGAAAGCACAGATCCCCAGTGCTGTTGTGCCTGTGAACAGGCTGACAAGGGAGGGTGAAGACCAGCAACTGCTTTCAGGGCTGGCACATTCCTTGTGGGAGAAGGAGCCGGACGTTTGCCTTTTCGGAAACAGACTCTGCCGAGAACGAGCACCATGAGATATGACATCTCTGGGAAAGCACAGATCCCCAGTGCTGTTGTGCCTGTGAATAGCCCGCCAAGGGGAGCTGAACACCAGCAATATCTTTCAGGGCTCTCTCCTTCCTTGTAGGAGGAATAGCCAGACGTTTGCCTTTTCGGAACCAGGCTCTGCCGAGAACGAGCACCATGAGATCTTCAACCTAGCATAAAGCCCAGATCCCCAGTGCTGTTGTGCCTGTGAATAGCATTCCTAGGGAGGATGAAGACCAGCAACTGCTTTCAGGGCTATCACCTTCCTTGTAGAAGGAATAGCCAGACGTTTGCCTTTTCGGAAACAGGCTCTGCCGAGAACGAGCACCATGAGATATGACATCTCTGGGAAAGCACAGATCCCCAGTGCTGTTATGCCTGTGAGTAGCCTACCAAGGAGAGGTGAACACCAGCAATATCTTTCAGGGCTCTCTCCTTCCCTGTAGGAGAAATAGCCAGACGTTTGCCTTTTCGGAAACAGGCTCTGCCGAGAACGAGCACCATGAGATATGACATCTCTGGGAAAGCACAGATCCCCAGTGCTGTTGTGCCTGTGAATAGCGTTCCTAGGGAGGATGAAGACCAGCAACTGCTTTCAGGGCTGGCACATTCCTTGTAGGAGAAGGAGCCGGACGTTTCCCTTTTCTGAAACAGGCTCTGCCGAGAACGAGCACCATGAGATATGACATCTCTGGGAAAGCACAGATCCCCAGTGCTGTTGTGCCTGTGAATAGGCTGCCAAGGGAGGATGAAGACCAGCAACTGCTTTCAGGGCTATCACCTTCCTTGTAGAAGGAATAGCCAGACGTTTGCCTTTTCGGAAACAGACTCTGCCGAGAACGAGCACCATGAGATATGACATCTCTGGGAAAGCACAGATCCCCAGTGCTGTTGTGCCTGTGAATAGCGTTCCTAGGGAGGATGAAGACCAGCAACTGCTTTCAGGGCTGGCACATTCCTTGTGGGAGAAGGAGCCGGACGTTTGCCTTTTCGGAAACAGACTCTGCCGAGAACGAGTACCCTGAGATATGACATCTCTGGGAAAGCACAGATCCCCAGTGCTGTTGTGCCTGTGAACAGGCTGACAAGGGAGGGTGAAGACCAGCAACTGCTTTCAGGGCTGGCACATTCCTTGTGGGAGAAGGAGCCGGACGTTTGCCTTTTCGGAAACAGGCTCTGCCGAGAACGAGCACCATGAGATATGACATCTCTGGGAAAGCACAGATCCCCAGTGCTGTTGTGCCTGTGAATAGCCCGCCAAGGGGAGCTGAAGACCAGCAATATCTTTCAGGGCTGGCACATTCCTTGTGGGAGAAGGAGCTGGACGTTTGCCTTTTGGGAATCAGGCTCTGCCGAGAACGAGCACCATGAGATATGACATCTCTGGGAAAGTACAGATCCCCAGTGCTGTTGTGCCTGTGAACAGGCTGACAAGGGAGGGTGAAGACCAGCAACTGCTTTCAGGGCTGGCACATTCCTTGTAGGAGAAGGAGCCGGACGTTTCCCTTTTCTGAAACAGGCTCTGCCGAGAACGAGCACCATGAGATATGACATCTCTGGGAAAGCACAAATCCCCAGTGCTGTAGTGCCTGTGAATAGCCTGCCAAGGACAGGTAAAGGTCAGCAACATCTTTCGGGGCTGTCCCCCTCCTTGTAGGAGGAATAGCCAGACGTTTGCCTTTTGGGAATCAGGCTCTGCCGAGAACGAGCACCATGAGATATGACATCTCTGGGAAAGCACAGATCCCCAGTGCTGTTGTGCCTGTGAATAGCCTGCCAAGGGAGGATGAAGACCAGCAACAGCTTTCAGGGCTGGCACATTCCTTGTGGGAGAAGGAGCTGGACGTTTGCCTTTTGGGAATCAGGCTCTGCCGAGAACGAGCACCATGAGATATGACATCTCTGGGAAAGCACAGATCCCCTGTGCTGTTGTGCCTGTGAATAGCGTTCCTAGGGAGGATGAAGACCAGCAACAGCTTTCAGGGCTGCCTCATTCCTTGTGGGAGAAGGAGCTGGACGTTTGCCTTTTGGGAATCAGGCTCTGCCGAGAACGAGCACCATGAGATATGACATCTCTGGGAAAGCACAGATCCCCAGTGCTGTTGTGCCTGTGAATAGCGTTCCTAGGGAGGATGAAGACCAGCAACAGCTTTCAGGGCTGGCACATTCCTTGTAGGAGGAATAGCCAGACGTTTGCCTTTTCGGAAACAGGCTCTGCCGAGAACGAGTACCATGAGATATGACATCTCTGGGAAAGCACAGATCCCCTGTGCTGTTGTGCCTGTGAATAGCCTGCCAAGGAAACGTAAAGATCAGCAACATCTTTCAGGGCTATCACATTCCTTGTAGGAGAGATAGCCAGACGTTTGCCTTTTCGAAATCAGGCTCTGCCGAGAACGAGCACCATGAGATATGACATCTCTGGGAAAGCACAGATCCCCAGTGCTGTTGTGCCTGTGAGTAGCCTACAAGGGGAGGTGAACACCAGCAATATCTTTCAGGGCTCTCTCCTTCCCTGTAGGAGAAATAGCCAGACGTTTGCCTTTTCGGAAACAGGCTCTGCCGAGAACGAGCACCATGAGATATGACATCTCTGGGAAAGCACAAATCCCCAGTGCTGTTGTGCCTGTGAATAGGCTGCCAAGGGAGGATGAAGACCAGCAACAGCTTTCAGGGCTGGCACATTCCTTGTGGGAGAAGGAGCTGGACGTTTGCCTTTTGGGAATCAGGCTCTGCCGAGAACGAGCACCATGAGATATGACATCTCTGGGAAAGCACAGATCCCCAGTGCTGTTGTGCCTGTGAATAGCGTTCCTAGGGAGGATGAAGACCAGCAACAGCTTTCAGGGCTGGCACATTCCTTGTAGGAGGAATAGCCAGACGTTTGCCTTTTCGGAAACAGGCTCTGCCGAGAACGAGCACCCTGAGATATGACATCTCTGGGAAAGCACAGATCCCCAGTGCTGTAGTGCCTGTGAATAGCCTGCCAAGGAAAGGTAAAGGTCAGCAACATCTTTCGGGGCTGTCCCCCTCCTTGTAGGAGGAATAGCCAGACGTTTGCCTTTTCAGAAAAAGGCTCTGCCGAGAACGAGCACCCTGAGATATGACATCTCTGGGAAAGCACAGATCCCCAGTGCTGTTGTGCCTGTGAATAGGCTGCCAAGGGAGGATGAAGACCAGCAACTGCTTTCAGGGCTATCACCTTCCTTGTAGAAGGAATAGCCAGACGTTTGCCTTTTCGGAAACAGACTCTGCCGAGAACGAGCACCGTGAGATATGACATCTCTGGGAAAGTACAGATCCCCAGTGCTGTTGTGCCTGTGAACAGGCTGACAAGGGAGGGTGAAGACCAGCAACTGCTTTCAGGGCTGGCACATTCCTTGTGGGAGAAGGAGCCGGACGTTTGCCTTTTCGGAAACAGACTCTGCCGAGAACGAGTACCCTGAGATATGACATCTCTGGGAAAGCACAGATCCCCAGTGCTGTTGTGCCTGTGAACAGGCTGACAAGGGAGGGTGAAGACCAGCAACTGCTTTCAGGGCTGGCACATTCCTTGTGGGAGAAGGAGCCGGACGTTTGCCTTTTCGGAAACAGACTCTGCCGAGAACGAGCACCATGAGATATGACATCTCTGGGAAAGCACAGATCCCCAGTGCTGTTGTGCCTGTGAATAGCCCGCCAAGGGGAGCTGAACACCAGCAATATCTTTCAGGGCTCTCTCCTTCCTTGTAGGAGGAATAGCCAGACGTTTGCCTTTTCGGAACCAGGCTCTGCCGAGAACGAGCACCATGAGATCTTCAACCTAGCATAAAGCCCAGATCCCCAGTGCTGTTGTGCCTGTGAATAGCATTCCTAGGGAGGATGAAGACCAGCAACTGCTTTCAGGGCTATCACCTTCCTTGTAGAAGGAATAGCCAGACGTTTGCCTTTTCGGAAACAGGCTCTGCCGAGAACGAGCACCATGAGATATGACATCTCTGGGAAAGCACAGATCCCCAGTGCTGTTATGCCTGTGAGTAGCCTACCAAGGAGAGGTGAACACCAGCAATATCTTTCAGGGCTCTCTCCTTCCCTGTAGGAGAAATAGCCAGACGTTTGCCTTTTCGGAAACAGGCTCTGCCGAGAACGAGCACCATGAGATATGACATCTCTGGGAAAGCACAGATCCCCAGTGCTGTTGTGCCTGTGAATAGCGTTCCTAGGGAGGATGAAGACCAGCAACTGCTTTCAGGGCTGGCACATTCCTTGTAGGAGAAGGAGCCGGACGTTTCCCTTTTCTGAAACAGGCTCTGCCGAGAACGAGCACCATGAGATATGACATCTCTGGGAAAGCACAGATCCCCAGTGCTGTTGTGCCTGTGAATAGGCTGCCAAGGGAGGATGAAGACCAGCAACTGCTTTCAGGGCTATCACCTTCCTTGTAGAAGGAATAGCCAGACGTTTGCCTTTTCGGAAACAGACTCTGCCGAGAACGAGCACCATGAGATATGACATCTCTGGGAAAGCACAGATCCCCAGTGCTGTTGTGCCTGTGAATAGCGTTCCTAGGGAGGATGAAGACCAGCAACTGCTTTCAGGGCTGGCACATTCCTTGTGGGAGAAGGAGCCGGACGTTTGCCTTTTCGGAAACAGACTCTGCCGAGAACGAGTACCCTGAGATATGACATCTCTGGGAAAGCACAGATCCCCAGTGCTGTTGTGCCTGTGAACAGGCTGACAAGGGAGGGTGAAGACCAGCAACTGCTTTCAGGGCTGGCACATTCCTTGTGGGAGAAGGAGCCGGACGTTTGCCTTTTCGGAAACAGGCTCTGCCGAGAACGAGCACCATGAGATATGACATCTCTGGGAAAGCACAGATCCCCAGTGCTGTTGTGCCTGTGAATAGCCCGCCAAGGGGAGCTGAAGACCAGCAATATCTTTCAGGGCTGGCACATTCCTTGTGGGAGAAGGAGCTGGACGTTTGCCTTTTGGGAATCAGGCTCTGCCGAGAACGAGCACCATGAGATATGACATCTCTGGGAAAGTACAGATCCCCAGTGCTGTTGTGCCTGTGAACAGGCTGACAAGGGAGGGTGAAGACCAGCAACTGCTTTCAGGGCTGGCACATTCCTTGTAGGAGAAGGAGCCGGACGTTTCCCTTTTCTGAAACAGGCTCTGCCGAGAACGAGCACCATGAGATATGACATCTCTGGGAAAGCACAAATCCCCAGTGCTGTAGTGCCTGTGAATAGCCTGCCAAGGACAGGTAAAGGTCAGCAACATCTTTCGGGGCTGTCCCCCTCCTTGTAGGAGGAATAGCCAGACGTTTGCCTTTTGGGAATCAGGCTCTGCCGAGAACGAGCACCATGAGATATGACATCTCTGGGAAAGCACAGATCCCCAGTGCTGTTGTGCCTGTGAATAGCCTGCCAAGGGAGGATGAAGACCAGCAACAGCTTTCAGGGCTGGCACATTCCTTGTGGGAGAAGGAGCTGGACGTTTGCCTTTTGGGAATCAGGCTCTGCCGAGAACGAGCACCATGAGATATGACATCTCTGGGAAAGCACAGATCCCCTGTGCTGTTGTGCCTGTGAATAGCGTTCCTAGGGAGGATGAAGACCAGCAACAGCTTTCAGGGCTGCCTCATTCCTTGTGGGAGAAGGAGCTGGACGTTTGCCTTTTGGGAATCAGGCTCTGCCGAGAACGAGCACCATGAGATATGACATCTCTGGGAAAGCACAGATCCCCAGTGCTGTTGTGCCTGTGAATAGCGTTCCTAGGGAGGATGAAGACCAGCAACAGCTTTCAGGGCTGGCACATTCCTTGTAGGAGGAATAGCCAGACGTTTGCCTTTTCGGAAACAGGCTCTGCCGAGAACGAGTACCATGAGATATGACATCTCTGGGAAAGCACAGATCCCCTGTGCTGTTGTGCCTGTGAATAGCCTGCCAAGGAAACGTAAAGATCAGCAACATCTTTCAGGGCTATCACATTCCTTGTAGGAGAGATAGCCAGACGTTTGCCTTTTCGAAATCAGGCTCTGCCGAGAACGAGCACCATGAGATATGACATCTCTGGGAAAGCACAGATCCCCAGTGCTGTTGTGCCTGTGAGTAGCCTACAAGGGGAGGTGAACACCAGCAATATCTTTCAGGGCTCTCTCCTTCCCTGTAGGAGAAATAGCCAGACGTTTGCCTTTTCGGAAACAGGCTCTGCCGAGAACGAGCACCATGAGATATGACATCTCTGGGAAAGCACAAATCCCCAGTGCTGTTGTGCCTGTGAATAGGCTGCCAAGGGAGGATGAAGACCAGCAACAGCTTTCAGGGCTGGCACATTCCTTGTGGGAGAAGGAGCTGGACGTTTGCCTTTTGGGAATCAGGCTCTGCCGAGAACGAGCACCATGAGATATGACATCTCTGGGAAAGCACAGATCCCCAGTGCTGTTGTGCCTGTGAATAGCGTTCCTAGGGAGGATGAAGACCAGCAACAGCTTTCAGGGCTGGCACATTCCTTGTAGGAGGAATAGCCAGACGTTTGCCTTTTCGGAAACAGGCTCTGCCGAGAACGAGCACCCTGAGATATGACATCTCTGGGAAAGCACAGATCCCCAGTGCTGTAGTGCCTGTGAACAGGCTGACAAGGGAGGGTGAAGACCAGCAACTGCTTTCAGGGCTGGCACATTCCTTGTGGGAGAAGGAGCAGGACGTTTGCCTTTTCGGAAACAGGCTCTGCCGAGAACGAGCACCATGAGATCTTCAACCTAGCATAAAGCCAAGATCCCCAGTGCTGTTGTGCCTGTGAATAGGCTGCCAAGGGAGGATGAAGACCAGCAACAGATTTCAGGGCTGGCACATTCCTTGTAGGAGGAGAAGCCGGACGTTTGCCTTTTCGGAATCAGGCTCTGCCGAGAACAAGCACCATGAGATATGACATCTCTGGGAAAGCACAAATCCCCAGTGCTGTAGTGCCTGTGAATAGCCTGCCAAAGAAACGTAAAGGTCAGCAACATCTTTCGGGGCTGTCCCCCTCCTTGTAGGAGGAATAGCCAGACGTTTGCCTTTTCGGAAACAGGCTCTGCCGAGAACGAGCACCATGAGATATGACATCTCTGGGAAAGCACAGATCCCCAGTGCTGTTGTGCCTGTGAATAGGCTGCCAAGGGAGGATGAAGACCAGCAACTGCTTTCAGGGCTATCACCTTCCTTGTAGAAGGAATAGCCAGACGATTGCCTTTTCGGAATCAGGCTCTGCCGAGAACGAGTACCATGAGATATGACATCTCTGGGAAAGTACAGATCCCCAGTGCTGTTGTGCCTGTGAACAGGCTGACAAGGGAGGGTGAAGACCAGCAACTGCTTTCAGGGCTGGCACATTCCTTGTAGGAGAAGGAGCCGGACGTTTCCCTTTTCTGAAACAGGCTCTGCCGAGAACGAGCACCATGAGATATGACATCTCTGGGAAAGCACAAATCCCCAGTGCTGTAGTGCCTGTGATTAGCCTGCCAAGGGAGGATGAAGACCAGCAACAGCTTTCAGGGCTGGCACATTCCTTGTGGGAGAAGGAGCTGGACGTTTGCCTTTTGGGAATCAGGCTCTGCCGAGAACGAGCACCATGAGATATGACATCTCTGGGAAAGCACAGATCCCCTGTGCTGTTGTGCCTGTGAATAGCGTTCCTAGGGAGGATGAAGACCAGCAACAGCTTTCAGGGCTGCCTCATTCCTTGTGGGAGAAGGAGCTGGACGTTTGCCTTTTGGGAATCAGGCTCTGCCGAGAACGAGCACCATGAGATATGACATCTCTGGGAAAGCACAGATCCCCAGTGCTGTTGTGCCTGTGAATAGCGTTCCTAGGGAGGATGAAGACCAGCAACAGCTTTCAGGGCTGGCACATTCCTTGTAGGAGGAATAGCCAGACGTTTGCCTTTTCGGAAACAGGCTCTGCCGAGAACGAGCACCCTGAGATATGACATCTCTGGGAAAGCACAGATCCCCAGTGCTGTAGTGCCTGTGAACAGGCTGACAAGGGAGGGTGAAGACCAGCAACTGCTTTCAGGGCTGCCACATTCCTTGTGGGAGAAGGAGCCGGACGTTTGCCTTTTCGGAAACAGACTCTGCCGAGAACGAGTACCATGAGATATGACATCTCTGGGAAAGCACAGATCCCCTGTGCTGTTGTGCCTGTGAATAGCCTGCCAAGGAAACGTAAAGATCAGCAACATCTTTCAGGGCTATCACGTTCCTTGTAGGAGAGATAGCCAGACGTTTGCCTTTTCGAAATCAGGCTCTGCCAAGAACGAGCACCATGAGATATGACATCTCTGGGAAAGCACAGATCCCCAGTGCTGTTGTGCCTGTGAGTAGCCTACCAAGGGGAGGTGAACAGCAGCAATATCTTTCAGGGCTCTCTCCTTCCCTGTAGGAGAAATAGCCAGACGTTTGCCTATTCGGAAACAGGCTCTGCCGAGAACGAGCACCATGAGATATGACATCTCTGGGAAAGCACAAATCCCCAGTGCTGTTGTGCCTGTGAATAGGCTGCCAAGGGAGGATGAAGACCAGCAACAGCTTTCAGGGCTGGCACATTCCTTGTGGGAGAAGGAGCTGGACGTTTGCCTTTTGGGAATCAGGCTCTGCCGAGAACGAGCACCATGAGATATGACATCTCTGGGAAAGCACAGATCCCCAGTGCTGTTGTGCCTGTGAATAGCGTTCCTAGGGAGGATGAAGACCAGCAACAGCTTTCAGGGCTGCCTCATTCCTTGTGGGAGAAGGAGCTGGACGTTTGCCTTTTGGGAATCAGGCTCTGCCGAGAACGAGCCCCATGAGATATGACATCTCTGGGAAAGCACAGATCCCCAGTGCTGTTGTGCCTGTGAATAGCGTTCCTAGGGAGGATGAAGACCAGCAACAGCTTTCAGGGCTGGCACATTCCTTGTAGGAGGAATAGCCGGACGTTTGCCTTTTCTGAAACAGGCTCTGCCGAGAACGAGTACCATGAGATATGACATCTCTGGGAAAGCACAGATCCCCAGTGCTGTTGTGCCTCTGAATAGCCTGCCAAGGACAGGTAAAGATCAGCAACATCTTTCAGGGCTATCACATTCTTTGTAGGAGAGATAGCCAGACGTTTGCCTTTTCGAAATCAGGCTCTGCCGAGAACGAGCACCATGAGATATGACATCTCTGGGAAAGTACAGATCCCCAGTGCTGTTGTGCCTGTGAACAGGCTGACAAGGGAGGATGAAGACCAGCAACTGCTTTCAGGGCTGGCACATTCCTTGTGGGAGAAGGAGCAGGACGTTTGCCTTTTCGGAAACAGGCTCTGCCGAGAACGAGCACCATGAGATCTTCAACCTAGCATAAAGCCCAGATCCCCAGTGCTGTTGTGCCTGTGACTAGGCTGCCAAGGGAGGATGAAGACCAGCAACAGATTTCAGGGCTGGCACATTCCTTGTAGAAGGAATAGCCAGACGTTTGCCTTTTCGGAATCAGGCTCTGCCGAGAACGAGCACCATGAGATATGACATCTCTGGGAAAGCACAGATCCCCAGTGCTGTTGTGCCTGTGAATAGCGTTCCTAGGGAGGATGAAGACCAGCAACAGCTTTCAGGGCTGGCACATTCCTTGTAGGAGAAGGAGCCGGAAGTTTCCCTTTTCTGAAACAGGCTCTGCCGAGAACGAGCACCATGAGATATGACATCTCTGGGAAGGCACAGATCCCCAGTGCTGTTGTGCCTGTGAATAGGCTGCCAAGGGAGGATGAAGACCAGCAACTGCTTTCAGGGCTATCACCTTCCTTGTAGAAGGAATAGCCAGACGTTTGCCTTTTCGGAAACAGACTCTGCCGAGAACGAGCACCATGAGATATGACATCTCTGGGAAAGTACAGATCCCCAGTGCTGTTGTGCCTGTGAACAGGCTGACAAGGGAGGGTGAAGACCAGCAACTGCTTTCAGGGCTGGCACATTCCTTGTGGGAGAAGGAGCCGGACGTTTGCCTTTTCGGAAACAGACTCTGCCGAGAACGAGCACCATGAGATATGACATCTCTGGGAAAGCACAGATCCCCAGTGCTGTTGTGCCTGTGAACAGGCTGACAAGGGAGGGTGAAGACCAGCAACTGCTTTCAGGGCTCTCTCCTTCCTTGTAGGAGGAATAGCCAGACGTTTGCCTTTTCGGAAACAGGCTCTGCCGAGAACGAGCACCATGAGATATGACATCTCTGGGAAAGCACAGATCCCCAGTGCTGTTGTGCCTGTGAATAGGCTGCCAAGGGAGGATGAAGACCAGCAACTGCTTTCAGGGCTATCACCTTCCTTGTAGAAGGAATAGCCAGACGATTGCCTTTTCGGAATCAGGCTCTGCCGAGAACGAGTACCATGAGATATGACATCTCTGGGAAAGTACAGATCCCCAGTGCTGTTGTGCCTGTGAACAGGCTGACAAGGGAGGGTGAAGACCAGCAACTGCTTTCAGGGCTGGCACATTCCTTGTAGGAGAAGGAGCCGGACGTTTCCCTTTTCTGAAACAGGCTCTGCCGAGAACGAGCACCATGAGATATGACATCTCTGGGAAAGCACAAATCCCCAGTGCTGTAGTGCCTGTGAATAGCCTGCCAAGGACAGGTAAAGGTCAGCAACATCTTTCGGGGCTGTCCCCCTCCTTGTAGGAGGAATAGCCAGACGTTTGCCTTTTCGGAAACAGGCTCTGCCGAGAACGAGCACCATGAGATATGACATCTCTGGGAAAGCACAGATCCCCAGTGCTGTTGTGCCTGTGAATAGCGTTCCTAGGGAGGATGAAGACCAGCCACAGCTTTCAGGGCTGGCACATTCCTTGTAGGAGGAATAGCCAGACGTTTGCCTTTTCGGAAACAGGCTCTGCCGAGAACGAGCACCCTGACATATGACATCTCTGGGAAAGCACAGATCCCCAGTGCTGTAGTGCCTGTGAACAGGCTGACAAGGGAGGGTGAAGACCAGCAACTGCTTTCAGGGCTGGCACATTCCTTGTGGGAGAAGGAGCCGGACGTTTGCCTTTTCGGAAACAGACTCTGCCGAGAACGAGCACCATGAGATATGACATCTCTGGGAAAGTACAGATCCCCAGTGCTGTTGTGCCTGTGAATAGGCTGCCAAGGGAGGATGAAGACCAGCAACAGCTTTCAGGGCTGGCACATTCCTTGTGGGAGAAGGAGCCGGACGTTTGCCTTTTCGGAAACAGACTCTGCCGAGAACGAGCACCATGAGATATGACATCTCTGGGAAAGTACAGATCCCCAGTGCTGTTGTGCCTGTGAATAGGCTGCCAAGGGAGGATGAAGACCAGCAACAGCTTTCAGGGCTGGCACATTCCTTGTGGGAGAAGGAGCTGGACGTTTGCCTTTTGGGAATCAGGCTCTGCCGAGAACGAGCACCATGAGATATGACATCTCTGGGAAAGCACAGATCCCCTGTGCTGTTGTGCCTGTGAATAGCGTTCCTAGGGAGGATGAAGACCAGCAACAGCTTTCAGGGCTGCCTCATTCCTTGTGGGAGAAGGAGCTGGACGTTTGCGTTTTGGGAATCAGGCTCTGCCGAGAACGAGCACCATGAGATATGACATCTCTGGGAAAGCACAGATCCCCAGTGCTGTTGTGCCTGTGAATAGCCTGCCAAGGGAGGATGAAGATCAGCAACAGCTTTCAGGGCTGGCACATTCCTTGTGGGAGAAGGAGCTGGACGTTTACCTTTTGGGAATCAGGCTCTGCCGAGAACGAGCACCATGAGATATGACATCTCTGGGAAAGCACAGATCCCCTGTGCTGTTGTGCCTGTGAATAGCGTTCCTAGGGAGGATGAAGACCAGCAACAGCTTTCAGGGCTGCCTCATTCCTTGTGGGAGAAGGAGCTGGACGTTTGCCTTTTGGGAATCAGGCTCTGCCGAGAACGAGCCCCATGAGATATGACATCTCTGGGAAAGCACAGATCCCCAGTGCTGTTGTGCCTGTGAATAGCGTTCCTAGGGAGGATGAAGACCAGCAACAGCTTTCAGGGCTGGCACATTCCTTGTAGCAGAAGGAGCCGGACTTTTCCCTTTTCTGAAACAGGCTCTGCCGAGAACGAGTACCATGAGATATGACATCTCTGGGAAAGCACAGATCCCCAGTGCTGTTGTGCCTCTGAATAGCCTGCCAAGGACAGGTAAAGATCAGCAACATCTTTCAGGGCTATCACATTCCTTGTAGGAGAGATAGCCAGACGTTTGCCTTTTCGAAATCAAGCTCTGCCGAGAACGAGCACCATGAGATATGACATCTCTGGGAAAGTACAGAACCCCAGTGCTGTTGTGCCTGTGACTAGGCTGCCAAGGGAGGATGAAGACCAGCAACAGATTTCAGGGCTGGCACATTCCTTGTAGAAGGAATAGCCAGACGTTTGCCTTTTCGGAATCAGGCTCTGCCGAGAACGAGCACCATGAGATATGACATCTCTGGGAAAGCACAGATCCCCAGTGCTGTTGTGCCTGTGAATAGCGTTCCTAGGGAGGATGAAGACCAGCAACTGCTTTCAGGGCTGGCACATTCCTTGTAGGAGAAGGAGCCGGACGTTTCCCTTTTCTGAAACAGGCTCTGCCGAGAACGAGCACCGTGAGATATGACATCTCTGGGAAAGCACAAATCCCCAGTGCTGTAGTGCCTGTGAATAGCCTGCCAAGGAAAGGTAAAGGTCAGCAACATCTTTCGGGGCTGTCCCCCTCCTTGTAGGAGGAATAGCCAGACGTTTGCCTTTTCAGAAAAAGGCTCTGCCGAGAACGAGCACCCTGAGATATGACATCTCTGGGAAAGCACAGATCCCCAGTGCTGTTGTGCCTGTGAATAGGCTGCCAAGGGAGGATGAAGACCAGCAACTGCTTTCAGGGCTATCACCTTCCTTGTAGAAGGAATAGCCAGACGTTTGCCTTTTCGGAAACAGACTCTGCCGAGAACGAGCACCATGAGATATGACATCTCTGGGAAAGTACAGATCCCCAGTGCTGTTGTGCCTGTGAACAGGCTGACAAGGGAGGGTGAAGACCAGCAACTGCTTTCAGGGCTGGCACATTCCTTGTGGGAGAAGGAGCCGGACGTTTGCCTTTTCGGAAACAGACTCTGCCGAGAACGAGTACCCTGAGATATGACATCTCTGGGAAAGCACAGATCCCCAGTGCTGTTGTGCCTGTGAACAGGCTGACAAGGGAGGGTGAAGACCAGCAACTGCTTTCAGGGCTGGCACATTCCTTGTGGGAGAAGGAGCCGGACGTTTGCCTTTTCGGAAACAGACTCTGCCGAGAACGAGCACCATGAGATATGACATCTCTGGGAAAGCACAGATCCCCAGTGCTGTTGTGCCTGTGAATAGCCCGCCAAGGGGAGCTGAACACCAGCAATATCTTTCAGGGCTCTCTCCTTCCTTGTAGGAGGAATAGCCAGACGTTTGCCTTTTCGGAACCAGGCTCTGCCGAGAACGAGCACCATGAGATCTTCAACCTAGCATAAAGCCCAGATCCCCAGTGCTGTTGTGCCTGTGAATAGCATTCCTAGGGAGGATGAAGACCAGCAACTGCTTTCAGGGCTATCACCTTCCTTGTAGAAGGAATAGCCAGACGTTTGCCTTTTCGGAAACAGGCTCTGCCGAGAACGAGCACCATGAGATATGACATCTCTGGGAAAGCACAGATCCCCAGTGCTGTTATGCCTGTGAGTAGCCTACCAAGGAGAGGTGAACACCAGCAATATCTTTCAGGGCTCTCTCCTTCCCTGTAGGAGAAATAGCCAGACGTTTGCCTTTTCGGAAACAGGCTCTGCCGAGAACGAGCACCATGAGATATGACATCTCTGGGAAAGCACAGATCCCCAGTGCTGTTGTGCCTGTGAATAGCGTTCCTAGGGAGGATGAAGACCAGCAACTGCTTTCAGGGCTGGCACATTCCTTGTAGGAGAAGGAGCCGGACGTTTCCCTTTTCTGAAACAGGCTCTGCCGAGAACGAGCACCATGAGATATGACATCTCTGGGAAAGCACAGATCCCCAGTGCTGTTGTGCCTGTGAATAGGCTGCCAAGGGAGGATGAAGACCAGCAACTGCTTTCAGGGCTATCACCTTCCTTGTAGAAGGAATAGCCAGACGTTTGCCTTTTCGGAAACAGACTCTGCCGAGAACGAGCACCATGAGATATGACATCTCTGGGAAAGCACAGATCCCCAGTGCTGTTGTGCCTGTGAATAGCGTTCCTAGGGAGGATGAAGACCAGCAACAGCTTTCAGGGCTGCCTCATTCCTTGTGGGAGAAGGAGCTGGACGTTTGCCTTTTGGGAATCAGGCTCTGCCGAGAACGAGCCCCATGAGATATGACATCTCTGGGAAAGCACAGATCCCCAGTGCTGTTGTGCCTGTGAATAGCGTTCCTAGGGAGGATGAAGACCAGCAACAGCTTTCAGGGCTGGCACATTCCTTGTAGCAGAAGGAGCCGGACGTTTCCCTTTTCTGAAACAGGCTCTGCCGAGAACGAGTACCATGAGATATGACATCTCTGGGAAAGCACAGATCCCCAGTGCTGTTGTGCCTCTGAATAGCCTGCCAAGGACAGGTAAAGATCAGCAACATCTTTCAGGGCTATCACATTCCTTGTAGGAGAGATAGCCAGACGTTTGCCTTTTCGAAATCAGGCTCTGCCGAGAACGAGCACCATGAGATATGACATCTCTGGGAAAGTACAGATCCCCAGTGCTGTTGTGCCTGTGAACAGGCTGACAAGGGAGGATGAAGACCAGCAACTGCTTTCAGGGCTGGCACATTCCTTGTGGGAGAAGGAGCCGGACGTTTGCCTTTTCGGAAACAGGCTCTGCCGAGAACAAGCACCATGAGATCTTCAACCTAGCATAAAGCCCAGATCCCCAGTGCTGTTGTGCCTGTGACTAGGCTGCCAAGGGAGGATGAAGACCAGCAACAGATTTCACGGCTGGCACATTCCTTGTAGAAGGAATAGCCAGACGTTTGCCTTTTCGGAATCAGGCTCTGCCGAGAACGAGCACCATGAGATATGACATCTCTGGGAAAGCACAGATCCCCAGTGCTGTTGTGCCTGTGAATAGGCTGCCAAGGGAGGATGAAGACCAGCAACAGCTTTCAGGGCTGGCACATTCCTTGTGGGAGAAGGAGCTGGACGTTTGCCTTTTGGGAATCAGGCTCTGCCGAGAACGAGCACCATGAGATATGACATCTCTGGGAAAGCACAGATCCCCTGTGCTGTTGTGCCTGTGAATAGCGTTCCTAGGGAGGATGAAGACCAGCAACAGCTTTCAGGGCTGCCTCATTCCTTGTGGGAGAAGGAGCTGGACGTTTGCGTTTTGGGAATCAGGCTCTGCCGAGAACGAGCACCATGAGATATGACATCTCTGGGAAAGCACAGATCCCCAGTGCTGTTGTGCCTGTGAATAGCGTTCCTAGGGAGGATGAAGACCAGCAACAGCTTTCAGGGCTGGCACATTCCTTGTAGGAGGAATAGCCAGACGTTTGCCTTTTCGGAAACAGGCTCTGCCGAGAACGAGCACCCTGACATATGACATCTCTGGGAAAGCACAGATCCCCAGTGCTGTAGTGCCTGTGAACAGGCTGACAAGGGAGGGTGAAGACCAGCAACTGCTTTCAGGGCTGGCACATTCCTTGTGGGAGAAGGAGCCGGACGTTTGCCTTTTCGGAAACAGACTCTGCCGAGAACGAGCACCATGAGATATGACATCTCTGGGAAAGTACAGATCCCCAGTGCTGTTGTGCCTGTGAATAGGCTGCCAAGGGAGGATGAAGACCAGCAACAGCTTTCAGGGCTGGCACATTCCTTGTGGGAGAAGGAGCTGGACGTTTGCCTTTTGGGAATCAGGCTCTACCGAGAACGAGCACCATGAGATATGACATCTCTGGGAAAGCACAGATCCCCTGTGCTGTTGTGCCTGTGAATAGCGTTCCTAGGGAGGATGAAGACCAGCAACAGCTTTCAGGGCTGCCTCATTCCTTGTGGGAGAAGGAGCTGGACGTTTGCCTTTTGGGAATCAGGCTCTGCCGAGAACGAGCACCATGAGATATGACATCTCTGGGAAAGCACAGATCCCCAGTGCTGTTGTGCCTGTGAATAGCGTTCCTAGGGAGGATGAAGACCAGCAACAGCTTTCAGGGCTGGCACATTCCTTGTAGGAGGAATAGCCAGACGTTTGCCTTTTCGGAAACAGGCTCTGCCGAGAACGAGCACCCTGACATATGACATCTCTGGGAAAGCACAGATCCCCAGTGCTGTAGTGCCTGTGAACAGGCTGACAAGGGAGGGTGAAGACCAGCAACTGCTTTCAGGGCTGGCACATTCCTTGTGGGAGAAGGAGCCGGACGTTTGCCTTTTCGGAAACAGACTCTGCCGAGAACGAGTACCATGAGATATGACATCTCTGGGAAAGCACAGATCCCCTGTGCTGTTGTGCCTGTGAATAGCCTGCCAAGGAAACGTAAAGATCAGCAACATCTTTCAGGGCTATCACATTCCTTGTAGGAGAGATAGCCAGACGTTTGCCTTTTCGAAATCAGGCTCTGCCGAGAACGAGCACCATGAGATATGACATCTCTGGGAAAGCACAGATCCCCAGTGCTGTTGTGCCTGTGAGTAGCCTACCAAGGGGAGGTGAACAGCAGCAATATCTTTCAGGGCTCTCTCCTTCCCTGTAGGAGAAATAGCCAGACGTTTGCCTTTTCGGAAACAGGCTCTGCCGAGAACGAGCACCATGAGATATGACATCTCTGGGAAAGCACAAATCCCCAGTGCTGTTGTGCCTGTGAATAGGCTGCCAAGGGAGGATGAAGACCAGCAACAGCTTTCAGGGCTGGCACATTCCTTGTGGGAGAAGGAGCTGGACGTTTGCCTTTTGGGAATCAGGCTCTGCCGAGAACGAGCACCATGAGATATGACATCTCTGGGAAAGCACAGATCCCCTGTGCTGTTGTGCCTGTGAATAGCGTTCCTAGGGAGGATGAAGACCAGCAACAGCTTTCAGGGCTGCCTCATTCCTTGTGGGAGAAGGAGCTGGACGTTTGCCTTTTGGGAATCAGGCTCTGCCGAGAACGAGCCCCATGAGATATGACATCTCTGGGAAAGCACAGATCCCCAGTGCTGTTGTGCCTGTGAATAGCGTTCCTAGGGAGGATGAAGACCAGCAACAGCTTTCAGGGCTGGCACATTCCTTGTAGCAGAAGGAGCCGGACTTTTCCCTTTTCTGAAACAGGCTCTGCCGAGAACGAGTACCATGAGATATGACATCTCTGGGAAAGCACAGATCCCCAGTGCTGTTGTGCCTCTGAATAGCCTGCCAAGGACAGGTAAAGATCAGCAACATCTTTCAGGGCTATCACATTCCTTGTAGGAGAGATAGCCAGACGTTTGCCTTTTCGAAATCAAGCTCTGCCGAGAACGAGCACCATGAGATATGACATCTCTGGGAAAGTACAGAACCCCAGTGCTGTTGTGCCTGTGACTAGGCTGCCAAGGGAGGATGAAGACCAGCAACAGATTTCAGGGCTGGCACATTCCTTGTAGAAGGAATAGCCAGACGTTTGCCTTTTCGGAATCAGGCTCTGCCGAGAACGAGCACCATGAGATATGACATCTCTGGGAAAGCACAGATCCCCAGTGCTGTTGTGCCTGTGAATAGCGTTCCTAGGGAGGATGAAGACCAGCAACTGCTTTCAGGGCTGGCACATTCCTTGTAGGAGAAGGAGCCGGACGTTTCCCTTTTCTGAAACAGGCTCTGCCGAGAACGAGCACCCTGAGATATGACATCTCTGGGAAAGCACAAATCCCCAGTGCTGTAGTGCCTGTGAATAGCCTGCCAAGGAAAGGTAAAGGTCAGCAACATCTTTCGGGGCTGTCCCCCTCCTTGTAGGAGGAATAGCCAGACGTTTGCCTTTTCAGAAAAAGGCTCTGCCGAGAACGAGCACCCTGAGATATGACATCTCTGGGAAAGCACAGATCCCCAGTGCTGTTGTGCCTGTGAATAGGCTGCCAAGGGAGGATGAAGACCAGCAACTGCTTTCAGGGCTATCACCTTCCTTGTAGAAGGAATAGCCAGACGTTTGCCTTTTCGGAAACAGACTCTGCCGAGAACGAGCACCATGAGATATGACATCTCTGGGAAAGTACAGATCCCCAGTGCTGTTGTGCCTGTGAACAGGCTGACAAGGGAGGGTGAAGACCAGCAACTGCTTTCAGGGCTGGCACATTCCTTGTGGGAGAAGGAGCCGGACGTTTGCCTTTTCGGAAACAGACTCTGCCGAGAACGAGTACCCTGAGATATGACATCTCTGGGAAAGCACAGATCCCCAGTGCTGTTGTGCCTGTGAACAGGCTGACAAGGGAGGGTGAAGACCAGCAACTGCTTTCAGGGCTGGCACATTCCTTGTGGGAGAAGGAGCCGGACGTTTGCCTTTTCGGAAACAGACTCTGCCGAGAACGAGCACCATGAGATATGACATCTCTGGGAAAGCACAGATCCCCAGTGCTGTTGTGCCTGTGAATAGCCCGCCAAGGGGAGCTGAACACCAGCAATATCTTTCAGGGCTCTCTCCTTCCTTGTAGGAGGAATAGCCAGACGTTTGCCTTTTCGGAACCAGGCTCTGCCGAGAACGAGCACCATGAGATCTTCAACCTAGCATAAAGCCCAGATCCCCAGTGCTGTTGTGCCTGTGAATAGCATTCCTAGGGAGGATGAAGACCAGCAACTGCTTTCAGGGCTATCACCTTCCTTGTAGAAGGAATAGCCAGACGTTTGCCTTTTCGGAAACAGGCTCTGCCGAGAACGAGCACCATGAGATATGACATCTCTGGGAAAGCACAGATCCCCAGTGCTGTTATGCCTGTGAGTAGCCTACCAAGGAGAGGTGAACACCAGCAATATCTTTCAGGGCTCTCTCCTTCCCTGTAGGAGAAATAGCCAGACGTTTGCCTTTTCGGAAACAGGCTCTGCCGAGAACGAGCACCATGAGATATGACATCTCTGGGAAAGCACAGATCCCCAGTGCTGTTGTGCCTGTGAATAGCGTTCCTAGGGAGGATGAAGACCAGCAACTGCTTTCAGGGCTGGCACATTCCTTGTAGGAGAAGGAGCCGGACGTTTCCCTTTTCTGAAACAGGCTCTGCCGAGAACGAGCACCATGAGATATGACATCTCTGGGAAAGCACAGATCCCCAGTGCTGTTGTGCCTGTGAATAGGCTGCCAAGGGAGGATGAAGACCAGCAACTGCTTTCAGGGCTATCACCTTCCTTGTAGAAGGAATAGCCAGACGTTTGCCTTTTCGGAAACAGACTCTGCCGAGAACGAGCACCATGAGATATGACATCTCTGGGAAAGCACAGATCCCCAGTGCTGTTGTGCCTGTGAATAGCGTTCCTAGGGAGGATGAAGACCAGCAACTGCTTTCAGGGCTGGCACATTCCTTGTGGGAGAAGGAGCCGGACGTTTGCCTTTTCGGAAACAGACTCTGCCGAGAACGAGTACCCTGAGATATGACATCTCTGGGAAAGCACAGATCCCCAGTGCTGTTGTGCCTGTGAACAGGCTGACAAGGGAGGGTGAAGACCAGCAACTGCTTTCAGGGCTGGCACATTCCTTGTGGGAGAAGGAGCCGGACGTTTGCCTTTTCGGAAACAGGCTCTGCCGAGAACGAGCACCATGAGATATGACATCTCTGGGAAAGCACAGATCCCCAGTGCTGTTGTGCCTGTGAATAGCCCGCCAAGGGGAGCTGAAGACCAGCAATATCTTTCAGGGCTGGCACATTCCTTGTGGGAGAAGGAGCTGGACGTTTGCCTTTTGGGAATCAGGCTCTGCCGAGAACGAGCACCATGAGATATGACATCTCTGGGAAAGCACAGATCCCCAGTGCTGTTGTGCCTGTGAATAGCGTTCCTAGGGAGGATGAAGACCAGCAACAGCTTTCAGGGCTGGCACATTCCTTGTAGGAGGAATAGCCAGACGTTTGCCTTTTCGGAAACAGGCTCTGCCGAGAACGAGCACCCTGACATATGACATCTCTGGGAAAGCACAGATCCCCAGTGCTGTAGTGCCTGTGAACAGGCTGACAAGGGAGGGTGAAGACCAGCAACTGCTTTCAGGGCTGGCACATTCCTTGTGGGAGAAGGAGCCGGACGTTTGCCTTTTCGGAAACAGACTCTGCCGAGAACGAGTACCATGAGATATGACATCTCTGGGAAAGCACAGATCCCCTGTGCTGTTGTGCCTGTGAATAGCCTGCCAAGGAAACGTAAAGATCAGCAACATCTTTCAGGGCTATCACATTCCTTGTAGGAGAGATAGCCAGACGTTTGCCTTTTCGAAATCAGGCTCTGCCGAGAACGAGCACCATGAGATATGACATCTCTGGGAAAGCACAGATCCCCAGTGCTGTTGTGCCTGTGAGTAGCCTACCAAGGGGAGGTGAACAGCAGCAATATCTTTCAGGGCTCTCTCCTTCCCTGTAGGAGAAATAGCCAGACGTTTGCCTTTTCGGAAACAGGCTCTGCCGAGAACGAGCACCATGAGATATGACATCTCTGGGAAAGCACAAATCCCCAGTGCTGTTGTGCCTGTGAATAGGCTGCCAAGGGAGGATGAAGACCAGCAACAGCTTTCAGGGCTGGCACATTCCTTGTGGGAGAAGGAGCTGGACGTTTGCCTTTTGGGAATCAGGCTCTGCCGAGAACGAGCACCATGAGATATGACATCTCTGGGAAAGCACAGATCCCCTGTGCTGTTGTGCCTGTGAATAGCGTTCCTAGGGAGGATGAAGACCAGCAACAGCTTTCAGGGCTGCCTCATTCCTTGTGGGAGAAGGAGCTGGACGTTTGCCTTTTGGGAATCAGGCTCTGCCGAGAACGAGCCCCATGAGATATGACATCTCTGGGAAAGCACAGATCCCCAGTGCTGTTGTGCCTGTGAATAGCGTTCCTAGGGAGGATGAAGACCAGCAACAGCTTTCAGGGCTGGCACATTCCTTGTAGCAGAAGGAGCCGGACTTTTCCCTTTTCTGAAACAGGCTCTGCCGAGAACGAGTACCATGAGATATGACATCTCTGGGAAAGCACAGATCCCCAGTGCTGTTGTGCCTCTGAATAGCCTGCCAAGGACAGGTAAAGATCAGCAACATCTTTCAGGGCTATCACATTCCTTGTAGGAGAGATAGCCAGACGTTTGCCTTTTCGAAATCAAGCTCTGCCGAGAACGAGCACCATGAGATATGACATCTCTGGGAAAGTACAGAACCCCAGTGCTGTTGTGCCTGTGACTAGGCTGCCAAGGGAGGATGAAGACCAGCAACAGATTTCAGGGCTGGCACATTCCTTGTAGAAGGAATAGCCAGACGTTTGCCTTTTCGGAATCAGGCTCTGCCGAGAACGAGCACCATGAGATATGACATCTCTGGGAAAGCACAGATCCCCAGTGCTGTTGTGCCTGTGAATAGCGTTCCTAGGGAGGATGAAGACCAGCAACTGCTTTCAGGGCTGGCACATTCCTTGTAGGAGAAGGAGCCGGACGTTTCCCTTTTCTGAAACAGGCTCTGCCGAGAACGAGCACCCTGAGATATGACATCTCTGGGAAAGCACAAATCCCCAGTGCTGTAGTGCCTGTGAATAGCCTGCCAAGGAAAGGTAAAGGTCAGCAACATCTTTCGGGGCTGTCCCCCTCCTTGTAGGAGGAATAGCCAGACGTTTGCCTTTTCAGAAAAAGGCTCTGCCGAGAACGAGCACCCTGAGATATGACATCTCTGGGAAAGCACAGATCCCCAGTGCTGTTGTGCCTGTGAATAGGCTGCCAAGGGAGGATGAAGACCAGCAACTGCTTTCAGGGCTATCACCTTCCTTGTAGAAGGAATAGCCAGACGTTTGCCTTTTCGGAAACAGACTCTGCCGAGAACGAGCACCATGAGATATGACATCTCTGGGAAAGTACAGATCCCCAGTGCTGTTGTGCCTGTGAACAGGCTGACAAGGGAGGGTGAAGACCAGCAACTGCTTTCAGGGCTGGCACATTCCTTGTGGGAGAAGGAGCCGGACGTTTGCCTTTTCGGAAACAGACTCTGCCGAGAACGAGTACCCTGAGATATGACATCTCTGGGAAAGCACAGATCCCCAGTGCTGTTGTGCCTGTGAACAGGCTGACAAGGGAGGGTGAAGACCAGCAACTGCTTTCAGGGCTGGCACATTCCTTGTGGGAGAAGGAGCCGGACGTTTGCCTTTTCGGAAACAGACTCTGCCGAGAACGAGCACCATGAGATATGACATCTCTGGGAAAGCACAGATCCCCAGTGCTGTTGTGCCTGTGAATAGCCCGCCAAGGGGAGCTGAACACCAGCAATATCTTTCAGGGCTCTCTCCTTCCTTGTAGGAGGAATAGCCAGACGTTTGCCTTTTCGGAACCAGGCTCTGGCGAGAACGAGCACCATGAGATCTTCAACCTAGCATAAAGCCCAGATCCCCAGTGCTGTTGTGCCTGTGAATAGCATTCCTAGGGAGGATGAAGACCAGCAACTGCTTTCAGGGCTATCACCTTCCTTGTAGAAGGAATAGCCAGACGTTTGCCTTTTCGGAAACAGGCTCTGCCGAGAACGAGCACCATGAGATATGACATCTCTGGGAAAGCACAGATCCCCAGTGCTGTTATGCCTGTGAGTAGCCTACCAAGGAGAGGTGAACACCAGCAATATCTTTCAGGGCTCTCTCCTTCCCTGTAGGAGAAATAGCCAGACGTTTGCCTTTTCGGAAACAGGCTCTGCCGAGAACGAGCACCATGAGATATGACATCTCTGGGAAAGCACAGATCCCCAGTGCTGTTGTGCCTGTGAATAGCGTTCCTAGGGAGGATGAAGACCAGCAACTGCTTTCAGGGCTGGCACATTCCTTGTAGGAGAAGGAGCCGGACGTTTCCCTTTTCTGAAACAGGCTCTGCCGAGAACGAGCACCATGAGATATGACATCTCTGGGAAAGCACAGATCCCCAGTGCTGTTGTGCCTGTGAATAGGCTGCCAAGGGAGGATGAAGACCAGCAACTGCTTTCAGGGCTATCACCTTCCTTGTAGAAGGAATAGCCAGACGTTTGCCTTTTCGGAAACAGACTCTGCCGAGAACGAGCACCATGAGATATGACATCTCTGGGAAAGCACAGATCCCCAGTGCTGTTGTGCCTGTGAATAGCGTTCCTAGGGAGGATGAAGACCAGCAACTGCTTTCAGGGCTGGCACATTCCTTGTGGGAGAAGGAGCCGGACGTTTGCCTTTTCGGAAACAGACTCTGCCGAGAACGAGTACCCTGAGATATGACATCTCTGGGAAAGCACAGATCCCCAGTGCTGTTGTGCCTGTGAACAGGCTGACAAGGGAGGGTGAAGACCAGCAACTGCTTTCAGGGCTGGCACATTCCTTGTGGGAGAAGGAGCCGGACGTTTGCCTTTTCGGAAACAGGCTCTGCCGAGAACGAGCACCATGAGATATGACATCTCTGGGAAAGCACAGATCCCCAGTGCTGTTGTGCCTGTGAATAGCCCGCCAAGGGGAGCTGAAGACCAGCAATATCTTTCAGGGCTGGCACATTCCTTGTGGGAGAAGGAGCTGGACGTTTGCCTTTTGGGAATCAGGCTCTGCCGAGAACGAGCACCATGAGATATGACATCTCTGGGAAAGCACAGATCCCCAGTGCTGTTGTGCCTGTGAATAGCGTTCCTAGGAAGGATGAAGACCAGCAACAGCTTTCAGGGCTGCCTCATTCCTTGTGGGAGAAGGAGCTGGACGTTTGCCTTTTGGGAATCAGGCTCTGCCGAGAACGAGCCCCATGAGATATGACATCTCTGGGAAAGCACAGATCCCCAGTGCTGTTGTGCCTGTGAATAGCGTTCCTAGGGAGGATGAAGACCAGCAACAGCTTTCAGGGCTGGCACATTCCTTGTAGCAGAAGGAGCCGGACGTTTCCCTTTTCTGAAACAGGCTCTGCCGAGAACGAGTACCATGAGATATGACATCTCTGGGAAAGCACAGATCCCCAGTGCTGTTGTGCCTCTGAATAGCCTGCCAAGGACAGGTAAAGATCAGCAACATCTTTCAGGGCTATCACATTCCTTGTAGGAGAGATAGCCAGACGTTTGCCTTTTCGAAATCAGGCTCTGCCGAGAACGAGCACCATGAGATATGACATCTCTGGGAAAGTACAGATCCCCAGTGCTGTTGTGCCTGTGAACAGGCTGACAAGGGAGGATGAAGACCAGCAACTGCTTTCAGGGCTGGCACATTCCTTGTGGGAGAAGGAGCAGGACGTTTGCCTTTTCGGAAACAGGCTCTGCCGAGAACGAGCACCATGAGATCTTCAACCTAGCATAAAGCCCAGATCCCCAGTGCTGTTGTGCCTGTGACTAGGCTGCCAAGGGAGGATGAAGACCAGCAACAGATTTCACGGCTGGCACATTCCTTGTAGAAGGAATAGCCAGACGTTTGCCTTTTCGGAATCAGGCTCTGCCGAGAACGAGCACCATGAGATATGACATCTCTGGGAAAGCACAGATCCCCAGTGCTGTTGTGCCTGTGAATAGGCTGCCAAGGGAGGATGAAGACCAGCAACAGCTTTCAGGGCTGGCACATTCCTTGTGGGAGAAGGAGCTGGACGTTTGCCTTTTGGGAATCAGGCTCTGCCGAGAACGAGCACCATGAGATATGACATCTCTGGGAAAGCACAGATCCCCTGTGCTGTTGTGCCTGTGAATAGCGTTCCTAGGGAGGATGAAGACCAGCAACAGCTTTCAGGGCTGCCTCATTCCTTGTGGGAGAAGGAGCTGGACGTTTGCGTTTTGGGAATCAGGCTCTGCCGAGAACGAGCACCATGAGATATGACATCTCTGGGAAAGCACAGATCCCCAGTGCTGTTGTGCCTGTGAATAGCGTTCCTAGGGAGGATGAAGACCAGCAACAGCTTTCAGGGCTGGCACATTCCTTGTAGGAGGAATAGCCAGACGTTTGCCTTTTCGGAAACAGGCTCTGCCGAGAACGAGCACCCTGAGATATGACATCTCTGGGAAAGCACAGATCCCCAGTGCTGTTGTGCCTGTGAATAGCGTTCCTAGGGAGGGTGAAGACCAGCAACTGCTTTCAGGGCTGGCACATTCCTTGTGGGAGAAGGAGCCGGACGTTTCCCTTTTCTGAAACAGGCTCTGCCGAGAACGAGTACCATGAGATATGACATCTCTGGGAAAGCACAGATCCCCTGTGCTGTTGTGCCTGTGAATAGCCTGCCAAGGAAACGTAAAGATCAGCAACATCTTTCAGGGCTATCACATTCCTTGTAGGAGAGATAGCCAGACGTTTGCCTTTTCGAAATCAGGCTCTGCCGAGAACGAGCACCATGAGATATGACATCTCTGGGAAAGCACAGATCCCCAGTGCTGTTGTGCCTGTGAGTAGCCTACCAAGGGGAGGTGAACACCAGCAATATCTTTCAGGGCTCTCTCCTTCCCTGTAGGAGAAATAGCCAGACGTTTGCCTTTTCGGAAACAGACTCTGCCGAGAACGAGCACCCTGACATATGACATCTCTGGGAAAGCACAAATCCCCAGTGCTGTTGTGCCTGTGAATAGGCTGCCAAGGGAGGATGAAGACCAGCAACAGCTTTCAGGGCTGGCACATTCCTTGTGGGAGAAGGAGCTGGACGTTTGCCTTTTGGGAATCAGGCTCTGCCGAGAACGAGCACCATGAGATATGACATCTCTGGGAAAGCACAGATCCCCAGTGCTGTTGTGCCTGTGAATAGGCTGCCAAGGGAGGATGAAGACCAGCAACAGCTTTCAGGGCTGGCACATTCCTTGTGGGAGAAGGAGCTGGACGTTTGCCTTTTGGGAATCAGGCTCTGCCGAGAACGAGCACCATGAGATATGACATCTCTGGGAAAGCACAAATCCCCAGTGCTGTAGTGCCTGTGAATAGCCTGCCAAGGAAAGGTAAAGGTCAGCAACATCTTTCGGGGCTGTCCCCCTCCTTGTAGGAGGAATAGCCAGACGTTTGCCTTTTCAGAAAAAGGCTCTGCCGAGAACGAGCACCCTGAGATATGACATCTCTGGGAAAGCACAGATCCCCAGTGCTGTTGTGCCTGTGAATAGGCTGCCAAGGGAGGATGAAGACCAGCAACTGCTTTCAGGGCTATCACCTTCCTTGTAGAAGGAATAGCCAGACGTTTGCCTTTTCGGAAACAGACTCTGCCGAGAACGAGCACCATGAGATATGACATCTCTGGGAAAGTACAGATCCCCAGTGCTGTTGTGCCTGTGAACAGGCTGACAAGGGAGGGTGAAGACCAGCAACTGCTTTCAGGGCTGGCACATTCCTTGTGGGAGAAGGAGCCGGACGTTTGCCTTTTCGGAAACAGACTCTGCCGAGAACGAGTACCCTGAGATATGACATCTCTGGGAAAGCACAGATCCCCAGTGCTGTTGTGCCTGTGAACAGGCTGACAAGGGAGGGTGAAGACCAGCAACTGCTTTCAGGGCTGGCACATTCCTTGTGGGAGAAGGAGCCGGACGTTTGCCTTTTCGGAAACAGACTCTGCCGAGAACGAGCACCATGAGATATGACATCTCTGGGAAAGCACAGATCCCCAGTGCTGTTGTGCCTGTGAATAGCCCGCCAAGGGGAGCTGAACACCAGCAATATCTTTCAGGGCTCTCTCCTTCCTTGTAGGAGGAATAGCCAGACGTTTGCCTTTTCGGAACCAGGCTCTGCCGAGAACGAGCACCATGAGATCTTCAACCTAGCATAAAGCCCAGATCCCCAGTGCTGTTGTGCCTGTGAATAGCATTCCTAGGGAGGATGAAGACCAGCAACTGCTTTCAGGGCTATCACCTTCCTTGTAGAAGGAATAGCCAGACGTTTGCCTTTTCGGAAACAGGCTCTGCCGAGAACGAGCACCATGAGATATGACATCTCTGGGAAAGCACAGATCCCCAGTGCTGTTATGCCTGTGAGTAGCCTACCAAGGAGAGGTGAACACCAGCAATATCTTTCAGGGCTCTCTCCTTCCCTGTAGGAGAAATAGCCAGACGTTTGCCTTTTCGGAAACAGGCTCTGCCGAGAACGAGCACCATGAGATATGACATCTCTGGGAAAGCACAGATCCCCAGTGCTGTTGTGCCTGTGAATAGCGTTCCTAGGGAGGATGAAGACCAGCAACTGCTTTCAGGGCTGGCACATTCCTTGTAGGAGAAGGAGCCGGACGTTTCCCTTTTCTGAAACAGGCTCTGCCGAGAACGAGCACCATGAGATATGACATCTCTGGGAAAGCACAGATCCCCAGTGCTGTTGTGCCTGTGAATAGGCTGCCAAGGGAGGATGAAGACCAGCAACTGCTTTCAGGGCTATCACCTTCCTTGTAGAAGGAATAGCCAGACGTTTGCCTTTTCGGAAACAGACTCTGCCGAGAACGAGCACCATGAGATATGACATCTCTGGGAAAGCACAGATCCCCAGTGCTGTTGTGCCTGTGAATAGCGTTCCTAGGGAGGATGAAGACCAGCAACTGCTTTCAGGGCTGGCACATTCCTTGTGGGAGAAGGAGCCGGACGTTTGCCTTTTCGGAAACAGACTCTGCCGAGAACGAGTACCCTGAGATATGACATCTCTGGGAAAGCACAGATCCCCAGTGCTGTTGTGCCTGTGAACAGGCTGACAAGGGAGGGTGAAGACCAGCAACTGCTTTCAGGGCTGGCACATTCCTTGTGGGAGAAGGAGCCGGACGTTTGCCTTTTCGGAAACAGGCTCTGCCGAGAACGAGCACCATGAGATATGACATCTCTGGGAAAGCACAGATCCCCAGTGCTGTTGTGCCTGTGAATAGCCCGCCAAGGGGAGCTGAAGACCAGCAATATCTTTCAGGGCTGGCACATTCCTTGTGGGAGAAGGAGCTGGACGTTTGCCTTTTGGGAATCAGGCTCTGCCGAGAACGAGCACCATGAGATATGACATCTCTGGGAAAGCACAGATCCCCAGTGCTGTTGTGCCTGTGAATAGCGTTCCTAGGGAGGATGAAGACCAGCAACAGCTTTCAGGGCTGGCACATTCCTTGTAGCAGAAGGAGCCGGACGTTTCCCTTTTCTGAAACAGGCTCTGCCGAGAACGAGTACCATGAGATATGACATCTCTGGGAAAGCACAGATCCCCAGTGCTGTTGTGCCTCTGAATAGCCTGCCAAGGACAGGTAAAGATCAGCAACATCTTTCAGGGCTATCACATTCCTTGTAGGAGAGATAGCCAGACGTTTGCCTTTTCGAAATCAGGCTCTGCCGAGAACGAGCACCATGAGATATGACATCTCTGGGAAAGTACAGATCCCCAGTGCTGTTGTGCCTGTGAACAGGCTGACAAGGGAGGATGAAGACCAGCAACTGCTTTCAGGGCTGGCACATTCCTTGTGGGAGAAGGAGCAGGACGTTTGCCTTTTCGGAAACAGGCTCTGCCGAGAACGAGCACCATGAGATCTTCAACCTAGCATAAAGCCCAGATCCCCAGTGCTGTTGTGCCTGTGACTAGGCTGCCAAGGGAGGATGAAGACCAGCAACAGATTTCACGGCTGGCACATTCCTTGTAGAAGGAATAGCCAGACGTTTGCCTTTTCGGAATCAGGCTCTGCCGAGAACGAGCACCATGAGATATGACATCTCTGGGAAAGCACAGATCCCCAGTGCTGTTGTGCCTGTGAATAGGCTGCCAAGGGAGGATGAAGACCAGCAACAGCTTTCAGGGCTGGCACATTCCTTGTGGGAGAAGGAGCTGGACGTTTGCCTTTTGGGAATCAGGCTCTGCCGAGAACGAGCACCATGAGATATGACATCTCTGGGAAAGCACAGATCCCCTGTGCTGTTGTGCCTGTGAATAGCGTTCCTAGGGAGGATGAAGACCAGCAACAGCTTTCAGGGCTGCCTCATTCCTTGTGGGAGAAGGAGCTGGACGTTTGCGTTTTGGGAATCAGGCTCTGCCGAGAACGAGCACCATGAGATATGACATCTCTGGGAAAGCACAGATCCCCAGTGCTGTTGTGCCTGTGAATAGCGTTCCTAGGGAGGATGAAGACCAGCAACAGCTTTCAGGGCTGGCACATTCCTTGTAGGAGGAATAGCCAGACGTTTGCCTTTTCGGAAACAGGCTCTGCCGAGAACGAGCACCCTGAGATATGACATCTCTGGGAAAGCACAGATCCCCAGTGCTGTTGTGCCTGTGAATAGCGTTCCTAGGGAGGGTGAAGACCAGCAACTGCTTTCAGGGCTGGCACATTCCTTGTGGGAGAAGGAGCCGGACGTTTCCCTTTTCTGAAACAGGCTCTGCCGAGAACGAGTACCATGAGATATGACATCTCTGGGAAAGCACAGATCCCCTGTGCTGTTGTGCCTGTGAATAGCCTGCCAAGGAAACGTAAAGATCAGCAACATCTTTCAGGGCTATCACATTCCTTGTAGGAGAGATAGCCAGACGTTTGCCTTTTCGAAATCAGGCTCTGCCGAGAACGAGCACCATGAGATATGACATCTCTGGGAAAGCCCAGATCCCCAGTGCTGTTGTGCCTGTGAGTAGCCTACCAAGGGGAGGTGAACACCAGCAATATCTTTCAGGGCTCTCTCCTTCCCTGTAGGAGAAATAGCCAGACGTTTGCCTTTTCGGAAACAGACTCTGCCGAGAACGAGCACCCTGACATATGACATCTCTGGGAAAGCACAAATCCCCAGTGCTGTTGTGCCTGTGAATAGGCTGCCAAGGGAGGATGAAGACCAGCAACAGCTTTCAGGGCTGGCACATTCCTTGTGGGAGAAGGAGCTGGACGTTTGCCTTTTGGGAATCAGGCTCTGCCGAGAACGAGCACCATGAGATATGACATCTCTGGGAAAGCACAGATCCCCAGTGCTGTTGTGCCTGTGAATAGGCTGCCAAGGGAGGATGAAGACCAGCAACAGCTTTCAGGGCTGGCACATTCCTTGTGGGAGAAGGAGCTGGACGTTTGCCTTTTGGGAATCAGGCTCTGCCGAGAACGAGCACCATGAGATATGACATCTCTGGGAAAGCACAGATCCCCAGTGCTGTTGTGCCTGTGAATAGCGTTCCTAGGGAGGATGAAGACCAGCAACAGCTTTCAGGGCTGCCTCATTCCTTGTGGGAGAAGGAGCTGGACGTTTGCCTTTTGGGAATCAGGCTCTGCCGAGAACGAGCCCCATGAGATATGACATCTCTGGGAAAGCACAGATCCCCAGTGCTGTTGTGCCTGTGAATAGCGTTCCTAGGGAGGATGAAGACCAGCAACAGCTTTCAGGGCTGGCACATTCCTTGTAGCAGAAGGAGCCGGACTTTTCCCTTTTCTGAAACAGGCTCTGCCGAGAACGAGTACCATGAGATATGACATCTCTGGGAAAGCACAGATCCCCAGTGCTGTTGTGCCTCTGAATAGCCTGCCAAGGACAGGTAAAGATCAGCAACATCTTTCAGGGCTATCACATTCCTTGTAGGAGAGATAGCCAGACGTTTGCCTTTTCGGAATCAGGCTCTGCCGAGAACGAGCACCATGAGATATGACATCTCTGGGAAAGCACAAATCCCCAGTGCTGTAGTGCCTGTGAATAGCCTGCCAAGGAAAGGTAACGGTCAGCAACATCTTTCGGGGCTGTCCCCCTCCTTGTAGGAGGAATAGCCAGACGTTTGCCTTTTCGGAAAAAGGCTCTGCCGAGAACGAGCACCATGAGATATGACATCTCTGGGAAAGCACAGATCCCCAGTGCTGTTGTGCCTGTGAATAGGCTGCCAAGGGAGGATGAAGACCAGCAACTGCTTTCAGGGCTATCACCTTCCTTGTAGAAGGAATAGCCAGACGTTTGCCTTTTGGGAATCAGACTCTGCCGAGAACGAGCACCATGAGATATGACATCTCTGGGAAAGTACAGATCCCCAGTGCTGTTGTGCCTGTGAATAGCCCGCCAAGGGGAGCTGAAGACCAGCAATATCTTTCAGGGCTGGCACATTCCTTGTGGGAGAAGGAGCTGGACGTTTGCCTTTTGGGAATCAGGCTCTGCCGAGAACGAGCACCATGAGATATGACATCTCTGGGAAAGCACAGATCCCCTGTGCTGTTGTGCCTGTGAATAGCGTTCCTAGGGAGGATGAAGACCAGCAACAGCTTTCAGGGCTGCCTCATTCCTTGTGGGAGAAGGAGCTGGACGTTTGCCTTTTGGGAATCAGGCTCTGCCGAGAACGAGCCCCATGAGATATGACATCTCTGGGAAAGCACAGATCCCCAGTCCTGTTGTGCCTGTGAATAGCGTTCCTAGGGAGGATGAAGACCAGCAACATCTTTCAGGGCTATCACATTCCTTGTAGGAGAGATAGCCAGACGTTTGCCTTTTCGAAATCAGGCTCTGCCGAGAACGAGCACCATGAGATATGACATCTCTGGGAAAGTACAGATCCCCAGTGCTGTTGTGCCTGTGAACAGGCTGACAAGGGAGGATGAAGACCAGCAACTGCTTTCAGGGCTGGCACATTCCTTGTGGGAGAAGGAGCAGGACGTTTGCCTTTTCGGAAACAGGCTCTGCCGAGAACGAGCACCATGAGATCTTCAACCTAGCATAAAGCCCAGATCCCCAGTGCTGTTGTGCCTGTGACTAGGCTGCCAAGGGAGGATGAAGACCAGCAACAGATTTCAGGGCTGGCACATTCCTTGTAGAAGGAATAGCCAGACGTTTGCCTTTTCGGAATCAGGCTCTGCCGAGAACGAGCCCCATGAGATATGACATCTCTGGGAAAGCACAGATCCCCAGTGCTGTTGTGCCTGTGAATAGCTTTCCTAGGGAGGATGAAGACCAGCAACTGCTTTCAGGGCTGGCACATTCCTTGTAGGAGAAGGAGCCGGACGTTTCCCTTTTCTGAAACAGGCTCTGCCGAGAACGAGCACCATGAGATATGACATCTCTGGGAAGGCACAAATCCCCAGTGCTGTTGTGCCTGTGAATAGGCTGCCAAGGGAGGATGAAGACCAGCAACTGCTTTCAGGGCTATCACCTTCCTTGTAGAAGGAATAGCCAGACGTTTGCCTTTTCGGAAACAGACTCTGCCGAGAACGAGCACCATGAGATATGACATCTCTGGGAAAGCACAGATCCCCAGTGCTGTTGTGCCTGTGAATAGGCTGCCAAGGGAGGATGAAGACCAGCAACTGCTTTCAGGGCTGGCACATTCCTTGTAGGAGAAGGAGCCGGACGTTTCCCTTTTCTGAAACAGGCTCTGCCGAGAACGAGCACCATGAGATATGACATCTCTGGGAAAGTACAGATCCCCAGTGCTGTTGTGCCTGTGAATAGCATTCCTAGGGAGGATGAAGACCAGCAACTGCTTTCAGGGCTATCACCTTCCTTGTAGAAGGAATAGCCAGACGTTTGCCTTTTCGGAATCAGGCTCTGCCGAGAACAAGCACCATGAGATATGACATCTCTGGGAAAGCACAGATCCCCAGTGCTGTTGTGCCTGTGAATAGCGTTCCTAGGGAGGATGAAGACCAGCAACAGCTTTCAGGGCTGGCACATTCCTTGTAGGAGAAGGAGCCGGACGTTTCCCTTTTCTGAAACAGGCTCTGCCGAGAACGAGCACCATGAGATATGACATCTCTGGGAAAGCACAGATCCCCAGTGCTGTTGTGCCTGTGAATAGGCTGCCAAGGGAGGATGAAGACCAGCAACTGCTTTCAGGGCTATCACCTTCCTTGTAGAAGGAATAGCCAGACGATTGCCTTTTCGGAATCAGGCTCTGCCGAGAACGAGTACCATGAGATATGACATCTCTGGGAAAGTACAGATCCCCAGTGCTGTTGTGCCTGTGAACAGGCTGACAAGGGAGGGTGAAGACCAGCAACTGCTTTCAGGGCTGGCACATTCCTTGTAGGAGAAGGAGCCGGACGTTTCCCTTTTCTGAAACAGGCTCTGCCGAGAACGAGCACCATGAGATATGACATCTCTGGGAAAGCACAAATCCCCAGTGCTGTAGTGCCTGTGAATAGCCTGCCAAGGACAGGTAAAGGTCAGCAACATCTTTCGGGGCTGTCCCCCTCCTTGTAGGAGGAATAGCCAGACGTTTGCCTTTTCGGAAACAGGCTCTGCCGAGAACGAGCACCATGAGATATGACATCTCTGGGAAAGCACAGATTCCCCAGTGCTGTTGTGCCTGTGAATAGCCTGCCAAGGGAGGATGAAGACCAGCAACAGCTTTCAGGGCTGGCACATTCCTTGTGGGAGAAGGAGCTGGACGTTTGCCTTTTGGGAATCAGGCTCTGCCGAGAACGAGCCCCATGAGATATGACATCTCTGGGAAAGCACAGATCCCCAGTGCTGTTGTGCCTGTGAATAGCGTTCCTAGGGAGGATGAAGACCAGCAACAGCTTTCAGGGCTGCCTCATTCCTTGTGGGAGAAGGAGCTGGACGTTTGCCTTTTGGGAATCAGGCTCTGCCGAGAACGAGCACCATGAGATATGACATCTCTGGGAAAGCACAGATCCCCAGTGCTGTTGTGCCTGTGAATAGCGTTCCTAGGGAGGATGAAGACCAGCAACAGCTTTCAGGGCTGGCACATTCCTTGTAGGAGGAATAGCCAGACGTTTGCCTTTTCGGAAACAGGCTCTGCCGAGAACGAGCACCCTGACATATGACATCTCTGGGAAAGCACAGATCCCCAGTGCTGTAGTGCCTGTGAACAGGCTGACAAGGGAGGGTGAAGACCAGCAACTGCTTTCAGGGCTGGCACATTCCTTGTGGGAGAAGGAGCCGGACGTTTGCCTTTTCGGAAACAGACTCTGCCGAGAACGAGTACCATGAGATATGACATCTCTGGGAAAGCACAGATCCCCTGTGCTGTTGTGCCTGTGAATAGCCTGCCAAGGAAACGTAAAGATCAGCAACATCTTTCAGGGCTATCACATTCCTTGTAGGAGAGATAGCCAGACGTTTGCCTTTTCGAAATCAGGCTCTGCCGAGAACGAGCACCATGAGATATGACATCTCTGGGAAAGCACAGATCCCCAGTGCTGTTGTGCCTGTGAGTAGCCTACCAAGGGGAGGTGAACAGCAGCAATATCTTTCAGGGCTCTCTCCTTCCCTGTAGGAGAAATAGCCAGACGTTTGCCTTTTCGGAAACAGGCTCTGCCGAGAACGAGCACCATGAGATATGACATCTCTGGGAAAGCACAAATCCCCAGTGCTGTTGTGCCTGTGAATAGGCTGCCAAGGGAGGATGAAGACCAGCAACAGCTTTCAGGGCTGGCACATTCCTTGTGGGAGAAGGAGCTGGACGTTTGCCTTTTGGGAATCAGGCTCTGCCGAGAACGAGCACCATGAGATATGACATCTCTGGGAAAGCACAGATCCCCTGTGCTGTTGTGCCTGTGAATAGCGTTCCTAGGGAGGATGAAGACCAGCAACAGCTTTCAGGGCTGCCTCATTCCTTGTGGGAGAAGGAGCTGGACGTTTGCCTTTTGGGAATCAGGCTCTGCCGAGAACGAGCCCCATGAGATATGACATCTCTGGGAAAGCACAGATCCCCAGTGCTGTTGTGCCTGTGAATAGCGTTCCTAGGGAGGATGAAGACCAGCAACAGCTTTCAGGGCTGGCACATTCCTTGTAGCAGAAGGAGCCGGACTTTTCCCTTTTCTGAAACAGGCTCTGCCGAGAACGAGTACCATGAGATATGACATCTCTGGGAAAGCACAGATCCCCAGTGCTGTTGTGCCTCTGAATAGCCTGCCAAGGACAGGTAAAGATCAGCAACATCTTTCAGGGCTATCACATTCCTTGTAGGAGAGATAGCCAGACGTTTGCCTTTTCGAAATCAAGCTCTGCCGAGAACGAGCACCATGAGATATGACATCTCTGGGAAAGTACAGAACCCCAGTGCTGTTGTGCCTGTGACTAGGCTGCCAAGGGAGGATGAAGACCAGCAACAGATTTCAGGGCTGGCACATTCCTTGTAGAAGGAATAGCCAGACGTTTGCCTTTTCGGAATCAGGCTCTGCCGAGAACGAGCACCATGAGATATGACATCTCTGGGAAAGCACAGATCCCCAGTGCTGTTGTGCCTGTGAATAGGCTGCCAAGGGAGGATGAAGACCAGCAACTGCTTTCAGGGCTATCACCTTCCTTGTAGAAGGAATAGCCAGACGTTTGCCTTTTCGGAAACAGACTCTGCCGAGAACGAGCACCATGAGATATGACATCTCTGGGAAAGTACAGATCCCCAGTGCTGTTGTGCCTGTGAACAGGCTGACAAGGGAGGGTGAAGACCAGCAACTGCTTTCAGGGCTGGCACATTCCTTGTGGGAGAAGGAGCCGGACGTTTGCCTTTTCGGAAACAGACTCTGCCGAGAACGAGTACCCTGAGATATGACATCTCTGGGAAAGCACAGATCCCCAGTGCTGTTGTGCCTGTGAACAGGCTGACAAGGGAGGGTGAAGACCAGCAACTGCTTTCAGGGCTGGCACATTCCTTGTGGGAGAAGGAGCCGGACGTTTGCCTTTTCGGAAACAGACTCTGCCGAGAACGAGCACCATGAGATATGACATCTCTGGGAAAGCACAGATCCCCAGTGCTGTTGTGCCTGTGAATAGCCCGCCAAGGGGAGCTGAACACCAGCAATATCTTTCAGGGCTCTCTCCTTCCTTGTAGGAGGAATAGCCAGACGTTTGCCTTTTCGGAACCAGGCTCTGCCGAGAACGAGCACCATGAGATCTTCAACCTAGCATAAAGCCCAGATCCCCAGTGCTGTTGTGCCTGTGAATAGCATTCCTAGGGAGGATGAAGACCAGCAACTGCTTTCAGGGCTATCACCTTCCTTGTAGAAGGAATAGCCAGACGTTTGCCTTTTCGGAAACAGGCTCTGCCGAGAACGAGCACCATGAGATATGACATCTCTGGGAAAGCACAGATCCCCAGTGCTGTTGTGCCTGTGAGTAGCCTACCAAGGAGAGGTGAACACCAGCAATATCTTTCAGGGCTCTCTCCTTCCCTGTAGGAGAAATAGCCAGACGTTTGCCTTTTCGGAAACAGGCTCTGCCGAGAACGAGCACCATGAGATATGACATCTCTGGGAAAGCACAGATCCCCAGTGCTGTTGTGCCTGTGAATAGCGTTCCTAGGGAGGATGAAGACCAGCAACTGCTTTCAGGGCTGGCACATTCCTTGTAGGAGAAGGAGCCGGACGTTTCCCTTTTCTGAAACAGGCTCTGCCGAGAACGAGCACCATGAGATATGACATCTCTGGGAAAGCACAGATCCCCAGTGCTGTTGTGCCTGTGAATAGGCTGCCAAGGGAGGATGAAGACCAGCAACTGCTTTCAGGGCTATCACCTTCCTTGTAGAAGGAATAGCCAGACGTTTGCCTTTTCGGAAACAGACTCTGCCGAGAACGAGCACCATGAGATATGACATCTCTGGGAAAGTACAGATCCCCAGTGCTGTTGTGCCTGTGAACAGGCTGACAAGGGAGGGTGAAGACCAGCAACTGCTTTCAGGGCTGGCACATTCCTTGTGGGAGAAGGAGCCGGACGTTTGCCTTTTCGGAAACAGACTCTGCCGAGAACGAGTACCCTGAGATATGACATCTCTGGGAAAGCACAGATCCCCAGTGCTGTTGTGCCTGTGAACAGGCTGACAAGGGAGGGTGAAGACCAGCAACTGCTTTCAGGGCTGGCACATTCCTTGTGGGAGAAGGAGCCGGACGTTTGCCTTTTCGGAAACAGGCTCTGCCGAGAACGAGCATCATGAGATATGACATCTCTGGGAAAGCACAGATCCCCAGTGCTGTTGTGCCTGTGAATAGCCCGCCAAGGGGAGCTGAAGACCAGCAATATCTTTCAGGGCTGGCACATTCCTTGTGGGAGAAGGAGCTGGACGTTTGCCTTTTGGGAATCAGGCTCTGCCGAGAACGAGCACCATGAGATATGACATCTCTGGGAAAGCACAGATCCCCAGTGCTGTTGTGCCTGTGAATAGCGTTCCTAGGGAGGATGAAGACCAGCAACAGCTTTCAGGGCTGCCTCATTCCTTGTGGGAGAAGGAGCTGGACGTTTGCCTTTTGGGAATCAGGCTCTGCCGAGAACGAGCCCCATGAGATATGACATCTCTGGGAAAGCACAGATCCCCAGTGCTGTTGTGCCTGTGAATAGCGTTCCTAGGGAGGATGAAGACCAGCAACAGCTTTCAGGGCTGGCACATTCCTTGTAGCAGAAGGAGCCGGACGTTTCCCTTTTCTGAAACAGGCTCTGCCGAGAACGAGTACCATGAGATATGACATCTCTGGGAAAGCACAGATCCCCAGTGCTGTTGTGCCTCTGAATAGCCTGCCAAGGACAGGTAAAGATCAGCAACATCTTTCAGGGCTATCACATTCCTTGTAGGAGAGATAGCCAGACGTTTGCCTTTTCGAAATCAGGCTCTGCCGAGAACGAGCACCATGAGATATGACATCTCTGGGAAAGTACAGATCCCCAGTGCTGTTGTGCCTGTGAACAGGCTGACAAGGGAGGATGAAGACCAGCAACTGCTTTCAGGGCTGGCACATTCCTTGTGGGAGAAGGAGCAGGACGTTTGCCTTTTCGGAAACAGGCTCTGCCGAGAACGAGCACCATGAGATCTTCAACCTAACATAAAGCACAGATCCCCAGTGCTGTTGTGCCTGTGACTAGGCTGCCAAGGGAGGATGAAGACCAGCAACAGATTTCACGGCTGGCACATTCCTTGTAGAAGGAATAGCCAGACGTTTGCCTTTTCGGAATCAGGCTCTGCCGAGAACGAGCACCATGAGATATGACATCTCTGGGAAAGCACAGATCCCCAGTGCTGTTGTGCCTGTGAATAGGCTGCCAAGGGAGGATGAAGACCAGCAACAGCTTTCAGGGCTGGCACATTCCTTGTGGGAGAAGGAGCTGGACGTTTGCCTTTTGGGAATCAGGCTCTGCCGAGAACGAGCACCATGAGATATGACATCTCTGGGAAAGCACAGATCCCCTGTGCTGTTGTGCCTGTGAATAGCGTTCCTAGGGAGGATGAAGACCAGCAACAGCTTTCAGGGCTGCCTCATTCCTTGTGGGAGAAGGAGCTGGACGTTTGCGTTTTGGGAATCAGGCTCTGCCGAGAACGAGCACCATGAGATATGACATCTCTGGGAAAGCACAGATCCCCAGTGCTGTTGTGCCTGTGAATAGCGTTCCTAGGGAGGATGAAGACCAGCAACAGCTTTCAGGGCTGGCACATTCCTTGTAGGAGGAATAGCCAGACGTTTGCCTTTTCGGAAACAGGCTCTGCCGAGAACGAGCACCCTGAGATATGACATCTCTGGGAAAGCACAGATCCCCAGTGCTGTTGTGCCTGTGAATAGCGTTCCTAGGGAGGGTGAAGACCAGCAACTGCTTTCAGGGCTGGCACATTCCTTGTGGGAGAAGGAGCCGGACGTTTCCCTTTTCTGAAACAGGCTCTGCCGAGAACGAGTACCATGAGATATGACATCTCTGGGAAAGCACAGATCCCCTGTGCTGTTGTGCCTGTGAATAGCCTGCCAAGGAAACGTAAAGATCAGCAACATCTTTCAGGGCTATCACATTCCTTGTAGGAGAGATAGCCAGACGTTTGCCTTTTCGAAATCAGGCTCTGCCGAGAACGAGCACCATGAGATATGACATCTCTGGGAAAGCACAGATCCCCAGTGCTGTTTTGCCTGTGAGTAGCCTACCAAGGGGAGGTGAACACCAGCAATATCTTTCAGGGCTCTCTCCTTCCCTGTAGGAGAAATAGCCAGACGTTTGCCTTTTCGGAAACAGACTCTGCCGAGAACGAGCACCCTGACATATGACATCTCTGGGAAAGCACAAATCCCCAGTGCTGTTGTGCCTGTGAATAGGCTGCCAAGGGAGGATGAAGACCAGCAACAGCTTTCAGGGCTGGCACATTCCTTGTGGGAGAAGGAGCTGGACGTTTGCCTTTTGGGAATCAGGCTCTGCCGAGAACGAGCACCATGAGATATGACATCTCTGGGAAAGCACAGATCCGCAGTGCTGTTGTGCCTGTGAATAGGCTGCCAAGGGAGGATGAAGACCAGCAACAGCTTTCAGGGCTGGCACATTCCTTGTGGGAGAAGGAGCTGGACGTTTGCCTTTTGGGAATCAGGCTCTGCCGAGAACGAGCACCATGAGATATGACATCTCTGGGAAAGCACAGATCCCCAGTGCTGTTGTGCCTGTGAATAGCGTTCCTAGGGAGGATGAAGACCAGCAACAGCTTTCAGGGCTGGCACATTCCTTGTAGCAGAAGGAGCCGGACTTTTCCCTTTTCTGAAACAGGCTCTGCCGAGAACGAGTACCATGAGATATGACATCTCTGGGAAAGCACAGATCCCCAGTGCTGTTGTGCCTCTGTATAGCCTGCCAAGGACAGGTAAAGATCAGCAACATCTTTCAGGGCTATCACATTCCTTGTAGGAGAGATAGCCAGACGTTTGCCTTTTCGGAATCAGGCTCTGCCGAGAACGAGCACCATGAGATATGACATCTCTGGGAAAGCACAAATCCCCAGTGCTGTAGTGCCTGTGAATAGCCTGCCAAGGAAAGGTAACGGTCAGCAACATCTTTCGGGGCTGTCCCCCTCCTTGTAGGAGGAATAGCCAGACGTTTGCCTTTTCGGAAAAAGGCTCTGCCGAGAACGAGCACCATGAGATATGACATCTCTGGGAAAGCACAGATCCCCAGTGCTGTTGTGCCTGTGAATAGGCTGCCAAGGGAGGATGAAGACCAGCAACTGCTTTCAGGGCTATCACCTTCCTTGTAGAAGGAATAGCCAGACGTTTGCCTTTTGGGAATCAGACTCTGCCGAGAACGAGCACCATGAGATATGACATCTCTGGGAAAGTACAGATCCCCAGTGCTGTTGTGCCTGTGAACAGGCTGACAAGGGAGGGTGAAGACCAGCAACTGCTTTCAGGGCTGGCACATTCCTTGTGGGAGAAGGAGCCGGACGTTTGCCTTTTCGGAAACAGACTCTGCCGAGAACGAGTACCATGAGATATGACATCTCTGGGAAAGCACAGATCCCCAGTGCTGTTGTGCCTGTGAATAGCGTTCCTAGGGAGGATGAAGACCAGCAACAGCTTTCAGGGCTGGCACATTCCTTGTAGGAGAAGGAGCCGGACGTTTCCCTTTTCTGAAACAGGCTCTGCCGAGAACGAGCACCATGAGATATGACATCTCTGGGAAAGCACAAATCCCCAGTGCTGTAGTGCCTGTGAATAGCCTGCCCAGGACAGGTAAAGGTCAGCAACACCTTTCGGGGCTGTCCCCCTCCTTGTAGGAGGAATAGCCAGACGTTTGCCTTTTCGGAAACAGGCTCTGCCGAGAACGAGCACCCTGAGATATGACATCTCTGGGAAAGCACAGATCCCCAGTGCTGTTGTGCCTGTGAATAGCCTGCCAAGGGAGGATGAAGACCAGCAACTGCTTTCAGGGCTGGCACATTCCTTGTGGGAGAAGGAGCTGGACGTTTGCCTTTTGGGAATCAGGCTCTGCCGAGAACGAGCACCATGAGATATGACATCTCTGGGAAAGCACAGATCCCCAGTGCTGTTGTGCCTGTGAATAGCGTTCCTAGGGAGGATGAAGACCAGCAACAGCTTTCAGGGCTGGCACATTCCTTGTAGGAGGAATAGCCAGACGTTTGCCTTTTCGGAAACAGGCTCTGCCGAGAACGAGCACCCTGAGATATGACATCTCTGGGAAAGCACAGATCCCCAGTGCTGTAGTGCCTGTGAACAGGCTGACAAGGGAGGGTGAAGACCAGCAACTGCTTTCAGGGCTGGCACATTCCTTGTGGGAGAAGGAGCCGGACGTTTGCCTTTTCGGAAACAGACTCTGCCGAGAACGAGCACCATGAGATATGACATCTCTGGGAAAGCACAGATCCCCAGTGCTGTTGTGCCTGTGAATAGCCCGCCAAGGGGAGCTGAAGACCAGCAATATCTTTCAGGGCTGGCACATTCCTTGTGGGAGAAGGAGCTGGACGTTTGCCTTTTGGGAATCAGGCTCTGCCGAGAACGAGCACCATGAGATATGACATCTCTGGGAAAGCACAGATCCCCAGTGCTGTTGTGCCTGTGAATAGCGTTCCTAGGGAGGATGAAGACCAGCAACAGCTTTCAGGGCTGCCTCATTCCTTGTGGGAGAAGGAGCTGGACGTTTGCCTTTTGGGAATCAGGCTCTGCCGAGAACGAGCACCATGAGATATGACATCTCTGGGAAAGCACAGATCCCCAGTGCTGTTGTGCCTGTGAATAGCGTTCCTAGGGAGGATGAAGACCAGCAACAGCTTTCAGGGCTGGCACATTCCTTGTAGCAGAAGGAGCCGGACGTTTCCCTTTTCTGAAACAGGCTCTGCCGAGAACGAGTACCATGAGATATGACATCTCTGGGAAAGCACAGATCCCCAGTGCTGTTGTGCCTCTGAATAGCCTGCCAAGGACAGGTAAAGATCAGCAACATCTTTCAGGGCTATCACATTCCTTGTAGGAGAGATAGCCAGACGTTTGCCTTTTCGAAATCAGGCTCTGCCGAGAACGAGCACCATGAGATATGACATCTCTGGGAAAGTACAGATCCCCAGTGCTGTTGTGCCTGTGAACAGGCTGACAAGGGAGGATGAAGACCAGCAACTGCTTTCAGGGCTGGCACATTCCTTGTGGGAGAAGGAGCAGGACGTTTGCCTTTTCGGAAACAGGCTCTGCCGAGAACGAGCACCATGAGATCTTCAACCTAGCATAAAGCCCAGATCCCCAGTGCTGTTGTGCCTGTGACTAGGCTGCCAAGGGAGGATGAAGACCAGCAACAGATTTCACGGCTGGCACATTCCTTGTAGAAGGAATAGCCAGACGTTTGCCTTTTCGGAATCAGGCTCTGCCGAGAACGAGCACCATGAGATATGACATCTCTGGGAAAGCACAGATCCCCAGTGCTGTTGTGCCTGTGAATAGGCTGCCAAGGGAGGATGAAGACCAGCAACAGCTTTCAGGGCTGGCACATTCCTTGTGGGAGAAGGAGCTGGACGTTTGCCTTTTGGGAATCAGGCTCTGCCGAGAACGAGCACCATGAGATATGACATCTCTGGGAAAGCACAGATCCCCTGTGCTGTTGTGCCTGTGAATAGCGTTCCTAGGGAGGATGAAGACCAGCAACAGCTTTCAGGGCTGCCTCATTCCTTGTGGGAGAAGGAGCTGGACGTTTGCGTTTTGGGAATCAGGCTCTGCCGAGAACGAGCACCATGAGATATGACATCTCTGGGAAAGCACAGATCCCCAGTGCTGTTGTGTCTGTGAATAGCGTTCCTAGGGAGGATGAAGACCAGCAACAGCTTTCAGGGCTATCACCTTCCTTGTAGAAGGAATAGCCAGACGTTTGCCTTTTGGGAATCAGACTCTGCCGAGAACGAGCACCATGAGATATGACATCTCTGGGAAAGTACAGATCCCCAGTGCTGTTGTGCCTGTGAACAGGCTGACAAGGGAGGGTGAAGACCAGCAACTGCTTTCAGGGCTGGCACATTCCTTGTGGGAGAAGGAGCCGGACGTTTGCCTTTTCGGAAACAGACTCTGCCGAGAACGAGTACCATGAGATATGACATCTCTGGGAAAGCACAGATCCCCAGTGCTGTTGTGCCTGTGAATAGCGTTCCTAGGGAGGATGAAGACCAGCAACAGCTTTCAGGGCTGGCACATTCCTTGTAGGAGAAGGAGCCGGACGTTTCCCTTTTCTGAAACAGGCTCTGCCGAGAACGAGCACCATGAGATATGACATCTCTGGGAAAGCACAAATCCCCAGTGCTGTAGTGCCTGTGAATAGCCTGCCCAGGACAGGTAAAGGTCAGCAACACCTTTCGGGGCTGTCCCCCTCCTTGTAGGAGGAATAGCCAGACGTTTGCCTTTTCGGAAACAGGCTCTGCCGAGAACGAGCACCATGAGATATGACATCTCTGGGAAAGCACAGATCCCCAGTGCTGTTGTGCCTGTGAATAGCCTGCCAAGGGAGGATGAAGACCAGCAACTGCTTTCAGGGCTGGCACATTCCTTGTGGGAGAAGGAGCTGGACGTTTGCCTTTTGGGAATCAGGCTCTGCCGAGAACGAGCACCATGAGATATGACATCTCTGGGAAAGCACAGATCCCCTGTGCTGTTGTGCCTGTGAATAGCGTTCCTAGGGAGGATGAAGACCAGCAACAGCTTTCAGGGCTGCCTCATTCCTTGTGGGAGAAGGAGCTGGACGTTTGCCTTTTGGGAATCAGGCTCTGCCGAGAACGAGCCCCATGAGATATGACATCTCTGGGAAAGCACAGATCCCCAGTGCTGTTGTGCCTGTGAATAGCGTTCCTAGGGAGGATGAAGACCAGCAACAGCTTTCAGGGCTGGCACATTCCTTGTAGGAGGAATAGCCAGACGTTTGCCTTTTCGGAAACAGGCTCTGCCGAGAACGAGCACCCTGAGATATGACATCTCTGGGAAAGCACAGATCCCCAGTGCTGTAGTGCCTGTGAACAGGCTGACAAGGGAGGGTGAAGACCAGCAACTGCTTTCAGGGCTGGCACATTCCTTGTGGGAGAAGGAGCCGGACGTTTGCCTTTTCGGAAACAGACTCTGCCGAGAACGAGTACCATGAGATATGACATCTCTGGGAAAGCACAGATCCCCTGTGCTGTTGTGCCTGTGAATAGCCTGCCAAGGAAACGTAAAGATCAGCAACATCTTTCAGGGCTATCACATTCCTTGTAGGAGAGATAGCCAGACGTTTGCCTTTTCGAAATCAGGCTCTGCCGAGAACGAGCACCATGAGATATGACATCTCTGGGAAAGCACAGATCCCCAGTGCTGTTGTGCCTGTGAGTAGCCTACCAAGGGGAGGTGAACAGCAGCAATATCTTTCAGGGCTCTCTCCTTCCCTGTAGGAGAAATAGCCAGACGTTTGCCTTTTCGGAAACAGGCTCTGCCGAGAACGAGCACCATGAGATATGACATCTCTGGGAAAGCACAAATCCCCAGTGCTGTTGTGCCTGTGAATAGGCTGCCAAGGGAGGATGAAGACCAGCAACAGCTTTCAGGGCTGGCACATTCCTTGTGGGAGAAGGAGCTGGACGTTTGCCTTTTGGGAATCAGGCTCTGCCGAGAACGAGCACCATGAGATATGACATCTCTGGGAAAGCACAGATCCCCAGTGCTGTTGTGCCTGTGAATAGCGTTCCTAGGGAGGATGAAGACCAGCAACAGCTTTCAGGGCTGCCTCATTCCTTGTGGGAGAAGGAGCTGGACGTTTGCCTTTTGGGAATCAGGCTCTGCCGAGAACGAGCCCCATGAGATATGACATCTCTGGGAAAGCACAGATCCCCAGTGCTGTTGTGCCTGTGAATAGCGTTCCTAGGGAGGATGAAGACCAGCAACAGCTTTCAGGGCTGGCACATTCCTTGTAGCAGAAGGAGCCGGACGTTTCCCTTTTCTGAAACAGGCTCTGCCGAGAACGAGTACCATGAGATATGACATCTCTGGGAAAGCACAGATCCCCAGTGCTGTTGTGCCTCTGAATAGCCTGGCAAGGACAGGTAAAGATCAGCAACATCTTTCAGGGCTATCACATTCCTTGTAGGAGAGATAGCCAGACGTTTGCCTTTTCGAAATCAGGCTCTGCCGAGAACGAGCACCATGAGATATGACATCTCTGGGAAAGTACAGATCCCCAGTGCTGTTGTGCCTGTGAACAGGCTGACAAGGGAGGGTGAAGACCAGCAACTGCTTTCAGGGCTGGCACATTCCTTGTAGAAGGAATAGCCAGACGTTTGCCTTTTCGGAATCAGGCTCTGCCGAGAACGAGCACCATGAGATATGACATCTCTGGGAAAGCACAGATCCCCAGTGCTGTTGTGCCTGTGAATAGCGTTCCTAGGGAGGATGAGGTCCAGCAACTGCTTTCAGGGCTGGCACATTCCTTGTAGGAGAAGGAGCCGGACGTTTCCCTTTTCTGAAACAGGCTCTGCCGAGAACGAGCACCATGAGATATGACATCTCTGGGAAAGCACAAATCCCCAGTGCTGTAGTGCCTGTGAATAGCCTGCCAAGGAAAGGTAAAGGTCAGCAACATCTTTCGGGGCTGTCCCCCTCCTTGTAGGAGGAATAGCCAGACGTTTGCCTTTTCGGAATCAGGCTCTGCCGAGAACGAGCACCATGAGATATGACATCTCTGGGAAAGCACAGATCCCCAGTGCTGTTGTGCCTGTGAATAGGCTGCCAAGGGAGGATGAAGACCAGCAACTGCTTTCAGGGCTGGCACATTCCTTGTGGGAGAAGGAGCTGGACGTTTGCCTTTTGGGAATCAGGCTCTGCCGAGAACGAGCACCATGAGATATGACATCTCTGGGAAAGCACAGATCCCCAGTGCTGTTGTGCCTGTGAATAGGCTGCCAAGGGAGGATGAAGACCAGCAACAGCTTTCAGGGCTGCCTCATTCCTTGTGGGAGAAGGAGCTGGACGTTTGCCTTTTGGGAATCAGGCTCTGCCGAGAACGAGCACCATGAGATATGACATCTCTGGGAAAGCACAGATCCCCAGTGCTGTTGTGCCTGTGAATAGCGTTCCTAGGGAGGATGAAGACCAGCAACAGCTTTCAGGGCTGGCACATTCCTTGTAGGAGGAATAGCCAGACGTTTGCCTTTTTGGAAACAGGCTCTGCCGAGAACGAGCACCATGAGATATGACATCTCTGGGAAAGCACAGATCCCCAGTGCTGTTGTGCCTGTGAACAGGCTGACAAGGGAGGGTGAAGACCAGCAACTGCTTTCAGGGCTGGCACATTCCTTGTGGGAGAAGGAGCCGGACGTTTGCCTTTTCGGAAACAGGCTCTGCCGAGAACGAGCACCATGAGATCTTCAACCTAGCATAAAGCCCAGATCCCCAGTGCTGTTGTGCCTGTGAATAGGCTGCCAAGGGAGGATGAAGACCAGCAACAGCTTTCAGGGCTGGCACATTCCTTGTGGGAGAAGGAGCTGGACGTTTGCCTTTTGGGAATCAGGCTCTGCCGAGAACGAGCACCATGAGATATGACATCTCTGGGAAAGCACAGATCCCCAGTGCTGTTGTGCCTGTGAATAGGCTGCCAAGGGAGGATGAAGACCAGCAACAGCTTTCAGGGCTGGCACATTCCTTGTGGGAGAAGGAGCCGGACGTTTGCCTTTTGGGAATCAGGCTCTGCCGAGAACGAGCACCATGAGATATGACATCTCTGGGAAAGCACAGATCCCCAGTGCTGTTGTGCCTGTGAATAGCGTTCCTAGGGAGGATGAAGACCAGCAACAGCTTTCAGGGCTGCCTCATTCCTTGTGGGAGAATGAGCTGGACGTTTGCCTTTTGGGAATCAGGCTCTGCCGAGAACGAGCCCCATGAGATATGACATCTCTGGGAAAGCACAAATCCCCAGTGCTGTTGTGCCTGTGAATAGCGTTCCTAGGGAGGATGAAGACCAGCAACAGCTTTCAGGGCTGGCACATTCCTTGTAGCAGAAGGAGCCGGACGTTTCCCTTTTCTGAAACAGGCTCTGCCGAGAACGAGTACCATGAGATATGACATCTCTGGGAAAGCACAGATCCCCAGTGCTGTTGTGCCTCTGAATAGCCTGCCAAGGACAGGTAAAGATCAGCAACATCTTTCAGGGCTATCACATTCCTTGTAGGAGAGATAGCCAGACGTTTGCCTTTTCGGAAAAAGGCTCTGCCGAGAACGAGCACCATGAGATATGACATCTCTGGGAAAGCACAGATCCCCAGTGCTGTTGTGCCTGTGAATAGGCTGCCAAGGGAGGATGAAGACCAGCAACTGCTTTCAGGGCTATCACCTTCCTTGTAGAAGGAATAGCCAGACGTTTGCCTTTTGGGAATCAGACTCTGCCGAGAACGAGCACCATGAGATATGACATCTCTGGGAAAGTACAGATCCCCAGTGCTGTTGTGCCTGTGAACAGGCTGACAAGGGAGGGTGAAGACCAGCAACTGCTTTCAGGGCTGGCACATTCCTTGTGGGAGAAGGAGCCGGACGTTTGCCTTTTCGGAAACAGACTCTGCCGAGAACGAGTACCATGAGATATGACATCTCTGGGAAAGCACAGATCCCCAGTGCTGTTGTGCCTGTGAATAGCGTTCCTAGGGAGGATGAAGACCAGCAACAGCTTTCAGGGCTGGCACATTCCTTGTAGGAGAAGGAGCCGGACGTTTCCCTTTTCTGAAACAGGCTCTGCCGAGAACGAGCACCATGAGATATGACATCTCTGGGAAAGCACAAATCCCCAGTGCTGTTGTGCCTGTGAATAGCCTGCCAAGGAAAGGTAAAGGTCAGCAACATCTTTCGGGGCTGTCCCCCTCCTTGTAGGAGGAATAGCCAGACGTTTGCCTTTTCGGAAACAGGCTCTGCCGAGAACGAGCACCCTGAGATATGACATCTCTGGGAAAGCACAGATCCCCAGTGCTGTTGTGCCTGTGAATAGGCTGCCAAGGGAGGATGAAGACCAGCAACTGCTTTCAGGGCTATCACCTTCCTTGTAGAAGGAATAGCCAGACGATTGCCTTTTCGGAATCAGGCTCTGCCGAGAACGAGTACCATGAGATATGACATCTCTGGGAAAGTACAGATCCCCAGTGCTGTTGTGCCTGTGAATAGCGTTCCTAGGGAGGATGAAGACCAGCAACAGCTTTCAGGGCTGGCACATTCCTTGTAGGAGGAATAGCCAGACGTTTGCCTTTTCGGAAACAGGCTCTGCCGAGAACGAGCACCCTGAGATATGACATCTCTGGGAAAGCACAGATCCCCAGTGCTGTAGTGCCTGTGAACAGGCTGACAAGGGAGGGTGAAGACCAGCAACTGCTTTCAGGGCTGGCACATTCCTTGTGGGAGAAGGAGCCGGACGTTTGCCTTTTCGGAAACAGACTCTGCCGAGAACGAGTACCATGAGATATGACATCTCTGGGAAAGCACAGATCCCCTGTGCTGTTGTGCCTGTGAATAGCCTGCCAAGGAAACGTAAAGATCAGCAACATCTTTCAGGGCTATCACATTCCTTGTAGGAGAGATAGCCAGACGTTTGCCTTTTCGAAATCAGGCTCTGCCGAGAACGAGCACCATGAGATATGACATCTCTGGGAAAGCACAGATCCCCAGTGCTGTTGTGCCTGTGAGTAGCCTACCAAGGGGAGGTGAACACCAGCAATATCTTTCAGGGCTCTCTCCTTCCCTGTAGGAGAAATAGCCAGACGTTTGCCTTTTCGGAAACAGGCTCTGCCGAGAACGAGCACCATGAGATATGACATCTCTGGGAAAGCACAAATCCCCAGTGCTGTTGTGCCTGTGAATAGGCTGCCAAGGGAGGATGAAGACCAGCAACAGCTTTCAGGGCTGGCACATTCCTTGTGGGAGAAGGAGCTGGACGTTTGCCTTTTGGGAATCAGGCTCTGCCGAGAACGAGCACCATGAGATATGACATCTCTGGGAAAGCACAGATCCCCAGTGCTGTTGTGCCTGTGAATAGCGTTCCTAGGGAGGATGAAGACCAGCAACAGCTTTCAGGTCTGCCTCATTCCTTGTGGGAGAAGGAGCTGGACGGTTGCCTTTTGGGAATCAGGCTCTGCCGAGAACGAGCACCATGAGATATGACATCTCTGGGAAAGCACAGATCCCCAGTGCTGTTGTGCCTGTGAATAGCGTTCCTAGGGAGGATGAAGACCAGCAACAGCTTTCAGGGCTGGCACATTCCTTGTAGGAGGAATAGCCAGACGTTTGCCTTTTCGGAAACAGGCTCTGCCGAGAACGAGCACCCTGAGATATGACATCTCTGGGAAAGCACAGATCCCCAGTGCTGTTGTGCCTGTGAATAGCGTTCCTAGGGAGGGTGAAGACCAGCAACTGCTTTCAGGGCTGGCACATTCCTTGTGGGAGAAGGAGCCGGACGTTTGCCTTTTCGGAAACAGACTCTGCCGAGAACGAGTACCATGAGATATGACATCTCTGGGAAAGCACAGATCCCCTGTGCTGTTGTGCCTGTGAATAGCCTGCCAAGGAAACGTAAAGATCAGCAACATCTTTCAGGGCTATCACATTCCTTGTAGGAGAGATAGCCAGACGTTTGCCTTTTCGAAATCAGGCTCTGCCGAGAACGAGCACCCTGAGATATGACATCTCTGGGAAAGCACAGATCCCCAGTGCTGTTGTGCCTGTGAGTAGCCTACCAAGGGGAGGTGAACACCAGCAATATCTTTCAGGGCTCTCTCCTTCCCTGTAGGAGAAATAGCCAGACGTTTGCCTTTTCGGAAACAGGCTCTGCCGAGAACGAGCACCATGAGATATGACATCTCTGGGAAAGCACAAATCCCCAGTGCTCTTGTGCCTGTGAATAGCGTTCCTAGGGAGGATGAAGACCAGCAACAGCTTTCAGGGCTGCCTCATTCCTTGTGGGAGAAGGAGCTGGACGTTTGCGTTTTGGGAATCAGGCTCTGCCGAGAACGAGCACCATGAGATATGACATCTCTGGGAAAGCACAGATCCCCAGTGCTGTTGTGCCTGTGAATAGCGTTCCTAGGGAGGATGAAGACCAGCAACAGCTTTCAGGGCTGGCACATTCCTTGTAGGAGGAATAGCCAGACGTTTGCCTTTTCGGAAACAGGCTCTGCCGAGAACGAGCACCCTGAGATATGACATCTCTGGGAAAGCACAGATCCCCAGTGCTGTAGTGCCTGTGAACAGGCTGACAAGGGAGGGTGAAGACCAGCAACTGCTTTCAGGGCTGGCACATTCCTTGTGGGAGAAGGAGCAGGACGTTTGCCTTTTCGGAAACAGGCTCTGCCGAGAACGAGCACCATGAGATCTTCAACCTAGCATAAAGCCAAGATCCCCAGTGCTGTTGTGCCTGTGAATAGGCTGCCAAGGGAGGATGAAGACCAGCAACAGATTTCAGGGCTGGCACATTCCTTGTAGGAGGAGAAGCCGGACGTTTGCCTTTTCGGAATCAGGCTCTGCCGAGAACAAGCACCATGAGATATGACATCTCTGGGAAAGCACAAATCCCCAGTGCTGTAGTGCCTGTGAATAGCCTGCCAAAGAAACGTAAAGGTCAGCAACATCTTTCGGGGCTGTCCCCCTCCTTGTAGGAGGAATAGCCAGACGTTTGCCTTTTCGGAAACAGGCTCTGCCGAGAACGAGCACCCTGAGATATGACATCTCTGGGAAAGCACAGATCCCCAGTGCTGTTGTGCCTGTGAATAGGCTGCCAAGGGAGGATGAAGACCAGCAACTGCTTTCAGGGCTATCACCTTCCTTGTAGAAGGAATAGCCAGACGATTGCCTTTTCGGAATCAGGCTCTGCCGAGAACGACTACCATGAGATATGACATCTCTGGGAAAGTACAGATCCCCAGTGCTGTTGTGCCTGTGAACAGGCTGACAAGGGAGGGTGAAGACCAGCAACTGCTTTCAGGGCTGGCACATTCCTTGTAGGAGAAGGAGCCGGACGTTTCCCTTTTCTGAAACAGGCTCTGCCGAGAACGAGCACCATGAGATATGACATCTCTGGGAAAGCACAAATCCCCAGTGCTGTAGTGCCTGTGATTAGCCTGCCAAGGGAGGATGAAGACCAGCAACAGCTTTCAGGGCTGGCACATTCCTTGTGGGAGAAGGAGCTGGACGTTTGCCTTTTGGGAATCAGGCTCTGCCGAGAACGAGCACCATGAGATATGACATCTCTGGGAAAGCACAGATCCCCAGTGCTGTTGTGCCTGTGAATAGCGTTCCTAGGGAGGATGAAGACCAGCAACAGCTTTCAGGGCTGCCTCATTCCTTGTGGGAGAAGGAGCTGGACGTTTGCCTTTTGGGAATCAGGCTCTGCCGAGAACGAGCACCATGAGATATGACATCTCTGGGAAAGCACAGATCCCCAGTGCTGTTGTGCCTGTGAATAGCGTTCCAAGGGAGGATGAAGACCAGCAACAGCTTTCAGGGCTGGCACATTCCTTGTAGGAGGAATAGCCAGACGTTTGCCTTTTCGGAAACAGGCTCTGCCGAGAACGAGCACCCTGAGATATGACATCTCTGGGAAAGCACAGATCCCCAGTGCTGTAGTGCCTGTGAACAGGCTGACAAGGGAGGGTGAAGACCAGCAACTGCTTTCAGGGCTGCCACATTCCTTGTGGGAGAAGGAGCCGGACGTTTGCCTTTTCGGAAACAGACTCTGCCGAGAACGAGTACCATGAGATATGACATCTCTGGGAAAGCACAGATCCCCTGTGCTGTTGTGCCTGTGAATAGCCTGCCAAGGAAACGTAAAGATCAGCAACATCTTTCAGGGCTATAACGTTCCTTGTAGGAGAGATAGCCAGACGTTTGCCTTTTCGAAATCAGGCTCTGCCAAGAACGAGCACCATGAGATATGACATCTCTGGGAAAGCACAGATCCCCAGTGCTGTTGTGCCTGTGAGTAGCCTACCAAGGGGAGGTGAACACCAGCAATATCTTTCAGGGCTCTCTCCTTCCCTGTAGGAGAAATAGCCGGACGTTTCCCTTTTCGGAAACAGGCTCTGCCGAGAACGAGCACCATGAGATATGACATCTCTGGGAAAGCACAAATCCCCAGTGCTGTTGTGCCTGTGAATAGGCTGCCAAGGGAGGATGAAGACCAGCAACAGCTTTCAGGGCTGGCACATTCCTTGTGGGAGAAGGAGCTGGACGTTTGCCTTTTGGGAATCAGGCTCTGCCGAGAACGAGCACCATGAGATATGACATCTCTGGGAAAGCACAGATCCCCAGTGCTGTTGTGCCTGTGAATAGCGTTCCTAGGGAGGATGAAGACCAGCAACAGCTTTCAGGGCTGCCTCATTCCTTGTGGGAGAAGGAGCTGGACGTTTGCCTTTTGGGAATCAGGCTCTGCCGAGAACGAGCCCCATGAGATATGACATCTCTGGGAAAGCACAGATCCCCAGTGCTGTTGTGCCTGTGAATAGCGTTCCTAGGGAGGATGAAGACCAGCAACAGCTTTCAGGGCTGGCACATTCCTTGTAGCAGAAGGAGCCGGACGTTTCCCTTTTCTGAAACAGGCTCTGCCGAGAACGAGTACCATGAGATATGACATCTCTGGGAAAGCACAGATCCCCAGTGCTGTTGTGCCTCTGAATAGCCTGCCAAGGACAGGTAAAGATCAGCAACATCTTTCAGGGCTATCACATTCCTTGTAGGAGAGATAGCCAGACGTTTGCCTTTTCGAAATCAGGCTCTGCCGAGAACGAGCACCATGAGATATGACATCTCTGGGAAAGTACAGATCCCCAGTGCTGTTGTGCCTGTGAACAGGCTGACAAGGGAGGATGAAGACCAGCAACTGCTTTCAGGGCTGGCACATTCCTTGTGGGAGAAGGAGCAGGACGTTTGCCTTTTCGGAAACAGGCTCTGCCGAGAACGAGCACCATGAGATCTTCAACCTAGCATAAAGCCCAGATCCCCAGTGCTGTTGTGCCTGTGACTAGGCTGCCAAGGGAGGATGAAGACCAGCAACAGATTTCAGGGCTGGCACATTCCTTGTAGAAGGAATAGCCAGACGTTTGCCTTTTCGGAATCAGGCTCTGCCGAGAACGAGCACCATGAGATATGACATCTCTGGGAAAGCACAGATCCCCAGTGCTGTTGTGCCTGTGAATAGCGTTCCTAGGGAGGATGAAGACCAGCAACTGCTTTCAGGGCTGGCACATTCCTTGTAGGAGAAGGAGCCGGAAGTTTCCCTTTTCTGAAACAGGCTCTGCCGAGAACGAGCACCATGAGATATGACATCTCTGGGAAGGCACAAATCCCCAGTGCTGTTGTGCCTGTGAATAGGCTGCCAAGGGAGGATGAAGACCAGCAACTGCTTTCAGGGCTATCACCTTCCTTGTAGAAGGAATAGCCAGACGTTTGCCTTTTCGGAAACAGACTCTGCCGAGAACGAGTACCATGAGATATGACATCTCTGGGAAAGTACAGATCCCCAGTGCTGTTGTGCCTGTGAACAGGCTGACAAGGGAGGGTGAAGACCAGCAACTGCTTTCAGGGCTGGCACATTCCTTGTGGGAGAAGGAGCCGGACGTTTGCCTTTTCGGAAACAGACTCTGCCGAGAACGAGCACCATGAGATATGACATCTCTGGGAAAGCACAGATCCCCAGTGCTGTTGTGCCTGTGAACAGGCTGACAAGGGAGGGTGAAGACCAGCAACTGCTTTCAGGGCTCTCTCCTTCCTTGTAGGAGGAATAGCCAGACGATTGCCTTTTCGGAATCAGGCTCTGCCGAGAACGAGCACCATGAGATCTTCAACCTAGCATAAAGCCCAGATCCCCAGTGCTGTTGTGCCTGTGAATAGCATTCCTAGGGAGGATGAAGACCAGCAACTGCTTTCAGGGCTATCACCTTCCTTGTAGAAGGAATAGCCAGACGTTTGCCTTTTCGGAATCAGGCTCTGCCGAGAACAAGCACCATGAGATATGACATCTCTGGGAAAGCACAGATCCCCAGTGCTGTTGTGCCTGTGAATAGCGTTCCTAGGGAGGATGAAGACCAGCAACAGCTTTCAGGGCTGGCACATTCCTTGTAGGAGAAGGAGCCGGACGTTTCCCTTTTCTGAAACAGGCTCTGCCGAGAACGAGCACCATGAGATATGACATCTCTGGGAAAGCACAAATCCCCAGTGCTGTTGTGCCTGTGAATAGCCTGCCAAGGAAAGGTAAAGGTCAGCAACATCTTTCGGGGCTGTCCCCCTCCTTGTAGGAGGAATAGCCAGACGTTTGCCTTTTCGGAAACAGGCTCTGCCGAGAACGAGCACCCTGAGATATGACATCTCTGGGAAAGCACAGATCCCCAGTGCTGTTGTGCCTGTGAATAGGCTGCCAAGGGAGGATGAAGACCAGCAACTGCTTTCAGGGCTATCACCTTCCTTGTAGAAGGAATAGCCAGACGATTGCCTTTTCGGAAACAGGCTCTGCCGAGAACGAGTACCATGAGATATGACATCTCTGGGAAAGTACAGATCCCCAGTGCTGTTGTGCCTGTGAACAGGCTGACAAGGGAGGGTGAAGACCAGCAACTGCTTTCAGGGCTGGCACATTCCTTGTAGGAGAAGGAGCCGGACGTTTCCCTTTTCTGAAACAGGCTCTGCCGAGAACGAGCACCATGAGATATGACATCTCTGGGAAAGCACAAATCCCCAGTGCTGTAGTGCCTGTGAATAGCCTGCCAAGGACAGGTAAAGGTCAGCAACATCTTTCGGGGCTGTCCCCCTCCTTGTAGGAGGAATAGCCAGACGTTTGCCTTTTCGGAAACAGGCTCTGCCGAGAACGAGCACCATGAGATATGACATCTCTGGGAAAGCACAGATCCCCAGTGCTGTTGTGCCTGTGAATAGCCTGCCAAGGGAGGATGAAGACCAGCAACAGCTTTCAGGGCTGGCACATTCCTTGTGGGAGAAGGAGCTCGACGTTTGCCTTTTGGGAATCAGGCTCTGCCGAGAACGAGCACCATGAGATATGACATCTCTGGGAAAGCACAGATCCCCTGTGCTGTTGTGCCTGTGAATAGCGTTCCTAGGGAGGATGAAGACCAGCAACAGCTTTCAGGGCTGCCTCATTCCTTGTGGGAGAAGGAGCTGGACGTTTGCCTTTTGGGAATCAGGCTCTGCCGAGAACGAGCACCATGAGATATGACATCTCTGGGAAAGCACAGATCCCCAGTGCTGTTGTGCCTGTGAATAGCGTTCCTAGGGAGGATGAAGACCAGCAACAGCTTTCAGGGCTGGCACATTCCTTGTAGGAGGAATAGCCAGACGTTTGCCTTTTCGGAAACAGGCTCTGCCGAGAACGAGCACCCTGACATATGACATCTCTGGGAAAGCACAGATCCCCAGTGCTGTAGTGCCTGTGAACAGGCTGCCAAGGGAGGGTGAAGACCAGCAACTGCTTTCAGGGCTGGCACATTCTTTGTGGGAGAAGGAGCCGGACGTTTGCCTTTTCGGAAACAGACTCTGCCGAGAACGAGTACCATGAGATATGACATCTCTGGGAAAGCACAGATCCCCAGTGCTGTTGTGCCTGTGAACAGGCTGACAAGGGAGGGTGAAGACCAGCAACTGCTTTCAGGGCTGGCACATTCCTTGTGGGAGAAGGAGCCGGACGTTTGCCTTTTCGGAAACAGACTCTGCCGAGAACGAGTACCCTGAGATATGACATCTCTGGGAAAGCACAGATCCCCAGTGCTGTTGTGCCTGTGAACAGGCTGACAAGGGAGGGTGAAGACCAGCAACTGCTTTCAGGGCTGGCACATTCCTTGTGGGAGAAGGAGCCGGACGTTTGCCTTTTCGGAAACAGACTCTGCCGAGAACGAGCACCATGAGATATGACATCTCTGGGAAAGCACAGATCCCCAGTGCTGTTGTGCCTGTGAATAGCCCGCCAAGGGGAGCTGAAGACCAGCAATATCTTTCAGGGCTGGCACATTCCTTGTGGGAGAAGGAGCTGGACGTTTGCCTTTTGGGAATCAGGCTCTGCCGAGAACGAGCACCATGAGATATGACATCTCTGGGAAAGCACAGATCCCCAGTGCTGTTGTGCCTGTGAATAGCGTTCCTAGGGAGGATGAAGACCAGCAACAGCTTTCAGGGCTGCCTCATTCCTTGTGGGAGAAGGAGCTGGACGTTTGCCTTTTGGGAATCAGGCTCTGCCGAGAACGAGCCCCATGAGATATGACATCTCTGGGAAAGCACAGATCCCCAGTGCTGTTGTGCCTGTGAATAGCGTTCCTAGGGAGGATGAAGACCAGCAACAGCTTTCAGGGCTGGCACATTCCTTGTAGCAGAAGGAGCCGGACGTTTCCCTTTTCTGAAACAGGCTCTGCCGAGAACGAGTACCATGAGATATGACATCTCTGGGAAAGCACAGATCCCCAGTGCTGTTGTGCCTCTGAATAGCCTGCCAAGGACAGGTAAAGATCAGCAACATCTTTCAGGGCTATCACATTCCTTGTAGGAGAGATAGCCAGACGTTTGCCTTTTCGAAATCAGGCTCTGCCGAGAACGAGCACCATGAGATATGACATCTCTGGGAAAGTACAGATCCCCAGTGCTGTTGTGCCTGTGAACAGGCTGACAAGGGAGGATGAAGACCAGCAACTGCTTTCAGGGCTGGCACATTCCTTGTGGGAGAAGGAGCAGGACGTTTGCCTTTTCGGAAACAGGCTCTGCCGAGAACGAGCACCATGAGATCTTCAACCTAGCATAAAGCCCAGATCCCCAGTGCTGTTGTGCCTGTGACTAGGCTGCCAAGGGAGGATGAAGACCAGCAACAGATTTCAGGGCTGGCACATTCCTTGTAGAAGGAATAGCCAGACGTTTGCCTTTTCGGAATCAGGCTCTGCCGAGAACGAGCCCCATGAGATATGACATCTCTGGGAAAGCACAGATCCCCAGTGCTGTTGTGCCTGTGAATAGCGTTCCTAGGGAGGATGAAGACCAGCAACTGCTTTCAGGGCTGGCACATTCCTTGTAGGAGAAGGAGCCGGACGTTTCCCTTTTCTGAAACAGGCTCTGCCGAGAACGAGCACCATGAGATATGACATCTCTGGGAAGGCACAAATCCCCAGTGCTGTTGTGCCTGTGAATAGGCTGCCAAGGGAGGATGAAGACCAGCAACTGCTTTCAGGGCTATCACCTTCCTTGTAGAAGGAATAGCCAGACGTTTGCCTTTTCGGAAACAGACTCTGCCGAGAACGAGCACCATGAGATATGACATCTCTGGGAAAGCACAGATCCCCAGTGCTGTTGTGCCTGTGAATAGGCTGCCAAGGGAGGATGAAGACCAGCAACTGCTTTCAGGGCTGGCACATTCCTTGTAGGAGAAGGAGCCGGACGTTTCCCTTTTCTGAAACAGGCTCTGCCGAGAACGAGCACCATGAGATATGACATCTCTGGGAAAGTACAGATCCCCAGTGCTGTTGTGCCTGTGAACAGGCTGACAAGGGAGGGTGAAGACCAGCAACTGCTTTCAGGGCTCTCTCCTTCCTTGTAGGAGGAATAGCCAGACGTTTGCCTTTTCGGAACCAGGCTCTGCCGAGAACGAGCACCATGAGATCTTCAACCTAGCATAAAGCCCAGATCCCCAGTGCTGTTGTGCCTGTGAATAGCATTCCTAGGGAGGATGAAGACCAGCAACTGCTTTCAGGGCTATCACCTTCCTTGTAGAAGGAATAGCCAGACGTTTGCCTTTTCGGAATCAGGCTCTGCCGAGAACAAGCACCATGAGATATGACATCTCTGGGAAAGCACAGATCCCCAGTGCTGTTGTGCCTGTGAATAGCGTTCCTAGGGAGGATGAAGACCAGCAACAGCTTTCAGGGCTGGCACATTCCTTGTAGGAGAAGGAGCCGGACGTTTCCCTTTTCTGAAACAGGCTCTGCCGAGAACGAGCACCATGAGATATGACATCTCTGGGAAAGCACAAATCCCCAGTGCTGTTGTGCCTGTGAATAGCCTGCCAATGAAAGGTAAAGGTCAGCAACATCTTTCGGGGCTGTCCCCCTCCTTGTAGGAGGAATAGCCAGACGTTTGCCTTTTCGGAAACAGGCTCTGCCGAGAACGAGCACCATGAGATATGACATCTCTGGGAAAGCACAGATCCCCAGTGCTGTTGTGCCTGTGAATAGGCTGCCAAGGGAGGATGAAGACCAGCAACTGCTTTCAGGGCTGGCACATTCCTTGTGGGAGAAGGAGCTGGACGTTTGCCTTTTGCGAATCAGGCTCTGCCAAGAACGAGCACCATGAGATATGACATCTCTGGGAAAGCACAGATCCCCTGTGCTGTTGTGCCTGTGAATAGCGTTCCTAGGGAGGATGAAGACCAGCAACAGCTTTCAGGGCTGCCTCATTCCTTGTGGGAGAAGGAGCTGGACGTTTGCCTTTTGGGAATCAGGCTCTGCCGAGAACGAGCACCATGAGATATGACATCTCTGGGAAAGCACAGATCCCCAGTGCTGTTGTGCCTGTGAATAGCGTTCCTAGGGAGGATGAAGACCAGCAACAGCTTTCAGGGCTGGCACATTCCTTGTAGGAGGAATAGCCAGACGTTTGCCTTTTCGGAAACAGGCTCTGCCGAGAACGAGCACCCTGAGATATGACATCTCTGGGAAAGCACAGATCCCCAGTGCTGTAGTGCCTGTGAACAGGCTGACAAGGGAGGGTGAAGACCAGCAACTGCTTTCAGGGCTGGCACATTCCTTGTGGGAGAAGGAGCCGGACGTTTGCCTTTTCTGAATCAGGCTCTGCCGAGAACGAGCACCATGAGATCTTCAACCTAGCATAAAGCCAAGATCCCCAGTGCTGTTGTGCCTGTGAATAGGCTGCCAAGGGAGGATGAAGACCAGCAACAGATTTCAGGGCTGGCACATTCCTTGTAGGAGGAGAAGCCGGACGTTTGCCTTTTCGGAATCAGGCTCTGCCGAGAACGAGCACCATGAGATATGACATCTCTGGGAAAGCACAAATCCCCAGTGCTGTTGTGCCTGTGAATAGCCTGCCAAAGAAACGTAAAGGTCAGCAACATCTTTCGGGGCTGTCCCCCTCCTTGTAGGAGGAATAGCCAGACGTTTGCCTTTTCGGAAACAGGCTCTGCCGAGAACGAGCACCCTGAGATATGACATCTCTGGGAAAGCACAGATCCCCAGTGCTGTTGTGCCTGTGAATAGGCTGCCAAGGGAGGATGAAGACCAGCAACTGCTTTCAGGGCTATCACCTTCCTTGTAGAAGGAATAGCCAGACGATTGCCTTTTCGGAATCAGGCTCTGCCGAGAACGAGTACCATGAGATATGACATCTCTGGGAAAGTACAGATCCCCAGTGCTGTTGTGCCTGTGAACAGGCTGACAAGGGAGGGTGAAGACCAGCAACTGCTTTCAGGGCTGGCACATTCCTTGTAGGAGAAGGAGCCGGACGTTTCCCTTTTCTGAAACAGGCTCTGCCGAGAACGAGCACCATGAGATATGACATCTCTGGGAAAGCACAAATCCCCAGTGCTGTAGTGCCTGTGAATAGCCTGCCAAGGACAGGTAAAGGTCAGCAACATCTTTCGGGGCTGTCCCCCTCCTTGTAGGAGGAATAGCCAGACGTTTGCCTTTTCGGAAACAGGCTCTGCCGAGAACGAGCACCCTGAGATATGACATCTCTGGGAAAGCCCAGATCCCCAGTGCTGTTGTGCCTGTGAATAGGCTGCCAAGGGAGGATGAAGACCAGCAACTGCTTTCAGGGCTGGCACATTCCTTGTGGGAGAAGGAGCCGGACGTTTGCCTTTTCGGAAACAGACCCTGCCGAGAACGAGCACCATGAGATATGACATCTCTGGGAAAGCACAGATCCCCAGTGCTGTTGTGCCTGTGAATAGCCCGCCAAGGGGAGCTGAACACCAGCAATATCTTTCAGGGCTCTCTCCTTCCTTGTAGGAGGAATAGCCAGACGTTTGCCTTTTCGGAAACAGGCTCTGCCGAGAACGAGCACCATGAGACCTTCAACCTAGCATAAAGCCCAGATCCCCAGTGCTGTTGTGCCTGTGAATAGGCTGCCAAGGGAGGATGAAGACCAGCAACAGATTTCAGGGCTGGCACATTCCTTGTAGGAGGAGAAGCCGGACGTTTGCCTTTTCGGAATCAGGCTCTGCCGAGAACAAGCACCATGAGATATGACATCTCTGGGAAAGCACAAATCCCCAGTGCTGTAGTGCCTGTGAATAGCCTGCCAAAGAAACGTAAAGGTCAGCAACATCTTTCGGGGCTGTCCCCCTCCTTGTAGGAGGAATAGCCAGACGTTTGCCTTTTCGGAAACAGGCTCTGCCGAGAACGAGCACCCTGAGATATGACATCTCTGGGAAAGCACAGATCCCCAGTGCTGTTGTGCCTGTGAATAGGCTGCCAAGGGAGGATGAAGACCAGCAACTGCTTTCAGGGCTGGCACATTCCTTGTGGGAGAAGGAGCTGGACGTTTGCCTTTTGCGAATCAGGCTCTGCCAAGAACGAGCACCATGAGATATGACATCTCTGGGAAAGCACAGATCCCCTGTGCTGTTGTGCCTGTGAATAGCGTTCCTAGGGAGGATGAAGACCAGCAACAGCTTTCAGGGCTGCCTCATTCCTTGTGGGAGAAGGAGCTGGACGTTTGCCTTTTGGGAATCAGGCTCTGCCGAGAACGAGCCCCATGAGATATGACATCTCTGGGAAAGCACAGATCCCCAGTGCTGTTGTGCCTGTGAATAGCGTTCCTAGGGAGGATGAAGACCAGCAACAGCTTTCAGGGCTGGCACATTCCTTGTAGGAGGAATAGCCAGACGTTTGCCTTTTCGGAAACAGGCTCTGCCGAGAACGAGCACCCTGAGATATGACATCTCTGGGAAAGCACAGATCCCCAGTGCTGTAGTGCCTGTGAACAGGCTGACAAGGGAGGGTGAAGACCAGCAACTGCTTTCACGGCTGGCACATTCCTTGTGGGAGAAGGAGCCGGACGTTTGCCTTTTCTGAATCAGGCTCTGCCGAGAACGAGCCCCATGAGATATGACATCTCTGGGAAAGCACAGATCCCCAGTGCTGTTGTGCCTGTGAATAGCGTTCCTAGGGAGGATGAAGACCAGCAACAGCTTTCAGGGCTGGCACATTCCTTGTAGGAGAAGGAGCCGGACGTTTCCCTTTTCTGAAACAGGCTCTGCCGAGAACGAGTACCATGAGATATGACATCTCTGGGAAAGCACAGATCCCCAGTGCTGTTGTGCCTCTGAATAGCCTGCCAAGGACAGGTAAAGATCAGCAACATCTTTCAGGGCTATCACATTCCTTGTAGGAGAGATAGCCAGACGTTTGCCTTTTCGAAATCAGGCTCTGCCGAGAACGAGCACCATGAGATATGACATCTCTGGGAAAGTACAGATCCCCAGTGCTGTTGTGCCTGTGAATAGCGTTCCTAGGGAGGGTGAAGACCAGCAACTGCTTTCAGGGCTGGCACATTCCTTGTGGGAGAAGGAGCAGGACGTTTGCCTTTTCGGAAACAGGCTCTGCCGAGAACGAGCACCATGAGATCTTCAACCTAGCATAAAGCCAAGATCCCCAGTGCTGTTGTGCCTGTGAATAGGCTGCCAAGGGAGGATGAAGACCAGCAACAGATTTCAGGGCTGGCACATTCCTTGTAGGAGGAGAAGCCAGACGTTTGCCTTTTCGGAATCAGGCTCTGCCGAGAACGAGCACCATGAGATATGACATCTCTGGGAAAGCACAAATCCCCAGTGCTGTAGTGCCTGTGAATAGCCTGCCAAGGACAGGTAAAGATCAGCAACATCTTTCAGGGCTATCACATTCCTTGTAGGAGAGATAGCCAGACGTTTGCCTTTTCGAAATCAGGCTCTGCCAAGAACGAGCACCATGAGATATGACATCTCTGGGAAAGCCCAGATCCCCAGTGCTGTTGTGCCTGTGAATAGGCTGCCAAGGGAGGATGAAGACCAGCAACTGCTTTCAGGGCTGGCACATTCCTTGTGGGAGAAGGAGCCGGACGTTTGCCTTTTCGGAAACAGACCCTGCCGAGAACGAGCACCATGAGATATGACATCTCTGGGAAAGCACAGATCCCCAGTGCTGTTGTGCCTGTGAACAGGCTGACAAGGGAGGGTGAAGACCAGCAACTGCTTTCAGGGCTCTCTCCTTCCTTGTAGGAGGAATAGCCAGACGATTGCCTTTTCGGAATCAGGCTCTGCCGAGAACGAGCACCATGAGATCTTCAACCTAGCATAAAGCCCAGATCCCCAGTGCTGTTGTGCCTGTGAATAGCATTCCTAGGGAGGATGAAGACCAGCAACTGCTTTCAGGGCTATCACCTTCCTTGTAGAAGGAATAGCCAGACGTTTGCCTTTTCGGAATCAGGCTCTGCCGAGAACAAGCACCATGAGATATGACATCTCTGGGAAAGCACAGATCCCCAGTGCTGTTGTGCCTGTGAATAGCGTTCCTAGGGAGGATGAAGACCAGCAACAGCTTTCAGGGCTGGCACATTCCTTGTAGGAGAAGGAGCCGGACGTTTCCCTTTTCTGAAACAGGCTCTGCCGAGAACGAGCACCATGAGATATGACATCTCTGGGAAAGCACAAATCCCCAGTGCTGTTGTGCCTGTGAATAGCCTGCCAAGGAAAGGTAAAGGTCAGCAACATCTTTCGGGGCTGTCCCCCTCCTTGTAGGAGGAATAGCCAGACGTTTGCCTTTTCGGAAACAGGCTCTGCCGAGAACGAGCACCCTGAGATATGACATCTCTGGGAAAGCACAGATCCCCAGTGCTGTTGTGCCTGTGAATAGGCTGCCAAGGGAGGATGAAGACCAGCAACTGCTTTCAGGGCTATCACCTTCCTTGTAGAAGGAATAGCCAGACGATTGCCTTTTCGGAAACAGGCTCTGCCGAGAACGAGTACCATGAGATATGACATCTCTGGGAAAGTACAGATCCCCAGTGCTGTTGTGCCTGTGAACAGGCTGACAAGGGAGGGTGAAGACCAGCAACTGCTTTCAGGGCTGGCACATTCCTTGTAGGAGAAGGAGCCGGACGTTTCCCTTTTCTGAAACAGGCTCTGCCGAGAACGAGCACCATGAGATATGACATCTCTGGGAAAGCACAAATCCCCAGTGCTGTAGTGCCTGTGAATAGCCTGCCAAGGACAGGTAAAGGTCAGCAACATCTTTCGGGGCTGTCCCCCTCCTTGTAGGAGGAATAGCCAGACGTTTGCCTTTTCGGAAACAGGCTCTGCCGAGAACGAGCACCATGAGATATGACATCTCTGGGAAAGCACAGATCCCCAGTGCTGTTGTGCCTGTGAATAGCCTGCCAAGGGAGGATGAAGACCAGCAACAGCTTTCAGGGCTGGCACATTCCTTGTGGGAGAAGGAGCTCGACGTTTGCCTTTTGGGAATCAGGCTCTGCCGAGAACGAGCACCATGAGATATGACATCTCTGGGAAAGCACAGATCCCCTGTGCTGTTGTGCCTGTGAATAGCGTTCCTAGGGAGGATGAAGACCAGCAACAGCTTTCAGGGCTGCCTCATTCCTTGTGGGAGAAGGAGCTGGACGTTTGCCTTTTGGGAATCAGGCTCTGCCGAGAACGAGCACCATGAGATATGACATCTCTGGGAAAGCACAGATCCCCAGTGCTGTTGTGCCTGTGAATAGCGTTCCTAGGGAGGATGAAGACCAGCAACAGCTTTCAGGGCTGGCACATTCCTTGTAGGAGGAATAGCCAGACGTTTGCCTTTTCGGAAACAGGCTCTGCCGAGAACGAGCACCCTGACATATGACATCTCTGGGAAAGCACAGATCCCCAGTGCTGTAGTGCCTGTGAACAGGCTGCCAAGGGAGGGTGAAGACCAGCAACTGCTTTCAGGGCTGGCACATTCTTTGTGGGAGAAGGAGCCGGACGTTTGCCTTTTCGGAAACAGACTCTGCCGAGAACGAGTACCATGAGATATGACATCTCTGGGAAAGCACAGATCCCCAGTGCTGTTGTGCCTGTGAACAGGCTGACAAGGGAGGGTGAAGACCAGCAACTGCTTTCAGGGCTGGCACATTCCTTGTGGGAGAAGGAGCCGGACGTTTGCCTTTTCGGAAACAGACTCTGCCGAGAACGAGTACCCTGAGATATGACATCTCTGGGAAAGCACAGATCCCCAGTGCTGTTGTGCCTGTGAACAGGCTGACAAGGGAGGGTGAAGACCAGCAACTGCTTTCAGGGCTGGCACATTCCTTGTGGGAGAAGGAGCCGGACGTTTGCCTTTTCGGAAACAGACTCTGCCGAGAACGAGCACCATGAGATATGACATCTCTGGGAAAGCACAGATCCCCAGTGCTGTTGTGCCTGTGAATAGCCCGCCAAGGGGAGCTGAAGACCAGCAATATCTTTCAGGGCTGGCACATTCCTTGTGGGAGAAGGAGCTGGACGTTTGCCTTTTGGGAATCAGGCTCTGCCGAGAACGAGCACCATGAGATATGACATCTCTGGGAAAGCACAGATCCCCAGTGCTGTTGTGCCTGTGAATAGCGTTCCTAGGGAGGATGAAGACCAGCAACAGCTTTCAGGGCTGCCTCATTCCTTGTGGGAGAAGGAGCTGGACGTTTGCCTTTTGGGAATCAGGCTCTGCCGAGAACGAGCCCCATGAGATATGACATCTCTGGGAAAGCACAGATCCCCAGTGCTGTTGTGCCTGTGAATAGCGTTCCTAGGGAGGATGAAGACCAGCAACAGCTTTCAGGGCTGGCACATTCCTTGTAGCAGAAGGAGCCGGACGTTTCCCTTTTCTGAAACAGGCTCTGCCGAGAACGAGTACCATGAGATATGACATCTCTGGGAAAGCACAGATCCCCAGTGCTGTTGTGCCTCTGAATAGCCTGCCAAGGACAGGTAAAGATCAGCAACATCTTTCAGGGCTATCACATTCCTTGTAGGAGAGATAGCCAGACGTTTGCCTTTTCGAAATCAGGCTCTGCCGAGAACGAGCACCATGAGATATGACATCTCTGGGAAAGTACAGATCCCCAGTGCTGTTGTGCCTGTGAACAGGCTGACAAGGGAGGATGAAGACCAGCAACTGCTTTCAGGGCTGGCACATTCCTTGTGGGAGAAGGAGCCGGACGTTTGCCTTTTCGGAAACAGGCTCTGCCGAGAACGAGCACCATGAGATCTTCAACCTAGCATAAAGCCCAGATCCCCAGTGCTGTTGTGCCTGTGACTAGGCTGCCAAGGGAGGATGAAGACCAGCAACAGATTTCAGGGCTGGCACATTCCTTGTAGAAGGAATAGCCAGACGTTTGCCTTTTCGGAATCAGGCTCTGCCGAGAACGAGCCCCATGAGATATGACATCTCTGGGAAAGCACAGATCCCCAGTGCTGTTGTGCCTGTGAATAGCGTTCCTAGGGAGGATGAAGACCAGCAACTGCTTTCAGGGCTGGCACATTCCTTGTAGGAGAAGGAGCCGGACGTTTCCCTTTTCTGAAACAGGCTCTGCCGAGAACGAGCACCATGAGATATGACATCTCTGGGAAGGCACAAATCCCCAGTGCTGTTGTGCCTGTGAATAGGCTGCCAAGGGAGGATGAAGACCAGCAACTGCTTTCAGGGCTATCACCTTCCTTGTAGAAGGAATAGCCAGACGTTTGCCTTTTCGGAAACAGACTCTGCCGAGAACGAGCACCATGAGATATGACATCTCTGGGAAAGCACAGATCCCCAGTGCTGTTGTGCCTGTGAATAGGCTGCCAAGGGAGGATGAAGACCAGCAACTGCTTTCAGGGCTGGCACATTCCTTGTAGGAGAAGGAGCCGGACGTTTCCCTTTTCTGAAACAGGCTCTGCCGAGAACGAGCACCATGAGATATGACATCTCTGGGAAAGTACAGATCCCCAGTGCTGTTGTGCCTGTGAACAGGCTGACAAGGGAGGGTGAAGACCAGCAACTGCTTTCAGGGCTCTCTCCTTCCTTGTAGGAGGAATAGCCAGACGTTTGCCTTTTCGGAACCAGGCTCTGCCGAGAACGAGCACCATGAGATCTTCAACCTAGCATAAAGCCCAGATCCCCAGTGCTGTTGTGCCTGTGAATAGCATTCCTAGGGAGGATGAAGACCAGCAACTGCTTTCAGGGCTATCACCTTCCTTGTAGAAGGAATAGCCAGACGTTTGCCTTTTCGGAATCAGGCTCTGCCGAGAACAAGCACCATGAGATATGACATCTCTGGGAAAGCACAGATCCCCAGTGCTGTTGTGCCTGTGAATAGCGTTCCTAGGGAGGATGAAGACCAGCAACAGCTTTCAGGGCTGGCACATTCCTTGTAGGAGAAGGAGCCGGACGTTTCCCTTTTCTGAAACAGGCTCTGCCGAGAACGAGCACCATGAGATATGACATCTCTGGGAAAGCACAAATCCCCAGTGCTGTTGTGCCTGTGAATAGCCTGCCAATGAAAGGTAAAGGTCAGCAACATCTTTCGGGGCTGTCCCCCTCCTTGTAGGAGGAATAGCCAGACGTTTGCCTTTTCGGAAACAGGCTCTGCCGAGAACGAGCACCCTGAGATATGACATCTCTGGGAAAGCACAGATCCCCAGTGCAGTTGTGCCTGTGAATAGGCTGCCAAGGGAGGATGAAGACCAGCAACTGCTTTCAGGGCTGGCACATTCCTTGTGGGAGAAGGAGCTGGACGTTTGCCTTTTGCGAATCAGGCTCTGCCAAGAACGAGCACCATGAGATATGACATCTCTGGGAAAGCACAGATCCCCTGTGCTGTTGTGCCTGTGAATAGCGTTCCTAGGGAGGATGAAGACCAGCAACAGCTTTCAGGGCTGCCTCATTCCTTGTGGGAGAAGGAGCTGGACGTTTGCCTTTTGGGAATCAGGCTCTGCCGAGAACGAGCACCATGAGATATGACATCTCTGGGAAAGCACAGATCCCCAGTGCTGTTGTGCCTGTGAATAGCGTTCCTAGGGAGGATGAAGACCAGCAACAGCTTTCAGGGCTGGCACATTCCTTGTAGGAGGAATAGCCAGACGTTTGCCTTTTCGGAAACAGGCTCTGCCGAGAACGAGCACCCTGAGATATGACATCTCTGGGAAAGCACAGATCCCCAGTGCTGTAGTGCCTGTGAACAGGCTGACAAGGGAGGGTGAAGACCAGCAACTGCTTTCAGGGCTGGCACATTCCTTGTGGGAGAAGGAGCCGGACGTTTGCCTTTTCTGAATCAGGCTCTGCCGAGAACGAGCACCATGAGATCTTCAACCTAGCATAAAGCCAAGATCCCCAGTGCTGTTGTGCCTGTGAATAGGCTGCCAAGGGAGGATGAAGACCAGCAACAGATTTCAGGGCTGGCACATTCCTTGTAGGAGGAGAAGCCGGACGTTTGCCTTTTCGGAATCAGGCTCTGCCGAGAACGAGCACCATGAGATATGACATCTCTGGGAAAGCACAAATCCCCAGTGCTGTTGTGCCTGTGAATAGCCTGCCAAAGAAACGTAAAGGTCAGCAACATCTTTCGGGGCTGTCCCCCTCCTTGTAGGAGGAATAGCCAGACGTTTGCCTTTTCGGAAACAGGCTCTGCCGAGAACGAGCACCCTGAGATATGACATCTCTGGGAAAGCACAGATCCCCAGTGCTGTTGTGCCTGTGAATAGGCTGCCAAGGGAGGATGAAGACCAGCAACTGCTTTCAGGGCTATCACCTTCCTTGTAGAAGGAATAGCCAGACGATTGCCTTTTCGGAATCAGGCTCTGCCGAGAACGAGTACCATGAGATATGACATCTCTGGGAAAGTACAGATCCCCAGTGCTGTTGTGCCTGTGAACAGGCTGACAAGGGAGGGTGAAGACCAGCAACTGCTTTCAGGGCTGGCACATTCCTTGTAGGAGAAGGAGCCGGACGTTTCCCTTTTCTGAAACAGGCTCTGCCGAGAACGAGCACCATGAGATATGACATCTCTGGGAAAGCACAAATCCCCAGTGCTGTAGTGCCTGTGAATAGCCTGCCAAGGACAGGTAAAGGTCAGCAACATCTTTCGGGGCTGTCCCCCTCCTTGTAGGAGGAATAGCCAGACGTTTGCCTTTTCGGAAACAGGCTCTGCCGAGAACGAGCACCCTGAGATATGACATCTCTGGGAAAGCCCAGATCCCCAGTGCTGTTGTGCCTGTGAATAGGCTGCCAAGGGAGGATGAAGACCAGCAACTGCTTTCAGGGCTGGCACATTCCTTGTGGGAGAAGGAGCCGGACGTTTGCCTTTTCGGAAACAGACCCTGCCGAGAACGAGCACCATGAGATATGACATCTCTGGGAAAGCACAGATCCCCAGTGCTGTTGTGCCTGTGAATAGCCCGCCAAGGGGAGCTGAACACCAACAATATCTTTCAGGGCTCTCTCCTTCCTTGTAGGAGGAATAGCCAGACGTTTGCCTTTTCGGAAACAGGCTCTGCCGAGAACGAGCACCATGAGACCTTCAACCTAGCATAAAGCCCAGATCCCCAGTGCTGTTGTGCCTGTGAATAGGCTGCCAAGGGAGGATGAAGACCAGCAACAGATTTCAGGGCTGGCACATTCCTTGTAGGAGGAGAAGCCGGACGTTTGCCTTTTCGGAATCAGGCTCTGCCGAGAACAAGCACCATGAGATATGACATCTCTGGGAAAGCACAAATCCCCAGTGCTGTAGTGCCTGTGAATAGCCTGCCAAAGAAACGTAAAGGTCAGCAACATCTTTCGGGGCTGTCCCCCTCCTTGTAGGAGGAATAGCCAGACGTTTGCCTTTTCGGAAACAGGCTCTGCCGAGAACGAGCACCCTGAGATATGACATCTCTGGGAAAGCACAGATCCCCAGTGCTGTTGTGCCTGTGAATAGGCTGCCAAGGGAGGATGAAGACCAGCAACTGCTTTCAGGGCTGGCACATTCCTTGTGGGAGAAGGAGCTGGACGTTTGCCTTTTGCGAATCAGGCTCTGCCAAGAACGAGCACCATGAGATATGACATCTCTGGGAAAGCACAGATCCCCTGTGCTGTTGTGCCTGTGAATAGCGTTCCTAGGGAGGATGAAGACCAGCAACAGCTTTCAGGGCTGCCTCATTCCTTGTGGGAGAAGGAGCTGGACGTTTGCCTTTTGGGAATCAGGCTCTGCCGAGAACGAGCACCATGAGATATGACATCTCTGGGAAAGCACAGATCCCCAGTGCTGTTGTGCCTGTGAATAGCGTTCCTAGGGAGGATGAAGACCAGCAACAGCTTTCAGGGCTGGCACATTCCTTGTAGGAGGAATAGCCAGACGTTTGCCTTTTCGGAAACAGGCTCTGCCGAGAACGAGCACCCTGAGATATGACATCTCTGGGAAAGCACAGATCCCCAGTGCTGTTGTGCCTGTGAATAGCGTTCCTAGGGAGGGTGAAGACCAGCAACTGCTTTCAGGGCTGGCACATTCCTTGTGGGAGAAGGAGCCGGACGTTTGCCTTTTCGGAAACAGACTCTGCCGAGAACGAGTACCATGAGATATGACATCTCTGGGAAAGCACAGATCCCCTGTGCTGTTGTGCCTGTGAATAGCCTGCCAAGGAAACGTAAAGATCAGCAACATCTTTCAGGGCTATCACATTCCTTGTAGGAGAGATAGCCAGACGTTTGCCTTTTCGAAATCAGGCTCTGCCGAGAACGAGCAACATGAGATATGACATCTCTGGGAAAGCACAGATCCCCAGTGCTGTTGTGCCTGTGAGTAGCCTACCAAGGGGAGGTGAACACCAGCAATATCTTTCAGGTCTCTCTCCTTCCCTGTAGGAGAAATAGCCAGACGTTTGCCTTTTCGGAAACAGGCTCTGCCGAGAACGAGCACCATGAGATATGACATCTCTGGGAAAGCACAAATCCCCAGTGCTGTTGTGCCTGTGAATAGGCTGCCAAGGGAGGATGAAGACCAGCAACAGCTTTCAGGGCTGCCTCATTCCTTGTGGGAGAAGGAGCTGGACGTTTGCCTTTTGGGAATCAGGCTCTGCCGAGAACGAGCCCCATGAGATATGACATCTCTGGGAAAGCACAGATCCCCAGTGCTGTTGTGCCTGTGAATAGCGTTCCTAGGGAGGATGAAGACCAGCAACAGCTTTCAGGGCTGGCACATTCCTTGTAGGAGGAATAGCCAGACGTTTGCCTTTTCGGAAACAGGCTCTGCCGAGAACGAGCACCCTGAGATATGACATCTCCGGGAAAGCACAGATCCCCAGTGCTGTAGTGCCTGTGAACAGGCTGACAAGGGAGGGTGAAGACCAGCAACTGCTTTCACGGCTGGCACATTCCTTGTGGGAGAAGGAGCCGGACGTTTGCCTTTTCTGAATCAGGCTCTGCCGAGAACGAGCCCCATGAGATATGACATCTCTGGGAAAGCACAGATCCCCAGTGCTGTTGTGCCTGTGAATAGCGTTCCTAGGGAGGATGAAGACCAGCAACAGCTTTCAGGGCTGGCACATTCCTTGTAGGAGAAGGAGCCGGACGTTTCCCTTTTCTGAAACAGGCTCTGCCGAGAACGAGTACCATGAGATATGACATCTCTGGGAAAGCACAGATCCCCAGTGCTGTTGTGCCTCTGAATAGCCTGCCAAGGACAGGTAAAGATCAGCAACATCTTTCAGGGCTATCACATTCCTTGTAGGAGAGATAGCCAGACGTTTGCCTTTTCGAAATCAGGCTCTGCCGAGAACGAGCACCATGAGATATGACATCTCTGGGAAAGTACAGATCCCCAGTGCTGTTGTGCCTGTGAATAGCGTTCCTAGGGAGGGTGAAGACCAGCAACTGCTTTCAGGGCTGGCACATTCCTTGTGGGAGAAGGAGCAGGACGTTTGCCTTTTCGGAAACAGGCTCTGCCGAGAACGAGCACCATGAGATCTTCAACCTAGCATAAAGCCAAGATCCCCAGTGCTGTTGTGCCTGTGAATAGGCTGCCAAGGGAGGATGAAGACCAGCAACAGATTTCAGGGCTGGCACATTCCTTGTAGGAGGAGAAGCCAGACGTTTGCCTTTTCGGAATCAGGCTCTGCCGAGAACGAGCACCATGAGATATGACATCTCTGGGAAAGCACAAATCCCCAGTGCTGTAGTGCCTGTGAATAGCCTGCCAAAGAAACGTAAAGGTCAGCAACATCTTTCGGGGCTGTCCCCCTCCTTGTAGGAGGAATAGCCAGACGTTTGCCTTTTCGGAAACAGGCTCTGCCGAGAACGAGCACCCTGAGATATGACATCTCTGGGAAAGCACAGATCCCCTGTGCTGTTGTGCCTGTGAATAGCGTTCCTAGGGAGGATGAAGACCAGCAACAGCTTTCAGGGCTGCCTCATTCCTTGTGGGAGAAGGAGCTGGACGTTTGCCTTTTCGGAAACAGGCTCTGCCGAGAACGAGCACCCTGAGATATGACATCTCTGGGAAAGCACAGATCCCCAGTGCTGTTGTGCCTGTGAATAGCGTTCCTAGGGAGGGTGAAGACCAGCAACTGCTTTCAGGGCTGGCACATTCCTTGTGGGAGAAGGAGCCGGACGTTTGCCTTTTCGGAAACAGACTCTGCCGAGAACGAGCCCCATGAGATATGACATCTCTGGGAAAGCACAGATCCCCTGTGCTGTTGTGCCTGTGAATAGCCTGCCAAGGAAACGTAAAGATCAGCAACATCTTTCAGGGCTATCACATTCCTTGTAGGAGAGATAGCCAGACGTTTGCCTTTTCGAAATCAGGCTCTGCCGAGAACGAGCACCATGAGATATGACATCTCTGGGAAAGCACAGATCCCCAGTGCTGTTGTGCCTGTGAGTAGCCTACAAGGGGAGGTGAACACCAGCAATATCTTTCAGGGCTCTCTCCTTCCCTGTAGGAGAAATAGCCAGACGTTTGCCTTTTCGGAAACAGGCTCTGCCGAGAACGAGCACCATGAGATATGACATCTCTGGGAAAGCACAAATCCCCAGTGCTGTTGTGCCTGTGAATAGGCTGCCAAGGGAGGATGAAGACCAGCAACAGCTTTCAGGGCTGGCACATTCCTTGTGGGAGAAGGAGCTGGACGTTTGCCTTTTGGGAATCAGGCTCTGCCGAGAACGAGCACCATGAGATATGACATCTCTGGGAAAGCACAGATCCCCAGTGCTGTTGTGCCTGTGAATAGCGTTCCTAGGGAGGATGAAGACCAGCAACAGCTTTCAGGGCTGGCACATTCCTTGTAGGAGGAATAGCCAGACGTTTGCCTTTTCGGAAACAGGCTCTGCCGAGAACGAGCACCCTGAGATATGACATCTCTGGGAAAGCACAGATCCCCAGTGCTGTAGTGCCTGTGAACAGGCTGACAAGGGAGGGTGAAGACCAGCAACTGCTTTCAGGGCTGGCACATTCCTTGTGGGAGAAGGAGCAGGACGTTTGCCTTTTCGGAAACAGGCTCTGCCGAGAACGAGCACCATGAGATCTTCAACCTAGCATAAAGCCAAGATCCCCAGTGCTGTTGTGCCTGTGAATAGGCTGCCAAGGGAGGATGAAGACCAGCAACAGATTTCAGGGCTGGCACATTCCTTGTAGGAGGAGAAGCCGGACGTTTGCCTTTTCGGAATCAGGCTCTGCCGAGAACAAGCACCATGAGATATGACATCTCTGGGAAAGCACAAATCCCCAGTGCTGTAGTGCCTGTGAATAGCCTGCCAAAGAAACGTAAAGGTCAGCAACATCTTTCGGGGCTGTCCCCCTCCTTGTAGGAGGAATAGCCAGACGTTTGCCTTTTCGGAAACAGGCTCTGCCGAGAACGAGCACCCTGAGATATGACATCTCTGGGAAAGTACAGATCCCCAGTGCTGTTGTGCCTGTGAACAGGCTGACAAGGGAGGGTGAAGACCAGCAACTGCTTTCAGGGCTGGCACATTCCTTGTAGGAGAAGGAGCCGGACGTTTCCCTTTTCTGAAACAGGTTCTGCCGAGAACGAGCACCATGAGATATGACATCTCTGGGAAAGCACAAATCCCCAGTGCTGTAGTGGCTGTGATTAGCCTGCCAAGGGAGGATGAAGACCAGCAACAGCTTTCAGGGCTGGCACATTCCTTGTGGGAGAAGGAGCTGGACGTTTGCCTTTTGGGAATCAGGCTCTGCCGAGAACGAGCACCATGAGATATGACATCTCTGGGAAAGCACAGATCCCCTGTGCTGTTGTGCCTGTGAATAGCGTTCCTAGGGAGGATGAAGACCAGCAACAGCTTTCAGGGCTGCCTCATTCCTTGTGGGAGAAGGAGCTGGACGTTTGCCTTTTGGGAATCAGGCTCTGCCGAGAACGAGCACCATGAGATATGACATCTCTGGGAAAGCACAGATCCCCAGTGCTGTTGTGCCTGTGAATAGCGTTCCTAGGGAGGATGAAGACCAGCAACAGCTTTCAGGGCTGGCACATTCCTTGTAGGAGGAATAGCCAGACGTTTGCCTTTTCGGAAACAGGCTCTGCCGAGAACGAGCACCCTGAGATATGACATCTCTGGGAAAGCACAGATCCCCAGTGCTGTAGTGCCTGTGAACAGGCTGACAAGGGAGGGTGAAGACCAGCAACTGCTTTCAGGGCTGCCACATTCCTTGTGGGAGAAGGAGCCGGACGTTTGCCTTTTCGGAAACAGACTCTGCCGAGAACGAGTACCATGAGATATGACATCTCTGGGAAAGCACAGATCCCCTGTGCTGTTGTGCCTGTGAATAGCCTGCCAAGGAAACGTAAAGATCAGCAACATCTTTCAGGGCTATCACGTTCCTTGTAGGAGAGATAGCCAGACGTTTGCCTTTTCGAAATCAGGCTCTGCCAAGAACGAGCACCATGAGATATGACATCTCTGGGAAAGCCCAGATCCCCAGTGCTGTTGTGCCTGTGAATAGGCTGCCAAGGGAGGATGAAGACCAGCAACTGCTTTCAGGGCTGGCACATTCCTTGTGGGAGAAGGAGCCGGACGTTTGCCTTTTCGGAAACAGACCCTGCCGAGAACGAGCACCATGAGATATGACATCTCTGGGAAAGCACAGATCCCCAGTGCTGTTGTGCCTGTGAATAGCCCGCCAAGGGGAGCTGAACACCAGCAATATCTTTCAGGGCTCTCTCCTTCCTTGTAGGAGGAATAGCCAGACGTTTGCCTTTTCGGAAACAGGCTCTGCCGAGAACGAGCACCATGAGACCTTCAACCTAGCATAAAGCCCAGATCCCCAGTGCTGTTGTGCCTGTGAATAGGCTGCCAAGGGAGGATGAAGACCAGCAACAGATTTCAGGGCTGGCACATTCCTTGTAGGAGGAGAAGCCGGACGTTTGCCTTTTCGGAATCAGGCTCTGCCGAGAACAAGCACCATGAGATATGACATCTCTGGGAAAGCACAAATCCCCAGTGCTGTAGTGCCTGTGAATAGCCTGCCAAAGAAACGTAAAGGTCAGCAACATCTTTCGGGGCTGTCCCCCTCCTTGTAGGAGGAATAGCCAGACGTTTGCCTTTTCGGAAACAGGCTCTGCCGAGAACGAGCACCCTGAGATATGACATCTCTGGGAAAGCACAGATCCCCAGTGCTGTTGTGCCTGTGAATAGGCTGCCAAGGGAGGATGAAGACCAGCAACTGCTTTCAGGGCTGGCACATTCCTTGTGGGAGAAGGAGCTGGACGTTTGCCTTTTGCGAATCAGGCTCTGCCAAGAACGAGCACCATGAGATATGACATCTCTGGGAAAGCACAGATCCCCTGTGCTGTTGTGCCTGTGAATAGCGTTCCTAGGGAGGATGAAGACCAGCAACAGCTTTCAGGGCTGCCTCATTCCTTGTGGGAGAAGGAGCTGGACGTTTGCCTTTTGGGAATCAGGCTCTGCCGAGAACGAGCACCATGAGATATGACATCTCTGGGAAAGCACAGATCCCCAGTGCTGTTGTGCCTGTGAATAGCGTTCCTAGGGAGGATGAAGACCAGCAACAGCTTTCAGGGCTGGCACATTCCTTGTAGGAGGAATAGCCAGACGTTTGCCTTTTCGGAAACAGGCTCTGCCGAGAACGAGCACCCTGAGATATGACATCTCTGGGAAAGCACAGATCCCCAGTGCTGTTGTGCCTGTGAACAGGCTGACAAGGGAGGGTGAAGACCAGCAACTGCTTTCACGGCTGGCACATTCCTTGTGGGAGAAGGAGCCGGACGTTTGCCTTTTCTGAATCAGGCTCTGCCGAGAACGAGCCCCATGAGATATGACATCTCTGGGAAAGCACAGATCCCCAGTGCTGTTGTGCCTGTGAATAGCGTTCCTAGGGAGGATGAAGACCAGCAACAGCTTTCAGGGCTGGCACATTCCTTGTAGGAGAAGGAGCCGGACGTTTCCCTTTTCTGAAACAGGCTCTGCCGAGAACGAGTACCATGAGATATGACATCTCTGGGAAAGCACAGATCCCCAGTGCTGTTGTGCCTCTGAATAGCCTGCCAAGGACAGGTAAAGATCAGCAACATCTTTCAGGGCTATCACATTCCTTGTAGGAGAGATAGCCAGACGTTTGCCTTTTCGAAATCAGGCTCTGCCGAGAACGAGCACCATGAGATATGACATCTCTGGGAAAGTACAGATCCCCAGTGCTGTTGTGCCTGTGAACAGGCTGACAAGGGAGGATGAAGACCAGCAACTGCTTTCAGGGCTGGCACATTCCTTGTGGGAGAAGGAGCAGGACGTTTGCCTTTTCGGAAACAGGCTCTGCCGAGAACGAGCACCATGAGATCTTCAACCTAGCATAAAGCCAAGATCCCCAGTGCTGTTGTGCCTGTGAATAGGCTGCCAAGGGAGGATGAAGACCAGCAACAGATTTCAGGGCTGGCACATTCCTTGTAGGAGGAGAAGCCAGACGTTTGCCTTTTCGGAATCAGGCTCTGCCGAGAACGAGCACCATGAGATATGACATCTCTGGGAAAGCACAAATCCCCAGTGCTGTAGTGCCTGTGAATAGCCTGCCAAAGAAACGTAAAGGTCAGCAACATCTTTCGGGGCTGTCCCCCTCCTTGTAGGAGGAATAGCCAGACGTTTGCCTTTTCGGAAACAGGCTCTGCCGAGAACGAGCACCCTGAGATATGACATCTCTGGGAAAGCACAGATCCCCTGTGCTGTTGTGCCTGTGAATAGCGTTCCTAGGGAGGATGAAGACCAGCAACAGCTTTCAGGGCTGCCTCATTCCTTGTGGGAGAAGGAGCTGGACGTTTGCCTTTTCGGAAACAGGCTCTGCCGAGAACGAGCACCCTGAGATATGACATCTCTGGGAAAGCACAGATCCCCAGTGCTGTTGTGCCTGTGAATAGCGTTCCTAGGGAGGGTGAAGACCAGCAACTGCTTTCAGGGCTGGCACATTCCTTGTGGGAGAAGGAGCCGGACGTTTGCCTTTTCGGAAACAGACTCTGCCGAGAACGAGCCCCATGAGATATGACATCTCTGGGAAAGCACAGATCCCCTGTGCTGTTGTGCCTGTGAATAGCCTGCCAAGGAAACGTAAAGATCAGCAACATCTTTCAGGGCTATCACATTCCTTGTAGGAGAGATAGCCAGACGTTTGCCTTTTCGAAATCAGGCTCTGCCGAGAACGAGCACCATGAGATATGACATCTCTGGGAAAGCACAGATCCCCAGTGCTGTTGTGCCTGTGAGTAGCCTACAAGGGGAGGTGAACACCAGCAATATCTTTCAGGGCTCTCTCCTTCCCTGTAGGAGAAATAGCCAGACGTTTGCCTTTTCGGAAACAGGCTCTGCCGAGAACGAGCACCATGAGATATGACATCTCTGGGAAAGCACAAATCCCCAGTGCTGTTGTGCCTGTGAATAGGCTGCCAAGGGAGGATGAAGACCAGCAACAGCTTTCAGGGCTGGCACATTCCTTGTGGGAGAAGGAGCTGGACGTTTGCCTTTTGGGAATCAGGCTCTGCCGAGAACGAGCACCATAAGATATGACATCTCTGGGAAAGCACAGATCCCCAGTGCTGTTGTGCCTGTGAATAGCGTTCCTAGGGAGGATGAAGACCAGCAACAGCTTTCAGGGCTGGCACATTCCTTGTAGGAGGAATAGCCAGACGTTTGCCTTTTCGGAAACAGGCTCTGCCGAGAACGAGCACCCTGAGATATGACATCTCTGGGAAAGCACAGATCCCCAGTGCTGTAGTGCCTGTGAACAGGCTGACAAGGGAGGGTGAAGACCAGCAACTGCTTTCAGGGCTGGCACATTCCTTGTGGGAGAAGGAGCAGGACGTTTGCCTTTTCGGAAACAGGCTCTGCCGAGAACGAGCACCATGAGATCTTCAACCTAGCATAAAGCCAAGATCCCCAGTGCTGTTGTGCCTGTGAATAGGCTGCCAAGGGAGGATGAAGACCAGCAACAGATTTCAGGGCTGGCACATTCCTTGTAGGAGGAGAAGCCGGACGTTTGCCTTTTCGGAATCAGGCTCTGCCGAGAACAAGCACCATGAGATATGACATCTCTGGGAAAGCACAAATCCCCAGTGCTGTAGTGCCTGTGAATAGCCTGCCAAAGAAACGTAAAGGTCAGCAACATCTTTCGGGGCTGTCCCCCTCCTTGTAGGAGGAATAGCCAGACGTTTGCCTTTTCGGAAACAGGCTCTGCCGAGAACGAGCACCCTGAGATATGACATCTCTGGGAAAGCACAAATCCCCAGTGCTGTAGTGCCTGTGAATAGCCTGCCAAGGACAGGTAAAGGTCAGCAACATCTTTCGGGGCTGTCCCCCTCCTTGTAGGAGGAATAGCCAGACGTTTGCCTTTTCGGAATCAGGCTCTGCCGAGAACGACTACCATGAGATATGACATCTCTGGGAAAGTACAGATCCCCAGTGCTGTTGTGCCTGTGAACAGGCTGACAAGGGAGGGTGAAGACCAGCAACTGCTTTCAGGGCTGGCACATTCCTTGTAGGAGAAGGAGCCGGACGTTTCCCTTTTCTGAAACAGGCTCTGCCGAGAACGAGCACCATGAGATATGACATCTCTGGGAAAGCACAAATCCCCAGTGCTGTAGTGCCTGTGATTAGCCTGCCAAGGGAGGATGAAGACCAGCAACAGCTTTCAGGGCTGGCACATTCCTTGTGGGAGAAGGAGCTGGACGTTTGCCTTTTGGGAATCAGGCTCTGCCGAGAACGAGCACCATGAGATATGACATCTCTGGGAAAGCACAGATCCCCTGTGCTGTTGTGCCTGTGAATAGCGTTCCTAGGGAGGATGAAGACCAGCAACAGCTTTCAGGGCTGCCTCATTCCTTGTGGGAGAAGGAGCTGGACGTTTGCCTTTTGGGAATCAGGCTCTGCCGAGAACGAGCACCATGAGATATGACATCTCTGGGAAAGCACAGATCCCCAGTGCTGTTGTGCCTGTGAATAGCGTTGCTAGGGAGGATGAAGACCAGCAACAGCTTTCAGGGCTGGCACATTCCTTGTAGGAGGAATAGCCAGACGTTTGCCTTTTCGGAAACAGGCTCTGCCGAGAACGAGCACCCTGAGATATGACATCTCTGGGAAAGCACAGATCCCCAGTGCTGTAGTGCCTGTGAACAGGCTGACAAGGGAGGGTGAAGACCAGCAACTGCTTTCAGGGCTGCCACATTCCTTGTGGGAGAAGGAGCCGGACGTTTGCCTTTTCGGAAACAGACTCTGCCGAGAACGAGTACCATGAGATATGACATCTCTGGGAAAGCACAGATCCCCTGTGCTGTTGTGCCTGTGAATAGCCTGCCAAGGAAACGTAAAGATCAGCAACATCTTTCAGGGCTATCACGTTCCTTGTAGGAGAGATAGCCAGACGTTTGCCTTTTCGAAATCAGGCTCTGCCAAGAACGAGCACCATGAGATATGACATCTCTGGGAAAGCACAGATCCCCAGTGCTGTTGTGCCTGTGAGTAGCCTACCAAGGGGAGGTGAACACCAGCAATATCTTTCAGGGCTCTCTCCTTCCCTGTAAGAGAAATAGCCAGACGTTTGCCTTTTCGGAAACAGGCTCTGCCGAGAACGAGCACCATGAGATATGACATCTCTGGGAAAGCACAAATCCCCAGTGCTGTTGTGCCTGTGAATAGGCTGCCAAGGGAGGATGAAGACCAGCAACAGCTTTCAGGGCTGGCACATTCCTTGTGGGAGAAGGAGCTGGACGTTTGCCTTTTGGGAATCAGGCTCTGCCGAGAACGAGCACCATGAGATATGACATCTCTGGGAAAGCACAGATCCCCAGTGCTGTTGTGCCTGTGAATAGCGTTCCTAGGGAGGATGAAGACCAGCAACAGCTTTCAGGGCTGCCTCATTCCTTGTGGGAGAAGGAGCTGGACGTTTGCCTTTTGGGAATCAGGCTCTGCCGAGAACGAGCCCCATGAGATATGACATCTCTGGGAAAGCACAGATCCCCAGTGCTGTTGTGCCTGTGAATAGCGTTCCTAGGGAGGATGAAGACCAGCAACAGCTTTCAGGGCTGGCACATTCCTTGTAGCAGAAGGAGCCGGACGTTTCCCTTTTCTGAAACAGGCTCTGCTGAGAACGAGTACCATGAGATATGACATCTCTGGGAAAGCACAGATCCCCAGTGCTGTTGTGCCTCTGAATAGCCTGCAAAGGACAGGTAAAGATCAGCAACATCTTTCAGGGCTATCACATTCCTTGTAGGAGAGATAGCCAGACGTTTGCCTTTTCGAAATCAGGCTCTGCCGAGAACGAGCACCATGAGATATGACATCTCTGGGAAAGTACAGATCCCCAGTGCTGTTGTGCCTGTGAACAGGCTGACAAGGGAGGATGAAGACCAGCAACTGCTTTCAGGGCTGGCACATTCCTTGTGGGAGAAGGAGCAGGACGTTTGCCTTTTCGGAAACAGGCTCTGCCGAGAACGAGCACCATGAGATCTTCAACCTAGCATAAAGCCCAGATCCCCAGTGCTGTTGTGCCTGTGACTAGGCTGCCAAGGGAGGATGAAGACCAGCAACAGATTTCAGGGCTGGCACATTCCTTGTAGAAGGAATAGCCAGACGTTTGCCTTTTCGGAATCAGGCTCTGCCGAGAACGAGCACCATGAGATATGACATCTCTGGGAAAGCACAGATCCCCAGTGCTGTTGTGCCTGTGAATAGCGTTCCTAGGGAGGATGAAGACCAGCAACTGCTTTCAGGGCTGGCACATTCCTTGTAGGAGAAGGAGCCGGAAGTTTCCCTTTTCTGAAACAGGCTCTGCCGAGAACGAGCACCATGAGATATGACATCTCTGGGAAGGCACAAATCCCCAGTGCTGTTGTGCCTGTGAATAGGCTGCCAAGGGAGGATGAAGACCAGCAACTGCTTTCAGGGCTATCACCTTCCTTGTAGAAGGAATAGCCAGACGTTTGCCTTTTCGGAAACAGACTCTGCCGAGAACGAGTACCATGAGATATGACATCTCTGGGAAAGTACAGATCCCCAGTGCTGTTGTGCCTGTGAACAGGCTGACAAGGGAGGGTGAAGACCAGCAACTGCTTTCAGGGCTGGCACATTCCTTGTGGGAGAAGGAGCCGGATGTTTGCCTTTTCGGAAACAGACTCTGCCGAGAACGAGCACCATGAGATATGACATCTCTGGGAAAGCACAGATCCCCAGTGCTGTTGTGCCTGTGAACAGGCTGACAAGGGAGGGTGAAGACCAGCAACTGCTTTCAGGGCTCTCCCCTTCCTTGTAGGAGGAATAGCCAGACGATTGCCTTTTCGGAATCAGGCTCTGCCGAGAACGAGCACCATGAGATCTTCAACCTAGCATAAAGCCCAGATCCCCAGTGCTGTTGTGCCTGTGAATAGCATTCCTAGGGAGGATGAAGACCAGCAACTGCTTTCAGGGCTATCACCTTCCTTGTAGAAGGAATAGCCAGACGTTTGCCTTTTCGGAATCAGGCTCTGCCGAGAACAAGCACCATGAGATATGACATCTCTGGGAAAGCACAGATCCCCAGTGCTGTTGTGCCTGTGAATAGCATTCCTAGGGAGGATGAAGACCAGCAACAGCTTTCAGGGCTGGCACATTCCTTGTAGGAGAAGGAGCCGGACTTTTCCCTTTTCTGAAACAGGCTCTGCCGAGAACGAGCACCATGAGATATGACATCTCTGGGAAAGCACAAATCCCCAGTGCTGTTGTGCCTGTGAATAGCCTGCCAAGGAAAGGTAAAGGTCAGCAACATCTTTCGGGGCTGTCCCCCTCCTTGTAGGAGGAATAGCCAGACGTTTGCCTTTTCGGAAACAGGCTCTGCCGAGAACGAGCACCCTGAGATATGACATCTCTGGGAAAGCACAGATCCCCAGTGCTGTTGTGCCTGTGAATAGGCTGCCAAGGGAGGATGAAGACCAGCAACTGCTTTCAGGGCTATCACCTTCCTTGTAGGAGAGATAGCCAGACGTTTGCCTTTTCGGAATCAGGCTCTGCCGAGAACGAGTACCATGAGATATGACATCTCTGGGAAAGTACAGATCCCCAGTGCTGTTGTGCCTGTGAACAGGCTGACAAGGGAGGGTGAAGACCAGCAACTGCTTTCAGGGCTGGCACATTCCTTGTAGGAGAAGGAGCCGGACGTTTCCCTTTTCTGAAACAGGCTCTGCCGAGAACGAGCACCATGAGATATGACATCTCTGGGAAAGCACAAATCCCCAGTGCTGTAGTGCCTGTGAATAGCCTGCCAAGGACAGGTAAAGGTCAGCAACATCTTTCGGGGCTGTCCCCCTCCTTGTAGGAGGAATAGCCAGACGTTTGCCTTTTCGGAAACAGGCTCTGCCGAGAACGAGCACCATGAGATATGACATCTCTGGGAAAGCACAGATCCCCAGTGCTGTTGTGCCTGTGAATAGCCTGCCAAGGGAGGATGAAGACCAGCAACAGCTTTCAGGGCTGGCACATTCCTTGTGGGAGAAGGAGCTGGACGTTTGCCTTTTGGGAATCAGGCTCTGCCGAGAACGAGCACCATGAGATATGACATCTCTGGGAAAGCACAGATCCCCTGTGCTGTTGTGCCTGTGAATAGCGTTCCTAGGGAGGATGAAGACCAGCAACAGCTTTCAGGGCTGCCTCATTCCTTGTGGGAGAAGGAGCTGGACGTTTGCCTTTTGGGAATCAGGCTCTGCCGAGAACGAGCACCATGAGATATGACATCTCTGGGAAAGCCCAGATCCCCAGTGCTGTTGTGCCTGTGAATAGCGTTCCTAGGGAGGATGAAGACCAGCAACAGCTCTCAGGGCTGGCACATTCCTTGTAGGAGGAATAGCCAGACGTTTGCCTTTTCGGAAACAGGCTCTGCCGAGAACGAGCACCCTGACATATGACATCTCTGGGAAAGCACAGATCCCCAGTGCTGTAGTGCCTGTGAACAGGCTGACAAGGGAGGGTGAAGACCAGCAACTGCTTTCAGGGCTGGCACATTCCTTGTGGGAGAAGGAGCCGGACGTTTGCCTTTTCTGAAACAGGCTCTGCCGAGAACGAGTACCATGAGATATGACATCTCTGGGAAAGCACAGATCCCCAGTGCTGTTGTGCCTCTGAATAGCCTGCCAAGGACAGGTAAAGATCAGCAACATCTTTCAGGGCTATCACATTCCTTGTAGGAGAGATAGCCAGACGTTTGCCTTTTCGAAATCAGGCTCTGCCGAGAACGAGCACCATGAGATATGACATCTCTGGGAAAGTACAGATCCCCAGTGCTGTTGTGCCTGTGAACAGGCTGACAAGGGAGGGTGAAGACCAGCCACTGCTTTCAGGGCTGGCACATTCCTTGTGGGAGAAGGAGCAGGACGTTTGCCTTTTCGGAAACAGGCTCTGCCGAGAACGAGCACCATGAGATCTTCAACCTAGCATAAAGCCAAGATCCCCAGTGCTGTTGTGCCTGTGAATAGGCTGCCAAGGGAGGATGAAGACCAGCAACAGATTTCAGGGCTGGCACATTCCTTGTAGGAGGAGAAGCCAGACGTTTGCCTTTTCGGAATCAGGCTCTGCCGAGAACGAGCACCATGAGATATGACATCTCTGGGAAAGCACAAATCCCCAGTGCTGTAGTGCCTGTGAATAGCCTGCCAAAGAAACGTAAAGGTCAGCAACATCTTTCGGGGCTGTCCCCCTCCTTGTAGGAGGAATAGCCAGACGTTTGCCTTTTCGGAAACAGGCTCTGCCGAGAACGAGCACCCTGAGATATGACATCTCTGGGAAAGCACAGATCCCCAGTGCTGTTGTGCCTGTGAATAGGCTGCCAAGGGAGGATGAAGACCAGCAACTGCTTTCAGGGCTGGCACATTCCTTGTGGGAGAAGGAGCTGGACGTTTGCCTTTTGCGAATCAGGCTCTGCCAAGAACGAGCACCATGAGATATGACATCTCTGGGAAAGCACAGATCCCCTGTGCTGTTGTGCCTGTGAATAGCGTTCCTAGGGAGGATGAAGACCAGCAACAGCTTTCAGGGCTGCCTCATTCCTTGTGGGAGAAGGAGCTGGACGTTTGCCTTTTGGGAATCAGGCTCTGCCGAGAACGAGCACCATGAGATATGACATCTCTGGGAAAGCACAGATCCCCAGTGCTGTTGTGCCTGTGAATAGCGTTCCTAGGGAGGATGAAGACCAGCAACAGCTTTCAGGGCTGGCACATTCCTTGTAGGAGGAATAGCCAGACGTTTGCCTTTTCGGAAACAGGCTCTGCCGAGAACGAGCACCCTGAGATATGACATCTCTGGGAAAGCACAGATCCCCAGTGCTGTTGTGCCTGTGAACAGGCTGACAAGGGAGGGTGAAGACCAGCAACTGCTTTCACGGCTGGCACATTCCTTGTGGGAGAAGGAGCCGGACGTTTGCCTTTTCTGAATCAGGCTCTGCCGAGAACGAGCCCCATGAGATATGACATCTCTGGGAAAGCACAGATCCCCAGTGCTGTTGTGCCTGTGAATAGCGTTCCTAGGGAGGATGAAGACCAGCAACAGCTTTCAGGGCTGGCACATTCCTTGTAGGAGAAGGAGCCGGACGTTTCCCTTTTCTGAAACAGGCTCTGCCGAGAACGAGTACCATGAGATATGACATCTCTGGGAAAGCACAGATCCCCAGTGCTGTTGTGCCTCTGAATAGCCTGCCAAGGACAGGTAAAGATCAGCAACATCTTTCAGGGCTATCACATTCCTTGTAGGAGAGATAGCCAGACGTTTGCCTTTTCGAAATCAGGCTCTGCCGAGAACGAGCACCATGAGATATGACATCTCTGGGAAAGTACAGATCCCCAGTGCTGTTGTGCCTGTGAACAGGCTGACAAGGGAGGATGAAGACCAGCAACTGCTTTCAGGGCTGGCACATTCCTTGTGGGAGAAGGAGCAGGACGTTTGCCTTTTCGGAAACAGGCTCTGCCGAGAACGAGCACCATGAGATCTTCAACCTAGCATAAAGCCAAGATCCCCAGTGCTGTTGTGCCTGTGAATAGGCTGCCAAGGGAGGATGAAGACCAGCAACAGATTTCAGGGCTGGCACATTCCTTGTAGGAGGAGAAGCCAGACGTTTGCCTTTTCGGAATCAGGCTCTGCCGAGAACGAGCACCATGAGATATGACATCTCTGGGAAAGCACAAATCCCCAGTGCTGTAGTGCCTGTGAATAGCCTGCCAAAGAAACGTAAAGGTCAGCAACATCTTTCGGGGCTGTCCCCCTCCTTGTAGGAGGAATAGCCAGACGTTTGCCTTTTCGGAAACAGGCTCTGCCGAGAACGAGCACCCTGAGATATGACATCTCTGGGAAAGCACAGATCCCCTGTGCTGTTGTGCCTGTGAATAGCGTTCCTAGGGAGGATGAAGACCAGCAACAGCTTTCAGGGCTGCCTCATTCCTTGTGGGAGAAGGAGCTGGACGTTTGCCTTTTCGGAAACAGGCTCTGCCGAGAACGAGCACCCTGAGATATGACATCTCTGGGAAAGCACAGATCCCCAGTGCTGTTGTGCCTGTGAATAGCGTTCCTAGGGAGGGTGAAGACCAGCAACTGCTTTCAGGGCTGGCACATTCCTTGTGGGAGAAGGAGCCGGACGTTTGCCTTTTCGGAAACAGACTCTGCCGAGAACGAGCCCCATGAGATATGACATCTCTGGGAAAGCACAGATCCCCTGTGCTGTTGTGCCTGTGAATAGCCTGCCAAGGAAACGTAAAGATCAGCAACATCTTTCAGGGCTATCACATTCCTTGTAGGAGAGATAGCCAGACGTTTGCCTTTTCGAAATCAGGCTCTGCCGAGAACGAGCACCATGAGATATGACATCTCTGGGAAAGCACAGATCCCCAGTGCTGTTGTGCCTGTGAGTAGCCTACAAGGGGAGGTGAACACCAGCAATATCTTTCAGGGCTCTCTCCTTCCCTGTAGGAGAAATAGCCAGACGTTTGCCTTTTCGGAAACAGGCTCTGCCGAGAACGAGCACCATGAGATATGACATCTCTGGGAAAGCACAAATCCCCAGTGCTGTTGTGCCTGTGAATAGGCTGCCAAGGGAGGATGAAGACCAGCAACAGCTTTCAGGGCTGGCACATTCCTTGTGGGAGAAGGAGCTGGACGTTTGCCTTTTGGGAATCAGGCTCTGCCGAGAACGAGCACCATGAGATATGACATCTCTGGGAAAGCACAGATCCCCAGTGCTGTTGTGCCTGTGAATAGCGTTCCTAGGGAGGATGAAGACCAGCAACAGCTTTCAGGGCTGGCACATTCCTTGTAGGAGGAATAGCCAGACGTTTGCCTTTTCGGAAACAGGCTCTGCCGAGAACGAGCACCCTGAGATATGACATCTCTGGGAAAGCACAGATCCCCAGTGCTGTAGTGCCTGTGAACAGGCTGACAAGGGAGGGTGAAGACCAGCAACTGCTTTCAGGGCTGGCACATTCCTTGTGGGAGAAGGAGCAGGACGTTTGCCTTTTCGGAAACAGGCTCTGCCGAGAACGAGCACCATGAGATCTTCAACCTAGCATAAAGCCAAGATCCCCAGTGCTGTTGTGCCTGTGAATAGGCTGCCAAGGGAGGATGAAGACCAGCAACAGATTTCAGGGCTGGCACATTCCTTGTAGGAGGAGAAGCCGGACGTTTGCCTTTTCGGAATCAGGCTCTGCCGAGAACAAGCACCATGAGATATGACATCTCTGGGAAAGCACAAATCCCCAGTGCTGTAGTGCCTGTGAATAGCCTGCCAAAGAAACGTAAAGGTCAGCAACATCTTTCGGGGCTGTCCCCCTCCTTGTAGGAGGAATAGCCAGACGTTTGCCTTTTCGGAAACAGGCTCTGCCGAGAACGAGCACCCTGAGATATGACATCTCTGGGAAAGCACAGATCCCCAGTGCTGTTGTGCCTGTGAATAGGCTGCCAAGGGAGGATGAAGACCAGCAACTGCTTTCAGGGCTATCACATTCCTTGTAGAAGGAATAGCCAGACGATTGCCTTTTCGGAATCAGGCTCTGCCGAGAACGAGTACCATGAGATATGACATCTCTGGGAAAGTACAGATCCCCAGTGCTGTTGTGCCTGTGAACAGGCTGACAAGGGAGGGTGAAGACCAGCAACTGCTTTCAGGGCTGGCACATTCCTTGTAGGAGAAGGAGCCGGACGTTTCCCTTTTCTGAAACAGGCTCTGCCGAGAACGAGCACCATGAGATATGACATCTCTGGGAAAGCACAAATCCCCAGTGCTGTAGTGCCTGTGATTAGCCTGCCAAGGGAGGATGAAGACCAGCAACAGCTTTCAGGGCTGGCACATTCCTTGTGGGAGAAGGAGCTGGACGTTTGCCTTTTGGGAATCAGGCTCTGCCGAGAACGAGCACCATGAGATATGACATCTCTGGGAAAGCACAGATCCCCTGTGCTGTTGTGCCTGTGAATAGCGTTCCTAGGGAGGATGAAGACCAGCAACAGCTTTCAGGGCTGCCTCATTCCTTGTGGGAGAAGGAGCTGGACGTTTGCCTTTTGGGAATCAGGCTCTGCCGAGAACGAGCACCATGAGATATGACATCTCTGGGAAAGCACAGATCCCCAGTGCTGTTGTGCCTGTGAATAGCGTTGCTAGGGAGGATGAAGACCAGCAACAGCTTTCAGGGCTGGCACATTCCTTGTAGGAGGAATAGCCAGACGTTTGCCTTTTCGGAAACAGGCTCTGCCGAGAACGAGCACCCTGAGATATGACATCTCTGGGAAAGCACAGATCCCCAGTGCTGTAGTGCCTGTGAACAGGCTGACAAGGGAGGGTGAAGACCAGCAACTGCTTTCAGGGCTGCCACATTCCTTGTGGGAGAAGGAGCCGGACGTTTGCCTTTTCGGAAACAGACTCTGCCGAGAACGAGTACCATGAGATATGACATCTCTGGGAAAGCACAGATCCCCTGTGCTGTTGTGCCTGTGAATAGCCTGCCAAGGAAACGTAAAGATCAGCAACATCTTTCAGGGCTATCACGTTCCTTGTAGGAGAGATAGCCAGACGTTTGCCTTTTCGAAATCAGGCTCTGCCAAGAACGAGCACCATGAGATATGACATCTCTGGGAAAGCACAGATCCCCAGTGCTGTTGTGCCTGTGAGTAGCCTACCAAGGGGAGGTGAACACCAGCAATATCTTTCAGGGCTCTCTCCTTCCCTGTAAGAGAAATAGCCAGACGTTTGCCTTTTCGGAAACAGGCTCTGCCGAGAACGAGCACCATGAGATATGACATCTCTGGGAAAGCACAAATCCCCAGTGCTGTTGTGCCTGTGAATAGGCTGCCAAGGGAGGATGAAGACCAGCAACAGCTTTCAGGGCTGGCACATTCCTTGTGGGAGAAGGAGCTGGACGTTTGCCTTTTGGGAATCAGGCTCTGCCGAGAACGAGCACCATGAGATATGACATCTCTGGGAAAGCACAGATCCCCAGTGCTGTTATGCCTGTGAATAGCGTTCCTAGGGAGGATGAAGACCAGCAACAGCTTTCAGGGCTGCCTCATTCCTTGTGGGAGAAGGAGCTGGACGTTTGCCTTTTGGGAATCAGGCTCTGCCGAGAACGAGCCCCATGAGATATGACATCTCTGGGAAAGCACAGATCCCCAGTGCTGTTGTGCCTGTGAATAGCGTTCCTAGGGAGGATGAAGACCAGCAACAGCTTTCAGGGCTGGCACATTCCTTGTAGCAGAAGGAGCCGGACGTTTCCCTTTTCTGAAACAGGCTCTGCCGAGAACGAGTACCATGAGATATGACATCTCTGGGAAAGCACAGATCCCCAGTGCTGTTGTGCCTCTGAATAGCCTGCAAAGGACAGGTAAAGATCAGCAACATCTTTCAGGGCTATCACATTCCTTGTAGGAGAGATAGCCAGACGTTTGCCTTTTCGAAATCAGGCTCTGCCGAGAACGAGCACCATGAGATATGACATCTCTGGGAAAGTACAGATCCCCAGTGCTGTTGTGCCTGTGAACAGGCTGACAAGGGAGGATGAAGACCAGCAACTGCTTTCAGGGCTGGCACATTCCTTGTGGGAGAAGGAGCAGGACGTTTGCCTTTTCGGAAACAGGCTCTGCCGAGAACGAGCACCATGAGATCTTCAACCTAGCATAAAGCCCAGATCCCCAGTGCTGTTGTGCCTGTGACTAGGCTGCCAAGGGAGGATGAAGACCAGCAACAGATTTCAGGGCTGGCACATTCCTTGTAGAAGGAATAGCCAGACGTTTGCCTTTTCGGAATCAGGCTCTGCCGAGAACGAGCACCATGAGATATGACATCTCTGGGAAAGCACAGATCCCCAGTGCTGTTGTGCCTGTGAATAGCGTTCCTAGGGAGGATGAAGACCAGCAACTGCTTTCAGGGCTGGCACATTCCTTGTAGGAGAAGGAGCCGGAAGTTTCCCTTTTCTGAAACAGGCTCTGCCGAGAACGAGCACCATGAGATATGACATCTCTGGGAAGGCACAAATCCCCAGTGCTGTTGTGCCTGTGAATAGGCTGCCAAGGGAGGATGAAGACCAGCAACTGCTTTCAGGGCTATCACCTTCCTTGTAGAAGGAATAGCCAGACGTTTGCCTTTTCGGAAACAGACTCTGCCGAGAACGAGTACCATGAGATATGACATCTCTGGGAAAGTACAGATCCCCAGTGCTGTTGTGCCTGTGAACAGGCTGACAAGGGAGGGTGAAGACCAGCAACTGCTTTCAGGGCTGGCACATTCCTTGTGGGAGAAGGAGCCGGATGTTTGCCTTTTCGGAAACAGACTCTGCCGAGAACGAGCACCATGAGATATGACATCTCTGGGAAAGCACAGATCCCCAGTGCTGTTGTGCCTGTGAACAGGCTGACAAGGGAGGGTGAAGACCAGCAACTGCTTTCAGGGCTCTCCCCTTCCTTGTAGGAGGAATAGCCAGACGATTGCCTTTTCGGAATCAGGCTCTGCCGAGAACGAGCACCATGAGATCTTCAACCTAGCATAAAGCCCAGATCCCCAGTGCTGTTGTGCCTGTGAATAGCATTCCTAGGGAGGATGAAGACCAGCAACTGCTTTCAGGGCTATCACCTTCCTTGTAGAAGGAATAGCCAGACGTTTGCCTTTTCGGAATCAGGCTCTGCCGAGAACAAGCACCATGAGATATGACATCTCTGGGAAAGCACAGATCCCCAGTGCTGTTGTGCCTGTGAATAGCATTCCTAGGGAGGATGAAGACCAGCAACAGCTTTCAGGGCTGGCACATTCCTTGTAGGAGAAGGAGCCGGACGTTTCCCTTTTCTGAAACAGGCTCTGCCGAGAACGAGCACCATGAGATATGACATCTCTGGGAAAGCACAAATCCCCAGTGCTGTTGTGCCTGTGAATAGCCTGCCAAGGAAAGGTAAAGGTCAGCAACATCTTTCGGGGCTGTCCCCCTCCTTGTAGGAGGAATAGCCAGACGTTTGCCTTTTCGGAAACAGGCTCTGCCGAGAACGAGCACCCTGAGATATGACATCTCTGGGAAAGCACAGATCCCCAGTGCTGTTGTGCCTGTGAATAGGCTGCCAAGGGAGGATGAAGACCAGCAACTGCTTTCAGGGCTATCACCTTCCTTGTAGAAGGAATAGCCAGACGATTGCCTTTTCGGAATCAGGCTCTGCCGAGAACGAGTACCATGAGATATGACATCTCTGGGAAAGTACAGATCCCCAGTGCTGTTGTGCCTGTGAACAGGCTGACAAGGGAGGGTGAAGACCAGCAACTGCTTTCAGGGCTGGCACATTCCTTGTAGGAGAAGGAGCCGGACGTTTCCCTTTTCTGAAACAGGCTCTGCCGAGAACGAGCACCATGAGATATGACATCTCTGGGAAAGCACAAATCCCCAGTGCTGTAGTGCCTGTGAATAGCCTGCCAAGGACAGGTAAAGGTCAGCAACATCTTTCGGGGCTGTCCCCCTCCTTGTAGGAGGAATAGCCAGACGTTTGCCTTTTCGGAAACAGGCTCTGCCGAGAACGAGCACCATGAGATATGACATCTCTGGGAAAGCACAGATCCCCAGTGCTGTTGTGCCTGTGAATAGCCTGCCAAGGGAGGATGAAGACCAGCAACAGCTTTCAGGGCTGGCACATTCCTTGTGGGAGAAGGAGCTGGACGTTTGCCTTTTGGGAATCAGGCTCTGCCGAGAACGAGCACCATGAGATATGACATCTCTGGGAAAGCACAGATCCCCTGTGCTGTTGTGCCTGTGAATAGCGTTCCTAGGGAGGATGAAGACCAGCAACAGCTTTCAGGGCTGCCTCATTCCTTGTGGGAGAAGGAGCTGGACGTTTGCCTTTTGGGAATCAGGCTCTGCCGAGAACGAGCACCATGAGATATGACATCTCTGGGAAAGCCCAGATCCCCAGTGCTGTTGTGCCTGTGAATAGCGTTCCTAGGGAGGATGAAGACCAGCAACAGCTTTCAGGGCTGGCACATTCCTTGTAGGAGGAATAGCCAGACGTTTGCCTTTTCGGAAACAGGCTCTGCCGAGAACGAGCACCCTGACATATGACATCTCTGGGAAAGCACAGATCCCCAGTGCTGTAGTGCCTGTGAACAGGCTGACAAGGGAGGGTGAAGACCAGCAACTGCTTTCAGGGCTGGCACATTCCTTGTGGGAGAAGGAGCCGGACGTTTGCCTTTTCTGAAACAGGCTCTGCCGAGAACGAGTACCATGAGATATGACATCTCTGGGAAAGCACAGATCCCCAGTGCTGTTGTGCCTCTGAATAGCCTGCCAAGGACAGGTAAAGATCAGCAACATCTTTCAGGGCTATCACATTCCTTGTAGGAGAGATAGCCAGACGTTTGCCTTTTCGAAATCAGGCTCTGCCGAGAACGAGCACCATGAGATATGACATCTCTGGGAAAGTACAGATCCCCAGTGCTGTTGTGCCTGTGAATAGCGTTCCTAGGGAGGGTGAAGACCAGCAACTGCTTTCAGGGCTGGCACATTCCTTGTGGGAGAAGGAGCAGGACGTTTGCCTTTTCGGAAACAGGCTCTGCCGAGAACGAGCACCATGAGATCTTCAACCTAGCATAAAGCCAAGATCCCCAGTGCTGTTGTGCCTGTGACTAGGCTGCCAAGGGAGGATGAAGACCAGCAACAGATTTCAGGGCTGGCACATTCCTTGTAGGAGGAGAAGCCAGACGTTTGCCTTTTCGGAATCAGGCTCTGCCGAGAACGAGCACCATGAGATATGACATCTCTGGGAAAGCACAAATCCCCAGTGCTGTAGTGCCTGTGAATAGCCTGCCAAAGAAACGTAAAGGTCAGCAACATCTTTCGGGGCTGTCCCCCTCCTTGTAGGAGGAATAGCCAGACGTTTGCCTTTTCGGAAACAGGCTCTGCCGAGAACGAGCACCCTGAGATATGACATCTCTGGGAAAGCACAGATCCCCTGTGCTGTTGTGCCTGTGAATAGCGTTCCTAGGGAGGATGAAGACCAGCAACAGCTTTCAGGGCTGCCTCATTCCTTGTGGGAGAAGGAGCTGGACGTTTGCCTTTTCGGAAACAGGCTCTGCCGAGAACGAGCACCCTGAGATATGACATCTCTGGGAAAGCACAGATCCCCAGTGCTGTTGTGCCTGTGAATAGCGTTCCTAGGGAGGGTGAAGACCAGCAACTGCTTTCAGGGCTGGCACATTCCTTGTGGGAGAAGGAGCCGGACGTTTGCCTTTTCGGAAACAGACTCTGCCGAGAACGAGCCCCATGAGATATGACATCTCTGGGAAAGAACAGATCCCCTGTGCTGTTGTGCCTGTGAATAGCCTGCCAAGGAAACGTAAAGATCAGCAACATCTTTCAGGGCTATCACATTCCTTGTAGGAGAGATAGCCAGACGTTTGCCTTTTCGAAATCAGGCTCTGCCGAGAACGAGCACCATGAGATATGACATCTCTGGGAAAGCACAGATCCCCAGTGCTGTTGTGCCTGTGAGTAGCCTACAAGGGGAGGTGAACACCAGCAATATCTTTCAGGGCTCTCTCCTTCCCTGTAGGAGAAATAGCCAGACGTTTGCCTTTTCGGAAACAGGCTCTGCCGAGAACGAGCACCATGAGATATGACATCTCTGGGAAAGCACAAATCCCCAGTGCTGTTGTGCCTGTGAATAGGCTGCCAAGGGAGGATGAAGACCAGCAACAGCTTTCAGGGCTGGCACATTCCTTGTGGGAGAAGGAGCTGGACGTTTGCCTTTTGGGAATCAGGCTCTGCCGAGAACGAGCACCATGAGATATGACATCTCTGGGAAAGCACAGATCCCCAGTGCTGTTGTGCCTGTGAATAGCGTTCCTAGGGAGGATGAAGACCAGCAACAGCTTTCAGGGCTGGCACATTCCTTGTAGGAGGAATAGCCAGACGTTTGCCTTTTCGGAAACAGGCTCTGCCGAGAACGAGCACCCTGAGATATGACATCTCTGGGAAAGCACAGATCCCCAGTGCTGTAGTGCCTGTGAACAGGCTGACAAGGGAGGGTGAAGACCAGCAACTGCTTTCAGGGCTGGCACATTCCTTGTGGGAGAAGGAGCAGGACGTTTGCCTTTTCGGAAACAGGCTCTGCCGAGAACGAGCACCATGAGATCTTCAACCTAGCATAAAGCCAAGATCCCCAGTGCTGTTGTGCCTGTGAATAGGCTGCCAAGGGAGGATGAAGACCAGCAACAGATTTCAGGGCTGGCACATTCCTTGTAGGAGGAGAAGCCGGACGTTTGCCTTTTCGGAATCAGGCTCTGCCGAGAACAAGCACCATGAGATATGACATCTCTGGGAAAGCACAAATCCCCAGTGCTGTAGTGCCTGTGAATAGCCTGCCAAAGAAACGTAAAGGTCAGCAACATCTTTCGGGGCTGTCCCCCTCCTTGTAGGAGGAATAGCCAGACGTTTGCCTTTTCGGAAACAGGCTCTGCCGAGAACGAGCACCCTGAGATATGACATCTCTGGGAAAGCACAGATCCCCAGTGCTGTTGTGCCTGTGAATAGGCTGCCAAGGGAGGATGAAGACCAGCAACTGCTTTCAGGGCTATCACCTTCCTTGTAGAAGGAATAGCCAGACGATTGCCTTTTCGGAATCAGGCTCTGCCGAGAACGACTACCATGAGATATGACATCTCTGGGAAAGTACAGATCCCCAGTGCTGTTGTGCCTGTGAACAGGCTGACAAGGGAGGGTGAAGACCAGCAACTGCTTTCAGGGCTGGCACATTCCTTGTAGGAGAAGGAGCCGGACGTTTCCCTTTTCTGAAACAGGCTCTGCCGAGAACGAGCACCATGAGATATGACATCTCTGGGAAAGCACAAATCCCCAGTGCTGTAGTGCCTGTGATTAGCCTGCCAAGGGAGGATGAAGACCAGCAACAGCTTTCAGGGCTGGCACATTCCTTGTGGGAGAAGGAGCTGGACGTTTGCCTTTTGGGAATCAGGCTCTGCCGAGAACGAGCACCATGAGATATGACATCTCTGGGAAAGCACAGATCCCCTGTGCTGTTGTGCCTGTGAATAGCGTTCCTAGGGAGGATGAAGACCAGCAACAGCTTTCAGGGCTGCCTCATTCCTTGTGGGAGAAGGAGCTGGACGTTTGCCTTTTGGGAATCAGGCTCTGCCGAGAACGAGCACCATGAGATATGACATCTCTGGGAAAGCACAGATCCCCAGTGCTGTTGTGCCTGTGAATAGCGTTGCTAGGGAGGATGAAGACCAGCAACAGCTTTCAGGGCTGGCACATTCCTTGTAGGAGGAATAGCCAGACGTTTGCCTTTTCGGAAACAGGCTCTGCCGAGAACGAGCACCCTGAGATATGACATCTCTGGGAAAGCACAGATCCCCAGTGCTGTAGTGCCTGTGAACAGGCTGACAAGGGAGGGTGAAGACCAGCAACTGCTTTCAGGGCTGCCACATTCCTTGTGGGAGAAGGAGCCGGACGTTTGCCTTTTCGGAAACAGACTCTGCCGAGAACGAGTACCATGAGATATGACATCTCTGGGAAAGCACAGATCCCCTGTGCTGTTGTGCCTGTGAATAGCCTGCCAAGGAAACGTAAAGATCAGCAACATCTTTCAGGGCTATCACGTTCCTTGTAGGAGAGATAGCCAGACGTTTGCCTTTTCGAAATCAGGCTCTGCCAAGAACGAGCACCATGAGATATGACATCTCTGGGAAAGCACAGATCCCCAGTGCTGTTGTGCCTGTGAGTAGCCTACCAAGGGGAGGTGAACACCAGCAATATCTTTCAGGGCTCTCTCCTTCCCTGTAAGAGAAATAGCCAGACGTTTGCCTTTTCGGAAACAGGCTCTGCCGAGAACGAGCACCATGAGATATGACATCTCTGGGAAAGCACAAATCCCCAGTGCTGTTGTGCCTGTGAATAGGCTGCCAAGGGAGGATGAAGACCAGCAACAGCTTTCAGGGCTGGCACATTCCTTGTGGGAGAAGGAGCTGGACGTTTGCCTTTTGGGAATCAGGCTCTGCCGAGAACGAGCACCATGAGATATGACATCTCTGGGAAAGCACAGATCCCCAGTGCTGTTGTGCCTGTGAATAGCGTTCCTAGGGAGGATGAAGACCAGCAACAGCTTTCAGGGCTGCCTCATTCCTTGTGGGAGAAGGAGCTGGACGTTTGCCTTTTGGGAATCAGGCTCTGCCGAGAACGAGCCCCATGAGATATGACATCTCTGGGAAAGCACAGATCCCCAGTGCTGTTGTGCCTGTGAATAGCGTTCCTAGGGAGGATGAAGACCAGCAACAGCTTTCAGGGCTGGCACATTCCTTGTAGCAGAAGGAGCCGGACGTTTCCCTTTTCTGAAACAGGCTCTGCCGAGAACGAGTACCATGAGATATGACATCTCTGGGAAAGCACAGATCCCCAGTGCTGTTGTGCCTCTGAATAGCCTGCAAAGGACAGGTAAAGATCAGCAACATCTTTCAGGGCTATCACATTCCTTGTAGGAGAGATAGCCAGACGTTTGCCTTTTCGAAATCAGGCTCTGCCGAGAACGAGCACCATGAGATATGACATCTCTGGGAAAGTACAGATCCCCAGTGCTGTTGTGCCTGTGAACAGGCTGACAAGGGAGGATGAAGACCAGCAACTGCTTTCAGGGCTGGCACATTCCTTGTGGGAGAAGGAGCAGGACGTTTGCCTTTTCGGAAACAGGCTCTGCCGAGAACGAGCACCATGAGATCTTCAACCTAGCATAAAGCCCAGATCCCCAGTGCTGTTGTGCCTGTGACTAGGCTGCCAAGGGAGGATGAAGACCAGCAACAGATTTCAGGGCTGGCACATTCCTTGTAGAAGGAATAGCCAGACGTTTGCCTTTTCGGAATCAGGCTCTGCCGAGAACGAGCACCATGAGATATGACATCTCTGGGAAAGCACAGATCCCCAGTGCTGTTGTGCCTGTGAATAGCGTTCCTAGGGAGGATGAAGACCAGCAACTGCTTTCAGGGCTGGCACATTCCTTGTAGGAGAAGGAGCCGGAAGTTTCCCTTTTCTGAAACAGGCTCTGCCGAGAACGAGCACCATGAGATATGACATCTCTGGGAAGGCACAAATCCCCAGTGCTGTTGTGCCTGTGAATAGGCTGCCAAGGGAGGATGAAGACCAGCAACTGCTTTCAGGGCTATCACCTTCCTTGTAGAAGGAATAGCCAGACGTTTGCCTTTTCGGAAACAGACTCTGCCGAGAACGAGTACCATGAGATATGACATCTCTGGGAAAGTACAGATCCCCAGTGCTGTTGTGCCTGTGAACAGGCTGACAAGGGAGGGTGAAGACCAGCAACTGCTTTCAGGGCTGGCACATTCCTTGTGGGAGAAGGAGCCGGATGTTTGCCTTTTCGGAAACAGACTCTGCCGAGAACGAGCACCATGAGATATGACATCTCTGGGAAAGCACAGATCCCCAGTGCTGTTGTGCCTGTGAACAGGCTGACAAGGGAGGGTGAAGACCAGCAACTGCTTTCAGGGCTCTCCCCTTCCTTGTAGGAGGAATAGCCAGACGATTGCCTTTTCGGAATCAGGCTCTGCCGAGAACGAGCACCATGAGATCTTCAACCTAGCATAAAGCCCAGATCCCCAGTGCTGTTGTGCCTGTGAATAGCATTCCTAGGGAGGATGAAGACCAGCAACTGCTTTCAGGGCTATCACCTTCCTTGTAGAAGGAATAGCCAGACGTTTGCCTTTTCGGAATCAGGCTCTGCCGAGAACAAGCACCATGAGATATGACATCTCTGGGAAAGCACAGATCCCCAGTGCTGTTGTGCCTGTGAATAGCATTCCTAGGGAGGATGAAGACCAGCAACAGCTTTCAGGGCTGGCACATTCCTTGTAGGAGAAGGAGCCGGACGTTTCCCTTTTCTGAAACAGGCTCTGCCGAGAACGAGCACCATGAGATATGACATTTCTGTGAAAGTACAAATCCCCAGTGCTGTTGTGCCTGTGAATAGCCTGCCAAGGAAAGGTAAAGGTCAGCAACATCTTTCGGGGCTGTCCCCCTCCTTGTAGGAGGAATAGCCAGACGTTTGCCTTTTCGGAAACAGGCTCTGCCGAGAACGAGCACCCTGAGATATGACATCTCTGGGAAAGCACAGATCCCCAGTGCTGTTGTGCCTGTGAATAGGCTGCCAAGGGAGGATGAAGACCAGCAACTGCTTTCAGGGCTATCACCTTCCTTGTAGAAGGAATAGCCAGACGATTGCCTTTTCGGAATCAGGCTCTGCCGAGAACGAGTACCATGAGATATGACATCTCTGGGAAAGTACAGATCCCCAGTGCTGTTGTGCCTGTGAACAGGCTGACAAGGGAGGGTGAAGACCAGCAACTGCTTTCAGGGCTGGCACATTCCTTGTAGGAGAAGGAGCCGGACGTTTCCCTTTTCTGAAACAGGCTCTGCCGAGAACGAGCACCATGAGATATGACATCTCTGGGAAAGCACAAATCCCCAGTGCTGTAGTGCCTGTGAATAGCCTGCCAAGGACAGGTAAAGGTCAGCAACATCTTTCGGGGCTGTCCCCCTCCTTGTAGGAGGAATAGCCAGACGTTTGCCTTTTCGGAAACAGGCTCTGCCGAGAACGAGCACCATGAGATATGACATCTCTGGGAAAGCACAGATCCCCAGTGCTGTTGTGCCTGTGAATAGCCTGCCAAGGGAGGATGAAGACCAGCAACAGCTTTCAGGGCTGGCACATTCCTTGTGGGAGAAGGAGCTGGACGTTTGCCTTTTGGGAATCAGGCTCTGCCGAGAACGAGCACCATGAGATATGACATCTCTGGGAAAGCACAGATCCCCTGTGCTGTTGTGCCTGTGAATAGCGTTCCTAGGGAGGATGAAGACCAGCAACAGCTTTCAGGGCTGCCTCATTCCTTGTGGGAGAAGGAGCTGGACGTTTGCCTTTTGGGAATCAGGCTCTGCCGAGAACGAGCACCATGAGATATGACATCTCTGGGAAAGCCCAGATCCCCAGTGCTGTTGTGCCTGTGAATAGCGTTCCTAGGGAGGATGAAGACCAGCAACAGCTTTCAGGGCTGGCACATTCCTTGTAGGAGGAATAGCCAGACGTTTGCCTTTTCGGAAACAGGCTCTGCCGAGAACGAGCACCCTGACATATGACATCTCTGGGAAAGCACAGATCCCCAGTGCTGTAGTGCCTGTGAACAGGCTGACAAGGGAGGGTGAAGACCAGCAACTGCTTTCAGGGCTGGCACATTCCTTGTGGGAGAAGGAGCCGGACGTTTGCCTTTTCGGAAACAGACTCTGCCGAGAACGAGTACCATGAGATATGACATCTCTGGGAAAGCACAGATCCCCAGTGCTGTTGTGCCTGTGAATAGGCTGCCAAGGGAGGATGAAGACCAGCAACTGCTTTCAGGGCTATCACCTTCCTTGTAGAAGGAATAGCCAGACGTTTGCCTTTTCGGAAACAGACTCTGCCGAGAACGAGCACCATGAGATATGACATCTCTGGGAAAGTACAGATCCCCTGTGCTGTTGTGCCTGTGAATAGCCTGCCAAGGAAACGTAAAGATCAGCAACATCTTTCAGGGCTATCACATTCCTTGTAGGAGAGATAGCCAGACGTTTGCCTTTTCGAAATCAGGCTCTGCCGAGAACGAGCACCATGAGATATGACATCTCTGGGAAAGCACAGATCCCCAGTGCTGTTGTGCCTGTGAGTAGCCTACCAAGGGGAGGTGAACACCAGCAATATCTTTCAGGGCTCTCTCCTTCCCTGTAGGAGAAATAGCCAGACGTTTGCCTTTTCGGAAACAGGCTCTGCCGAGAACGAGCACCATGAGATATGACATCTCTGGGAAAGCACAGATCCCCAGTGCTGTTGTGCCTGTGAATAGCCCGCCAAGGGGAGCTGAAGACCAGCAATATCTTTCAGGGCTGGCACATTCCTTGTGGGAGAAGGAGCTGGACGTTTGCCTTTTGGGAATCAGGCTCTGCCGAGAACGAGCACCATGAGATATGACATCTCTGGGAAAGCACAGATCCCCAGTGCTGTTGTGCCTGTGAATAGCGTTCCTAGGGAGGATGAAGACCAGCAACAGCTTTCAGGGCTGCCTCATTCCTTGTGGGAGAAGGAGCTGGACGTTTGCCTTTTGGGAATCAGGCTCTGCCGAGAACGAGCCCCATGAGATATGACATCTCTGGGAAAGCACAGATCCCCAGTGCTGTTGTGCCTGTGAATAGCGTTCCTAGGGAGGATGAAGACCAGCAACAGCTTTCAGGGCTGGCACATTCCTTGTAGCAGAAGGAGCCGGACGTTTCCCTTTTCTGAAACAGGCTCTGCCGAGAACGAGTACCATGAGATATGACATCTCTGGGAAAGCACAGATCCCCAGTGCTGTTGTGCCTCTGAATAGCCTGCCAAGGACAGGTAAAGATCAGCAACATCTTTCAGGGCTATCACATTCCTTGTAGGAGAGATAGCCAGACGTTTGCCTTTTCGAAATCAGGCTCTGCCGAGAACGAGCACCATGAGATATGACATCTCTGGGAAAGTACAGATCCCCAGTGCTGTTGTGCCTGTGAACAGGCTGACAAGGGAGGATGAAGACCAGCAACTGCTTTCAGGGCTGGCACATTCCTTGTGGGAGAAGGAGCAGGACGTTTGCCTTTTCGGAAACAGGCTCTGCCGAGAACGAGCACCATGAGATCTTCAACCTAGCATAAAGCCCAGATCCCCAGTGCTGTTGTGCCTGTGACTAGGCTGCCAAGGGAGGATGAAGACCAGCAACAGATTTCAGGGCTGGCACATTCCTTGTAGAAGGAATAGCCAGACGTTTGCCTTTTCGGAAACAGGCTCTGCCGAGAACGAGCCCCATGAGATATGACATCTCTGGGAAAGCACAGATCCCCAGTGCTGTTGTGCCTGTGAATAGCGTTCCTAGGGAGGATGAAGACCAGCAACTGCTTTCAGGGCTGGCACATTCCTTGTAGGAGAAGGAGCCGGACGTTTCCCTTTTCTGAAACAGGCTCTGCCGAGAACGAGCACCATGAGATATGACATCTCTGGGAAGGCACAAATCCCCAGTGCTGTTGTGCCTGTGAATAGGCTGCCAAGGGAGGATGAAGACCAGCAACTGCTTTCAGGGCTATCACCTTCCTTGTAGAAGGAATAGCCAGACGTTTGCCTTTTCGGAAACAGACTCTGCCGAGAACGAGCACCATGAGATATGACATCTCTGGGAAAGCACAGATCCCCAGTGCTGTTGTGCCTGTGAATAGGCTGCCAAGGGAGGATGAAGACCAGCAACTGCTTTCAGGGCTGGCACATTCCTTGTAGGAGAAGGAGCCGGACGTTTCCCTTTTCTGAAACAGGCTCTGCCGAGAACGAGCACCATGAGATATGACATCTCTGGGAAAGTACAGATCCCCAGTGCTGTTGTGCCTGTGAACAGGCTGACAAGGGAGGGTGAAGACCAGCAACTGCTTTCAGGGCTCTCTCCTTCCTTGTAGGAGGAATAGCCAGACGTTTGCCTTTTCGGAACCAGGCTCTGCCGAGAACGAGCACCATGAGATCTTCAACCTAGCATAAAGCCCAGATCCCCAGTGCTGTTGTGCCTGTGAATAGCATTCCTAGGGAGGATGAAGACCAGCAACTGCTTTCAGGGCTATCACCTTCCTTGTAGAAGGAATAGCCAGACGTTTGCCTTTTCGGAATCAGGCTCTGCCGAGAACAAGCACCATGAGATATGACATCTCTGGGAAAGCACAGATCCCCTGTGCTGTTGTGCCTGTGAATAGCGTTCCTAGGGAGGATGAAGACCAGCAACAGCTTTCAGGGCTGGCACATTCCTTGTAGGAGAAGGAGCCGGACGTTTCCCTTTTCTGAAACAGTCTCTGCCGAGAACGAGCACCATGAGATATGACATCTCTGGGAAAGCACAAATCCCCAGTGCTGTTGTGCCTGTGAATAGCCTGCCAAGGAAAGGTAAAGGTCAGCAACATCTTTCGGGGCTGTCCCCCTCCTTGTAGGAGGAATAGCCAGACGTTTGCCTTTTCGGAAACAGGCTCTGCCGAGAACGAGCACCCTAAGATATGACATCTCTGGGAAAGCACAGATCCCCAGTGCTGTTGTGCCTGTGAATAGGCTGCCAAGGGAGGATGAAGACCAGCAACTGCTTTCAGGGCTATCACCTTCCTTGTAGAAGGAATAGCCAGACGATTGCCTTTTCGGAATCAGGCTCTGCCGAGAACGAGTACCATGAGATATGACATCTCTGGGAAAGTACAGATCCCCAGTGCTGTTGTGCCTGTGAACAGGCTGACAAGGGAGGGTGAAGACCAGCAACTGCTTTCAGGGCTGGCACATTCCTTGTAGGAGAAGGAGCCGGACGTTTCCCTTTTCTGAAACAGGCTCTGCCGAGAACGAGCACCATGAGATATGACATCTCTGGGAAAGCACAAATCCCCAGTGCTGTAGTGCCTGTGAATAGCCTGCCAAGGACAGGTAAAGGTCAGCAACATCTTTCGGGGCTGTCCCCCTCCTTGTAGGAGGAATAGCCAGACGTTTGCCTTTTCGGAAACAGGCTCTGCCGAGAACGAGCACCATGAGATATGACATCTCTGGGAAAGCACAGATTCCCCAGTGCTGTTGTGCCTGTGAATAGCCTGCCAAGGGAGGATGAAGACCAGCAACAGCTTTCAGGGCTGGCACATTCCTTGTGGGAGAAGGAGCTGGACGTTTGCCTTTTGGGAATCAGGCTCTGCCGAGAACGAGCACCATGAGATATGACATCTCTGGGAAAGCACAGATCCCCTGTGCTGTTGTGCCTGTGAATAGCGTTCCTAGGGAGGATGAAGACCAGCAACAGCTTTCAGGGCTGCCTCATTCCTTGTGGGAGAAGGAGCTGGACGTTTGCCTTTTGGGAATCAGGCTCTGCCGAGAACGAGCACCATGAGATATGACATCTCTGGGAAAGCACAGATCCCCAGTGCTGTTGTGCCTGTGAATAGCGTTCCTAGGGAGGATGAAGACCAGCAACAGCTTTCAGGGCTGGCACATTCCTTGTAGGAGGAATAGCCAGACGTTTGCCTTTTCGGAAACAGGCTCTGCCGAGAACGAGCACCCTGACATATGACATCTCTGGGAAAGCACAGATCCCCAGTGCTGTAGTGCCTGTGAACAGGCTGACAAGGGAGGGTGAAGACCAGCAACTGCTTTCAGGGCTGGCACATTCCTTGTGGGAGAAGGAGCCGGACGTTTGCCTTTTCGGAAACAGACTCTGCCGAGAACGAGTACCATGAGATATGACATCTCTGGGAAAGCACAGATCCCCTGTGCTGTTGTGCCTGTGAATAGCCTGCCAAGGAAACGTAAAGATCAGCAACATCTTTCAGGGCTATCACATTCCTTGTAGGAGAGATAGCCAGACGTTTGCCTTTTCGAAATCAGGCTCTGCCGAGAACGAGCACCATGAGATATGACATCTCTGGGAAAGCACAGATCCCCAGTGCTGTTGTGCCTGTGAGTAGCCTACCAAGGGGAGGTGAACAGCAGCAATATCTTTCAGGGCTCTCTCCTTCCCTGTAGGAGAAATAGCCAGACGTTTGCCTTTTCGGAAACAGGCTCTGCCGAGAACGAGCACCATGAGATATGACATCTCTGGGAAAGCACAAATCCCCAGTGCTGTTGTGCCTGTGAATAGGCTGCCAAGGGAGGATGAAGACCAGCAACAGCTTTCAGGGCTGGCACATTCCTTGTGGGAGAAGGAGCTGGACGTTTGCCTTTTGGGAATCAGGCTCTGCCGAGAACGAGCACCATGAGATATGACATCTCTGGGAAAGCACAGATCCCCAGTGCTGTTGTGCCTGTGAATAGCGTTCCTAGGGAGGATGAAGACCAGCAACAGCTTTCAGGGCTGCCTCATTCCTTGTGGGAGAAGGAGCTGGACGTTTGCCTTTTGGGAATCAGGCTCTGCCGAGAACGAGCCCCATGAGATATGACATCTCTGGGAAAGCACAGATCCCCAGTGCTGTTGTGCCTGTGAATAGCGTTCCTAGGGAGGATGAAGACCAGCAACAGCTTTCAGGGCTGGCACATTCCTTGTAGGAGGAATAGCCAGACGTTTGCCTTTTCGGAAACAGGCTCTGCCGAGAACGAGTACCATGAGATATGACATCTCTGGGAAAGCACAGATCCCCAGTGCTGTTGTGCCTCTGAATAGCCTGCCAAGGACAGGTAAAGATCAGCAACATCTTTCAGGGCTATCACATTCCTTGTAGGAGAGATAGCCAGACGTTTGCCTTTTCGAAATCAGGCTCTGCCGAGAACGAGCACCATGAGATATGACATCTCTGGGAAAGTACAGATCCCCAGTGCTGTTGTGCCTGTGAACAGGCTGACAAGGGAGGATGAAGACCAGCAACTGCTTTCAGGGCTGGCACATTCCTTGTGGGAGAAGGAGCAGGACGTTTGCCTTTTCGGAAACAGGCTCTGCCGAGAACGAGCACCATGAGATCTTCAACCTAGCATAAAGCCCAGATCCCCAGTGCTGTTGTGCCTGTGACTAGGCTGCCAAGGGAGGATGAAGACCAGCAACAGATTTCAGGGCTGGCACATTCCTTGTAGAAGGAATAGCCAGACGTTTGCCTTTTCGGAATCAGGCTCTGCCGAGAACGAGCACCATGAGATATGACATCTCTGGGAAAGCACAGATCCCCAGTGCTGTTGTGCCTGTGAATAGCGTTCCTAGGGAGGATGAAGACCAGCAACTGCTTTCAGGGCTGGCACATTCCTTGTAGGAGAAGGAGGCGGACGTTTCCCTTTTCTGAAACAGGCTCTGCCGAGAACGAGCACCCTGAGATATGACATCTCTGGGAAAGCACAAATCCCCAGTGCTGTAGTGCCTGTGAATAGCCTGCCAAGGAAAGGTAAAGGTCAGCAACATCTTTCGGGGCTGTCCCCCTCCTTGTAGGAGGAATAGCCAGACGTTTGCCTTTTCAGAAAAAGGCTCTGCCGAGAACGAGCACCCTGAGATATGACATCTCTGGGAAAGCACAGATCCCCAGTGCTGTTGTGCCTGTGAATAGGCTGCCAAGGGAGGATGAAGACCAGCAACTGCTTTCAGGGCTATCACCTTCCTTGTAGAAGGAATAGCCAGACGTTTGCCTTTTCGGAAACAGACTCTGCCGAGAACGAGCACCATGAGATATGACATCTCTGGGAAAGTACAGATCCCCAGTGCTGTTGTGCCTGTGAACAGGCTGACAAGGGAGGGTGAAGACCAGCAACTGCTTTCAGGGCTGGCACATTCCTTGTGGGAGAAGGAGCCGGACGTTTGCCTTTTCGGAAACAGACTCTGCCGAGAACGAGTACCCTGAGATATGACATCTCTGGGAAAGCACAGATCCCCAGTGCTGTTGTGCCTGTGAGTAGCCTACCAAGGAGAGGTGAACACCAGCAATATCTTTCAGGGCTCTCTCCTTCCTTGTAGAAGGAATAGCCAGACGTTTGCCTTTTCGGAAACAGGCTCTGCCGAGAACGAGCACCATGAGATATGACATCTCTGGGAAAGCACAGATCCCCAGTGCTGTTGTGCCTGTGAATAGCGTTCCTAGGGAGGATGAAGACCAGCAACAGCTTTCAGGGCTGGCACATTCCTTGTAGGAGAAGGAGCCGGACGTTTCCCTTTTCTGAAACAGGCTCTGCCGAGAACGAGCACCATGAGATATGACATCTCTGGGAAAGCACAAATCCCCAGTGCTGTAGTGCCTGTGAATAGCCTGCCAAAGAAACGTAAAGGTCAGCAACATCTTTCGGGGCTGTCCCCCTCCTTGTAGGAGGAATAGCCAGACGTTTGCCTTTTCGGAAACAGGCTCTGCCGAGAACGAGCACCCTGAGATATGACATCTCTGGGAAAGCACAGATCCCCAGTGCTGTTGTGCCTGTGAATAGGCTGCCAAGGGAGGATGAAGACCAGCAACTGCTTTCAGGGCTATCACCTTCCTTGTAGAAGGAATAGCCAGACGATTGCCTTTTCGGAATCAGGCTCTGCCGAGAACGACTACCATGAGATATGACATCTCTGGGAAAGTACAGATCCCCAGTGCTGTTGTGCCTGTGAACAGGCTGACAAGGGAGGGTGAAGACCAGCAACTGCTTTCAGGGCTGGCACATTCCTTGTAGGAGAAGGAGCCGGACGTTTCCCTTTTCTGAAACAGGCTCTGCCGAGAACGAGCACCATGAGATATGACATCTCTGGGAAAGCACAAATCCCCAGTGCTGTAGTGCCTGTGATTAGCCTGCCAAGGGAGGATGAAGACCAGCAACAGCTTTCAGGGCTGGCACATTCCTTGTGGGAGAAGGAGCTGGACGTTTGCCTTTTGGGAATCAGGCTCTGCCGAGAACGAGCACCATGAGATATGACATCTCTGGGAAAGCACAGATCCCCTGTGCTGTTGTGCCTGTGAATAGCGTTCCTAGGGAGGATGAAGACCAGCAACAGCTTTCAGGGCTGCCTCATTCCTTGTGGGAGAAGGAGCTGGACGTTTGCCTTTTGGGAATCAGGCTCTGCCGAGAACGAGCACCATGAGATATGACATCTCTGGGAAAGCACAGATCCCCAGTGCTGTTGTGCCTGTGAATAGCGTTGCTAGGGAGGATGAAGACCAGCAACAGCTTTCAGGGCTGGCACATTCCTTGTAGGAGGAATAGCCAGACGTTTGCCTTTTCGGAAACAGGCTCTGCCGAGAACGAGCACCCTGAGATATGACATCTCTGGGAAAGCACAGATCCCCAGTGCTGTAGTGCCTGTGAACAGGCTGACAAGGGAGGGTGAAGACCAGCAACTGCTTTCAGGGCTGCCACATTCCTTGTGGGAGAAGGAGCCGGACGTTTGCCTTTTCGGAAACAGACTCTGCCGAGAACGAGTACCATGAGATATGACATCTCTGGGAAAGCACAGATCCCCTGTGCTGTTGTGCCTGTGAATAGCCTGCCAAGGAAACGTAAAGATCAGCAACATCTTTCAGGGCTATCACGTTCCTTGTAGGAGAGATAGCCAGACGTTTGCCTTTTCGAAATCAGGCTCTGCCAAGAACGAGCACCATGAGATATGACATCTCTGGGAAAGCACAGATCCCCAGTGCTGTTGTGCCTGTGAGTAGCCTACCAAGGGGAGGTGAACACCAGCAATATCTTTCAGGGCTCTCTCCTTCCCTGTAAGAGAAATAGCCAGACGTTTGCCTTTTCGGAAACAGGCTCTGCCGAGAACGAGCACCATGAGATATGACATCTCTGGGAAAGCACAAATCCCCAGTGCTGTTGTGCCTGTGAATAGGCTGCCAAGGGAGGATGAAGACCAGCAACAGCTTTCAGGGCTGGCACATTCCTTGTGGGAGAAGGAGCTGGACGTTTGCCTTTTGGGAATCAGGCTCTGCCGAGAACGAGCACCATGAGATATGACATCTCTGGGAAAGCACAGATCCCCAGTGCTGTTGTGCCTGTGAATAGCGTTCCTAGGGAGGATGAAGACCAGCAACAGCTTTCAGGGCTGCCTCATTCCTTGTGGGAGAAGGAGCTGGACGTTTGCCTTTTGGGAATCAGGCTCTGCCGAGAACGAGCCCCATGAGATATGACATCTCTGGGAAAGCACAGATCCCCAGTGCTGTTGTGCCTGTGAATAGCGTTCCTAGGGAGGATGAAGACCAGCAACAGCTTTCAGGGCTGGCACATTCCTTGTAGCAGAAGGAGCCGGACGTTTCCCTTTTCTGAAACAGGCTCTGCCGAGAACGAGTACCATGAGATATGACATCTCTGGGAAAGCACAGATCCCCAGTGCTGTTGTGCCTCTGAATAGCCTGCAAAGGACAGGTAAAGATCAGCAACATCTTTCAGGGCTATCACATTCCTTGTAGGAGAGATAGCCAGACGTTTGCCTTTTCGAAATCAGGCTCTGCCGAGAACGAGCACCATGAGATATGACATCTCTGGGAAAGTACAGATCCCCAGTGCTGTTGTGCCTGTGAACAGGCTGACAAGGGAGGATGAAGACCAGCAACTGCTTTCAGGGCTGGCACATTCCTTGTGGGAGAAGGAGCAGGACGTTTGCCTTTTCGGAAACAGGCTCTGCCGAGAACGAGCACCATGAGATCTTCAACCTAGCATAAAGCCCAGATCCCCAGTGCTGTTGTGCCTGTGACTAGGCTGCCAAGGGAGGATGAAGACCAGCAACAGATTTCAGGGCTGGCACATTCCTTGTAGAAGGAATAGCCAGACGTTTGCCTTTTCGGAATCAGGCTCTGCCGAGAACGAGCACCATGAGATATGACATCTCTGGGAAAGCACAGATCCCCAGTGCTGTTGTGCCTGTGAATAGCGTTCCTAGGGAGGATGAAGACCAGCAACTGCTTTCAGGGCTGGCACATTCCTTGTAGGAGAAGGAGCCGGAAGTTTCCCTTTTCTGAAACAGGCTCTGCCGAGAACGAGCACCATGAGATATGACATCTCTGGGAAGGCACAAATCCCCAGTGCTGTTGTGCCTGTGAATAGGCTGCCAAGGGAGGATGAAGACCAGCAACTGCTTTCAGGGCTATCACCTTCCTTGTAGAAGGAATAGCCAGACGTTTGCCTTTTCGGAAACAGACTCTGCCGAGAACGAGTACCATGAGATATGACATCTCTGGGAAAGTACAGATCCCCAGTGCTGTTGTGCCTGTGAACAGGCTGACAAGGGAGGGTGAAGACCAGCAACTGCTTTCAGGGCTGGCACATTCCTTGTGGGAGAAGGAGCCGGATGTTTGCCTTTTCGGAAACAGACTCTGCCGAGAACGAGCACCATGAGATATGACATCTCTGGGAAAGCACAGATCCCCAGTGCTGTTGTGCCTGTGAACAGGCTGACAAGGGAGGGTGAAGACCAGCAACTGCTTTCAGGGCTCTCCCCTTCCTTGTAGGAGGAATAGCCAGACGATTGCCTTTTCGGAATCAGGCTCTGCCGAGAACGAGCACCATGAGATCTTCAACCTAGCATAAAGCCCAGATCCCCAGTGCTGTTGTGCCTGTGAATAGCATTCCTAGGGAGGATGAAGACCAGCAACTGCTTTCAGGGCTATCACCTTCCTTGTAGAAGGAATAGCCAGACGTTTGCCTTTTCGGAATCAGGCTCTGCCGAGAACAAGCACCATGAGATATGACATCTCTGGGAAAGCACAGATCCCCAGTGCTGTTGTGCCTGTGAATAGCATTCCTAGGGAGGATGAAGACCAGCAACAGCTTTCAGGGCTGGCACATTCCTTGTAGGAGAAGGAGCCGGACGTTTCCCTTTTCTGAAACAGGCTCTGCCGAGAACGAGCACCATGAGATATGACATTTCTGTGAAAGTACAAATCCCCAGTGCTGTTGTGCCTGTGAATAGCCTGCCAAGGAAAGGTAAAGGTCAGCAACATCTTTCGGGGCTGTCCCCCTCCTTGTAGGAGGAATAGCCAGACGTTTGCCTTTTCGGAAACAGGCTCTGCCGAGAACGAGCACCCTGAGATATGACATCTCTGGGAAAGCACAGATCCCCAGTGCTGTTGTGCCTGTGAATAGGCTGCCAAGGGAGGATGAAGACCAGCAACTGCTTTCAGGGCTATCACCTTCCTTGTAGAAGGAATAGCCAGACGATTGCCTTTTCGGAATCAGGCTCTGCCGAGAACGAGTACCATGAGATATGACATCTCTGGGAAAGTACAGATCCCCAGTGCTGTTGTGCCTGTGAACAGGCTGACAAGGGAGGGTGAAGACCAGCAACTGCTTTCAGGGCTGGCACATTCCTTGTAGGAGAAGGAGCCGGACGTTTCCCTTTTCTGAAACAGGCTCTGCCGAGAACGAGCACCATGAGATATGACATCTCTGGGAAAGCACAAATCCCCAGTGCTGTAGTGCCTGTGAATAGCCTGCCAAGGACAGGTAAAGGTCAGCAACATCTTTCGGGGCTGTCCCCCTCCTTGTAGGAGGAATAGCCAGACGTTTGCCTTTTCGGAAACAGGCTCTGCCGAGAACGAGCACCATGAGATATGACATCTCTGGGAAAGCACAGATCCCCAGTGCTGTTGTGCCTGTGAATAGCCTGCCAAGGGAGGATGAAGACCAGCAACAGCTTTCAGGGCTGGCACATTCCTTGTGGGAGAAGGAGCTGGACGTTTGCCTTTTGGGAATCAGGCTCTGCCGAGAACGAGCACCATGAGATATGACATCTCTGGGAAAGCACAGATCCCCTGTGCTGTTGTGCCTGTGAATAGCGTTCCTAGGGAGGATGAAGACCAGCAACAGCTTTCAGGGCTGCCTCATTCCTTGTGGGAGAAGGAGCTGGACGTTTGCCTTTTGGGAATCAGGCTCTGCCGAGAACGAGCACCATGAGATATGACATCTCTGGGAAAGCCCAGATCCCCAGTGCTGTTGTGCCTGTGAATAGCGTTCCTAGGGAGGATGAAGACCAGCAACAGCTTTCAGGGCTGGCACATTCCTTGTAGGAGGAATAGCCAGACGTTTGCCTTTTCGGAAACAGGCTCTGCCGAGAACGAGCACCCTGACATATGACATCTCTGGGAAAGCACAGATCCCCAGTGCTGTAGTGCCTGTGAACAGGCTGACAAGGGAGGGTGAAGACCAGCAACTGCTTTCAGGGCTGGCACATTCCTTGTGGGAGAAGGAGCCGGACGTTTGCCTTTTCGGAATCAGGCTCTGCCGAGAACGAGTACCATGAGATATGACATCTCTGGGAAAGCACAGATCCCCAGTGCTGTTGTGCCTGTGAATAGGCTGCCAAGGGAGGATGAAGACCAGCAACTGCTTTCAGGGCTATCACCTTCCTTGTAGAAGGAATAGCCAGACGTTTGCCTTTTCGGAAACAGACTCTGCCGAGAACGAGCACCATGAGATATGACATCTCTGGGAAAGTACAGATCCCCTGTGCTGTTGTGCCTGTGAATAGCCTGCCAAGGAAACGTAAAGATCAGCAACATCTTTCAGGGCTATCACATTCCTTGTAGGAGAGATAGCCAGACGTTTGCCTTTTCGAAATCAGGCTCTGCCGAGAACGAGCACCATGAGATATGACATCTCTGGGAAAGCACAGATCCCCAGTGCTGTTGTGCCTGTGAGTAGCCTACCAAGGGGAGGTGAACACCAGCAATATCTTTCAGGGCTCTCTCCTTCCCTGTAGGAGAAATAGCCAGACGTTTGCCTTTTCGGAAACAGGCTCTGCCGAGAACGAGCACCATGAGATATGACATCTCTGGGAAAGCACAGATCCCCAGTGCTGTTGTGCCTGTGAATAGCCCGCCAAGGGGAGCTGAAGACCAGCAATATCTTTCAGGGCTGGCACATTCCTTGTGGGAGAAGGAGCTGGACGTTTGCCTTTTCGGAAACAGGCTCTGCCGAGAACGAGCACCATGAGATATGACATCTCTGGGAAAGCACAGATCCCCAGTGCTGTTGTGCCTGTGAATAGCGTTCCTAGGGAGGATGAAGACCAGCAACAGCTTTCAGGGCTGCCTCATTCCTTGTGGGAGAAGGAGCTGGACGTTTGCCTTTTGGGAATCAGGCTCTGCCGAGAACGAGCCCCATGAGATATGACATCTCTGGGAAAGCACAGATCCCCAGTGCTGTTGTGCCTGTGAATAGCGTTCCTAGGGAGGATGAAGACCAGCAACAGCTTTCAGGGCTGGCACATTCCTTGTAGCAGAAGGAGCCGGACGTTTCCCTTTTCTGAAACAGGCTCTGCCGAGAACGAGTACCATGAGATATGACATCTCTGGGAAAGCACAGATCCCCAGTGCTGTTGTGCCTCTGAATAGCCTGCCAAGGACAGGTAAAGATCAGCAACATCTTTCAGGGCTATCACATTCCTTGTAGGAGAGATAGCCAGACGTTTGCCTTTTCGAAATCAGGCTCTGCCGAGAACGAGCACCATGAGATATGACATCTCTGGGAAAGTACAGATCCCCAGTGCTGTTGTGCCTGTGAACAGGCTGACAAGGGAGGATGAAGACCAGCAACTGCTTTCAGGGCTGGCACATTCCTTGTGGGAGAAGGAGCAGGACGTTTGCCTTTTCGGAAACAGGCTCTGCCGAGAACGAGCACCATGAGATCTTCAACCTAGCATAAAGCCCAGATCCCCAGTGCTGTTGTGCCTGTGACTAGGCTGCCAAGGGAGGATGAAGACCAGCAACAGATTTCAGGGCTGGCACATTCCTTGTAGAAGGAATAGCCAGACGTTTGCCTTTTCGGAAACAGGCTCTGCCGAGAACGAGCCCCATGAGATATGACATCTCTGGGAAAGCACAGATCCCCAGTGCTGTTGTGCCTGTGAATAGCGTTCCTAGGGAGGATGAAGACCAGCAACTGCTTTCAGGGCTGGCACATTCCTTGTAGGAGAAGGAGCCGGACGTTTCCCTTTTCTGAAACAGGCTCTGCCGAGAACGAGCACCATGAGATATGACATCTCTGGGAAGGCACAAATCCCCAGTGCTGTTGTGCCTGTGAATAGGCTGCCAAGGGAGGATGAAGACCAGCAACTGCTTTCAGGGCTATCACCTTCCTTGTAGAAGGAATAGCCAGACGTTTGCCTTTTCGGAAACAGACTCTGCCGAGAACGAGCACCATGAGATATGACATCTCTGGGAAAGCACAGATCCCCAGTGCTGTTGTGCCTGTGAATAGGCTGCCAAGGGAGGATGAAGACCAGCAACTGCTTTCAGGGCTGGCACATTCCTTGTAGGAGAAGGAGCCGGACGTTTCCCTTTTCTGAAACAGGCTCTGCCGAGAACGAGCACCATGAGATATGACATCTCTGGGAAAGTACAGATCCCCAGTGCTGTTGTGCCTGTGAACAGGCTGACAAGGGAGGGTGAAGACCAGCAACTGCTTTCAGGGCTCTCTCCTTCCTTGTAGGAGGAATAGCCAGACGTTTGCCTTTTCGGAACCAGGCTCTGCCGAGAACGAGCACCATGAGATCTTCAACCTAGCATAAAGCCCAGATCCCCAGTGCTGTTGTGCCTGTGAATAGCATTCCTAGGGAGGATGAAGACAAGCAACTGCTTTCAGGGCTATCACCTTCCTTGTAGAAGGAATAGCCAGACGTTTGCCTTTTCGGAATCAGGCTCTGCCGAGAACAAGCACCATGAGATATGACATCTCTGGGAAAGCACAGATCCCCTGTGCTGTTGTGCCTGTGAATAGCGTTCCTAGGGAGGATGAAGACCAGCAACAGCTTTCAGGGCTGGCACATTCCTTGTAGGAGAAGGAGCCGGACGTTTCCCTTTTCTGAAACAGTCTCTGCCGAGAACGAGCACCATGAGATATGACATCTCTGGGAAAGCACAAATCCCCAGTGCTGTTGTGCCTGTGAATAGCCTGCCAAGGAAAGGTAAAGGTCAGCAACATCTTTCGGGGCTGTCCCCCTCCTTGTAGGAGGAATAGCCAGACGTTTGCCTTTTCGGAAACAGGCTCTGCCGAGAACGAGCACCCTGAGATATGACATCTCTGGGAAAGCACAGATCCCCAGTGCTGTTGTGCCTGTGAATAGGCTGCCAAGGGAGGATGAAGACCAGCAACTGCTTTCAGGGCTATCACCTTCCTTGTAGAAGGAATAGCCAGACGATTGCCTTTTCGGAATCAGGCTCTGCCGAGAACGAGTACCATGAGATATGACATCTCTGGGAAAGTACAGATCCCCAGTGCTGTTGTGCCTGTGAACAGGCTGACAAGGGAGGGTGAAGACCAGCAACTGCTTTCAGGGCTGGCACATTCCTTGTAGGAGAAGGAGCCGGACGTTTCCCTTTTCTGAAACAGGCTCTGCCGAGAACGAGCACCATGAGATATGACATCTCTGGGAAAGCACAAATCCCCAGTGCTGTAGTGCCTGTGAATAGCCTGCCAAGGACAGGTAAAGGTCAGCAACATCTTTCGGGGCTGTCCCCCTCCTTGTAGGAGGAATAGCCAGACGTTTGCCTTTTCGGAAACAGGCTCTGCCGAGAACGAGCACCATGAGATATGACATCTCTGGGAAAGCACAGATTCCCCAGTGCTGTTGTGCCTGTGAATAGCCTGCCAAGGGAGGATGAAGACCAGCAACAGCTTTCAGGGCTGGCACATTCCTTGTGGGAGAAGGAGCTGGACGTTTGCCTTTTGGGAATCAGGCTCTGCCGAGAACGAGCACCATGAGATATGACATCTCTGGGAAAGCACAGATCCCCTGTGCTGTTGTGCCTGTGAATAGCGTTCCTAGGGAGGATGAAGACCAGCAACAGCTTTCAGGGCTGCCTCATTCCTTGTGGGAGAAGGAGCTGGATGTTTGCCTTTTGGGAATCAGGCTCTGCCGAGAACGAGCACCATGAGATATGACATCTCTGGGAAAGCACAGATCCCCAGTGCTGTTGTGCCTGTGAATAGCGTTCCTAGGGAGGATGAAGACCAGCAACAGCTTTCAGGGCTGGCACATTCCTTGTAGGAGGAATAGCCAGACGTTTGCCTTTTCGGAAACAGGCTCTGCCGAGAACGAGCACCCTGACATATGACATCTCTGGGAAAGCACAGATCCCCAGTGCTGTAGTGCCTGTGAACAGGCTGACAAGGGAGGGTGAAGACCAGCAACTGCTTTCAGGGCTGGCACATTCCTTGTGGGAGAAGGAGCCGGACGTTTGCCTTTTCGGAAACAGACTCTGCCGAGAACGAGTACCATGAGATATGACATCTCTGGGAAAGCACAGATCCCCTGTGCTGTTGTGCCTGTGAATAGCCTGCCAAGGAAACGTAAAGATCAGCAACATCTTTCAGGGCTATCACATTCCTTGTAGGAGAGATAGCCAGACGTTTGCCTTTTCGAAATCAGGCTCTGCCGAGAACGAGCACCATGAGATATGACATCTCTGGGAAAGCACAGATCCCCAGTGCTGTTGTGCCTGTGAGTAGCCTACCAAGGGGAGGTGAACAGCAGCAATATCTTTCAGGGCTCTCTCCTTCCCTGTAGGAGAAATAGCCAGACGTTTGCCTTTTCGGAAACAGGCTCTGCCGAGAACGAGCACCATGAGATATGACATCTCTGGGAAAGCACAAATCCCCAGTGCTGTTGTGCCTGTGAATAGGCTGCCAAGGGAGGATGAAGACCAGCAACAGCTTTCAGGGCTGGCACATTCCTTGTGGGAGAAGGAGCTGGACGTTTGCCTTTTGGGAATCAGGCTCTGCCGAGAACGAGCACCATGAGATATGACATCTCTGGGAAAGCACAGATCCCCAGTGCTGTTGTGCCTGTGAATAGCGTTCCTAGGGAGGATGAAGACCAGCAACAGCTTTCAGGGCTGCCTCATTCCTTGTGGGAGAAGGAGCTGGACGTTTGCCTTTTGGGAATCAGGCTCTGCCGAGAACGAGCCCCATGAGATATGACATCTCTGGGAAAGCACAGATCCCCAGTGCTGTTGTGCCTGTGAATAGCGTTCCTAGGGAGGATGAAGACCAGCAACAGCTTTCAGGGCTGGCACATTCCTTGTAGCAGAAGGAGCCGGACTTTTCCCTTTTCTGAAACAGGCTCTGCCGAGAACGAGTACCATGAGATATGACATCTCTGGGAAAGCACAGATCCCCAGTGCTGTTGTGCCTCTGAATAGCCTGCCAAGGACAGGTAAAGATCAGCAACATCTTTCAGGGCTATCACATTCCTTGTAGGAGAGATAGCCAGACGTTTGCCTTTTCGAAATCAGGCTCTGCCGAGAACGAGCACCATGAGATATGACATCTCTGGGAAAGTACAGATCCCCAGTGCTGTTGTGCCTGTGAACAGGCTGACAAGGGAGGATGAAGACCAGCAACTGCTTTCAGGGCTGGCACATTCCTTGTGGGAGAAGGAGCAGGACGTTTGCCTTTTCGGAAACAGGCTCTGCCGAGAACGAGCACCATGAGATCTTCAACCTAGCATAAAGCCCAGATCCCCAGTGCTGTTGTGCCTGTGACTAGGCTGCCAAGGGAGGATGAAGACCAGCAACAGATTTCAGGGCTGGCACATTCCTTGTAGAAGGAATAGCCAGACGTTTGCCTTTTCGGAATCAGGCTCTGCCGAGAACGAGCACCATGAGATATGACATCTCTGGGAAAGCACAGATCCCCAGTGCTGTTGTGCCTGTGAATAGCGTTCCTAGGGAGGATGAAGACCAGCAACTGCTTTCAGGGCTGGCACATTCCTTGTAGGAGAAGGAGGCGGACGTTTCCCTTTTCTGAAACAGGCTCTGCCGAGAACGAGCACCCTGAGATATGACATCTCTGGGAAAGCACAAATCCCCAGTGCTGTAGTGCCTGTGAATAGCCTGCCAAGGAAAGGTAAAGGTCAGCAACATCTTTCGGGGCTGTCCCCCTCCTTGTAGGAGGAATAGCCAGACGTTTGCCTTTTCAGAAAAAGGCTCTGCCGAGAACGAGCACCCTGAGATATGACATCTCTGGGAAAGCACAGATCCCCAGTGCTGTTGTGCCTGTGAATAGGCTGCCAAGGGAGGATGAAGACCAGCAACTGCTTTCAGGGCTATCACCTTCCTTGTAGAAGGAATAGCCAGACGTTTGCCTTTTCGGAAACAGACTCTGCCGAGAACGAGCACCATGAGATATGACATCTCTGGGAAAGTACAGATCCCCAGTGCTGTTGTGCCTGTGAACAGGCTGACAAGGGAGGGTGAAGACCAGCAACTGCTTTCAGGGCTGGCACATTCCTTGTGGGAGAAGGAGCCGGACGTTTGCCTTTTCGGAAACAGACTCTGCCGAGAACGAGTACCCTGAGATATGACATCTCTGGGAAAGCACAGATCCCCAGTGCTGTTGTGCCTGTGAGTAGCCTACCAAGGAGAGGTGAACACCAGCAATATCTTTCAGGGCTCTCTCCTTCCTTGTAGAAGGAATAGCCAGACGTTTGCCTTTTCGGAAACAGGCTCTGCCGAGAACGAGCACCATGAGATATGACATCTCTGGGAAAGCACAGATCCCCAGTGCTGTTGTGCCTGTGAATAGCGTTCCTAGGGAGGATGAAGACCAGCAACAGCTTTCAGGGCTGGCACATTCCTTGTAGGAGAAGGAGCCGGACGTTTCCCTTTTCTGAAACAGGCTCTGCCGAGAACGAGCACCATGAGATATGACATCTCTGGGAAAGCACAGATCCCCAGTGCTGTTGTGCCTGTGAATAGGCTGCCAAGGGAGGATGAAGACCAGCAACTGCTTTCAGGGCTATCACCTTCCTTGTAGAAGGAATAGCCAGACGTTTGCCTTTTCGGAAACAGACTCTGCCGAGAACGAGCACCATGAGATATGACATCTCTGGGAAAGTACAGATCCCCAGTGCTGTTGTGCCTGTGAACAGGCTGACAAGGGAGGGTGAAGACCAGCAACTGCTTTCAGGGCTGGCACATTCCTTGTGGGAGAAGGAGCCGGACGTTTGCCTTTTCGGAAACAGACTCTGCCGAGAACGAGTACCCTGAGATATGACATCTCTGGGAAAGCACAGATCCCCAGTGCTGTTGTGCCTGTGAACAGGCTGACAAGGGAGGGTGAAGACCAGCAACTGCTTTCAGGGCTGGCACATTCCTTGTGGGAGAAGGAGCCGGACGTTTGCCTTTTCGGAAACAGGCTCTGCCGAGAACGAGCACCATGAGATATGACATCTCTGGGAAAGCACAGATCCCCAGTGCTGTTGTGCCTGTGAATAGCCCGCCAAGGGGAGCTGAAGACCAGCAATATCTTTCAGGGCTGGCACATTCCTTGTGGGAGAAGGAGCTGGACGTTTGCCTTTTGGGAATCAGGCTCTGCCGAGAACGAGCACCATGAGATATGACATCTCTGGGAAAGCACAGATCCCCAGTGCTGTTGTGCCTGTGAATAGCGTTCCTAGGGAGGATGAAGACCAGCAACAGCTTTCAGGGCTGCCTCATTCCTTGTGGGAGAAGGAGCTGGACGTTTGCCTTTTGGGAATCAGGCTCTGCCGAGAACGAGCCCCATGAGATATGACATCTCTGGGAAAGCACAGATCCCCAGTGCTGTTGTGCCTGTGAATAGCGTTCCTAGGGAGGATGAAGACCAGCAACAGCTTTCAGGGCTGGCACATTCCTTGTAGCAGAAGGAGCCGGACGTTTCCCTTTTCTGAAACAGGCTCTGCCGAGAACGAGTACCATGAGATATGACATCTCTGGGAAAGCACAGATCCCCAGTGCTGTTGTGCCTCTGAATAGCCTGCCAAGGACAGGTAAAGATCAGCAACATCTTTCAGGGCTATCACATTCCTTGTAGGAGAGATAGCCAGACGTTTGCCTTTTCGAAATCAGGCTCTGCCGAGAACGAGCACCATGAGATATGACATCTCTGGGAAAGCACAGATCCCCAGTGCTGTTGTGCCTGTGAACAGGCTGACAAGGGAGGATGAAGACCAGCAACTGCTTTCAGGGCTGGCACATTCCTTGTGGGAGAAGGAGCAGGACGTTTGCCTTTTCGGAAACAGGCTCTGCCGAGAACGAGCACCATGAGATCTTCAACCTAGCATAAAGCCCAGATCCCCAGTGCTGTTGTGCCTGTGACTAGGCTGCCAAGGGAGGATGAAGACCAGCAACAGATTTCAGGGCTGGCACATTCCTTGTAGAAGGAATAGCCAGACGTTTGCCTTTTCGGAATCAGGCTCTGCCGAGAACGAGCACCATGAGATATGACATCTCTGGGAAAGCACAGATCCCCAGTGCTGTTGTGCCTGTGAATAGCGTTCCTAGGGAGGATGAAGACCAGCAACAGCTTTCAGGGCTGCCTCATTCCTTGTGGGAGAAGGAGCTGGACATTTGCCTTTTGGGAATCAGGCTCTGCCGAGAACGAGCCCCATGAGATATGACATCTCTGGGAAAGCACAGATCCCCAGTGCTGTTGTGCCTGTGAATAGCGTTCCTAGGGAGGATGAAGACCAGCAACAGCTTTCAGGGCTGGCACATTCCTTGTAGCAGAAGGAGCCGGACGTTTCCCTTTTCTGAAACAGGCTCTGCCGAGAACGAGTACCATGAGATATGACATCTCTGGGAAAGCACAGATCCCCAGTGCTGTTGTGCCTCTGAATAGCCTGCCAAGGACAGGTAAAGATCAGCAACATCTTTCAGGGCTATCACATTCCTTGTAGGAGAGATAGCCAGACGTTTGCCTTTTCGAAATCAGGCTCTGCCGAGAACGAGCACCATGAGATATGACATCTCTGGGAAAGTACAGATCCCCAGTGCTGTTGTGCCTGTGAACAGGCTGACAAGGGAGGATGAAGACCAGCAACTGCTTTCAGGGCTGGCACATTCCTTGTGGGAGAAGGAGCAGGACGTTTGCCTTTTCGGAAACAGGCTCTGCCGAGAACGAGCACCATGAGATCTTCAACCTAGCATAAAGCCCAGATCCCCAGTGCTGTTGTGCCTGTGACTAGGCTGCCAAGGGAGGATGAAGACCAGCAACAGATTTCAGGGCTGGCACATTCCTTGTAGAAGGAATAGCCAGACGTTTGCCTTTTCGGAAACAGGCTCTGCCGAGAACGAGCCCCATGAGATATGACATCTCTGGGAAAGCACAGATCCCCAGTGCTGTTGTGCCTGTGAATAGCGTTCCTAGGGAGGATGAAGACCAGCAACTGCTTTCAGGGCTGGCACATTCCTTGTAGGAGAAGGAGCCGGACGTTTCCCTTTTCTGAAACAGGCTCTGCCGAGAACGAGCACCATGAGATATGACATCTCTGGGAAGGCACAAATCCCCAGTGCTGTTGTGCCTGTGAATAGGCTGCCAAGGGAGGATGAAGACCAGCAACTGCTTTCAGGGCTATCACCTTCCTTGTAGAAGGAATAGCCAGACGTTTGCCTTTTCGGAAACAGACTCTGCCGAGAACGAGCACCATGAGATATGACATCTCTGGGAAAGCACAGATCCCCAGTGCTGTTGTGCCTGTGAATAGGCTGCCAAGGGAGGATGAAGACCAGCAACTGCTTTCAGGGCTGGCACATTCCTTGTAGGAGAAGGAGCCGGACGTTTCCCTTTTCTGAAACAGGCTCTGCCGAGAACGAGCACCATGAGATATGACATCTCTGGGAAAGTACAGATCCCCAGTGCTGTTGTGCCTGTGAACAGGCTGACAAGGGAGGGTGAAGACCAGCAACTGCTTTCAGGGCTCTCTCCTTCCTTGTAGGAGGAATAGCCAGACGTTTGCCTTTTCGGAACCAGGCTCTGCCGAGAACGAGCACCATGAGATCTTCAACCTAGCATAAAGCCCAGATCCCCAGTGCTGTTGTGCCTGTGAATAGCATTCCTAGGGAGGATGAAGACCAGCAACTGCTTTCAGGGCTATCACCTTCCTTGTAGAAGGAATAGCCAGACGTTTGCCTTTTCGGAATCAGGCTCTGCCGAGAACAAGCACCATGAGATATGACATCTCTGGGAAAGCACAGATCCCCAGTGCTGTTGTGCCTGTGAATAGCGTTCCTAGGGAGGATGAAGACCAGCAACAGCTTTCAGGGCTGCCTCATTCCTTGTGGGAGAAGGAGCTGGACGTTTGCCTTTTGGGAATCAGGCTCTGCCGAGAACGAGCCCCATGAGATATGACATCTCTGGGAAAGCACAGATCCCCAGTGCTGTTGTGCCTGTGAATAGCGTTCCTAGGGAGGATGAAGACCAGCAACAGCTTTCAGGGCTGGCACATTCCTTGTAGCAGAAGGAGCCGGACGTTTCCCTTTTCTGAAACAGGCTCTGCCGAGAACGAGTACCATGAGATATGACATCTCTGGGAAAGCACAGATCCCCAGTGCTGTTGTGCCTCTGAATAGCCTGCCAAGGACAGGTAAAGATCAGCAACATCTTTCAGGGCTATCACATTCCTTGTAGGAGAGATAGCCAGACGTTTGCCTTTTCGAAATCAGGCTCTGCCGAGAACGAGCACCATGAGATATGACATCTCTGGGAAAGTACAGATCCCCAGTGCTGTTGTGCCTGTGAACAGGCTGACAAGGGAGGATGAAGACCAGCAACTGCTTTCAGGGCTGGCACATTCCTTGTGGGAGAAGGAGCAGGACGTTTGCCTTTTCGGAAACAGGCTCTGCCGAGAACGAGCACCATGAGATCTTCAACCTAGCATAAAGCCCAGATCCCCAGTGCTGTTGTGCCTGTGACTAGGCTGCCAAGGGAGGATGAAGACCAGCAACAGATTTCAGGGCTGGCACATTCCTTGTAGAAGGAATAGCCAGACGTTTGCCTTTTCGGAAACAGGCTCTGCCGAGAACGAGCCCCATGAGATATGACATCTCTGGGAAAGCACAGATCCCCAGTGCTGTTGTGCCTGTGAATAGCGTTCCTAGGGAGGATGAAGACCAGCAACTGCTTTCAGGGCTGGCACATTCCTTGTAGGAGAAGGAGCCGGACGTTTCCCTTTTCTGAAACAGGCTCTGCCGAGAACGAGCACCATGAGATATGACATCTCTGGGAAGGCACAAATCCCCAGTGCTGTTGTGCCTGTGAATAGGCTGCCAAGGGAGGATGAAGACCAGCAACTGCTTTCAGGGCTATCACCTTCCTTGTAGAAGGAATAGCCAGACGTTTGCCTTTTCGGAAACAGACTCTGCCGAGAACGAGCACCATGAGATATGACATCTCTGGGAAAGCACAGATCCCCAGTGCTGTTGTGCCTGTGAATAGGCTGCCAAGGGAGGATGAAGACCAGCAACTGCTTTCAGGGCTGGCACATTCCTTGTAGGAGAAGGAGCCGGACGTTTCCCTTTTCTGAAACAGGCTCTGCCGAGAACGAGCACCATGAGATATGACATCTCTGGGAAAGTACAGATCCCCAGTGCTGTTGTGCCTGTGAACAGGCTGACAAGGGAGGGTGAAGACCAGCAACTGCTTTCAGGGCTCTCTCCTTCCTTGTAGGAGGAATAGCCAGACGTTTGCCTTTTCGGAACCAGGCTCTGCCGAGAACGAGCACCATGAGATCTTCAACCTAGCATAAAGCCCAGATCCCCAGTGCTGTTGTGCCTGTGAATAGCATTCCTAGGGAGGATGAAGACCAGCAACTGCTTTCAGGGCTATCACCTTCCTTGTAGAAGGAATAGCCAGACGTTTGCCTTTTCGGAATCAGGCTCTGCCGAGAACAAGCACCATGAGATATGACATCTCTGGGAAAGCACAGATCCCCTGTGCTGTTGTGCCTGTGAATAGCGTTCCTAGGGAGGATGAAGACCAGCAACAGCTTTCAGGGCTGGCACATTCCTTGTAGGAGAAGGAGCCGGACGTTTCCCTTTTCTGAAACAGGCTCTGCCGAGAACGAGCACCATGAGATATGACATCTCTGGGAAAGCACAAATCCCCAGTGCTGTTGTGCCTGTGAATAGCCTGCCAAGGAAAGGTAAAGGTCAGCAACATCTTTCGGGGCTGTCCCCCTCCTTGTAGGAGGAATAGCCAGACGTTTGCCTTTTCGGAAACAGGCTCTGCCGAGAACGAGCACCCTGAGATATGACATCTCTGGGAAAGCACAGATCCCCAGTGCTGTTGTGCCTGTGAATAGGCTGCCAAGGGAGGATGAAGACCAGCAACTGCTTTCAGGGCTATCACCTTCCTTGTAGAAGGAATAGCCAGACGATTGCCTTTTCGGAATCAGGCTCTGCCGAGAACGAGTACCATGAGATATGACATCTCTGGGAAAGTACAGATCCCCAGTGCTGTTGTGCCTGTGAACAGGCTGACAAGGGAGGGTGAAGACCAGCAACTGCTTTCAGGGCTGGCACATTCCTTGTAGGAGAAGGAGCCGGACGTTTCCCTTTTCTGAAACAGGCTCTGCCGAGAACGAGCACCATGAGATATGACATCTCTGGGAAAGCACAAATCCCCAGTGCTGTAGTGCCTGTGAATAGCCTGCCAAGGACAGGTAAAGGTCAGCAACATCTTTCGGGGCTGTCCCCCTCCTTGTAGGAGGAATAGCCAGACGTTTGCCTTTTCGGAAACAGGCTCTGCCGAGAACGAGCACCATGAGATATGACATCTCTGGGAAAGCACAGATTCCCCAGTGCTGTTGTGCCTGTGAATAGCCTGCCAAGGGAGGATGAAGACCAGCAACAGCTTTCAGGGCTGGCACATTCCTTGTGGGAGAAGGAGCTGGACGTTTGCCTTTTGGGAATCAGGCTCTGCCGAGAACGAGCACCATGAGATATGACATCTCTGGGAAAGCACAGATCCCCTGTGCTGTTGTGCCTGTGAATAGCGTTCCTAGGGAGGATGAAGACCAGCAACAGCTTTCAGGGCTGCCTCATTCCTTGTGGGAGAAGGAGCTGGACGTTTGCCTTTTGGGAATCAGGCTCTGCCGAGAACGAGCACCATGAGATATGACATCTCTGGGAAAGCACAGATCCCCAGTGCTGTTGTGCCTGTGAATAGCGTTCCTAGGGAGGATGAAGACCAGCAACAGCTTTCAGGGCTGGCACATTCCTTGTAGGAGGAATAGCCAGACGTTTGCCTTTTCGGAAACAGGCTCTGCCGAGAACGAGCACCCTGACATATGACATCTCTGGGAAAGCACAGATCCCCAGTGCTGTAGTGCCTGTGAACAGGCTGACAAGGGAGGGTGAAGACCAGCAACTGCTTTCAGGGCTGGCACATTCCTTGTGGGAGAAGGAGCCGGACGTTTGCCTTTTCGGAAACAGACTCTGCCGAGAACGAGTACCATGAGATATGACATCTCTGGGAAAGCACAGATCCCCTGTGCTGTTGTGCCTCTGAATAGCCTGCCAAGGACAGGTAAAGATCAGCAACATCTTTCAGGGCTATCACATTCCTTGTAGGAGAGATAGCCAGACGTTTGCCTTTTCGAAATCAGGCTCTGCCGAGAACGAGCACCATGAGATATGACATCTCTGGGAAAGCACAGATCCCCAGTGCTGTTGTGCCTGTGAACAGGCTGACAAGGGAGGATGAAGACCAGCAACTGCTTTCAGGGCTGGCACATTCCTTGTGGGAGAAGGAGCAGGACGTTTGCCTTTTCGGAAACAGGCTCTGCCGAGAACGAGCACCATGAGATCTTCAACCTAGCATAAAGCCCAGATCCCCAGTGCTGTTGTGCCTGTGACTAGGCTGCCAAGGGAGGATGAAGACCAGCAACAGATTTCAGGGCTGGCACATTCCTTGTAGAAGGAATAGCCAGACGTTTGCCTTTTCGGAATCAGGCTCTGCCGAGAACGAGCACCATGAGATATGACATCTCTGGGAAAGCACAGATCCCCAGTGCTGTTGTGCCTGTGAATAGCGTTCCTAGGGAGGATGAAGACCAGCAACAGCTTTCAGGGCTGCCTCATTCCTTGTGGGAGAAGGAGCTGGACGTTTGCCTTTTGGGAATCAGGCTCTGCCGAGAACGAGCCCCATGAGATATGACATCTCTGGGAAAGCACAGATCCCCAGTGCTGTTGTGCCTGTGAATAGCGTTCCTAGGGAGGATGAAGACCAGCAACAGCTTTCAGGGCTGGCACATTCCTTGTAGCAGAAGGAGCCGGACGTTTCCCTTTTCTGAAACAGGCTCTGCCGAGAACGAGTACCATGAGATATGACATCTCTGGGAAAGCACAGATCCCCAGTGCTGTTGTGCCTCTGAATAGCCTGCCAAGGACAGGTAAAGATCAGCAACATCTTTCAGGGCTATCACATTCCTTGTAGGAGAGATAGCCAGACGTTTGCCTTTTCGAAATCAGGCTCTGCCGAGAACGAGCACCATGAGATATGACATCTCTGGGAAAGTACAGATCCCCAGTGCTGTTGTGCCTGTGAACAGGCTGACAAGGGAGGATGAAGACCAGCAACTGCTTTCAGGGCTGGCACATTCCTTGTGGGAGAAGGAGCAGGACGTTTGCCTTTTCGGAAACAGGCTCTGCCGAGAACGAGCACCATGAGATCTTCAACCTAGCATAAAGCCCAGATCCCCAGTGCTGTTGTGCCTGTGACTAGGCTGCCAAGGGAGGATGAAGACCAGCAACAGATTTCAGGGCTGGCACATTCCTTGTAGAAGGAATAGCCAGACGTTTGCCTTTTCGGAAACAGGCTCTGCCGAGAACGAGCCCCATGAGATATGACATCTCTGGGAAAGCACAGATCCCCAGTGCTGTTGTGCCTGTGAATAGCGTTCCTAGGGAGGATGAAGACCAGCAACTGCTTTCAGGGCTGGCACATTCCTTGTAGGAGAAGGAGCCGGACGTTTCCCTTTTCTGAAACAGGCTCTGCCGAGAACGAGCACCATGAGATATGACATCTCTGGGAAGGCACAAATCCCCAGTGCTGTTGTGCCTGTGAATAGGCTGCCAAGGGAGGATGAAGACCAGCAACTGCTTTCAGGGCTATCACCTTCCTTGTAGAAGGAATAGCCAGACGTTTGCCTTTTCGGAAACAGACTCTGCCGAGAACGAGCACCATGAGATATGACATCTCTGGGAAAGCACAGATCCCCAGTGCTGTTGTGCCTGTGAATAGGCTGCCAAGGGAGGATGAAGACCAGCAACTGCTTTCAGGGCTGGCACATTCCTTGTAGGAGAAGGAGCCGGACGTTTCCCTTTTCTGAAACAGGCTCTGCCGAGAACGAGCACCATGAGATATGACATCTCTGGGAAAGTACAGATCCCCAGTGCTGTTGTGCCTGTGAACAGGCTGACAAGGGAGGGTGAAGACCAGCAACTGCTTTCAGGGCTCTCTCCTTCCTTGTAGGAGGAATAGCCAGACGTTTGCCTTTTCGGAACCAGGCTCTGCCGAGAACGAGCACCATGAGATCTTCAACCTAGCATAAAGCCCAGATCCCCAGTGCTGTTGTGCCTGTGAATAGCATTCCTAGGGAGGATGAAGACCAGCAACTGCTTTCAGGGCTATCACCTTCCTTGTAGAAGGAATAGCCAGACGTTTGCCTTTTCGGAATCAGGCTCTGCCGAGAACAAGCACCATGAGATATGACATCTCTGGGAAAGCACAGATCCCCAGTGCTGTTGTGCCTGTGAATAGCGTTCCTAGGGAGGATGAAGACCAGCAACAGCTTTCAGGGCTGCCTCATTCCTTGTGGGAGAAGGAGCTGGACGTTTGCCTTTTGGGAATCAGGCTCTGCCGAGAACGAGCCCCATGAGATATGACATCTCTGGGAAAGCACAGATCCCCAGTGCTGTTGTGCCTGTGAATAGCGTTCCTAGGGAGGATGAAGACCAGCAACAGCTTTCAGGGCTGGCACATTCCTTGTAGCAGAAGGAGCCGGACGTTTCCCTTTTCTGAAACAGGCTCTGCCGAGAACGAGTACCATGAGATATGACATCTCTGGGAAAGCACAGATCCCCAGTGCTGTTGTGCCTCTGAATAGCCTGCCAAGGACAGGTAAAGATCAGCAACATCTTTCAGGGCTATCACATTCCTTGTAGGAGAGATAGCCAGACGTTTGCCTTTTCGAAATCAGGCTCTGCCGAGAACGAGCACCATGAGATATGACATCTCTGGGAAAGTACAGATCCCCAGTGCTGTTGTGCCTGTGAACAGGCTGACAAGGGAGGATGAAGACCAGCAACTGCTTTCAGGGCTGGCACATTCCTTGTGGGAGAAGGAGCAGGACGTTTGCCTTTTCGGAAACAGGCTCTGCCGAGAACGAGCACCATGAGATCTTCAACCTAGCATAAAGCCCAGATCCCCAGTGCTGTTGTGCCTGTGACTAGGCTGCCAAGGGAGGATGAAGACCAGCAACAGATTTCAGGGCTGGCACATTCCTTGTAGAAGGAATAGCCAGACGTTTGCCTTTTCGGAAACAGGCTCTGCCGAGAACGAGCCCCATGAGATATGACATCTCTGGGAAAGCACAGATCCCCAGTGCTGTTGTGCCTGTGAATAGCGTTCCTAGGGAGGATGAAGACCAGCAACTGCTTTCAGGGCTGGCACATTCCTTGTAGGAGAAGGAGCCGGACGTTTCCCTTTTCTGAAACAGGCTCTGCCGAGAACGAGCACCATGAGATATGACATCTCTGGGAAGGCACAAATCCCCAGTGCTGTTGTGCCTGTGAATAGGCTGCCAAGGGAGGATGAAGACCAGCAACTGCTTTCAGGGCTATCACCTTCCTTGTAGAAGGAATAGCCAGACGTTTGCCTTTTCGGAAACAGACTCTGCCGAGAACGAGCACCATGAGATATGACATCTCTGGGAAAGCACAGATCCCCAGTGCTGTTGTGCCTGTGAATAGGCTGCCAAGGGAGGATGAAGACCAGCAACTGCTTTCAGGGCTGGCACATTCCTTGTAGGAGAAGGAGCCGGACGTTTGCCTTTTCTGAAACAGGCTCTGCCGAGAACGAGCACCATGAGATATGACATCTCTGGGAAAGTACAGATCCCCAGTGCTGTTGTGCCTGTGAACAGGCTGACAAGGGAGGGTGAAGACCAGCAACTGCTTTCAGGGCTCTCTCCTTCCTTGTAGGAGGAATAGCCAGACGTTTGCCTTTTCGGAACCAGGCTCTGCCGAGAACGAGCACCATGAGATCTTCAACCTAGCATAAAGCCCAGATCCCCAGTGCTGTTGTGCCTGTGAATAGCATTCCTAGGGAGGATGAAGACCAGCAACTGCTTTCAGGGCTATCACCTTCCTTGTAGAAGGAATAGCCAGACGTTTGCCTTTTCGGAATCAGGCTCTGCCGAGAACAAGCACCATGAGATATGACATCTCTGGGAAAGCACAGATCCCCTGTGCTGTTGTGCCTGTGAATAGCGTTCCTAGGGAGGATGAAGACCAGCAACAGCTTTCAGGGCTGGCACATTCCTTGTAGGAGAAGGAGCCGGACGTTTCCCTTTTCTGAAACAGGCTCTGCCGAGAACGAGCACCATGAGATATGACATCTCTGGGAAAGCACAAATCCCCAGTGCTGTTGTGCCTGTGAATAGCCTGCCAAGGAAAGGTAAAGGTCAGCAACATCTTTCGGGGCTGTCCCCCTCCTTGTAGGAGGAATAGCCAGACGTTTGCCTTTTCGGAAACAGGCTCTGCCGAGAACGAGCACCCTGAGATATGACATCTCTGGGAAAGCACAGATCCCCAGTGCTGTTGTGCCTGTGAATAGGCTGCCAAGGGAGGATGAAGACCAGCAACTGCTTTCAGGGCTATCACCTTCCTTGTAGAAGGAATAGCCAGACGATTGCCTTTTCGGAATCAGGCTCTGCCGAGAACGAGTACCATGAGATATGACATCTCTGGGAAAGTACAGATCCCCAGTGCTGTTGTGCCTGTGAACAGGCTGACAAGGGAGGGTGAAGACCAGCAACTGCTTTCAGGGCTGGCACATTCCTTGTAGGAGAAGGAGCCGGACGTTTCCCTTTTCTGAAACAGGCTCTGCCGAGAACGAGCACCATGAGATATGACATCTCTGGGAAAGCACAAATCCCCAGTGCTGTAGTGCCTGTGAATAGCCTGCCAAGGACAGGTAAAGGTCAGCAACATCTTTCGGGGCTGTCCCCCTCCTTGTAGGAGGAATAGCCAGACGTTTGCCTTTTCGGAAACAGGCTCTGCCGAGAACGAGCACCATGAGATATGACATCTCTGGGAAAGCACAGATTCCCCAGTGCTGTTGTGCCTGTGAATAGGCTGCCAAGGGAGGATGAAGACCAGCAACAGCTTTCAGGGCTGGCACATTCCTTGTGGGAGAAGGAGCTGGACGTTTGCCTTTTGGGAATCAGGCTCTGCCGAGAACGAGCACCATGAGATATGACATCTCTGGGAAAGCACAGATCCCCTGTGCTGTTGTGCCTGTGAATAGCGTTCCTAGGGAGGATGAAGACCAGCAACAGCTTTCAGGGCTGCCTCATTCCTTGTGGGAGAAGGAGCTGGACGTTTGCCTTTTGGGAATCAGGCTCTGCCGAGAACGAGCACCATGAGATATGACATCTCTGGGAAAGCACAGATCCCCAGTGCTGTTGTGCCTGTGAATAGCGTTCCTAGGGAGGATGAAGACCAGCAACAGCTTTCAGGGCTGGCACATTCCTTGTAGGAGGAATAGCCAGACGTTTGCCTTTTCGGAAACAGGCTCTGCCGAGAACGAGCACCCTGACATATGACATCTCTGGGAAAGCACAGATCCCCAGTGCTGTAGTGCCTGTGAACAGGCTGACAAGGGAGGGTGAAGACCAGCAACTGCTTTCAGGGCTGGCACATTCCTTGTGGGAGAAGGAGCCGGACGTTTGCCTTTTCGGAAACAGACTCTGCCGAGAACGAGTACCATGAGATATGACATCTCTGGGAAAGCACAGATCCCCTGTGCTGTTGTGCCTGTGAATAGCCTGCCAAGGAAACGTAAAGATCAGCAACATCTTTCAGGGCTATCACATTCCTTGTAGGAGAGATAGCCAGACGTTTGCCTTTTCGAAATCAGGCTCTGCCGAGAACGAGCACCATGAGATATGACATCTCTGGGAAAGCACAGATCCCCAGTGCTGTTGTGCCTGTGAGTAGCCTACCAAGGGGAGGTGAACAGCAGCAATATCTTTCAGGGCTCTCTCCTTCCCTGTAGGAGAAATAGCCAGACGTTTGCCTTTTCGAAATCAGGCTCTGCCGAGAACGAGCACCATGAGATATGACATCTCTGGGAAAGCACAAATCCCCAGTGCTGTTGTGCCTGTGAATAGGCTGCCAAGGGAGGATGAAGACCAGCAACAGCTTTCAGGGCTGGCACATTCCTTGTGGGAGAAGGAGCTGGACGTTTCCCTTTTGGGAATCAGGCTCTGCCGAGAACGAGCACCATGAGATATGACATCTCTGGGAAAGCACAGATCCCCAGTGCTGTTGTGCCTGTGAATAGCGTTCCTAGGGAGGATGAAGACCAGCAACAGCTTTCAGGGCTGCCTCATTCCTTGTGGGAGAAGGAGCTGGACGTTTGCCTTTTGGGAATCAGGCTCTGCCGAGAACGAGCCCCATGAGATATGACATCTCTGGGAAAGCACAGATCCCCAGTGCTGTTGTGCCTGTGAATAGCGTTCCTAGGGAGGATGAAGACCAGCAACAGCTTTCAGGGCTGGCACATTCCTTGTAGCAGAAGGAGCCGGACTTTTCCCTTTTCTGAAACAGGCTCTGCCGAGAACGAGTACCATGAGATATGACATCTCTGGGAAAGCACAGATCCCCAGTGCTGTTGTGCCTCTGAATAGCCTGCCAAGGAAACGTAAAGATCAGCAACATCTTTCAGGGCTATCACATTCCTTGTAGGAGAGATAGCCAGACGTTTGCCTTTTCGAAATCAGGCTCTGCCGAGAACGAGCACCATGAGATATGACATCTCTGGGAAAGTACAGATCCCCAGTGCTGTTGTGCCTGTGAACAGGCTGACAAGGGAGGATGAAGACCAGCAACTGCTTTCAGGGCTGGCACATTCCTTGTGGGAGAAGGAGCAGGACGTTTGCCTTTTCGGAAACAGGCTCTGCCGAGAACGAGCACCATGAGATCTTCAACCTAGCATAAAGCCCAGATCCCCAGTGCTGTTGTGCCTGTGACTAGGCTGCCAAGGGAGGATGAAGACCAGCAACAGATTTCAGGGCTGGCACATTCCTTGTAGAAGGAATAGCCAGACGTTTGCCTTTTCGGAATCAGGCTCTGCCGAGAACGAGCACCATGAGATATGACATCTCTGGGAAAGCACAGATCCCCAGTGCTGTTGTGCCTGTGAATAGCGTTCCTAGGGAGGATGAAGACCAGCAACTGCTTTCAGGGCTGGCACATTCCTTGTAGGAGAAGGAGCCGGACGTTTCCCTTTTCTGAAACAGGCTCTGCCGAGAACGAGCACCCTGAGATATGACATCTCTGGGAAAGCACAAATCCCCAGTGCTGTAGTGCCTGTGAATAGCCTGCCAAGGAAAGGTAAAGGTCAGCAACATCTTTCGGGGCTGTCCCCCTCCTTGTAGGAGGAATAGCCAGACGTTTGCCTTTTCAGAAAAAGGCTCTGCCGAGAACGAGCACCCTGAGATATGACATCTCTGGGAAAGCACAGATCCCCAGTGCTGTTGTGCCTGTGAATAGGCTGCCAAGGGAGGATGAAGACCAGCAACTGCTTTCAGGGCTATCACCTTCCTTGTAGAAGGAATAGCCAGACGTTTGCCTTTTCGGAAACAGACTCTGCCGAGAACGAGCACCATGAGATATGACATCTCTGGGAAAGTACAGATCCCCAGTGCTGTTGTGCCTGTGAACAGGCTGACAAGGGAGGGTGAAGACCAGCAACTGCTTTCAGGGCTGGCACATTCCTTGTGGGAGAAGGAGCCGGACGTTTGCCTTTTCGGAAACAGACTCTGCCGAGAACGAGTACCCTGAGATATGACATCTCTGGGAAAGCACAGATCCCCAGTGCTGTTGTGCCTGTGAGTAGCCTACCAAGGAGAGGTGAACACCAGCAATATCTTTCAGGGCTCTCTCCTTCCTTGTAGAAGGAATAGCCAGACGTTTGCCTTTTCGGAAACAGGCTCTGCCGAGAACGAGCACCATGAGATATGACATCTCTGGGAAAGCACAGATCCCCAGTGCTGTTGTGCCTGTGAATAGCGTTCCTAGGGAGGATGAAGACCAGCAACAGCTTTCAGGGCTGGCACATTCCTTGTAGGAGAAGGAGCCGGACGTTTCCCTTTTCTGAAACAGGCTCTGCCGAGAACGAGCACCATGAGATATGACATCTCTGGGAAAGCACAGATCCCCAGTGCTGTTGTGCCTGTGAATAGGCTGCCAAGGGAGGATGAAGACCAGCAACTGCTTTCAGGGCTATCACCTTCCTTGTAGAAGGAATAGCCAGACGTTTGCCTTTTCGGAAACAGACTCTGCCGAGAACGAGCACCATGAGATATGACATCTCTGGGAAAGTACAGATCCCCAGTGCTGTTGTGCCTGTGAACAGGCTGACAAGGGAGGGTGAAGACCAGCAACTGCTTTCAGGGCTGGCACATTCCTTGTGGGATAAGGAGCCGGACGTTTGCCTTTTCGGAAACAGACTCTGCCGAGAACGAGTACCCTGAGATATGACATCTCTGGGAAAGCACAGATCCCCAGTGCTGTTGTGCCTGTGAACAGGCTGACAAGGGAGGGTGAAGACCAGCAACTGCTTTCAGGGCTGGCACATTCCTTGTGGGAGAAGGAGCCGGACGTTTGCCTTTTCGGAAACAGGCTCTGCCGAGAACGAGCACCATGAGATATGACATCTCTGGGAAAGCACAGATCCCCAGTGCTGTTGTGCCTGTGAATAGCCCGCCAAGGGGAGCTGAAGACCAGCAATATCTTTCAGGGCTGGCACATTCCTTGTGGGAGAAGGAGCTGGACGTTTGCCTTTTCGGAATCAGGCTCTGCCGAGAACGAGCACCATGAGATATGACATCTCTGGGAAAGCACAGATCCCCAGTGCTGTTGTGCCTGTGAATAGCGTTCCTAGGGAGGATGAAGACCAGCAACAGCTTTCAGGGCTGCCTCATTCCTTGTGGGAGAAGGAGCTGGACGTTTGCCTTTTGGGAATCAGGCTCTGCCGAGAACGAGCCCCATGAGATATGACATCTCTGGGAAAGCACAGATCCCCAGTGCTGTTGTGCCTGTGAATAGCGTTCCTAGGGAGGATGAAGACCAGCAACAGCTTTCAGGGCTGGCACATTCCTTGTAGCAGAAGGAGCCGGACGTTTCCCTTTTCTGAAACAGGCTCTGCCGAGAACGAGTACCATGAGATATGACATCTCTGGGAAAGCACAGATCCCCAGTGCTGTTGTGCCTCTGAATAGCCTGCCAAGGACAGGTAAAGATCAGCAACATCTTTCAGGGCTATCACATTCCTTGTAGGAGAGATAGCCAGACGTTTGCCTTTTCGAAATCAGGCTCTGCCGAGAACGAGCACCATGAGATATGACATCTCTGGGAAAGTACAGATCCCCAGTGCTGTTGTGCCTGTGAACAGGCTGACAAGGGAGGATGAAGACCAGCAACTGCTTTCAGGGCTGGCACATTCCTTGTGGGAGAAGGAGCAGGACGTTTGCCTTTTCGGAAACAGGCTCTGCCGAGAACGAGCACCATGAGATCTTCAACCTAGCATAAAGCCCAGATCCCCAGTGCTGTTGTGCCTGTGACTAGGCTGCCAAGGGAGGATGAAGACCAGCAACAGATTTCAGGGCTGGCACATTCCTTGTAGAAGGAATAGCCAGACGTTTGCCTTTTGGGAATCAGGCTCTGCCGAGAACGAGCACCATGAGATATGACATCTCTGGGAAAGCACAGATCCCCAGTGCTGTTGTGCCTGTGAGTAGCCTACCAAGGAGAGGTGAACACCAGCAATATCTTTCAGGGCTCTCTCCTTCCTTGTAGAAGGAATAGCCAGACGTTTGCCTTTTCGGAAACAGGCTCTGCCGAGAACGAGCACCATGAGATATGACATCTCTGGGAAAGCACAGATCCCCAGTGCTGTTGTGCCTGTGAATAGCGTTCCTAGGGAGGATGAAGACCAGCAACAGCTTTCAGGGCTGGCACATTCCTTGTAGGAGAAGGAGCCGGACGTTTCCCTTTTCTGAAACAGGCTCTGCCGAGAACGAGCACCATGAGATATGACATCTCTGGGAAAGCACAGATCCCCAGTGCTGTTGTGCCTGTGAATAGGCTGCCAAGGGAGGATGAAGACCAGCAACTGCTTTCAGGGCTATCACCTTCCTTGTAGAAGGAATAGCCAGACGTTTGCCTTTTCGGAAACAGACTCTGCCGAGAACGAGCACCATGAGATATGACATCTCTGGGAAAGTACAGATCCCCAGTGCTGTTGTGCCTGTGAACAGGCTGACAAGGGAGGGTGAAGACCAGCAACTGCTTTCAGGGCTGGCACATTCCTTGTGGGAGAAGGAGCCGGACGTTTGCCTTTTCGGAAACAGACTCTGCCGAGAACGAGTACCCTGAGATATGACATCTCTGGGAAAGCACAGATCCCCAGTGCTGTTGTGCCTGTGAACAGGCTGACAAGGGAGGGTGAAGACCAGCAACTGCTTTCAGGGCTGGCACATTCCTTGTGGGAGAAGGAGCCGGACGTTTGCCTTTTCGGAAACAGGCTCTGCCGAGAACGAGCACCATGAGATATGACATCTCTGGGAAAGCACAGATCCCCAGTGCTGTTGTGCCTGTGAATAGCCCGCCAAGGGGAGCTGAAGACCAGCAATATCTTTCAGGGCTGGCACATTCCTTGTGGGAGAAGGAGCTGGACGTTTGCCTTTTGGGAATCAGGCTCTGCCGAGAACGAGCACCATGAGATATGACATCTCTGGGAAAGCACAGATCCCCAGTGCTGTTGTGCCTGTGAATAGCGTTCCTAGGGAGGATGAAGACCAGCAACAGCTTTCAGGGCTGCCTCATTCCTTGTGGGAGAAGGAGCTGGACGTTTGCCTTTTGGGAATCAGGCTCTGCCGAGAACGAGCCCCATGAGATATGACATCTCTGGGAAAGCACAGATCCCCAGTGCTGTTGTGCCTGTGAATAGCGTTCCTAGGGAGGATGAAGACCAGCAACAGCTTTCAGGGCTGGCACATTCCTTGTAGCAGAAGGAGCCGGACGTTTCCCTTTTCTGAAACAGGCTCTGCCGAGAACGAGTACCATGAGATATGACATCTCTGGGAAAGCACAGATCCCCAGTGCTGTTGTGCCTCTGAATAGCCTGCCAAGGACAGGTAAAGATCAGCAACATCTTTCAGGGCTATCACATTCCTTGTAGGAGAGATAGCCAGACGTTTGCCTTTTCGAAATCAGGCTCTGCCGAGAACGAGCACCATGAGATATGACATCTCTGGGAAAGTACAGATCCCCAGTGCTGTTGTGCCTGTGAACAGGCTGACAAGGGAGGATGAAGACCAGCAACTGCTTTCAGGGCTGGCACATTCCTTGTGGGAGAAGGAGCAGGACGTTTGCCTTTTCGGAAACAGGCTCTGCCGAGAACGAGCACCATGAGATCTTCAACCTAGCATAAAGCCCAGATCCCCAGTGCTGTTGTGCCTGTGACTAGGCTGCCAAGGGAGGATGAAGACCAGCAACAGATTTCAGGGCTGGCACATTCCTTGTAGAAGGAATAGCCAGACGTTTGCCTTTTCGGAATCAGGCTCTGCCGAGAACGAGCACCATGAGATATGACATCTCTGGGAAAGCACAGATCCCCAGTGCTGTTGTGCCTGTGAACAGGCTGACAAGGGAGGGTGAAGACCAGCAACTGCTTTCAGGGCTGGCACATTCCTTGTGGGAGAAGGAGCCGGACGTTTGCCTTTTGGGAATCAGGCTCTGCCGAGAACGAGCACCATGAGATATGACATCTCTGGGAAAGCACAGATCCCCAGTGCTGTTGTGCCTGTGAATAGCCCGCCAAGGGGAGCTGAAGACCAGCAATATCTTTCAGGGCTGGCACATTCCTTGTGGGAGAAGGAGCTGGACGTTTGCCTTTTGGGAATCAGGCTCTGCCGAGAACGAGCACCATGAGATATGACATCTCTGGGAAAGCACAGATCCCCAGTGCTGTTGTGCCTGTGAATAGCGTTCCTAGGGAGGATGAAGACCAGCAACAGCTTTCAGGGCTGCCTCATTCCTTGTGGGAGAAGGAGCTGGACGTTTGCCTTTTGGGAATCAGGCTCTGCCGAGAACGAGCCCCATGAGATATGACATCTCTGGGAAAGCACAGATCCCCAGTGCTGTTGTGCCTGTGAATAGCGTTCCTAGGGAGGATGAAGACCAGCAACAGCTTTCAGGGCTGGCACATTCCTTGTAGCAGAAGGAGCCGGACGTTTCCCTTTTCTGAAACAGGCTCTGCCGAGAACGAGTACCATGAGATATGACATCTCTGGGAAAGCACAGATCCCCAGTGCTGTTGTGCCTCTGAATAGCCTGCCAAGGACAGGTAAAGATCAGCAACATCTTTCAGGGCTATCACATTCCTTGTAGGAGAGATAGCCAGACGTTTGCCTTTTCGAAATCAGGCTCTGCCGAGAACGAGCACCATGAGATATGACATCTCTGGGAAAGTACAGATCCCCAGTGCTGTTGTGCCTGTGAACAGGCTGACAAGGGAGGATGAAGACCAGCAACTGCTTTCAGGGCTGGCACATTCCTTGTGGGAGAAGGAGCAGGACGTTTGCCTTTTCGGAAACAGGCTCTGCCGAGAACGAGCACCATGAGATCTTCAACCTAGCATAAAGCCCAGATCCCCAGTGCTGTTGTGCCTGTGACTAGGCTGCCAAGGGAGGATGAAGACCAGCAACAGATTTCAGGGCTGGCACATTCCTTGTAGAAGGAATAGCCAGACGTTTGCCTTTTCGGAATCAGGCTCTGCCGAGAACGAGCACCATGAGATATGACATCTCTGGGAAAGCACAGATCCCCAGTGCTGTTGTGCCTGTGAATAGCGTTCCTAGGGAGGATGAAGACCAGCAACTGCTTTCAGGGCTGGCACATTCCTTGTAGGAGAAGGAGCCGGACGTTTCCCTTTTCTGAAACAGGCTCTGCCGAGAACGAGCACCATGAGATATGACATCTCTGGGAAGGCATAAATCCCCAGTGCTGTTGTGCCTGTGAATAGGCTGCCAAGGGAGGATGAAGACCAGCAACTGCTTTCAGGGCTATCACCTTCCTTGTAGAAGGAATAGCCAGACGTTTGCCTTTTCGGAAACAGACTCTGCCGAGAACGAGCACCATGAGATATGACATCTCTGGGAAAGCACAGATCCCCAGTGCTGTTGTGCCTGTGAATAGCGTTCCTAGGGAGGATGAAGACCAGCAACTGCTTTCAGGGCTGGCACATTCCTTGTAGGAGAAGGAGCCGGACGTTTCCCTTTTCTGAAACAGGCTCTGCCGAGAACGAGCACCATGAGATATGACATCTCTGGGAAGGCACAAATCCCCAGTGCTGTTGTGCCTGTGAATAGGCTGCCAAGGGAGGATGAAGACCAGCAACTGCTTTCAGGGCTATCACCTTCCTTGTAGAAGGAATAGCCGGACGTTTGCCTTTTCGGAAACAGACTCTGCCGAGAACGAGTACCATGAGATATGACATCTCTGGGAAAGTACAGATCCCCAGTGCTGTTGTGCCTGTGAACAGGCTGACAAGGGAGGGTGAAGACCAGCAACTGCTTTCAGGGCTGGCACATTCCTTGTGGGAGAAGGAGCCGGACGTTTGCCTTTTCTGAAACAGACTCTGCCGAGAACGAGTACCATGAGATATGACATCTCTGGGAAAGCACAGATCCCCTGTGCTGTTGTGCCTGTGAATAGCCTGCCAAGGAAACGTAAAGATCAGCAACATCTTTCAGGGCTATCACATTCCTTGTAGGAGAGATAGCCAGACGTTTGCCTTTTCGAAATCAGGCTCTGCCGAGAACGAGCACCATGAGATATGACATCTCTGGGAAAGCACAGATCCCCAGTGCTGTTGTGCCTGTGAGTAGCCTACCAAGGGGAGGTGAACACCAGCAATATCTTTCAGGGCTCTCTCCTTCCCTGTAGGAGAAATAGCCAGACGTTTGCCTTTTCGGAAACAGGCTCTGCCGAGAACGAGCACCATGAGATATGACATCTCTGGGAAAGCACAAATCCCCAGTGCTGTTGTGCCTGTGAATAGGCTGCCAAGGGAGGATGAAGACCAGCAACAGCTTTCAGGGCTGGCACATTCCTTGTGGGAGAAGGAGCTGGACGTTTGCCTTTTGGGAATCAGGCTCTGCCGAGAACGAGCACCATGAGATATGACATCTCTGGGAAAGCACAGATCCCCTGTGCTGTTGTGCCTGTGAATAGCGTTCCTAGGGAGGATGAAGACCAGCAACAGCTTTCAGGGCTGCCTCATTCCTTGTGGGAGAAGGAGCTGGACGTTTGCCTTTTGGGAATCAGGCTCTGCCGAGAACGAGCACCATGAGATATGACATCTCTGGGAAAGCACAGATCCCCAGTGCTGTTGTGCCTGTGAATAGCGTTCCTAGGGAGGATGAAGACCAGCAACAGCTTTCAGGGCTGGCACATTCCTTGTAGCAGAAGGAGCCGGACGTTTCCCTTTTCTGAAACAGGCTCTGCCGAGAACGAGTACCATGAGATATGACATCTCTGGGAAAGCACAGATCCCCAGTGCTGTTGTGCCTCTGAATAGCCTGCCAAGGACAGGTAAAGATCAGCAACATCTTTCAGGGCTATCACATTCCTTGTAGGAGAGATAGCCAGACGTTTGCCTTTTCGAAATCAAGCTCTGCCGAGAACGAGCACCATGAGATATGACATCTCTGGGAAAGTACAGATCCCCAGTGCTGTTGTGCCTGTGAACAGGCTGACAAGGGAGGATGAAGACCAGCAACTGCTTTCAGGGCTGGCACATTCCTTGTGGGAGAAGGAGCAGGACGTTTGCCTTTTCGGAAACAGGCTCTGCCGAGAACGAGCACCATGAGATCTTCAACCTAGCATAAAGCCCAGATCCCCAGTGCTGTTGTGCCTGTGACTAGGCTGCCAAGGGAGGATGAAGACCAGCAACAGATTTCAGGGCTGGCACATTCCTTGTAGAAGGAATAGCCAGACGTTTGCCTTTTCGGAATCAGGCTCTGCCGAGAACGAGCACCATGAGATATGACATCTCTGGGAAAGTACAGATCCCCAGTGCTGTTGTGCCTGTGAATAGCGTTCCTAGGGAGGATGAAGACCAGCAACTGCTTTCAGGGCTGGCACATTCCTTGTAGGAGAAGGAGCCGGACGTTTCCCTTTTCTGAAACAGGCTCTGCCGAGAACGAGCACCATGAGATATGACATCTCTGGGAAAGCACAAATCCCCAGTGCTGTAGTGCCTGTGAATAGCCTGCCAAGGAAAGGTAAAGGTCAGCAACATCTTTCGGGGCTGTCCCCCTCCTTGTAGGAGGAATAGCCAGACGTTTGCCTTTTCGGAATCAGGCTCTGCCGAGAACGAGCACCATGAGATATGACATCTCTGGGAAAGCACAGATCCCCAGTGCTGTTGTGCCTGTGAATAGCGTTCCTAGGGAGGATGAAGACCAGCAACAGCTTTCAGGGCTGGCACATTCCTTGTAGGAGAAGGAGCCGGACGTTTCCCTTTTCTGAAACAGGCTCTGCCGAGAACGAGCACCCTGAGATATGACATCTCTGGGAAAGCACAAATCCCCAGTGCTGTAGTGCCTGTGAATAGCCTGCCAAGGAAAGGTAAAGGTCAGCAACATCTTTCGGGGCTGTCCCCCTCCTTGTAGGAGGAATAGCCAGACGTTTGCCTTTTCAGAAAAAGGCTCTGCCGAGAACGAGCACCCTGAGATATGACATCTCTGGGAAAGTACAGATCCCCAGTGCTGTTGTGCCTGTGAACAGGCTGACAAGGGAGGGTGAAGACCAGCAACTGCTTTCAGGGCTGGCACATTCCTTGTGGGAGAAGGAGCCGGACGTTTGCCTTTTCGGAAACAGACTCTGCCGAGAACGAGTACCCTGAGATATGACATCTCTGGGAAAGCACAGATCCCCAGTGCTGTTGTGCCTGTGAACAGGCTGACAAGGGAGGGTGAAGACCAGCAACTGCTTTCAGGGCTGGCACATTCCTTGTGGGAGAAGGAGCCGGACGTTTGCCTTTTCGGAAACAGACTCTGCCGAGAACGAGCACCATGAGATATGACATCTCTGGGAAAGCACAGATCCCCAGTGCTGTTGTGCCTGTGAATAGCCCGCCAAGGGGAGCTGAAGACCAGCAATATCTTTCAGGGCTCTCTCCTTCCTTGTAGGAGGAATAGCCAGACGTTTGCCTTTTCGGAACCAGGCTCTGCCGAGAACGAGCACCATGAGATCTTCAACCTAGCATAAAGCCCAGATCCCCAGTGCTGTTGTGCCTGTGAATAGCATTCCTAGGGAGGATGAAGACCAGCAACTGCTTTCAGGGCTATCACCTTCCTTGTAGAAGGAATAGCCAGACGTTTGCCTTTTCGGAAACAGGCTCTGCCGAGAACGAGCACCATGAGATATGACATCTCTGGGAAAGCACAGATCCCCAGTGCTGTTGTGCCTGTGAGTAGCCTACCAAGGAGAGGTGAACACCAGCAATATCTTTCAGGGCTCTCTCCTTCCCTGTAGGAGAAATAGCCAGACGTTTGCCTTTTCGGAAACAGGCTCTGCCGAGAACGAGCACCATGAGATATGACATCTCTGGGAAAGCACAGATCCCCAGTGCTGTTGTGCCTGTGAATAGGCTGCCAAGGGAGGATGAAGACCAGCAACTGCTTTCAGGGCTATCACCTTCCTTGTAGAAGGAATAGCCAGACGATTGCCTTTTCGGAATCAGGCTCTGCCGAGAACGAGCACCATGAGATATGACATCTCTGGGAAAGTACAGATCCCCAGTGCTGTTGTGCCTGTGAACAGGCTGACAAGGGAGGGTGAAGACCAGCAACTGCTTTCAGGGCTGGCACATTCCTTGTAGGAGAAGGAGCCGGACGTTTCCCTTTTCTGAAACAGGCTCTGCCGAGAACGAGCACCATGAGATATGACATCTCTGGGAAAGCACAAATCCCCAGTGCTGTAGTGCCTGTGAATAGCCTGCCAAGGACAGGTAAAGGTCAGCAACATCTTTCGGGGCTGTCCCCCTCCTTGTAGGAGGAATAGCCAGACGTTTGCCTTTTCGGAACCAGGCTCTGCCGAGAACGAGTACCATGAGATATGACATCTCTGGGAAAGCACAGATCCCCAGTGCTGTTGTGCCTGTGAATAGCCTGCCAAGGGAGGATGAAGACCAGCAACAGCTTTCAGGGCTGGCACATTCCTTGTGGGAGAAGGAGCTGGACGTTTGCCTTTTGGGAATCAGGCTCTGCCGAGAACGAGCACCATGAGATATGACATATCTGGGAAAGCACAGATCCCCTGTGCTGTTGTGCCTGTGAATAGCGTTCCTAGGGAGGATGAAGACCAGCAACAGCTTTCAAGGCTGCCTCATTCCTTGTGGGAGAAGGAGCTGGACGTTTGCCTTTTCGGAAAAAGGCTCTGCCGAGAACGAGCACCCTGAGATATGACATCTCTGGGAAAGCACAGATCCCCAGTGCTGTAGTGCCTGTGAACAGGCTGACAAGGGAGGGTGAAGACCAGCAACTGCTTTCAGGGCTGGCACATTCCTTGTGGGAGAAGGAGCCGGACGTTTGCCTTTTCGGAAACAGACTCTGCCGAGAACGAGCACCATGAGATATGACATCTCTGGGAAAGCACAGATCCCCTGTGCTGTTGTGCCTGTGAATAGCCTGCCAAGGAAACGTAAAAATCAGCAACATCTTTCAGGGCTATCACATTCCTTGTAGGAGAGATAGCCAGACGTTTGCCTTTTCGAAATTAGGCTCTGCCGAGAACGAGCACCATGAGATATGACATCTCTGGGAAAGCACAAATCCCCAGTGCTGTTGTGCCTGTGAATAGGCTGCCAAGGGAGGATGAAGACCAGCAACAGCTTTCAGGGCTGGCACATTCCTTGTGGAAGAAGGAGCTGGACGTTTGCCTTTTGGGAATCAGGCTCTGCCGAGAACGAGCACCATGAGATATGACATCTCTGGGAAAGCACAGATCCCCAGTGCTGTTGTGCCTGTGAATAGCGTTCCTAGGGAGGATGAAGACCAGCAACAGCTTTCAGGGCTGGCACATTCCTTGTAGCAGAAGGAGCCGGACGTTTCCCTTTTCTGAAACAGGCTCTGCCGAGAACGAGTACCATGAGATATGACATCTCTGGGAAAGCACAGATCCCCAGTGCTGTTGTGCCTCTGAATAGCCTGCCAAGGACAGGTAAAGATCAGCAACATCTTTCAGGGCTATCACATTCCTTGTAGGAGAGATAGCCAGACGTTTGCCTTTTCGAAATCAGGCTCTGCCGAGAACGAGCACCATGAGATATGACATCTCTGGGAAAGTACAGATCCCCAGTGCTGTTGTGCCTGTGAACAGGCTGACAAGGGAGGATGAAGACCAGCAACTGCTTTCAGGGCTGGCACATTCCTTGTGGGAGAAGGAGCAGGACGTTTGCCTTTTCGGAAACAGGCTCTGCCGAGAACGAGCACCATTAGATCTTCAACCTAGCATAAAGCCCAGATCCCCAGTGCTGTTGTGCCTGTGACTAGGATGCCAAGGGAGGATGAAGACCAGCAACAGATTTCAGGGCTGGCACATTCCTTGTAGAAGGAATAGCCAGACGTTTGCCTTTTCGGAATCAGGCTCTGCCGAGAACGAGCACCATGAGATATGACATCTCTGGGAAAGCACAAATCCCCAGTGCTGTTGTGCCTGTGAATAGCGTTCCTAGGGAGGATGAAGACCAGCAACAGCTTTCAGGGCTGGCACATTCCTTGTAGGAGAAGGAGCCGGACGTTTCCCTTTTCTGAAACAGGCTCTGCCGAGAACGAGCACCCTGAGATATGACATCTCTGGGAAAGCACAAATCCCCAGTGCTGTAGTGCCTGTGAATAGCCTGCCAAGGAAAGGTAAAGGTCAGCAACATCTTTCGGGGCTGTCCCCCTCCTTGTAGGAGGAATAGCCAGACGTTTGCCTTTTCAGAAAAAGGCTCTGCCGAGAACGAGCACCCTGAGATATGACATCTCTGGGAAAGCACAGATCCCCAGTGCTGTTGTGCCTGTGAATAGGCTGCCAAGGGAGGATGAAGACCAGCAACTGCTTTCAGGGCTATCACCTTCCTTGTAGAAGGAATAGCCAGACGTTTGCCTTTTCGGAAACAGACTCTGCCGAGAACGAGCACCATGAGATATGACATCTCTGGGAAAGTACAGATCCCCAGTGCTGTTGTGCCTGTGAATAGCCCGCCAAGGGGAGCTGAACACCAGCAATATGTTTCAGGGCTCTCTCCTTCCTTGTAGGAGGAATAGCCAGACGTTTGCCTTTTCGGAACCAGGCTCTGCCGAGAACGAGCACCATGAGATCTTCAACCTAGCATAAAGCCCAGATCCCCAGTGCTGTTGTGCCTGTGAATAGCATTCCTAGGGAGGATGAAGACCAGCAACTGCTTTCAGGGCTATCACCTTCCTTGTAGAAGGAATAGCCAGACGTTTGCCTTTTCGGAAACAGGCTCTGCCGAGAACGAGCACCATGAGATATGACATCTCTGGGAAAGCACAGATCCCCAGTGCTGTTGTGCCTGTGAGTAGCCTACCAAGGAGAGGTGAACAGCAGCAATATCTTTCAGGGCTCTCTCCTACCCTGTAGGAGAAATAGCCAGACGTTTGCCTTTTCGGAAACAGGCTCTGCCGAGAACGAGCACCATGAGATATGACATCTCTGGGAAAGCACAGATCCCCAGTGCTGTTGTGCCTGTGAATAGGCTGCCAAGGGAGGATGAAGACCAGCAACTGCTTTCAGGGCTATCACCTTCCTTGTAGAAGGAATAGCCAGACGTTTGCCTTTTCGGAATCAGGCTCTGCCGAGAACGAGCACCATGAGATATGACATCTCTGGGAAAGCACAGATCCCCAGTGCTGTTGTGCCTGTGAATAGCGTTCCTAGGGAGGATGAAGACCAGCAACAGCTTTCAGGGCTGGCACATTCCTTGTGGGAGAAGGAGCCGGACGTTTGCCTTTTCTGAAACAGGCTCTGCCGAGAACGAGCACCATGAGATATGACATCTCTGGGAAAGCACAAATCCCCAGTGCTGTAGTGCCTGTGAATAGCCTGCCAAGGAAAGGTAAAGGTCAGCAACATCTTTCGGGGCTGTCCCCCTCCTTGTAGGAGGAATAGCCAGACGTTTGCCTTTTCGGAATCAGGCTCTGCCGAGAACGAGCACCCTGAGATATGACATCTCTGGGAAAGCACAGATCCCCAGTGCTGTTGTGCCTGTGAATAGGCTGCCAAGGGAGGATGAAGACCAGCAACTGCTTTCAGGGCTATCACCTTCCTTGTAGAAGGAATAGCCAGACGTTTGCCTTTTCGGAAACAGACTCTGCCGAGAACGAGCACCATGAGATATGACATCTCTGGGAAAGTACAGATCCCCAGTGCTGTTGTGCCTGTGAACAGGCTGACAAGGGAGGGTGAAGACCAGCAACTGCTTTCAGGGCTGGCACATTCCTTGTGGGAGAAGGAGCCGGACGTTTGCCTTTTCGGAAACAGACTCTGCCGAGAACGAGTACCCTGAGATATGACATCTCTGGGAAAGCACAGATCCCCAGTGCTGTTGTGCCTGTGAATAGCATTCCTAGGGAGGATGAAGACCAGCAACTGCTTTCAGGGCTATCACCTTCCTTGTAGAAGGAATAGCCAGACGTTTGCCTTTTCGGAAACAGGCTCTGCCGAGAACGAGCACCATGAGATATGACATCTCTGGGAAAGCACAGATCCCCAGTGCTGTTGTGCCTGTGAGTAGCCTACCAAGGAGAGGTGAACACCAGCAATATCTTTCAGGGCTCTCTCCTTCCCTGTAGGAGAAATAGCCAGACGTTTGCCTTTTCGGAAACAGGCTCTGCCGAGAACGAGCACCATGAGATATGACATCTCTGGGAAAGCACAGATCCCCAGTGCTGTTGTGCCTGTGAATAGCGTTCCTAGGGAGGATGAAGACCAGCAACAGCTTTCAGGGCTGGCACATTCCTTGTAGGAGAAGGAGCCGGACGTTTCCCTTTTCTGAAACAGGCTCTGCCGAGAACGAGCACCCTGAGATATGACATCTCTGGGAAAGCACAGATCCCCAGTGCTGTTGTGCCTGTGAATAGGCTGCCAAGGGAGGATGAAGACCAGCAACAGCTTTCAGGGCTATCACCTTCCTTGTAGAAGGAATAGCCAGACGTTTGCCTTTTCGGAAACAGACTCTGCCGAGAACGAGCACCATGAGATATGACATCTCTGGGAAAGCACAGATCCCCAGTGCTGTTGTGCCTGTGAACAGGCTGACAAGGGAGGGTGAAGAACAGCAACTGCTTTCAGGGCTGGCACATTCCTTGTGGGAGAAGGAGCCGGACGTTTGCCTTTTCGGAAACAGACTCTGCCGAGAACGAGTACCCTGAGATATGACATCTCTGGGAAAGCACAGATCCCCAGTGCTGTTGTGCCTGTGAACAGGCTGACAAGGGAGGGTGAAGACCAGCAACTGCTTTCAGGGCTGGCACATTCCTTGTGGGAGAAGGAGCCGGACGTTTGCCTTTTCGGAAACAGACTCTGCCGAGAACGAGCACCATGAGATATGACATCTCTGGGAAAGCACAGATCCCCAGTGCTGTTGTGCCTGTGAATAGCCCGCCAAGGGGAGCTGAAGACCAGCAATATCTTTCAGGGCTGGCACATTCCTTGTGGGAGAAGGAGCTCGACGTTTGCCTTTTGGGAATCAGGCTCTGCCGAGAACGAGCACCATGAGATATGACATCTCTGGGAAAGCACAGATCCCCAGTGCTGTTGTGCCTGTGAATAGCGTTCCTAGGGAGGATGAAGACCAGCAACAGCTTTCAGGGCTGCCTCATTCCTTGTGGGAGAAGGAGCTGGACGTTTGCCTTTTGGGAATCAGGCTCTGCCGAGAACGAGCCCCATGAGATATGACATCTCTGGGAAAGCACAGATCCCCAGTGCTGTTGTGCCTGTGAATAGCATTCCTAGGGAGGATGAAGACCAGCAACAGCTTTCAGGGCTGGCACATTCCTTGTAGCAGAAGGAGCCGGACGTTTCCCTTTTCTGAAACAGGCTCTGCCGAGAACGAGTACCATGAGATATGACATCTCTGGGAAAGCACAGATCCCCAGTGCTGTTGTGCCTCTGAATAGCCTGCCAAGGACAGGTAAAGATCAGCAACATCTTTCAGGGCTATCACATTCCTTGTAGGAGAGATAGCCAGACGTTTGCCTTTTCGAAATCAGGCTCTGCCGAGAACGAGCACCATGAGATATGACATCTCTGGGAAAGTACAGATCCCCAGTGCTGTTGTGCCTGTGAACAGGCTGACAAGGGAGGATGAAGACCAGCAACTGCTTTCAGGGCTGGCACATTCCTTGTGGGAGAAGGAGCAGGACGTTTGCCTTTTCGGAAACAGGCTCTGCCGAGAACGAGCACCATGAGATCTTCAACCTAGCATAAAGCCCAGATCCCCAGTGCTGTTGTGCCTGTGACTAGGCTGCCAAGGGAGGATGAAGACCAGCAACAGATTTCAGGGCTGGCACATTCCTTGTAGAAGGAATAGCCAGACGTTTGCCTTTTCGGAATCAGGCTCTGCCGAGAACGAGCACCATGAGATATGACATCTCTGGGAAAGCACAGATCCCCAGTGCTGTTGTGCCTGTGAATAGCGTTCCTAGGGAGGATGAAGACCAGCAACTGCTTTCAGGGCTGGCACATTCCTTGTAGGAGAAGGAGCCGGACGTTTCCCTTTTCTGAAACAGGCTCTGCCGAGAACGAGCACCATGAGATATGACATCTCTGGGAAAGCACAAATCCCCAGTGCTGTAGTGCCTGTGAATAGCCTGCCAAGGAAAGGTAAATGTCAGCAACATCTTTCGGGGCTGTCCCCCTCCTTGTAGGATGAATAGCCAGACGTTTGCCTTTTCGGAATCAGGCTCTGCCGAGAACGAGCACCATGAGATATGACATCTCTGGGAAAGCACAGATCCCCAGTGCTGTTGTGCCTGTGAATAGCGTTCCTAGGGAGGATGAAGACCAGCAACAGCTTTCAGGGCTGGCACATTCCTTGTAGGAGAAGGAGCCGGACGTTTCCCTTTTCTGAAACAGGCTCTGCCGAGAACGAGCACCCTGAGATATGACATCTCTGGGAAAGCACAAATCCCCAGTGCTGTAGTGCCTGTGAATAGCCTGCCAAGGAAAGGTAAAGGTCAGCAACATCTTTCGGGGCTGTCCCCCTCCTTGTAGGAGGAATAGCCAGACGTTTGCCTTTTCAGAAAAAGGCTCTGCCGAGAACGAGCACCCTGAGATATGACATCTCTGGGAAAGCACAGATCCCCAGTGCTGTTGTGCCTGTGAATAGGCTGCCAAGGGAGGATGAAGACCAGCAACTGCTTTCAGGGCTATCACCTTCCTTGTAGAAGGAATAGCCAGACGTTTGCCTTTTCGGAAACAGACTCTGCCGAGAACGAGCACCATGAGATATGACATCTCTGGGAAAGTACAGATCCCCAGTGCTGTTGTGCCTGTGAACAGGCTGACAAGGGAGGGTGAAGACCAGCAACTGCTTTCAGGGCTGGCACATTCCTTGTGGGAGAAGGAGCCGGACGTTTGCCTTTTCGGAAACAGGCTCTGCCGAGAACGAGTACCATGAGATATGACATCTCTGGGAAAGCACAGATCCCCAGTGCTGTTGTGCCTGTGAATAGCCCGCCAAGGGGAGCTGAACACCAGCAATATCTTTCAGGGCTCTCTCCTTCCTTGTAGGAGGAATAGCCAGACGTTTGCCTTTTCGGAACCAGGCTCTGCCGAGAACGAGCACCATGAGATCTTCAACCTAGCATAAAGCCCAGATCCCCAGTGCTGTTGTGCCTGTGAATAGCATTCCTAGGGAGGATGAAGACCAGCAACTGCTTTCAGGGCTATCACCTTCCTTGTAGAAGGAATAGCCAGACGTTTGCCTTTTCGGAAACAGGCTCTGCCGAGAACGAGCACCATGAGATATGACATCTCTGGGAAAGCACAGATCCCCAGTGCTGTTGTGCCTGTGAGTAGCCTACCAAGGAGAGGTGAACAGCAGCAATATCTTTCAGGGCTCTCTCCTTCCCTGTAGGAGAAATAGCCAGACGTTTGCCTTTTCGGAAACAGGCTCTGCCGAGAACGAGCACCATGAGATATGACAACTCTGGGAAAGCACAGATCCCCAGTGCTGTTGTGCCTGTGAATAGGCTGCCAAGGGAGGATGAAGACCAGCAACATCTTTCAGGGCTATCACCTTCCTTGTAGAAGGAATAGCCAGACGTTTGCCTTTTCGGAATCAGGCTCTGCCGAGAACGAGCACCATGAGATATGACATCTCTGGGAAAGCACAGATCCCCAGTGCTGTTGTGCCTGTGAATAGCGTTCCTAGGGAGGATGAAGACCAGCAACAGCTTTCAGGGCTGGCACATTCCTTGTAGGAGAAGGAGCCGGACGTTTCCCTTTTCTGAAACAGGCTCTGCCGAGAACGAGCACCATGAGATATGACATCTCTGGGAAAGCACAAATCCCCAGTGCTGTAGTGCCTGTGAATAGCCTGCCAAGGAAACGTAAAGGTCAGCAACATCTTTCGGGGCTGTCCCCCTCCTTGTAGGAGGAATAGCCAGACGTTTGCCTTTTCGGAATCAGGCTCTGCCGAGAACGAGCACCCTGAGATATGACATCTCTGGGAAAGCACAGATCCCCAGTGCTGTTGTGCCTGTGAATAGGCTGCCAAGGGAGGATGAAGACCAGCAACTGCTTTCAGGGCTATCACCTTCCTTGTAGAAGGAATAGCCAGACGTTTGCCTTTTCGGAAACAGACTCTGCCGAGAACGAGCACCATGAGATATGACATCTCTGGGAAAGTACAGATCCCCAGTGCTGTTGTGCCTGTGAACAGGCTGACAAGGGAGGGTGAAGACCAGCAACTGCTTTCAGGGCTGGCACATTCCTTGTGGGAGAAGGAGCCGGACGTTTGCCTTTTCGGAAACAGACTCTGCCGAGAACGAGTACCCTGAGATATGACATCTCTGGGAAAGCACAGATCCCCAGTGCTGTTGTGCCTGTGAACAGGCTGACAAGGGAGGGTGAAGACCAGCAACTGCTTTCAGGGCTGGCACATTCCTTGTGGGAGAAGGAGCCGGACGTTTGCCTTTTCGGAAACAGACTCTGCCGAGAACGAGCACCATGAGATATGACATCTCTGGGAAAGCACAGATCCCCAGTGCTGTTGTGCCTGTGAATAGCCCGCCAAGGGGAGCTGAAGACCAGCAATATCTTTCAGGGCTGGCACATTCCTTGTGGGAGAAGGAGCTGGACGTTTGCCTTTTGGGAATCAGGCTCTGCCGAGAACGAGCACCATGAGATATGACATCTCTGGGAAAGCACAGATCCCCAGTGCTGTTGTGCCTGTGAATAGCGTTCCTAGGGAGGATGAAGACCAGCAACAGCTTTCAGGGCTGCCTCATTCCTTGTGGGAGAAGGAGCTGGACGTTTGCCTTTTGGGAATCAGGCTCTGCCGAGAACGAGCCCCATGAGATATGACATCTCTGGGAAAGCACAGATCCCCAGTGCTGTTGTGCCTGTGAATAGCGTTCCTAGGGAGGATGAAGACCAGCAACAGCTTTCAGGGCTGGCACATTCCTTGTAGCAGAAGGAGCCGGACGTTTCCCTTTTCTGAAACAGGCTCTGCCGAGAACGAGTACCATGAGATATGACATCTCTGGGAAAGCACAGATCCCCAGTGCTGTTGTGCCTCTGAATAGCCTGCCAAGGACAGGTAAAGATCAGCAACATCTTTCAGGGCTATCACATTCCTTGTAGGAGAGATAGCCAGACGTTTGCCTTTTCGAAATCAGGCTCTGCCGAGAACGAGCACCATGAGATATGACATCTCTGGGAAAGTACAGATCCCCAGTGCTGTTGTGCCTGTGAACAGGCTGACAAGGGAGGATGAAGACCAGCAACTGCTTTCAGGGCTGGCACATTCCTTGTGGGAGAAGGAGCAGGACGTTTGCCTTTTCGGAAACAGGCTCTGCCGAGAACGAGCACCATGAGATCTTCAACCTAGCATAAAGCCCAGATCCCCAGTGCTGTTGTGCCTGTGACTAGGCTGCCAAGGGAGGATGAAGACCAGCAACAGATTTCAGGGCTGGCACATTCCTTGTAGAAGGAATAGCCAGACGTTTGCCTTTTCGGAATCAGGCTCTGCCGAGAACGAGCACCATGAGATATGACATCTCTGGGAAAGCACAGATCCCCAGTGCTGTTGTGCCTGTGAATAGCGTTCCTAGGGAGGATGAAGACCAGCAACTGCTTTCAGGGCTGGCACATTCCTTGTAGGAGAAGGAGCCGGACGTTTCCCTTTTCTGAAACAGGCTCTGCCGAGAACGAGCACCATGAGATATGACATCTCTGGGAAGGCACAAATCCCCAGTGCTGTTGTGCCTGTGAGTAGCCTACCAAGGGAGGATGAAGACCAGCAACATCTTTCGGGGCTGTCCCCCTCCTTGTAGGAGGAATAGCCAGACGTTTGCCTTTTCGGAAACAGGCTCTGCCGAGAACGAGCACCCTGAGATATGACATCTCTGGGAAAGCACAGATCCCCAGTGCTGTTGTGCCTGTGAATAGGCTGCCAAGGGAGGATGAAGACCAGCAACTGCTTTCAGGGCTATCACCTTCCTTGTAGGAGGAATAGCCAGACGTTTGCCTTTTCGGAAACAGGCTCTGCCGAGAACGAGTACCATGAGATATGACATCTCTGGGAAAGTACAGATCCCCAGTGCTGTTGTGCCTGTGAACAGGCTGACAAGGGAGGGTGAAGACCAGCAACTGCTTTCAGGGCTGGCACATTCCTTGTAGGAGAAGGAGCCGGACGTTTCCCTTTTCTGAAACAGGCTCTGCCGAGAACGAGCACCATGAGATATGACATCTCTGGGAAAGCACAAATCCCCAGTGCTGTAGTGCCTGTGAATAGCCTGCCAAGGACAGGTAAAGGTCAGCAACATCTTTCGGGGCTGTCCCCCTCCTTGTAGGAGGAATAGCCAGACGTTTGCCTTTTCGGAAACAGGCTCTGCCGAGAACGAGCACCCTGACATATGACATCTCTGGGAAAGCACAGATCCCCAGTGCTGTAGTGCCTGTGAACAGGCTGACAAGGGAGGGTGAAGACCAGCAACTGCTTTCAGGGCTGGCACATTCCTTGTGGGAGAAGGAGCCGGACGTTTGCCTTTTCGGAAACAGACTCTGCCGAGAACGAGTACCATGAGATATGACATCTCTGGGAAAGCACAGATCCCCTGTGCTGTTGTGCCTGTGAATAGCCTGCCAAGGAAACGTAAAGATCAGCAACATCTTTCAGGGCTATCACATTCCTTGTAGGAGAGATAGCCAGACGTTTGCCTTTTCGAAATCAGGCTCTGCCGAGAACGAGCACCATGAGATATGACATCTCTGGGAAAGCACAGATCCCCAGTGCTGTTGTGCCTGTGAGTAGCCTACCAAGGGGAGGTGAACACCAGCAATATCTTTCAGGGCTCTCTCCTTCCCTGTAGGAGAAATAGCCAGACGTTTGCCTTTTCGGAAACAGGCTCTGCCGAGAACGAGCACCATGAGATATGACATCTCTGGGAAAGCACAGATCCCCAGTGCTGTTGTGCCTGTGAATAGCCCGCCAAGGGGAGCTGAAGACCAGCAATATCTTTCAGGGCTGGCACATTCCTTGTGGGAGAAGGAGCTGGACGTTTGCCTTTTGGGAATCAGGCTCTGCCGAGAACGAGCACCATGAGATATGACATCTCTGGGAAAGCACAGATCCCCAGTGCTGTTGTGCCTGTGAATAGCGTTCCTAGGGAGGATGAAGACCAGCAACAGCTTTCAGGGCTGCCTCATTCCTTGTGGGAGAAGGAGCTGGACGTTTGCCTTTTGGGAATCAGGCTCTGCCGAGAACGAGCCCCATGAGATATGACATCTCTGGGAAAGCACAGATCCCCAGTGCTGTTGTGCCTGTGAATAGCGTTCCTAGGGAGGATGAAGACCAGCAACAGCTTTCAGGGCTGGCACATTCCTTGTAGCAGAAGGAGCCGGACGTTTCCCTTTTCTGAAACAGGCTCTGCCGAGAACGAGTACCATGAGATATGACATCTCTGGGAAAGCACAGATCCCCAGTGCTGTTGTGCCTGTGAATAGCCTGCCAAGGACAGGTAAAGATCAGCAACATCTTTCAGGGCTATCACATTCCTTGTAGGAGAGATAGCCAGACGTTTGCCTTTTCGAAATCAGGCTCTGCCGAGAACGAGCACCATGAGATATGACATCTCTGGGAAAGTACAGATCCCCAGTGCTGTTGTGCCTGTGAACAGGCTGACAAGGGAGGATGAAGACCAGCAACTGCTTTCAGGGCTGGCACATTCCTTGTGGGAGAAGGAGCAGGACGTTTGCCTTTTCGGAAACAGGCTCTGCCGAGAACGAGCACCATGAGATCTTCAACCTAGCATAAAGCCCAGATCCCCAGTGCTGTTGTGCCTGTGACTAGGCTGCCAAGGGAGGATGAAGACCAGCAACAGATTTCAGGGCTGGCACATTCCTTGTAGAAGGAATAGCCAGACGTTTGCCTTTTCGGAATCAGGCTCTGCCGAGAACGAGCACCATGAGATATGACATCTCTGGGAAAGCACAGATCCCCAGTGCTGTTGTGCCTGTGAATAGCGTTCCTAGGGAGGATGAAGACCAGCAACTGCTTTCAGGGCTGGCACATTCCTTGTAGGAGAAGGAGCCGGACGTTTCCCTTTTCTGAAACAGGCTCTGCCGAGAACGAGCACCATGAGATATGACATCTCTGGGAAGGCACAAATCCCCAGTGCTGTTGTGCCTGTGAATAGGCTGCCAAGGGAGGATGAAGACCAGCAACTGCTTTCAGGGCTATCACCTTCCTTGTAGAAGGAATAGCCAGACGTTTGCCTTTTCGGAAACAGACTCTGCCGAGAACGAGCACCATGAGATATGACATCTCTGGGAAAGCACAGATCCCCAGTGCTGTTGTGCCTGTGAATAGCGTTCCTAGGGAGGATGAAGACCAGCAACTGCTTTCAGGGCTGGCACATTCCTTGTAGGAGAAGGAGCCGGACGTTTCCCTTTTCTGAAACAGGCTCTGCCGAGAACGAGCACCATGAGATATGACATCTCTGGGAAGGCACAAATCCCCAGTGCTGTTGTGCCTGTGAATAGGCTGCCAAGGGAGGATGAAGACCAGCAACTGCTTTCAGGGCTATCACCTTCCTTGTAGAAGGAATAGCCAGACGTTTGCCTTTTCGGAAACAGACTCTGCCGAGAACGAGCACCATGAGATATGACATCTCTGGGAAAGTACAGATCCCCAGTGCTGTTGTGCCTGTGAACAGGCTGACAAGGGAGGGTGAAGACCAGCAACTGCTTTCAGGGCTGGCACATTCCTTGTGGGAGAAGGAGCCGGACGTTTGCCTTTTCGGAAACAGACTCTGCCGAGAACGAGTACCATGAGATATGACATCTCTGGGAAAGCACAGATCCCCAGTGCTGTTGTGCCTCTGAATAGCCTGCCAAGGACAGGTAAAGATCAGCAACATCTTTCAGGGCTATCACATTCCTTGTAGGAGAGATAGCCAGACGTTTGCCTTTTCGAAATCAGGCTCTGCCGAGAACGAGCACCATGAGATATGACATCTCTGGGAAAGTACAGATCCCCAGTGCTGTTGTGCCTGTGAACAGGCTGACAAGGGAGGATGAAGACCAGCAACTGCTTTCAGGGCTGGCACATTCCTTGTGGGAGAAGGAGCAGGACGTTTGCCTTTTCGGAAACAGGCTCTGCCGAGAACGAGCACCATGAGATCTTCAACCTAGCATAAAGCCCAGATCCCCAGTGCTGTTGTGCCTGTGACTAGGCTGCCAAGGGAGGATGAAGACCAGCAACAGATTTCAGGGCTGGCACATTCCTTGTAGAAGGAATAGCCAGACGTTTGCCTTTTCGGAATCAGGCTCTGCCGAGAACGAGCACCATGAGATATGACATCTCTGGGAAAGCACAGATCCCCAGTGCTGTTGTGCCTGTGAATAGCGTTCCTAGGGAGGATGAAGACCAGCAACTGCTTTCAGGGCTGGCACATTCCTTGTAGGAGAAGGAGCCGGACGTTTCCCTTTTCTGAAACAGGCTCTGCCGAGAACGAGCACCATGAGATATGACATCTCTGGGAAGGCACAAATCCCCAGTGCTGTTGTGCCTGTGAATAGGCTGCCAAGGGAGGATGAAGACCAGCAACTGCTTTCAGGGCTATCACCTTCCTTGTAGAAGGAATAGCCAGACGTTTGCCTTTTCGGAAACAGACTCTGCCGAGAACGAGCACCATGAGATATGACATCTCTGGGAAAGCACAGATCCCCAGTGCTGTTGTGCCTGTGAATAGCGTTCCTAGGGAGGATGAAGACCAGCAACTGCTTTCAGGGCTGGCACATTCCTTGTAGGAGAAGGAGCCGGACGTTTCCCTTTTCTGAAACAGGCTCTGCCGAGAACGAGCACCATGAGATATGACATCTCTGGGAAGGCACAAATCCCCAGTGCTGTTGTGCCTGTGAATAGGCTGCCAAGGGAGGATGAAGACCAGCAACTGCTTTCAGGGCTATCACCTTCCTTGTAGAAGGAATAGCCAGACGTTTGCCTTTTCGGAAACAGACTCTGCCGAGAACGAGCACCATGAGATATGACATCTCTGGGAAAGTACAGATCCCCAGTGCTGTTGTGCCTGTGAACAGGCTGACAAGGGAGGGTGAAGACCAGCAACTGCTTTCAGGGCTGGCACATTCCTTGTGGGAGAAGGAGCCGGACGTTTGCCTTTTCGGAAACAGACTCTGCCGAGAACGAGTACCATGAGATATGACATCTCTGGGAAAGCACAGATCCCCAGTGCTGTTGTGCCTGTGAACAGGCTGACAAGGGAGGGTGAAGACCAGCAACTGCTTTCAGGGCTCTCTCCTTCCTTGTAGGAGAGATAGCCAGACGTTTGCCTTTTCGGAACCAGGCTCTGCCGAGAACGAGCACCATGAGATCTTCAACCTAGCATAAAGCCCAGATCCCCAGTGCTGTTGTGCCTGTGAATAGCATTCCTAGGGAGGATGAAGACCAGCAACTGCTTTCAGGGCTATCACCTTCCTTGTAGAAGGAATAGCCAGACGTTTGCCTTTTCGGAATCAGGCTCTGCCGAGAACAAGCACCATGAGATATGACATCTCTGGGAAAGCACAGATCCCCAGTGCTGTTGTGCCTGTGAATAGCGTTCCTAGGGAGGATGAAGACCAGCAACAGCTTTCAGGGCTGGCACATTCCTTGTAGGAGAAGGAGCCGGACGTTTCCCTTTTCTGAAACAGGCTCTGCCGAGAACGAGCACCATGAGATATGACATCTCTGGGAAAGCACAAATCCCCAGTGCTATTGTGCCTGTGAATAGCCTGCCAAGGAAAGGTAAAGGTCAGCAACATCTTTCGGGGCTGTCCCCCTCCTTGTAGGAGGAATAGCCAGACGTTTGCCTTTTCGGAAACAGGCTCTGCCGAGAACGAGCACCCTGAGATATGACATCTCTGGGAAAGCACAGATCCCCAGTGCTGTTGTGCCTGTGAATAGGCTGCCAAGGGAGGATGAAGACCAGCAACTGCTTTCAGGGCTATCACCTTCCTTGTAGAAGGAATAGCCAGACGATTGCCTTTTCGGAATCAGGCTCTGCCGAGAACGAGTACCATGAGATATGACATCTCTGGGAAAGTACAGATCCCCAGTGCTGTTGTGCCTGTGAACAGGCTGACAAGGGAGGGTGAAGACCAGCAACTGCTTTCAGGGCTGGCACATTCCTTGTAGGAGAAGGAGCCGGACGTTTCCCTTTTCTGAAACAGGCTCTGCCGAGAACGAGCACCATGAGATATGACATCTCTGGGAAAGCACAAATCCCCAGTGCTGTAGTGCCTGTGAATAGCCTGCCAAGGACAGGTAAAGGTCAGCAACATCTTTCGGGGCTGTCCCCCTCCTTGTAGGAGGAATAGCCAGACGTTTGCCTTTTCGGAAACAGGCTCTGCCGAGAACGAGCACCCTGACATATGACATCTCTGGGAAAGCACAGATCCCCAGTGCTGTAGTGCCTGTGAACAGGCTGACAAGGGAGGGTGAAGACCAGCAACTGCTTTCAGGGCTGGCACATTCCTTGTGGGAGAAGGAGCCGGACGTTTGCCTTTTCGGAAACAGACTCTGCCGAGAACGAGTACCATGAGATATGACATCTCTGGGAAAGCACAGATCCCCTGTGCTGTTGTGCCTGTGAATAGCCTGCCAAGGAAACGTAAAGATCAGCAACATCTTTCAGGGCTATCACATTCCTTGTAGGAGAGATAGCCAGACGTTTGCCTTTTCGAAATCAGGCTCTGCCGAGAACGAGCACCATGAGATATGACATCTCTGGGAAAGCACAGATCCCCAGTGCTGTTGTGCCTGTGAGTAGCCTACCAAGGGGAGGTGAACACCAGCAATATCTTTCAGGGCTCTCTCCTTCCCTGTAGGAGAAATAGCCAGACGTTTGCCTTTTCGGAAACAGGCTCTGCCGAGAACGAGCACCATGAGATATGACATCTCTGGGAAAGCACAAATCCCCAGTGCTGTTGTGCCTGTGAATAGGCTGCCAAGGGAGGATGAAGACCAGCAACAGCTTTCAGGGCTGGCACATTCCTTGTGGGAGAAGGAGCTGGACGTTTGCCTTTTGGGAATCAGGCTCTGCCGAGAACGAGCACCATGAGATATGACATCTCTGGGAAAGCACAGATCCCCAGTGCTGTTGTGCCTGTGAATAGCGTTCCTAGGGAGGATGAAGACCAGCAACAGCTTTCAGGGCTGCCTCATTCCTTGTGGGAGAAGGAGCTGGACGTTTGCCTTTTGGGAATCAGGCTCTGCCGAGAACGAGTACCATGAGATATGACATCTCTGGGAAAGCACAGATCCCCAGTGCTGTTGTGCCTGTGAATAGCGTTCCTAGGGAGGATGAAGACCAGCAACAGCTTTCAGGGCTGGCACATTCCTTGTAGCAGAAGGAGCCGGACGTTTCCCTTTTCTGAAACAGGCTCTGCCGAGAACGAGTACCATGAGATATGACATCTCTGGGAAAGCACAGATCCCCAGTGCTGTTGTGCCTCTGAATAGCCTGCCAAGGACAGGTAAAGATCAGCAATATCTTTCAGGGCTATCACATTCCTTGTAGGAGAGATAGCCAGACGTTTGCCTTTTCGAAATCAGGCTCTGCCGAGAACGAGCACCATGAGATATGACATCTCTGGGAAAGTACAGATCCCCAGTGCTGTTGTGCCTGTGAACAGGCTGACAAGGGAGGATGAAGACCAGCAACTGCTTTCAGGGCTGGCACATTCCTTGTGGGAGAAGGAGCAGGACGTTTGCCTTTTCGGAAACAGGCTCTGCCGAGAACGAGCACCATGAGATCTTCAACCTAGCATAAAGCCCAGATCCCCAGTGCTGTTGTGCCTGTGACTAGGCTGCCAAGGGAGGATGAAGACCAGCAACAGATTTCAGGGCTGGCACATTCCTTGTAGAAGGAATAGCCAGACGTTTGCCTTTTCGAAATCAGGCTCTGCCGAGAACGAGCACCATGAGATATGACATCTCTGGGAAAGCACAGATCCCCAGTGCTGTTGTGCCTGTGAATAGCGTTCCTAGGGAGGATGAAGACCAGCAACTGCTTTCAGGGCTGGCACATTCCTTGTAGGAGAAGGAGCCGGACGTTTCCCTTTTCTGAAACAGGCTCTGCCGAGAACGAGCACCATGAGATATGACATCTCTGGGAAAGCACAAATCCCCAGTGCTGTAGTGCCTGTGAATAGCCTGCCAAGGAAAGGTAAAGGTCAGCAACATCTTTCGGGGCTGTCCCCCTCCTTGTAGGAGGAATAGCCAGACGTTTGCCTTTTCGGAATCAGGCTCTGCCGAGAACGAGCACCATGAGATATGACATCTCTGGGAAAGCACAGATCCCCAGTGCTGTTGTGCCTGTGAATAGCGTTCCTAGGGAGGATGAAGACCAGCAACAGCTTTCAGGGCTGGCACATTCCTTGTAGGAGAAGGAGCCGGACGTTTCCCTTTTCTGAAACAGGCTCTGCCGAGAACGAGCACCCTGAGATATGACATCTCTGGGAAAGCACAAATCCCCAGTGCTGTAGTGCCTGTGAATAGCCTGCCAAGGAAAGGTAAAGGTCAGCAACATCTTTCGGGGCTGTCCCCCTCCTTGTAGGAGGAATAGCCAGACGTTTGCCTTTTCAGAAAAAGGCTCTGCCGAGAACGAGTACCATGAGATATGACATCTCTGGGAAAGCACAGATCCCCAGTGCTGTTGTGCCTGTGAATAGGCTGCCAAGGGAGGATGAAGACCAGCAACTGCTTTCAGGGCTATCACCTTCCTTGTAGAAGGAATAGCCAGACGTTTGCCTTTTCGGAAACAGACTCTGCCGAGAACGAGCACCATGAGATATGACATCTCTGGGAAAGTACAGATCCCCAGTGCTGTTGTGCCTGTGAACAGGCTGACAAGGGAGGGTGAAGACCAGCAACTGCTTTCAGGGCTGGCACATTCCTTGTGGGAGACGGAGCCGGACGTTTGCCTTTTCGGAAACAGACTCTGCCGAGAACGAGTACCCTGAGATATGACATCTCTGGGAAAGCACAGATCCCCAGTGCTGTTGTGCCTGTGAACAGGCTGACAAGGGAGGGTGAAGACCAGCAACTGCTTTCAGGGCTGGCACATTCCTTGTGGGAGAAGGAGCCGGACGTTTGCCTTTTCGGAAACAGACTCTGCCGAGAACGAGCACCATGAGATATGACATCTCTGGGAAAGCACAGATCCCCAGTGCTGTTGTGCCTGTGAATAGCCCGCCAAGGGGAGCTGAAGACCAGCAATATCTTTCAGGGCTCTCTCCTTCCTTGGAGGAGGAATAGCCAGACGTTTGCCTTTTCGGAACCAGGCTCTGCCGAGAACGAGCACCATGAGATCTTCAACCTAGCATAAAGCCCAGATCCCCAGTGCTGTTGTGCCTGTGAATAGCATTCCTAGGGAGGATGAAGACCAGCAACTGCTTTCAGGGCTATCACCTTCCTTGTAGAAGGAATAGCCAGACGTTTGCCTTTTCGGAAACAGGCTCTGCCGAGAACGAGCACCATGAGATATGACATCTCTGGGAAAGCACAGATCCCCAGTGCTGTTGTGCCTGTGAGTAGCCTACCAAGGAGAGGTGAACACCAGCAATATCTTTCAGGGCTCTCTCCTTCCCTGTAGGAGAAATAGCCAGACGTTTGCCTTTTCGGAAACAGGCTCTGCCGAGAACGAGCACCATGAGATATGACATCTCTGGGAAAGCACAGATCCCCAGTGCTGTTGTGCCTGTGAATAGGCTGCCAAGGGAGGATGAAGACCAGCAACTGCTTTCAGGGCTATCACCTTCCTTGTAGAAGGAATAGCCAGACGATTGCCTTTTCGGAATCAGGCTCTGCCGAGAACGAGTACCATGAGATATGACATCTCTGGGAAAGTACAGATCCCCAGTGCTGTTGTGCCTGTGAACAGGCTGACAAGGGAGGGTGAAGACCAGCAACTGCTTTCAGGGCTGGCACATTCCTTGTAGGAGAAGGAGCCGGACGTTTCCCTTTTCTGAAACAGGCTCTGCCGAGAACGAGCACCATGAGATATGACATCTCTGGGAAAGCACAAATCCCCAGTGCTGTAGTGCCTGTGAATAGCCTGCCAAGGACAGGTAAAGGTCAGCAACATCTTTCGGGGCTGTCCCCCTCCTTGTAGGAGGAATAGCCAGACGTTTGCCTTTTCGGAACCAGGCTCTGCCGAGAACGAGTACCATGAGATATGACATCTCTGGGAAAGCACAGATCCCCAGTGCTGTTGTGCCTGTGAATAGCCTGCCAAGGGAGGATGAAGACCAGCAACAGCTTTCAGGGCTGGCACATTCCTTGTGGGAGAAGGAGCTGGACGTTTGCCTTTTGGGAATCAGGCTCTGCCGAGAACGAGCACCATGAGATATGACATCTCTGGGAAAGCACAGATCCCCTGTGCTGTTGTGCCTGTGAATAGCGTTCCTAGGGAGGATGAAGACCAGCAACAGCTTTCAAGGCTGCCTCATTCCTTGTGGGAGAAGGAGCTGGACGTTTGCCTTTTCGGAAACAGGCTCTGCCGAGAACGAGCACCCTGAGATATGACATCTCTGGGAAAGCACAGATCCCCAGTGCTGTAGTGCCTGTGAACAGGCTGACAAGGGAGGGTGAAGACCAGCAACTGCTTTCAGGGCTGGCACATTCCTTGTGGGAGAAGGAGCCGGACGTTTGCCTTTTCGGAAACAGACTCTGCCGAGAACGAGTACCATGAGATATGACATCTCTGGGAAAGCACAGATCCCCTGTGCTGTTGTGCCTGTGAATAGCCTGCCAAGGAAACGTAAAGATCAGCAACATCTTTCAGGGCTATCACATTCCTTGTAGGAGAGATAGCCAGACGTTTGCCTTTTCGAAATCAGGCTCTGCCGAGAACGAGCACCATGAGATATGACATCTCTGGGAAAGCACAGATCCCCAGTGCTGTTGTGCCTGTGAGTAGCCTACCAAGGGGAGGTGAACACCAGCAATATCTTTCAGGGCTCTCTCCTTCCCTGTAGGAGAAATAGCCAGACGTTTGCCTTTTCGGAAACAGGCTCTGCCGAGAACGAGCACCATGAGATATGACATCTCTGGGAAAGCACAAATCCCCAGTGCTGTTGTGCCTGTGAATAGGCTGCCAAGGGAGGATGAAGACCAGCAACAGCTTTCAGGGCTGGCACATTCCTTGTGGAAGAAGGAGCTGGACGTTTGCCTTTTGGGAATCAGGCTCTGCCGAGAACGAGCACCATGAGATATGACATCTCTGGGAAAGCACAGATCCCCAGTGCTGTTGTGCCTGTGAATAGCGTTCCTAGGGAGGATGAAGACCAGCAACAGCTTTCAGGGCTGCCTCATTCCTTGTGGGAGAAGGAGCTGGACGTTTGCCTTTTGGGAATCAGGCTCTGCCGAGAACGAGCCCCATGAGATATGACATCTCTGGGAAAGCACAGATCCCCAGTGCTGTTGTGCCTGTGAATAGCGTTCCTAGGGAGGATGAAGACCAGCAACAGCTTTCAGGGCTGGCACATTCCTTGTAGCAGAAGGAGCCGGACGTTTCCCTTTTCTGAAACAGGCTCTGCCGAGAACGAGTACCATGAGATATGACATCTCTGGGAAAGCACAGATCCCCAGTGCTGTTGTGCCTCTGAATAGCCTGCCAAGGACAGGTAAAGATCAGCAACATCTTTCAGGGCTATCACATTCCTTGTAGGAGAGATAGCCAGACGTTTGCCTTTTCGAAATCAGGCTCTGCCGAGAACGAGCACCATGAGATATGACATCTCTGGGAAAGTACAGATCCCCAGTGCTGTTGTGCCTGTGAACAGGCTGACAAGGGAGGATGAAGACCAGCAACTGCTTTCAGGGCTGGCACATTCCTTGTGGGAGAAGGAGCTGGACGTTTGCCTTTTCGGAAACAGGCTCTGCCGAGAACGAGCACCATGAGATCTTCAACCTAGCATAAAGCCCAGATCCCCAGTGCTGTTGTGCCTGTGACTAGGCTGCCAAGGGAGGATGAAGACCAGCAACAGATTTCAGGGCTGGCACATTCCTTGTAGAAGGAATAGCCAGACGTTTGCCTTTTCGGAATCAGGCTCTGCCGAGAACGAGCACCATGAGATATGACATCTCTGGGAAAGCACAAATCCCCAGTGCTGTTGTGCCTGTGAATAGCGTTCCTAGGGAGGATGAAGACCAGCAACTGCTTTCAGGGCTGGCACATTCCTTGTAGGAGAAGGAGCCGGACGTTTCCCTTTTCTGAAACAGGCTCTGCCGAGAACGAGCACCATGAGATATGACATCTCTGGGAAAGCACAAATCCCCAGTGCTGTAGTGCCTGTGAATAGCCTGCCAAGGAAAGGTAAAGGTCAGCAACATCTTTCGGGGCTGTCCCCCTCCTTGTAGGAGGAATAGCCAGACGTTTGCCTTTTCGGAATCAGGCTCTGCCGAGAACGAGCACCATGAGATATGACATCTCTGGGAAAGCACAGATCCCCAGTGCTGTTGTGCCTGTGAATAGCGTTCCTAGGGAGGATGAAGACCAGCAACAGCTTTCAGGGCTGGCACATTCCTTGTAGGAGAAGGAGCCGGACGTTTCCCTTTTCTGAAACAGGCTCTGCCGAGAACGAGCACCCTGAGATATGACATCTCTGGGAAAGCACAAATCCCCAGAGCTGTAGTGCCTGTGAATAGCCTGCCAAGGAAAGGTAAAGGTCAGCAACATCTTTCGGGGCTGTCCCCCTCCTTGTAGGAGGAATAGCCAGACGTTTGCCTTTTCAGAAAAAGGCTCTGCCGAGAACGAGCACCCTGAGATATGACATCTCTGGGAAAGCACAGATCCCCAGTGCTGTTGTGCCTGTGAATAGGCTGCCAAGGGAGGATGAAGACCAGCAACTGCTTTCAGGGCTATCACCTTCCTTGTAGAAGGAATAGCCAGACGTTTGCCTTTTCGGAAACAGACTCTGCCGAGAACGAGCACCATGAGATATGACATCTCTGGGAAAGTACAGATCCCCAGTGCTGTTGTGCCTGTGAACAGGCTGACAAGGGAGGGTGAAGACCAGCAACTGCTTTCAGGGCTGGCACATTCCTTGTGGGAGAAGGAGCCGGACGTTTGCCTTTTCGGAAACAGGCTCTGCCGAGAACGAGCACCATGAGATCTTCAACCTAGCATAAAGCCCAGATCCCCAGTGCTGTTGTGCCTGTGACTAGGCTGCCAAGGGAGGATGAAGACCAGCAACAGATTTCAGGGCTGGCACATTCCTTGTAGAAGGAATAGCCAGACGTTTGCCTTTTCGGAATCAGGCTCTGCCGAGAACGAGCACCATGAGATATGACATCTCTGGGAAAGCACAGATCCCCTGTGCTGTTGTGCCTGTGAATAGCCTGCCAAGGAAAGGTAAAGGTCAGCAACATCTTTCGGGGCTGTCCCCCTCCTTGTAGGAGGAATAGCCAGACGTTTGCCTTTTCGGAATCAGGCTCTGCCGAGAACGAGCACCATGAGATATGACATCTCTGGGAAAGCACAGATCCCCAGTGCTGTTGTGCCTGTGAATAGCGTTCCTAGGGAGGATGAAGACCAGCAACAGCTTTCAGGGCTGGCACATTCCTTGTAGGAGAAGGAGCCGGACGTTTCCCTTTTCTGAAACAGGCTCTGCCGAGAACGAGCACCCTGAGATATGACATCTCTGGGAAAGCACAAATCCCCAGTGCTGTAGTGCCTGTGAATAGCCTGCCAAGGAAAGGTAAAGGTCAGCAACATCTTTCGGGGCTGTCCCCCTCCTTGTAGGAGGAATAGCCAGACGTTTGCCTTTTCAGAAAAAGGCTCTGCCGAGAACGAGCACCCTGAGATATGACATCTCTGGGAAAGCACAGATCCCCAGTGCTGTTGTGCCTGTGAATAGGCTGCCAAGGGAGGATGAAGACCAGCAACTGCTTTCAGGGCTATCACCTTCCTTGTAGAAGGAATAGCCAGACGTTTGCCTTTTCGGAAACAGACTCTGCCGAGAACGAGCACCATGAGATATGACATCTCTGGGAAAGTACAGATCCCCAGTGCTGTTGTGCCTGTGAACAGGCTGACAAGGGAGGGTGAAGACCAGCAACTGCTTTCAGGGCTGGCACATTCCTTGTGGGAGAAGGAGCCGGACGTTTGCCTTTTCGGAAACAGGCTCTGCCGAGAACGAGTACCATGAGATATGACATCTCTGGGAAAGCACAGATCCCCAGTGCTGTTGTGCCTGTGAATAGCCCGCCAAGGGGAGCTGAAGACCAGCAATATCTTTCAGGGCTCTCTCCTTCCTTGTAGGAGGAATAGCCAGACGTTTGCCTTTTCGGAACCAGGCTCTGCCGAGAACGAGCACCATGAGATCTTCAACCTAGCATAAAGCCCAGATCCCCAGTGCTGTTGTGCCTGTGAATAGCATTCCTAGGGAGGATGAAGACCAGCAACTGCTTTCAGGGCTATCACCTTCCTTGTAGAAGGAATAGCCAGACGTTTGCCTTTTCGGAAACAGGCTCTGCCGAGAACGAGCACCATGAGATATGACATCTCTGGGAAAGCACAGATCCCCAGTGCTGTTGTGCCTGTGAGTAGCCTACCAAGGAGAGGTGAACAGCAGCAATATCTTTCAGGGCTCTCTCCTTCCCTGTAGGAGAAATAGCCAGACGTTTGCCTTTTCGGAAACAGGCTCTGCCGAGAACGAGCACCATGAGATATGACATCTCTGGGAAAGCACAGATCCCCAGTGCTGTTGTGCCTGTGAATAGGCTGCCAAGGGAGGATGAAGACCAGCAACTGCTTTCAGGGCTATCACCTTCCTTGTAGAAGGAATAGCCAGACGTTTGCCTTTTCGGAATCAGGCTCTGCCGAGAACGAGCACCATGAGATATGACATCTCTGGGAAAGCACAGATCCCCAGTGCTGTTGTGCCTGTGAATAGCGTTCCTAGGGAGGATGAAGACCAGCAACAGCTTTCAGGGCTGGCACATTCCTTGTAGGAGAAGGAGCCGGACGTTTCCCTTTTCTGAAACAGGCTCTGCCGAGAACGAGCACCCTGAGATATGACATCTCTGGGAAAGCACAAATCCCCAGTGCTGTAGTGCCTGTGAATAGCCTGCCAAGGAAAGGTAAAGGTCAGCAACATCTTTCGGGGCTGTCCCCCTCCTTGTAGGAGGAATAGCCAGACGTTTGCCTTTTCGGAATCAGGCTCTGCCGAGAACGAGCACCATGAGATATGACATCTCTGGGAAAGCACAGATCCCCAGTGCTGTTGTGCCTGTGAATAGCGTTCCTAGGGAGGATGAAGACCAGCAACAGCTTTCAGGGCTGGCACATTCCTTGTAGGAGAAGGAGCCGGACGTTTCCCTTTTCTGAAACAGGCTCTGCCGAGAACGAGCACCATGAGATATGACATCTCTGGGAAAGCACAAATCCCCAGAGCTGTTGTGCCTGTGAATAGCCTGCCAAGGAAAGGTAAAGGTCAGCAACATCTTTCGGGGCTGTCCCCCTCCTTGTAGGAGGAATAGCCAGACGTTTGCCTTTTCGGAAACAGGCTCTGCCGAGAACGAGCACCATGAGATATGACATCTCTGGGAAAGCACAAATCCCCAGAGCTGTAGTGCCTGTGAATAGCCTGCCAAGGAAAGATAAAGGTCAGCAAAATCTTTCGGGGCTGTCCCCCTCCTTGTAGGAGGAATAGCCAGACGTTTGCCTTTTCGGAAACAGGCTCTGCCGAGAACGAGCACCCTGAGATATGACATCTCTGGGAAAGCCCAGATCCCCAGTGCTGTTGTGCCTGTGAATAGGCTGCCAAGGGAGGATGAAGACCAGCAACTGCTTTCAGGGCTGGCACATTCCTTGTGGGAGAAGGAGCCGGACGTTTGCCTTTTCGGAAACAGGCTCTGCCGAGAACGAGCACCATGAGATATGACATCTCTGGGAAAGCACAGATCCCCAGTGCTGTTGTGCCTGTGAATAGCCCGCCAAGGGGAGCTGAACACCAGCAATATCTTTCAGGGCTCTCTCCTTCCTTGTAGGAGGAATAGCCAGACGTTTGCCTTTTCGGAAACAGGCTCTGCCGAGAACGAGCACCATGAGACCTTCAACCTAGCATAAAGCCCAGATCCCCAGTGCTGTTGTGCCTGTGAATAGGCTGCCAAGGGAGGATGAAGACCAGCAACAGATTTCAGGGCTGGCACATTCCTTGTAGGAGGAGAAGCCGGACGTTTGCCTTTTCGGAATCAGGCTCTGCCGAGAACAAGCACCATGAGATATGACATCTCTGGGAAAGCACAGATCCCCAGTGCTGTTGTGCCTGTGAATAGCCTGCCAAGGGAGGATGAAGACCAGCAACAGCTTTCAGGGCTGGCACATTCCTTGTGGGAGAAGGAGCTGGACGTTTGCCTTTTGGGAATCAGGCTCTGCCGAGAACGAGCACCATGAGATATGACATCTCTGGGAAAGCACAGATCCCCTGTGCTGTTGTGCCTGTGAATAGCGTTCCTAGGGAGGATGAAGACCAGCAACAGCTTTCAAGGCTGCCTCATTCCTTGTGGGAGAAGGAGCTGGACTTTTGCCTTTTGGGAATCAGGCTCTGCCGAGAACGAGCACCATGAGATATGACATCTCTGGGAAAGCACAGATCCCCAGTGCTGTTGTGCCTGTGAATAGCGTTCCTAGGGAGGATGAAGACCAGCAACAGCTTTCAGGGCTGGCACATTCCTTGTAGGAGGAATAGCCAGACGTTTGCCTTTTCGGAAACAGGCTCTGCCGAGAACGAGCACCATGAGATATGACATCTCTGGGAAAGCACAGATCCCCAGTGCTGTTGTGCCTGTGAACAGGCTGACAAGGGAGGGTGAAGACCAGCAACTGCTTTCAGGGCTGGCACATTCCTTGTGGGAGAAGGAGCCGGACGTTTGCCTTTTCGGAATCAGGCTCTGCCGAGAACGAGTACCATGAGATATGACATCTCTGGGAAAGCACAGATCCCCTGTGCTGTTGTGCCTGTGAATAGCCTGCCAAGGAAACGTAAAGATCAGCAACATCTTTCAGGGCTATCACATTCCTTGTAGGAGAGATAGCCAGACGTTTGCCTTTTCGAAATCAGGTTCTGCCGAGAACGAGCACCATGAGATATGACATCTCTGGGAAAGCACAGATCCCCAGTGCTGTTGTGCCTGTGAACAGGCTGACAAGGGAGGGTGAAGACCAGCAACTGCTTTCAGGGCTGGCACATTCCTTGTAGGAGAAGGAGCCGGACGTTTCCCTTTTCTGAAACAGGCTCTGCCGAGAACGAGCACCATGAGATATGACATCTCTGGGAAAGCACAAATCCCCAGTGCTGTAGTGCCTGTGAATAGCCTGCCAAGGACAGGTAAAGGTCAGCAACATCTTTCGGGGCTGTCCCCCTCCTTGTAGGAGGAATAGCCAGACGTTTGCCTTTTCGGAAACAGGCTCTGCCGAGAACGAGCACCATGAGATATGACATCTCTGGGAAAGTACAGATCCCCAGTGCTGTTGTGCCTGTGAACAGGCTGACAAGGGAGGGTGAAGACCAGCAACTGCTTTCAGGGCTGGCACATTCCTTGTGGGAGAAGGAGCCGGACGTTTGCCTTTTCGGAAACAGACTCTGCCGAGAACGAGTACCATGAGATATGACATCTCTGGGAAAGCACAGATCCCCAGTGCTGTTGTGCCTGTGAATAGCCTGCCAAGGAAACGTAAAGCTCAGCAACATCTTATAGGGCTATCACATTCCTTGTAGGAGAGATAGCCAGACGTTTGCCTTTTCGAAATCAGGCTCTGCCGAGAACGAGCACCCTGAGATATGACATCTCTGGGAAAGCACAGATCCCCAGTGCTGTTGTGCCTGTGAATAGCGTTCCTAGGGAGGATGAAGACCAGCAATATCTTTCAGGGCTCTCTCCTTCCCTGTAGGAGAAATAGCCAGACGTTTGCCTTTTCGGAAACAGGCTCTGCCGAGAACGAGCACCATGAGATATGACATCTCTGGGAAAGCACAAATCCCCAGTGCTGTTGTGCCTGTGAATAGCGTTCCTAGGGAGGATGAAGACCAGCAACAGCTTTCAGGGCTGCCTCATTCCTTGTGGGAGAAGGAGCTGGACGTTTGCCTTTTGGGAATCAGGCTCTGCCGAGAACGAGCACCATGAGATATGACATCTCTGGGAAAGCACAGATCCCCAGTGCTGTTGTGCCTGTGAATAGCCCGCCAAGGGGAGCTGAAGACCAGCAATATCTTTCAGGGCTCTCTCCTTCCTTGTAGGAGGAATAGCCAGACGTTTGCCTTTTTGGAAACAGACTCTGCCGAGAACGAGTACCATGAGATATGACATCTCTGGGAAAGCACAGATCCCCTGTGCTGTTGTGCCTGTGAATAGCCTGCCAAGGAAACGTAAAGATCAGCAACATCTTTCAGGGCTATCACATTCCTTGTAGGAGAGATAGCCAGACGTTTGCCTTTTCGGAATCAGGCTCTGCCGAGAACGAGCACCATGAGATATGACATCTCTGGGAAAGCACAGATCCCCAGTGCTGTTGTGCCTGTGAATAGCGTTCCTAGGGAGGATGAAGACCAGCAACAGCTTTCAGGGCTGGCACATTCCTTGTAGGAGAAGGAGCCGGACGTTTCCCTTTTCTGAAACAGGCTCTGCCGAGAACGAGCACCCTGAGATATGACATCTCTGGGAAAGCACAAATCCCCAGTGCTGTAGTGCCTGTGAATAGCCTGCCAAGGAAAGGTAAAGGTCAGCAACATCTTTCGGGGCTGTCCCCCTCCTTGTAGGAGGAATAGCCAGACGTTTGCCTTTTCAGAAAAAGGCTCTGCCGAGAACGAGCACCCTGAGATATGACATCTCTGGGAAAGCACAGATCCCCAGTGCTGTTGTGCCTGTGAATAGGCTGCCAAGGGAGGATGAAGACCAGCAACTGCTTTCAGGGCTATCACCTTCCTTGTAGAAGGAATAGCCAGACGTTTGCCTTTTCGGAAACAGACTCTGCCGAGAACGAGCACCATGAGATATGACATCTCTGGGAAAGTACAGATCCCCAGTGCTGTTGTGCCTGTGAACAGGCTGACAAGGGAGGGTGAAGACCAGCAACTGCTTTCAGGGCTGGCACATTCCTTGTGGGAGAAGGATCAGGACGTTTGCCTTTTCGGAAACAGGCTCTGCCGAGAACGAGCACCATGAGATCTTCAACCTAGCATAAAGCCCAGATCCCCAGTGCTGTTGTGCCTGTGACTAGGCTGCCAAGGGAGGATGAAGACCAGCAACAGATTTCAGGGCTGGCACATTCCTTGTAGAAGGAATAGCCAGACGTTTGCCTTTTCGGAATCAGGCTCTGCCGAGAACGAGCACCATGAGATATGACATCTCTGGGAAAGCACAGATCCCCAGTGCTGTTGTGCCTGTGAATAGCGTTCCTAGGGAGGATGAAGACCAGCAACTGCTTTCAGGGCTGGCACATTCCTTGTAGGAGAAGGAGCCGGACGTTTCCCTTTTCTGAAACAGGCTCTGCCGAGAACGAGCACCATGAGATATGACATCTCTGGGAAAGCACAAATCCCCAGTGCTGTAGTGCCTGTGAATAGCCTGCCAAGGAAAGGTAAAGGTCAGCAACATCTTTCGGGGCTGTCCCCCTCCTTGTAGGAGGAATAGCCAGACGTTTGCCTTTTCGGAATCAGGCTCTGCCGAGAACGAGCACCATGAGATATGACATCTCTGGGAAAGCACAGATCCCCAGTGCTGTTGTGCCTGTGAATAGCGTTCCTAGGGAGGATGAAGACCAGCAACAGCTTTCAGGGCTGGTACATTCCTTGTAGGAGAAGGAGCCGGACGTTTCCCTTTTCTGAAACAGGCTCTGCCGAGAACGAGCACCCTGAGATATGACATCTCTGGGAAAGCACAAATCCCCAGTGCTGTAGTGCCTGTGAATAGCCTGCCAAGGAAAGGTAAAGGTCAGCAACATCTTTCGGGGCTGTCCCCCTCCTTGTAGGAGGAATAGCCAGACGTTTGCCTTTTCAGAAAAAGGCTCTGCCGAGAACGAGCACCCTGAGATATGACATCTCTGGGAAAGCACAGATCCCCAGTGCTGTTGTGCCTGTGAATAGGCTGCCAAGGGAGGATGAAGACCAGCAACTGCTTTCAGGGCTATCACCTTCCTTGTAGAAGGAATAGCCAGATGTTTGCCTTTTCGGAAACAGACTCTGCCGAGAACGAGCACCATGAGATATGACATCTCTGGGAAAGTACAGATCCCCAGTGCTGTTGTGCCTGTGAACAGGCTGACAAGGGAGGTTGAAGACCAGCAACTGCTTTCAGGGCTGGCACATTCCTTGTGGGAGAAGGAGCCGGACGTTTGCCTTTTCGGAAACAGGCTCTGCCGAGAACGAGTACCATGAGATATGACATCTCTGGGAAAGCACAGATCCCCAGTGCTGTTGTGCCTGTGAATAGCCCGCCAAGGGGAGCTGAAGACCAGCAATATCTTTCAGGGCTCTCTCCTTCCTTGTAGGAGGAATAGCCAGACGTTTGCCTTTTCGGAACCAGGCTCTGCCGAGAACGAGCACCATGAGATCTTCAACCTAGCATAAAGCCCAGATCCCCAGTGCTGTTGTGCCTGTGAATAGCATTCCTAGGGAGGATGAAGACCAGCAACTGCTTTCAGGGCTATCACCTTCCTTGTAGAAGGAATAGCCAGACGTTTGCCTTTTCGGAAACAGGCTCTGCCGAGAACGAGCACCATGAGATATGACATCTCTGGGAAAGCACAGATCCCCAGTGCTGTTGTGCCTGTGAGTAGCCTACCAAGGAGAGGTGAACAGCAGCAATATCTTTCAGGGCTCTCTCCTTCCCTGTAGGAGAAATAGCCAGACGTTTGCCTTTTCGGAAACAGGCTCTGCCGAGAACGAGCACCATGAGATATGACATCTCTGGGAAAGCACAGATCCCCAGTGCTGTTGTGCCTGTGAATAGGCTGCCAAGGGAGGATGAAGACCAGCAACTGCTTTCAGGGCTATCACCTTCCTTGTAGAAGGAATAGCCAGACGTTTGCCTTTTCGGAATCAGGCTCTGCCGAGAACGAGCACCATGAGATATGACATCTCTGGGAAAGCACAGATCCCCAGTGCTGTTGTGCCTGTGAATAGCGTTCCTAGGGAGGATGAAGACCAGCAACAGCTTTCAGGGCTGGCACATTCCTTGTAGGAGAAGGAGCCGGACGTTTCCCTTTTCTGAAACAGGCTCTGCCGAGAACGAGCACCATGAGATATGACATCTCTGGGAAAGCACAAATCCCCAGTGCTGTAGTGCCTGTGAATAGCCTGCCAAGGAAAGGTAAAGGTCAGCAACATCTTTCGGGGCTGTCCCCCTCCTTGTAGGAGGAATAGCCAGACGTTTGCCTTTTCGGAATCAGGCTCTGCCGAGAACGAGCACCATGAGATATGACATCTCTGGGAAAGCACAGATCCCCAGTGCTGTTGTGCCTGTGAATAGCGTTCCTAGGGAGGATGAAGACCAGCAACAGCTTTCAGGGCTGGCACATTCCTTGTAGGAGAAGGAGCCGGACGTTTCCCTTTTCTGAAACAGGCTCTGCCGAGAACGAGCACCATGAGATATGACATCTCTGGGAAAGCACAAATCCCCAGAGCTGTTGTGCCTGTGAATAGCCTGCCAAGGAAAGGTAAAGGTCAGCAACATCTTTCGGGGCTGTCCCCCTCCTTGTAGGAGGAATAGCCAGACGTTTGCCTTTTCGGAAACAGGCTCTGCCGAGAACGAGCACCATGAGATATGACATCTCTGGGAAAGCACAAATCCCCAGAGCTGTAGTGCCTGTGAATAGCCTGCCAAGGAAAGATAAAGGTCAGCAAAATCTTTCGGGGCTGTCCCCCTCCTTGTAGGAGGAATAGCCAGACGTTTGCCTTTTCGGAAACAGGCTCTGCCGAGAACGAGCACCCTGAGATATGACATCTCTGGGAAAGCCCAGATCCCCAGTGCTGTTGTGCCTGTGAATAGGCTGCCAAGGGAGGATGAAGACCAGCAACTGCTTTCAGGGCTGGAACATTCCTTGTGGGAGAAGGAGCCGGACGTTTGCCTTTTGGGAAACAGACTCTGCCGAGAACGAGCACCATGAGATATGACATCTCTGGGAAAGCACAGATCCCCAGTGCTGTTGTGCCTGTGAATAGCCCGCCAAGGGGAGCTGAACACCAGCAATATCTTTCAGGGCTCTCTCCTTCCTTGTAGGAGGAATAGCCAGACGTTTGCCTTTTCGGAAACAGGCTCTGCCGAGAACGAGCACCATGAGACCTTCAACCTAGCATAAAGCCCAGATCCCCAGTGCTGTTGTGCCTGTGAATAGGCTGCCAAGGGAGGATGAAGACCAGCAACAGCTTTCAGGGCTGGCACATTCCTTGTAGGAGGAGAAGCCGGACGTTTGCCTTTTCGGAATCAGGCTCTGCCGAGAACAAGCACCATGAGATATGACATCTCTGGGAAAGCACAGATCCCCAGTGCTGTTGTGCCTGTGAATAGCCTGCCAAGGGAGGATGAAGACCAGCAACAGCTTTCAGGGCTGGCACATTCCTTGTGGGAGAAGGAGCTGGACGTTTGCCTTTTGGGAATCAGGCTCTGCCGAGAACGAGCACCATGAGATATGACATCTCTGGGAAAGCACAGATCCCCTGTGCTGTTGTGCCTGTGAATAGCGTTCCTAGGGAGGATGAAGACCAGCAACAGCTTTCAAGGCTGCCTCATTCCTTGTGGGAGAAGGAGCTGGACGTTTGCCTTTTGGGAATCAGGCTCTGCCGAGAACGAGCACCATGAGATATGACATCTCTGGGAAAGCACAGATCCCCAGTGCTGTTGTGCCTGTGAATAGCGTTCCTAGGGAGGATGAAGACCAGCAACAGCTTTCAGGGCTGGCACATTCCTTGTAGGAGGAATAGCCAGACGTTTGCCTTTTCGGAAACAGGCTCTGCCGAGAACGAGCACCATGAGATATGACATCTCTGGGAAAGCACAGATCCCCAGTGCTGTAGTGCCTGTGAACAGGCTGACAAGGGAGGGTGAAGACCAGCAACTGCTTTCAGGGCTGGCACATTCCTTGTGGGAGAAGGAGCCGGACGTTTGCCTTTTCGGAATCAGGCTCTGCCGAGAACGAGTACCATGAGATATGACATCTCTGGGAAAGCACAGATCCCCTGTGCTGTTGTGCCTGTGAATAGCCTGCCAAGGAAACGTAAAGATCAGCAACATCTTTCAGGGCTATCACATTCCTTGTAGGAGAGATAGCCAGACGTTTGCCTTTTCGAAATCAGGCTCTGCCGAGAACGAGCACCATGAGATATGACATCTCTGGGAAAGCACAGATCCCCAGTGCTGTTGTGCCTGTGAACAGGCTGACAAGGGAGGGTGAAGACCAGCAACTGCTTTCAGGGCTGGCACATTCCTTGTAGGAGAAGGAGCCGGACGTTTCCCTTTTCTGAAACAGGCTCTGCCGAGAACGAGCACCATGAGATATGACATCTCTGGGAAAGCACAAATCCCCAGTGCTGTAGTGCCTGTGAATAGCCTGCCAAGGACAGGTAAAGGTCAGCAACATCTTTCGGGGCTGTCCCCCTCCTTGTAGGAGGAATAGCCAGACGTTTGCCTTTTCGGAAACAGGCTCTGCCGAGAACGAGCACCATGAGATATGACATCTCTGGGAAAGTACAGATCCCCAGTGCTGTTGTGCCTGTGAACAGGCTGACAAGGGAGGGTGAAGACCAGCAACTGCTTTCAGGGCTGGCACATTCCTTGTGGGAGAAGGAGCCGGACGTTTGCCTTTTCGGAAACAGACTCTGCCGAGAACGAGTACCATGAGATATGACATCTCTGGGAAAGCACAGATCCCCAGTGCTGTTGTGCCTGTGAATAGCCTGCCAAGGAAACGTAAAGCTCAGCAACATCTTATAGGGCTATCACATTCCTTGTAGGAGAGATAGCCAGACGTTTGCCTTTTCGAAATCAGGCTCTGCCGAGAACGAGCACCCTGACATATGACATCTCTGGGAAAGCACAGATCCCCAGTGCTGTTGTGCCTGTGAATAGCGTTCCTAGGGAGGATGAAGACCAGCAATATCTTTCAGGGCTCTCTCCTTCCCTGTAGGAGAAATAGCCAGACGTTTGCCTTTTCGGAAACAGACTCTGCCGAGAACGAGTACCATGAGATATGACATCTCTGGGAAAGCACAGATCCCCTGTGCTGTTGTGCCTGTGAATAGCCTGCCAAGGAAACGTAAAGATCAGCAACATCTTTCAGGGCTATCACATTCCTTGTAGGAGAGATAGCCAGACGTTTGCCTTTTCGAAATCAGGCTCTGCCGAGAACGAGCACCATGAGATATGACATCTCTGGGAAAGCACAGATCCCCAGTGCTGTTGTGCCTGTGAGTAGCCTACCAAGGGGAGGTGAACACCAGCAATATCTTTCAGGGCTCTCTCCTTCCCTGTAGGAGAAATAGCCAGACGTTTGCCTTTTCGGAAACAGGCTCTGCCGAGAACGAGCACCATGAGATATGACATCTCTGGGAAAGCACAAATCCCCAGTGCTGTTGTGCCTGTGAATAGGCTGCCAAGGGAGGATGAAGACCAGCAACAGCTTTCAGGGCTGGCACATTCCTTGTGGAAGAAGGAGCTGGACGTTTGCCTTTTGGGAATCAGGCTCTGCCGAGAACGAGCACCATGAGATATGACATCTCTGGGAAAGCACAGATCCCCAGTGCTGTTGTGCCTGTGAATAGCGTTCCTAGGGAGGATGAAGACCAGCAACAGCTTTCAGAGCTGCCTCATTCCTTGTGGGAGAAGGAGCTGGACGTTTGCCTTTTGGGAATCAGGCTCTGCCGAGAACGAGCCCCATGAGATATGACATCTCTGGGAAAGCACAGATCCCCAGTGCTGTTGTGCCTGTGAATAGCGTTCCTAGGGAGGATGAAGACCAGCAACAGCTTTCAGGGCTGGCACATTCCTTGTAGCAGAAGGAGCCGGACGTTTCCCTTTTCTGAAACAGGCTCTGCCGAGAACGAGTACCATGAGATATGACATCTCTGGGAAAGCACAGATCCCCAGTGCTGTTGTGCCTCTGAATAGCCTGCCAAGGACAGGTAAAGATCAGCAACATCTTTCAGGGCTATCACATTCCTTGTAGGAGAGATAGCCAGACGTTTGCCTTTTCGAAATCAGGCTCTGCCGAGAACGAGCACCCTGAGATATGACATCTCTGGGAAAGTACAGATCCCCAGTGCTGTTGTGCCTGTGAACAGGCTGACAAGGGAGGGTGAAGACCAGCAACTGCTTTCAGGGCTGGCACATTCCTTGTGGGAGAAGGAGCAGGACGTTTGCCTTTTCGGAAACAGGCTCTGCCGAGAACGAGCACCATGAGATCTTCAACCTAGCATAAAGCCCAGATCCCCAGTGCTGTTGTGCCTGTGACTAGGCTGCCAAGGGAGGATGAAGACCAGCAACAGATTTCAGGACTGGCACATTCCTTGTAGAAGGAATAGCCAGACGTTTGCCTTTTCGGAATCAGGCTCTGCCGAGAACGAGCACCATGAGATATGACATCTCTGGGAAAGCACAGATCCCCAGTGCTGTTGTGCCTGTGAATAGCGTTCCTAGGGAGGATGAAGACCAGCAACTGCTTTCAGGGCTGGCACATTCCTTGTAGGAGAAGGAGCCGGACGTTTCCCTTTTCTGAAACAGGCTCTGCCGAGAACGAGCACCATGAGATATGACATCTCTGGGAAAGCACAAATCCCCAGTGCTGTAGTGCCTGTGAATAGCCTGCCAAGGAAAGGTAAAGGTCAGCAACATCTTTCGGGGCTGTCCCCCTCCTTGTAGGAGGAATAGCCAGACGTTTGCCTTTTCGGAACCAGGCTCTGCCGAGAACGAGCACCATGAGATCTTCAACCTAGCATAAAGCCCAGATCCCCAGTGCTGTTGTGCCTGTGAATAGCATTCCTAGGGAGGATGAAGACCAGCAACTGCTTTCAGGGCTATCACCTTCCTTGTAGAAGGAATAGCCAGACGTTTGCCTTTTCGGAAACAGGCTCTGCCGAGAACGAGCACCATGAGATATGACATCTCTGGGAAAGCACAGATCCCCAGTGCTGTTGTGCCTGTGAGTAGCCTACCAAGGAGAGGTGAACAGCAGCAATATCTTTCAGGGCTCTCTCCTTCCCTGTAGGAGAAATAGCCAGACGTTTGCCTTTTCGGAAACAGGCTCTGCCGAGAACGAGCACCATGAGATATGACATCTCTGGGAAAGCACAGATCCCCAGTGCTGTTGTGCCTGTGAATAGGCTGCCAAGGGAGGATGAAGACCAGCAACTGCTTTCAGGGCTATCACCTTCCTTGTAGAAGGAATAGCCAGACGTTTGCCTTTTCGGAATCAGGCTCTGCCGAGAACGAGCACCATGAGATATGACATCTCTGGGAAAGCACAGATCCCCAGTGCTGTTGTGCCTGTGAATAGCGTTCCTAGGGAGGATGAAGACCAGCAACAGCTTTCAGGGCTGGCACATTCCTTGTAGGAGAAGGAGCCGGACGTTTCCCTTTTCTGAAACAGGCTCTGCCGAGAACGAGCACCCTGAGATATGACATCTCTGGGAAAGCACAAATCCCCAGTGCTGTAGTGCCTGTGAATAGCCTGCCAAGGAAAGGTAAAGGTCAGCAACATCTTTCGGGGCTGTCCCCCTCCTTGTAGGAGGAATAGCCAGACGTTTGCCTTTTCGGAATCAGGCTCTGCCGAGAACGAGCACCATGAGATATGACATCTCTGGGAAAGCACAGATCCCCAGTGCTGTTGTGCCTGTGAATAGCGTTCCTAGGGAGGATGAAGACCAGCAACAGCTTTCAGGGCTGGCACATTCCTTGTAGGAGAAGGAGCCGGACGTTTCCCTTTTCTGAAACAGGCTCTGCCGAGAACGAGCACCATGAGATATGACATCTCTGGGAAAGCACAAATCCCCAGAGCTGTTGTGCCTGTGAATAGCCTGCCAAGGAAAGGTAAAGGTCAGCAACATCTTTCGGGGCTGTCCCCCTCCTTGTAGGAGGAATAGCCAGACGTTTGCCTTTTCGGAAACAGGCTCTGCCGAGAACGAGCACCATGAGATATGACATCTCTGGGAAAGCACAAATCCCCAGAGCTGTAGTGCCTGTGAATAGCCTGCCAAGGAAAGATAAAGGTCAGCAAAATCTTTCGGGGCTGTCCCCCTCCTTGTAGGAGGAATAGCCAGACGTTTGCCTTTTCGGAAACAGGCTCTGCCGAGAACGAGCACCCTGAGATATGACATCTCTGGGAAAGCCCAGATCCCCAGTGCTGTTGTGCCTGTGAATAGGCTGCCAAGGGAGGATGAAGACCAGCAACTGCTTTCAGGGCTGGCACATTCCTTGTGGGAGAAGGAGCCGGACGTTTGCCTTTTCGGAAACAGGCTCTGCCGAGAACGAGCACCATGAGATATGACATCTCTGGGAAAGCACAGATCCCCAGTGCTGTTGTGCCTGTGAATAGCCCGCCAAGGGGAGCTGAACACCAGCAATATCTTTCAGGGCTCTCTCCTTCCTTGTAGGAGGAATAGCCAGACGTTTGCCTTTTCGGAAACAGGCTCTGCCGAGAACGAGCACCATGAGACCTTCAACCTAGCATAAAGCCCAGATCCCCAGTGCTGTTGTGCCTGTGAATAGGCTGCCAAGGGAGGATGAAGACCAGCAACAGATTTCAGGGCTGGCACATTCCTTGTAGGAGGAGAAGCCGGACGTTTGCCTTTTCGGAATCAGGCTCTGCCGAGAACAAGCACCATGAGATATGACATCTCTGGGAAAGCACAGATCCCCAGTGCTGTTGTGCCTGTGAATAGCCTGCCAAGGGAGGATGAAGACCAGCAACAGCTTTCAGGGCTGGCACATTCCTTGTGGGAGAAGGAGCTGGACGTTTGCCTTTTGGGAATCAGGCTCTGCCGAGAACGAGCACCATGAGATATGACATCTCTGGGAAAGCACAGATCCCCTGTGCTGTTGTGCCTGTGAATAGCGTTCCTAGGGAGGATGAAGACCAGCAACAGCTTTCAAGGCTGCCTCATTCCTTGTGGGAGAAGGAGCTGGACTTTTGCCTTTTGGGAATCAGGCTCTGCCGAGAACGAGCACCATGAGATATGACATCTCTGGGAAAGCACAGATCCCCAGTGCTGTTGTGCCTGTGAATAGCGTTCCTAGGGAGGATGAAGACCAGCAACAGCTTTCAGGGCTGGCACATTCCTTGTAGGAGGAATAGCCAGACGTTTGCCTTTTCGGAAACAGGCTCTGCCGAGAACGAGCACCATGAGATATGACATCTCTGGGAAAGCACAGATCCCCAGTGCTGTAGTGCCTGTGAACAGGCTGACAAGGGAGGGTGAAGACCAGCAACTGCTTTCAGGGCTGGCACATTCCTTGTGGGAGAAGGAGCCGGACGTTTGCCTTTTCGGAATCAGGCTCTGCCGAGAACGAGTACCATGAGATATGACATCTCTGGGAAAGCACAGATCCCCTGTGCTGTTGTGCCTGTGAATAGCCTGCCAAGGAAACGTAAAGATCAGCAACATCTTTCAGGGCTATCACATTCCTTGTAGGAGAGATAGCCAGACGTTTGCCTTTTCGAAATCAGGTTCTGCCGAGAACGAGCACCATGAGATATGACATCTCTGGGAAAGCACAGATCCCCAGTGCTGTTGTGCCTGTGAACAGGCTGACAAGGGAGGGTGAAGACCAGCAACTGCTTTCAGGGCTGGCACATTCCTTGTAGGAGAAGGAGCCGGACGTTTCCCTTTTCTGAAACAGGCTCTGCCGAGAACGAGCACCATGAGATATGACATCTCTGGGAAAGCACAAATCCCCAGTGCTGTAGTGCCTGTGAATAGCCTGCCAAGGACAGGTAAAGGTCAGCAACATCTTTCGGGGCTGTCCCCCTCCTTGTAGGAGGAATAGCCAGACGTTTGCCTTTTCGGAAACAGGCTCTGCCGAGAACGAGCACCATGAGATATGACATCTCTGGGAAAGTACAGATCCCCAGTGCTGTTGTGCCTGTGAACAGGCTGACAAGGGAGGGTGAAGACCAGCAACTGCTTTCAGGGCTGGCACATTCCTTGTGGGAGAAGGAGCCGGACGTTTGCCTTTTCGGAAACAGACTCTGCCGAGAACGAGTACCATGAGATATGACATCTCTGGGAAAGCACAGATCCCCAGTGCTGTTGTGCCTGTGAATAGCCTGCCAAGGAAACGTAAAGCTCAGCAACATCTTATAGGGCTATCACATTCCTTGTAGGAGAGATAGCCAGACGTTTGCCTTTTCGAAATCAGGCTCTGCCGAGAACGAGCACCCTGAGATATGACATCTCTGGGAAAGCACAGATCCCCAGTGCTGTTGTGCCTGTGAATAGCGTTCCTAGGGAGGATGAAGACCAGCAATATCTTTCAGGGCTCTCTCCTTCCCTGTAGGAGAAATAGCCAGACGTTTGCCTTTTCGGAAACAGGCTCTGCCGAGAACGAGCACCATGAGATATGACATCTCTGGGAAAGCACAAATCCCCAGTGCTGTTGTGCCTGTGAATAGCGTTCCTAGGGAGGATGAAGACCAGCAACAGCTTTCAGGGCTGCCTCATTCCTTGTGGGAGAAGGAGCTGGACGTTTGCCTTTTGGGAATCAGGCTCTGCCGAGAACGAGCACCATGAGATATGACATCTCTGGGAAAGCACAGATCCCCAGTGCTGTTGTGCCTGTGAATAGCCCGCCAAGGGGAGCTGAAGACCAGCAATATCTTTCAGGGCTCTCTCCTTCCTTGTAGGAGGAATAGCCAGACGTTTGCCTTTTTGGAAACAGACTCTGCCGAGAACGAGTACCATGAGATATGACATCTCTGGGAAAGCACAGATCCCCTGTGCTGTTGTGCCTGTGAATAGCCTGCCAAGGAAACGTAAAGATCAGCAACATCTTTCAGGGCTATCACATTCCTTGTAGGAGAGATAGCCAGACGTTTGCCTTTTCGGAATCAGGCTCTGCCGAGAACGAGCACCATGAGATATGACATCTCTGGGAAAGCACAGATCCCCAGTGCTGTTGTGCCTGTGAATAGCGTTCCTAGGGAGGATGAAGACCAGCAACAGCTTTCAGGGCTGGCACATTCCTTGTAGGAGAAGGAGCCGGACGTTTCCCTTTTCTGAAACAGGCTCTGCCGAGAACGAGCACCCTGAGATATGACATCTCTGGGAAAGCACAAATCCCCAGTGCTGTAGTGCCTGTGAATAGCCTGCCAAGGAAAGGTAAAGGTCAGCAACATCTTTCGGGGCTGTCCCCCTCCTTGTAGGAGGAATAGCCAGACGTTTGCCTTTTCAGAAAAAGGCTCTGCCGAGAACGAGCACCCTGAGATATGACATCTCTGGGAAAGCACAGATCCCCAGTGCTGTTGTGCCTGTGAATAGGCTGCCAAGGGAGGATGAAGACCAGCAACTGCTTTCAGGGCTATCACCTTCCTTGTAGAAGGAATAGCCAGACGTTTGCCTTTTCGGAAACAGACTCTGCCGAGAACGAGCACCATGAGATATGACATCTCTGGGAAAGTACAGATCCCCAGTGCTGTTGTGCCTGTGAACAGGCTGACAAGGGAGGGTGAAGACCAGCAACTGCTTTCAGGGCTGGCACATTCCTTGTGGGAGAAGGATCAGGACGTTTGCCTTTTCGGAAACAGGCTCTGCCGAGAACGAGCACCATGAGATCTTCAACCTAGCATAAAGCCCAGATCCCCAGTGCTGTTGTGCCTGTGACTAGGCTGCCAAGGGAGGATGAAGACCAGCAACAGATTTCAGGGCTGGCACATTCCTTGTAGAAGGAATAGCCAGACGTTTGCCTTTTCGGAATCAGGCTCTGCCGAGAACGAGCACCATGAGATATGACATCTCTGGGAAAGCACAGATCCCCAGTGCTGTTGTGCCTGTGAATAGCGTTCCTAGGGAGGATGAAGACCAGCAACTGCTTTCAGGGCTGGCACATTCCTTGTAGGAGAAGGAGCCGGACGTTTCCCTTTTCTGAAACAGGCTCTGCCGAGAACGAGCACCATGAGATATGACATCTCTGGGAAAGCACAAATCCCCAGTGCTGTAGTGCCTGTGAATAGCCTGCCAAGGAAAGGTAAAGGTCAGCAACATCTTTCGGGGCTGTCCCCCTCCTTGTAGGAGGAATAGCCAGACGTTTGCCTTTTCGGAATCAGGCTCTGCCGAGAACGAGCACCATGAGATATGACATCTCTGGGAAAGCACAGATCCCCAGTGCTGTTGTGCCTGTGAATAGCGTTCCTAGGGAGGATGAAGACCAGCAACAGCTTTCAGGGCTGGTACATTCCTTGTAGGAGAAGGAGCCGGACGTTTCCCTTTTCTGAAACAGGCTCTGCCGAGAACGAGCACCCTGAGATATGACATCTCTGGGAAAGCACAAATCCCCAGTGCTGTAGTGCCTGTGAATAGCCTGCCAAGGAAAGGTAAAGGTCAGCAACATCTTTCGGGGCTGTCCCCCTCCTTGTAGGAGGAATAGCCAGACGTTTGCCTTTTCAGAAAAAGGCTCTGCCGAGAACGAGCACCCTGAGATATGACATCTCTGGGAAAGCACAGATCCCCAGTGCTGTTGTGCCTGTGAATAGGCTGCCAAGGGAGGATGAAGACCAGCAACTGCTTTCAGGGCTATCACCTTCCTTGTAGAAGGAATAGCCAGATGTTTGCCTTTTCGGAAACAGACTCTGCCGAGAACGAGCACCATGAGATATGACATCTCTGGGAAAGTACAGATCCCCAGTGCTGTTGTGCCTGTGAACAGGCTGACAAGGGAGGTTGAAGACCAGCAACTGCTTTCAGGGCTGGCACATTCCTTGTGGGAGAAGGAGCCGGACGTTTGCCTTTTCGGAAACAGGCTCTGCCGAGAACGAGTACCATGAGATATGACATCTCTGGGAAAGCACAGATCCCCAGTGCTGTTGTGCCTGTGAATAGCCCGCCAAGGGGAGCTGAAGACCAGCAATATCTTTCAGGGCTCTCTCCTTCCTTGTAGGAGGAATAGCCAGACGTTTGCCTTTTCGGAACCAGGCTCTGCCGAGAACGAGCACCATGAGATCTTCAACCTAGCATAAAGCCCAGATCCCCAGTGCTGTTGTGCCTGTGAATAGCATTCCTAGGGAGGATGAAGACCAGCAACTGCTTTCAGGGCTATCACCTTCCTTGTAGAAGGAATAGCCAGACGTTTGCCTTTTCGGAAACAGGCTCTGCCGAGAACGAGCACCATGAGATATGACATCTCTGGGAAAGCACAGATCCCCAGTGCTGTTGTGCCTGTGAGTAGCCTACCAAGGAGAGGTGAACAGCAGCAATATCTTTCAGGGCTCTCTCCTTCCCTGTAGGAGAAATAGCCAGACGTTTGCCTTTTCGGAAACAGGCTCTGCCGAGAACGAGCACCATGAGATATGACATCTCTGGGAAAGCACAGATCCCCAGTGCTGTTGTGCCTGTGAATAGGCTGCCAAGGGAGGATGAAGACCAGCAACTGCTTTCAGGGCTATCACCTTCCTTGTAGAAGGAATAGCCAGACGTTTGCCTTTTCGGAATCAGGCTCTGCCGAGAACGAGCACCATGAGATATGACATCTCTGGGAAAGCACAGATCCCCAGTGCTGTTGTGCCTGTGAATAGCGTTCCTAGGGAGGATGAAGACCAGCAACAGCTTTGAGGGCTGGCACATTCCTTGTAGGAGAAGGAGCCGGACGTTTCCCTTTTCTGAAACAGGCTCTGCCGAGAACGAGCACCATGAGATATGACATCTCTGGGAAAGCACAAATCCCCAGTGCTGTAGTGCCTGTGAATAGCCTGCCAAGGAAAGGTAAAGGTCAGCAACATCTTTCGGGGCTGTCCCCCTCCTTGTAGGAGGAATAGCCAGACGTTTGCCTTTTCGGAATCAGGCTCTGCCGAGAACGAGCACCATGAGATATGACATCTCTGGGAAAGCACAGATCCCCAGTGCTGTTGTGCCTGTGAATAGCGTTCCTAGGGAGGATGAAGACCAGCAACAGCTTTCAGGGCTGGCACATTCCTTGTAGGAGAAGGAGCCGGACGTTTCCCTTTTCTGAAACAGGCTCTGCCGAGAACGAGCACCATGAGATATGACATCTCTGGGAAAGCACAAATCCCCAGAGCTGTTGTGCCTGTGAATAGCCTGCCAAGGAAAGGTAAAGGTCAGCAACATCTTTCGGGGCTGTCCCCCTCCTTGTAGGAGGAATAGCCAGACGTTTGCCTTTTCGGAAACAGGCTCTGCCGAGAACGAGCACCATGAGATATGACATCTCTGGGAAAGCACAAATCCCCAGAGCTGTAGTGCCTGTGAATAGCCTGCCAAGGAAAGATAAAGGTCAGCAAAATCTTTCGGGGCTGTCCCCCTCCTTGTAGGAGGAATAGCCAGACGTTTGCCTTTTCGGAAACAGGCTCTGCCGAGAACGAGCACCCTGAGATATGACATCTCTGGGAAAGCCCAGATCCCCAGTGCTGTTGTGCCTGTGAATAGGCTGCCAAGGGAGGATGAAGACCAGCAACTGCTTTCAGGGCTGGAACATTCCTTGTGGGAGAAGGAGCCGGACGTTTGCCTTTTGGGAAACAGACTCTGCCGAGAACGAGCACCATGAGATATGACATCTCTGGGAAAGCACAGATCCCCAGTGCTGTTGTGCCTGTGAATAGCCCGCCAAGGGGAGCTGAACACCAGCAATATCTTTCAGGGCTCTCTCCTTCCTTGTAGGAGGAATAGCCAGACGTTTGCCTTTTCGGAAACAGGCTCTGCCGAGAACGAGCACCATGAGACCTTCAACCTAGCATAAAGCCCAGATCCCCAGTGCTGTTGTGCCTGTGAATAGGCTGCCAAGGGAGGATGAAGACCAGCAACAGCTTTCAGGGCTGGCACATTCCTTGTAGGAGGAGAAGCCGGACGTTTGCCTTTTCGGAATCAGGCTCTGCCGAGAACAAGCACCATGAGATATGACATCTCTGGGAAAGCACAGATCCCCAGTGCTGTTGTGCCTGTGAATAGCCTGCCAAGGGAGGATGAAGACCAGCAACAGCTTTCAGGGCTGGCACATTCCTTGTGGGAGAAGGAGCTGGACGTTTGCCTTTTGGGAATCAGGCTCTGCCGAGAACGAGCACCATGAGATATGACATCTCTGGGAAAGCACAGATCCCCTGTGCTGTTGTGCCTGTGAATAGCGTTCCTAGGGAGGATGAAGACCAGCAACAGCTTTCAAGGCTGCCTCATTCCTTGTGGGAGAAGGAGCTGGACGTTTGCCTTTTGGGAATCAGGCTCTGCCGAGAACGAGCACCATGAGATATGACATCTCTGGGAAAGCACAGATCCCCAGTGCTGTTGTGCCTGTGAATAGCGTTCCTAGGGAGGATGAAGACCAGCAACAGCTTTCAGGGCTGGCACATTCCTTGTAGGAGGAATAGCCAGACGTTTGCCTTTTCGGAAACAGGCTCTGCCGAGAACGAGCACCATGAGATATGACATCTCTGGGAAAGCACAGATCCCCAGTGCTGTAGTGCCTGTGAACAGGCTGACAAGGGAGGGTGAAGACCAGCAACTGCTTTCAGGGCTGGCACATTCCTTGTGGGAGAAGGAGCCGGACGTTTGCCTTTTCGGAATCAGGCTCTGCCGAGAACGAGTACCATGAGATATGACATCTCTGGGAAAGCACAGATCCCCTGTGCTGTTGTGCCTGTGAATAGCCTGCCAAGGAAACGTAAAGATCAGCAACATCTTTCAGGGCTATCACATTCCTTGTAGGAGAGATAGCCAGACGTTTGCCTTTTCGAAATCAGGCTCTGCCGAGAACGAGCACCATGAGATATGACATCTCTGGGAAAGCACAGATCCCCAGTGCTGTTGTGCCTGTGAACAGGCTGACAAGGGAGGGTGAAGACCAGCAACTGCTTTCAGGGCTGGCACATTCCTTGTAGGAGAAGGAGCCGGACGTTTCCCTTTTCTGAAACAGGCTCTGCCGAGAACGAGCACCATGAGATATGACATCTCTGGGAAAGCACAAATCCCCAGTGCTGTAGTGCCTGTGAATAGCCTGCCAAGGACAGGTAAAGGTCAGCAACATCTTTCGGGGCTGTCCCCCTCCTTGTAGGAGGAATAGCCAGACGTTTGCCTTTTCGGAAACAGGCTCTGCCGAGAACGAGCACCATGAGATATGACATCTCTGGGAAAGTACAGATCCCCAGTGCTGTTGTGCCTGTGAACAGGCTGACAAGGGAGGGTGAAGACCAGCAACTGCTTTCAGGGCTGGCACATTCCTTGTGGGAGAAGGAGCCGGACGTTTGCCTTTTCGGAAACAGACTCTGCCGAGAACGAGTACCATGAGATATGACATCTCTGGGAAAGCACAGATCCCCAGTGCTGTTGTGCCTGTGAATAGCCTGCCAAGGAAACGTAAAGCTCAGCAACATCTTATAGGGCTATCACATTCCTTGTAGGAGAGATAGCCAGACGTTTGCCTTTTCGAAATCAGGCTCTGCCGAGAACGAGCACCCTGACATATGACATCTCTGGGAAAGCACAGATCCCCAGTGCTGTTGTGCCTGTGAATAGCGTTCCTAGGGAGGATGAAGACCAGCAATATCTTTCAGGGCTCTCTCCTTCCCTGTAGGAGAAATAGCCAGACGTTTGCCTTTTCGGAAACAGACTCTGCCGAGAACGAGTACCATGAGATATGACATCTCTGGGAAAGCACAGATCCCCTGTGCTGTTGTGCCTGTGAATAGCCTGCCAAGGAAACGTAAAGATCAGCAACATCTTTCAGGGCTATCACATTCCTTGTAGGAGAGATAGCCAGACGTTTGCCTTTTCGAAATCAGGCTCTGCCGAGAACGAGCACCATGAGATATGACATCTCTGGGAAAGCACAGATCCCCAGTGCTGTTGTGCCTGTGAGTAGCCTACCAAGGGGAGGTGAACACCAGCAATATCTTTCAGGGCTCTCTCCTTCCCTGTAGGAGAAATAGCCAGACGTTTGCCTTTTCGGAAACAGGCTCTGCCGAGAACGAGCACCATGAGATATGACATCTCTGGGAAAGCACAAATCCCCAGTGCTGTTGTGCCTGTGAATAGGCTGCCAAGGGAGGATGAAGACCAGCAACAGCTTTCAGGGCTGGCACATTCCTTGTGGAAGAAGGAGCTGGACGTTTGCCTTTTGGGAATCAGGCTCTGCCGAGAACGAGCACCATGAGATATGACATCTCTGGGAAAGCACAGATCCCCAGTGCTGTTGTGCCTGTGAATAGCGTTCCTAGGGAGGATGAAGACCAGCAACAGCTTTCAGAGCTGCCTCATTCCTTGTGGGAGAAGGAGCTGGACGTTTGCCTTTTGGGAATCAGGCTCTGCCGAGAACGAGCCCCATGAGATATGACATCTCTGGGAAAGCACAGATCCCCAGTGCTGTTGTGCCTGTGAATAGCGTTCCTAGGGAGGATGAAGACCAGCAACAGCTTTCAGGGCTGGCACATTCCTTGTAGCAGAAGGAGCCGGACGTTTCCCTTTTCTGAAACAGGCTCTGCCGAGAACGAGTACCATGAGATATGACATCTCTGGGAAAGCACAGATCCCCAGTGCTGTTGTGCCTCTGAATAGCCTGCCAAGGACAGGTAAAGATCAGCAACATCTTTCAGGGCTATCACATTCCTTGTAGGAGAGATAGCCAGACGTTTGCCTTTTCGAAATCAGGCTCTGCCGAGAACGAGCACCCTGAGATATGACATCTCTGGGAAAGTACAGATCCCCAGTGCTGTTGTGCCTGTGAACAGGCTGACAAGGGAGGGTGAAGACCAGCAACTGCTTTCAGGGCTGGCACATTCCTTGTGGGAGAAGGAGCAGGACGTTTGCCTTTTCGGAAACAGGCTCTGCCGAGAACGAGCACCATGAGATCTTCAACCTAGCATAAAGCCCAGATCCCCAGTGCTGTTGTGCCTGTGACTAGGCTGCCAAGGGAGGATGAAGACCAGCAACAGATTTCAGGACTGGCACATTCCTTGTAGAAGGAATAGCCAGACGTTTGCCTTTTCGGAATCAGGCTCTGCCGAGAACGAGCACCATGAGATATGACATCTCTGGGAAAGCACAGATCCCCAGTGCTGTTGTGCCTGTGAATAGCGTTCCTAGGGAGGATGAAGACCAGCAACTGCTTTCAGGGCTGGCACATTCCTTGTAGGAGAAGGAGCCGGACGTTTCCCTTTTCTGAAACAGGCTCTGCCGAGAACGAGCACCATGAGATATGACATCTCTGGGAAAGCACAAATCCCCAGTGCTGTAGTGCCTGTGAATAGCCTGCCAAGGAAAGGTAAAGGTCAGCAACATCTTTCGGGGCTGTCCCCCTCCTTGTAGGAGGAATAGCCAGACGTTTGCCTTTTGGGAATCAGGCTCTGCCGAGAACGAGCACCATGAGATATGACATCTCTGGGAAAGCACAGATCCCCAGTGCTGTTGTGCCTGTGAATAGCGTTCCTAGGGAGGATGAAGACCAGCAACAGCTTTCAGGGCTGGCACATTCCTTGTAGGAGGAATAGCCAGACCTTTGCCTTTTCGGAAACAGGCTCTGCCGAGAACGAGCACCATGAGATATGACATCTCTGGGAAAGCACAAATCCCCAGTGCTGTTGTGCCTGTGAATAGGCTGCCAAGGGAGGATGAAGACCAGCAACAGCTTTCAGGGCTGGCACATTCCTTGTGGAAGAAGGAGCTGGACGTTTGCCTTTTGGGAATCAGGCTCTGCCGAGAACGAGTACCATGAGATATGACATCTCTGGGAAAGCACAGATCCCCTGTGCTGTTGTGCCTGTGAATAGCCTGCCAAGGAAACGTAAAGATCAGCAACATCTTTCAGGGCTATCACATTCCTTGTAGGAGAGATAGCCAGACGTTTGACTTTTCGAAATCAGGCTCTGCCGAGAACGAGCACCATGAGATATGACATCTCTGGGAAAGCACAGATCCCCAGTGCTGTTGTGCCTGTGAACAGGCTGACAAGGGAGGGTGAAGACCAGCAACTGCTTTCAGGGCTGGCACATTCCTTGTAGGAGAAGGAGCCGGACGTTTCCCTTTTCTGAAACAGGCTCTGCCGAGAACGAGCACCATGAGATATGACATCTCTGGGAAAGCACAAATCCCCAGTGCTGTAGTGCCTGTGAATAGCCTGCCAAGGACAGGTAAAGGTCAGCAACATCTTTCGGGGCTGTCCCCCTCCTTGTAGGAGGAATAGCCAGACGTTTGCCTTTTCGGAAACAGGCTCTGCCGAGAACGAGCACCATGAGATATGACATCTCTGGGAAAGTACAGATCCCCAGTGCTGTTGTGCCTGTGAACAGGCTGACAAGGGAGGGTGAAGACCAGCAACTGCTTTCAGGGCTGGCACATTCCTTGTGGGAGAAGGAGCCGGACGTTTGCCTTTTCGGAAACAGACTCTGCCGAGAACGAGTACCATGAGATATGACATCTCTGGGAAAGCACAGATCCCCAGTGCTGTTGTGCCTGTGAATAGCCTGCCAAGGAAACGTAAAGCTCAGCAACATCTTATAGGGCTATCACATTCCTTGTAGGAGAGATAGCCAGACGTTTGCCTTTTCGAAATCAGGCTCTGCCGAGAACGAGCACCCTGAGATATGACATCTCTGGGCAAGCACAGATCCCCAGTGCTGTTGTGCCTGTGAATAGCGTTCCTAGGGAGGATGAAGACCAGCAATATCTTTCAGGGCTCTCTCCTTCCCTGTAGGAGAAATAGCCAGACGTTTGCCTTTTCGGAAACAGGCTCTGCCGAGAACGAGCACCATGAGATATGACATCTCTGGGAAAGCACAAATCCCCAGTGCTGTTGTGCCTGTGAATAGCGTTCCTAGGGAGGATGAAGACCAGCAACAGCTTTCAGGGCTGCCTCATTCCTTGTGGGAGAAGGAGCTGGACGTTTGCCTTTTGGGAATCAGGCTCTGCCGAGAACGAGCACCATGAGATATGACATCTCTGGGAAAGCACAGATCCCCAGTGCTGTTGTGCCTGTGAATAGCCCGCCAAGGGGAGCTGAAGACCAGCAATATCTTTCAGGGCTCTCTCCTTCCTTGTAGGAGGAATAGCCAGACGTTTGCCTTTTCGGAAACAGACTCTGCCGAGAACGAGTACCATGAGATATGACATCTCTGGGAAAGCACAGATCCCCTGTGCTGTTGTGCCTGTGAATAGCCTGCCAAGGAAACGTAAAGATCAGCAACATCTTTCAGGGCTATCACATTCCTTGTAGGAGAGATAGCCAGACGTTTGCCTTTTCGAAATCAGGCTCTGCCGAGAACGAGCACCATGAGATATGACATCTCTGGGAAAGCACAGATCCCCAGTGCTGTTGTGCCTGTGAGTAGCCTACCAAGGGGAGGTGAACACCAGCAATATCTTTCAGGGCTCTCTCCTTCCCTGTAGGAGAAATAGCCAGACGTTTGCCTTTTCGGAAACAGGCTCTGCCGAGAACGAGCACCATGAGATATGACATCTCTGGGAAAGCACAAATCCCCAGTGCTGTTGTGCCTCTGAATAGGCTGCCAAGGGAGGATGAAGACCAGCAACAGCTTTCAGGGCTGGCACATTCCTTGTGGAAGAAGGAGCTGGACGTTTGCCTTTTGGGAATCAGGCTCTGCCGAGAACGAGCACCATGAGATATGACATCTCTGGGAAAGCACAGATCCCCAGTGCTGTTGTGCCTGTGAATAGCGTTCCTAGGGAGGATGAAGACCAGCAACAGCTTTCAGAGCTGCCTCATTCCTTGTGGGAGAAGGAGCTGGACGTTTGCCTTTTGGGAATCAGGCTCTGCCGAGAACGAGCCCCATGAGATATGACATCTCTGGGAAAGCACAGATCCCCAGTGCTGTTGTGCCTGTGAATAGCGTTCCTAGGGAGGATGAAGACCAGCAACAGCTTTCAGGGCTGGCACATTCCTTGTAGCAGAAGGAGCCGGACGTTTCCCTTTTCTGAAACAGGCTCTGCCGAGAACGAGTACCATGAGATATGACATCTCTGGGAAAGCACAGATCCCCAGTGCTGTTGTGCCTCTGAATAGCCTGCCAAGGACAGGTAAAGATCAGCAACATCTTTCAGGGCTATCACATTCCTTGTAGGAGAGATAGCCAGACGTTTGCCTTTTCGAAATCAGGCTCTGCCGAGAACGAGCACCCTGAGATATGACATCTCTGGGAAAGTACAGATCCCCAGTGCTGTTGTGCCTGTGAACAGGCTGACAAGGGAGGGTGAAGACCAGCAACTGCTTTCAGGGCTGGCACATTCCTTGTGGGAGAAGGAGCAGGACGTTTGCCTTTTCGGAAACAGGCTCTGCCGAGAACGAGCACCATGAGATCTTCAACCTAGCATAAAGCCCAGATCCCCAGTGCTGTTGTGCCTGTGACTAGGCTGCCAAGGGAGGATGAAGACCAGCAACAGATTTCAGGACTGGCACATTCCTTGTAGAAGGAATAGCCAGACGTTTGCCTTTTCGGAATCAGGCTCTGCCGAGAACGAGCACCATGAGATATGACATCTCTGGGAAAGCACAGATCCCCAGTGCTGTTGTGCCTGTGAATAGCGTTCCTAGGGAGGATGAAGACCAGCAACTGCTTTCAGGGCTGGCACATTCCTTGTAGGAGAAGGAGCCGGACGTTTCCCTTTTCTGAAACAGGCTCTGCCGAGAACGAGCACCATGAGATATGACATCTCTGGGAAAGCACAAATCCCCAGTGCTGTAGTGCCTGTGAATAGCCTGCCAAGGAAAGGTAAAGGTCAGCAACATCTTTCGGGGCTGTCCCCCTCCTTGTAGGAGGAATAGCCAGACGTTTGCCTTTTGGGAATCAGGCTCTGCCGAGAACGAGCACCATGAGATATGACATCTCTGGGAAAGCACAGATCCCCAGTGCTGTTGTGCCTGTGAATAGCGTTCCTAGGGAGGATGAAGACCAGCAACAGCTTTCAGGGCTGGCACATTCCTTGTAGGAGGAATAGCCAGACCTTTGCCTTTTCGGAAACAGGCTCTGCCGAGAACGAGCACCATGAGATATGACATCTCTGGGAAAGCACAAATCCCCAGTGCTGTTGTGCCTGTGAATAGGCTGCCAAGGGAGGATGAAGACCAGCAACAGCTTTCAGGGCTGGCACATTCCTTGTGGAAGAAGGAGCTGGACGTTTGCCTTTTGGGAATCAGGCTCTGCCGAGAACGAGTACCATGAGATATGACATCTCTGGGAAAGCACAGATCCCCTGTGCTGTTGTGCCTGTGAATAGCCTGCCAAGGAAACGTAAAGATCAGCAACATCTTTCAGGGCTATCACATTCCTTGTAGGAGAGATAGCCAGACGTTTGACTTTTCGAAATCAGGCTCTGCCGAGAACGAGCACCATGAGATATGACATCTCTGGGAAAGCACAGATCCCCAGTGCTGTTGTGCCTGTGAACAGGCTGACAAGGGAGGGTGAAGACCAGCAACTGCTTTCAGGGCTGGCACATTCCTTGTAGGAGAAGGAGCCGGACGTTTCCCTTTTCTGAAACAGGCTCTGCCGAGAACGAGCACCATGAGATATGACATCTCTGGGAAAGCACAAATCCCCAGTGCTGTAGTGCCTGTGAATAGCCTGCCAAGGACAGGTAAAGGTCAGCAACATCTTTCGGGGCTGTCCCCCTCCTTGTAGGAGGAATAGCCAGACGTTTGCCTTTTCGGAAACAGGCTCTGCCGAGAACGAGCACCATGAGATATGACATCTCTGGGAAAGTACAGATCCCCAGTGCTGTTGTGCCTGTGAACAGGCTGACAAGGGAGGGTGAAGACCAGCAACTGCTTTCAGGGCTGGCACATTCCTTGTGGGAGAAGGAGCCGGACGTTTGCCTTTTCGGAAACAGACTCTGCCGAGAACGAGTACCATGAGATATGACATCTCTGGGAAAGCACAGATCCCCAGTGCTGTTGTGCCTGTGAATAGCCTGCCAAGGAAACGTAAAGCTCAGCAACATCTTATAGGGCTATCACATTCCTTGTAGGAGAGATAGCCAGACGTTTGCCTTTTCGAAATCAGGCTCTGCCGAGAACGAGCACCCTGAGATATGACATCTCTGGGAAAGCACAGATCCCCAGTGCTGTTGTGCCTGTGAATAGCGTTCCTAGGGAGGATGAAGACCAGCAATATCTTTCAGGGCTCTCTCCTTCCCTGTAGGAGAAATAGCCAGACGTTTGCCTTTTCGGAAACAGGCTCTGCCGAGAACGAGCACCATGAGATATGACATCTCTGGGAAAGCACAAATCCCCAGTGCTGTTGTGCCTGTGAATAGCGTTCCTAGGGAGGATGAAGACCAGCAACAGCTTTCAGGGCTGCCTCATTCCTTGTGGGAGAAGGAGCTGGACGTTTGCCTTTTGGGAATCAGGCTCTGCCGAGAACGAGCACCATGAGATATGACATCTCTGGGAAAGCACAGATCCCCAGTGCTGTTGTGCCTGTGAATAGCCCGCCAAGGGGAGCTGAAGACCAGCAATATCTTTCAGGGCTCTCTCCTTCCTTGTAGGAGGAATAGCCAGACGTTTGCCTTTTCGGAAACAGACTCTGCCGAGAACGAGTACCATGAGATATGACATCTCTGGGAAAGCACAGATCCCCTGTGCTGTTGTGCCTGTGAATAGCCTGCCAAGGAAACGTAAAGATCAGCAACATCTTTCAGGGCTATCACATTCCTTGTAGGAGAGATAGCCAGACGTTTGCCTTTTCGAAATCAGGCTCTGCCGAGAACGAGCACCATGAGATATGACATCTCTGGGAAAGCACAGATCCCCAGTGCTGTTGTGCCTGTGAGTAGCCTACCAAGGGGAGGTGAACACCAGCAATATCTTTCAGGGCTCTCTCCTTCCCTGTAGGAGAAATAGCCAGACGTTTGCCTTTTCGGAAACAGGCTCTGCCGAGAACGAGCACCATGAGATATGACATCTCTGGGAAAGCACAAATCCCCAGTGCTGTTGTGCCTGTGAATAGGCTGCCAAGGGAGGATGAAGACCAGCAACAGCTTTCAGGGCTGGCACATTCCTTGTGGAAGAAGGAGCTGGACGTTTGCCTTTTGGGAATCAGGCTCTGCCGAGAACGAGCACCATGAGATATGACATCTCTGGGAAAGCACAGATCCCCAGTGCTGTTGTGCCTGTGAATAGCGTTCCTAGGGAGGATGAAGACCAGCAACAGCTTTCAGGGCTGCCTCATTCCTTGTGGGAGAAGGAGCTGGACGTTTGCCTTTTGGGAATCAGGCTCTGCCGAGAACGAGCCCCATGAGATATGACATCTCTGGGAAAGCACAGATCCCCAGTGCTGTTGTGCCTGTGAATAGCGTTCCTAGGGAGGATGAAGACCAGCAACTGCTTTCAGGGCTATCACCTTCCTTGTAGAAGGAATAGCCAGACGTTTGCCTTTTCGGAAACAGACTCTGCCGAGAACGAGCACCATGAGATATGACATCTCTGGGAAAGTACAGATCCCCAGTGCTGTTGTGCCTGTGAACAGGCTGACAAGGGAGGGTGAAGACCAGCAACTGCTTTCAGGGCTGGCACATTCCTTGTGGGAGAAGGAGCAGGACGTTTGCCTTTTCGGAAACAGGCTCTGCCGAGAACGAGCACCATGAGATCTTCAACCTAGCATAAAGCCCAGATCCCCAGTGCTGTTGTGCCTGTGACTAGGCTGCCAAGGGAGGATGAAGACCAGCAACAGATTTCAGGGCTGGCACATTCCTTGTAGAAGGAATAGCCAGACGTTTGCCTTTTCGGAATCAGGCTCTGCCGAGAACGAGCACCATGAGATATGACATCTCTGGGAAAGCACAGATCCCCAGTGCTGTTGTGCCTGTGAATAGCGTTCCTAGGGAGGATGAAGACCAGCAACTGCTTTCAGGGCTGGCACATTCCTTGTAGGAGAAGGAGCCGGACGTTTCCCTTTTCTGAAACAGGCTCTGCCGAGAACGAGCACCATGAGATATGACATCTCTGGGAAAGCACAAATCCCCAGTGCTGTAGTGCCTGTGAATAGCCTGCCAAGGAAAGGTAAAGGTCAGCAACATCTTTCGGGGCTGTCCCCCTCCTTGTAGGAGGAATAGCCAGACGTTTGCCTTTTCGGAATCAGGCTCTGCCGAGAACGAGCACCATGAGATATGACATCTCTGGGAAAGCACAGATCCCCAGTGCTGTTGTGCCTGTGAATAGCGTTCCTAGGGAGGATGAAGACCAGCAACAGCTTTCAGGGCTGGCACATTCCTTGTAGGAGAAGGAGCCGGACGTTTCCCTTTTCTGAAACAGGCTCTGCCGAGAACGAGCACCCTGAGATATGACATCTCTGGGAAAGCACAAATCCCCAGTGCTGTAGTGCCTGTGAATAGCCTGCCAAGGAAAGGTAAAGGTCAGCAACATCTTTCGGGGCTGTCCCCCTCCTTGTAGGAGGAATAGCCAGACGTTTGCCTTTTCAGAAAAAGGCTCTGCCGAGAACGAGCACCCTGAGATATGACATCTCTGGGAAAGCACAGATCCCCAGTGCTGTTGTGCCTGTGAATAGGCTGCCAAGGGAGGATGAAGACCAGCAACTGCTTTCAGGGCTATCACCTTCCTTGTAGAAGGAATAGCCAGACGTTTGCCTTTTCGGAAACAGACTCTGCCGAGAACGAGCACCATGAGATATGACATCTCTGGGAAAGTACAGATCCCCAGTGCTGTTGTGCCTGTGAACAGGCTGACAAGGGAGGGTGAAGACCAGCAACTGCTTTCAGGGCTGGCACATTCCTTGTGGGAGAAGGAGCCGGACGTTTGCCTTTTCGGAAACAGGCTCTGCCGAGAACGAGTACCATGAGATATGACATCTCTGGGAAAGCACAGATCCCCAGTGCTGTTGTGCCTGTGAATAGCCCGCCAAGGGGAGCTGAAGACCAGCAATATCTTTCAGGGCTCTCTCCTTCCTTGTAGGAGGAATAGCCAGACGTTTGCCTTTTCGGAACCAGGCTCTGCCGAGAACGAGCACCATGAGATCTTCAACCTAGCATAAAGCCCAGATCCCCAGTGCTGTTGTGCCTGTGAATAGCATTCCTAGGGAGGATGAAGACCAGCAACTGCTTTCAGGGCTATCACCTTCCTTGTAGAAGGAATAGCCAGACGTTTGCCTTTTCGGAAACAGGCTCTGCCGAGAACGAGCACCATGAGATATGACATCTCTGGGAAAGCACAGATCCCCAGTGCTGTTGTGCCTGTGAGTAGCCTACCAAGGAGAGGTGAACAGCAGCAATATCTTTCAGGGCTCTCTCCTTCCCTGTAGGAGAAATAGCCAGACGTTTGCCTTTTCGGAAACAGGCTCTGCCGAGAACGAGCACCATGAGATATGACATCTCTGGGAAAGCACAGATCCCCAGTGCTGTTGTGCCTGTGAATAGGCTGCCAAGGGAGGATGAAGACCAGCAACTGCTTTCAGGGCTATCACCTTCCTTGTAGAAGGAATAGCCAGACGTTTGCCTTTTCGGAATCAGGCTCTGCCGAGAACGAGCACCATGAGATATGACATCTCTGGGAAAGCACAGATCCCCAGTGCTGTTGTGCCTGTGAATAGCGTTCCTAGGGAGGATGAAGACCAGCAACAGCTTTCAGGGCTGGCACATTCCTTGTAGGAGAAGGAGCCGGACGTTTCCCTTTTCTGAAACAGGCTCTGCCGAGAACGAGCACCATGAGATATGACATCTCTGGGAAAGCACAAATCCCCAGTGCTGTAGTGCCTGTGAATAGCCTGCCAAGGAAAGGTAAAGGTCAGCAACATCTTTCGGGGCTGTCCCCCTCCTTGTAGGAGGAATAGCCAGACGTTTGCCTTTTCGGAATCAGGCTCTGCCGAGAACGAGCACCATGAGATATGACATCTCTGGGAAAGCACAGATCCCCAGTGCTGTTGTGCCTGTGAATAGCGTTCCTAGGGAGGATGAAGACCAGCAACAGCTTTCAGGGCTGGCACATTCCTTGTAGGAGAAGGAGCCGGACGTTTCCCTTTTCTGAAACAGGCTCTGCCGAGAACGAGCACCATGAGATATGACATCTCTGGGAAAGCACAAATCCCCAGAGCTGTTGTGCCTGTGAATAGCCTGCCAAGGAAAGGTAAAGGTCAGCAACATCTTTCGGGGCTGTCCCCCTCCTTGTAGGAGGAATAGCCAGACGTTTGCCTTTTCGGAAACAGGCTCTGCCGAGAACGAGCACCATGAGATATGACATCTCTGGGAAAGCACAAATCCCCAGAGCTGTAGTGCCTGTGAATAGCCTGCCAAGGAAAGATAAAGGTCAGCAAAATCTTTCGGGGCTGTCCCCCTCCTTGTAGGAGGAATAGCCAGACGTTTGCCTTTTCGGAAACAGGCTCTGCCGAGAACGAGCACCCTGAGATATGACATCTCTGGGAAAGCCCAGATCCCCAGTGCTGTTGTGCCTGTGAATAGGCTGCCAAGGGAGGATGAAGACCAGCAACTGCTTTCAGGGCTGGCACATTCCTTGTGGGAGAAGGAGCCGGACGTTTGCCTTTTCGGAAACAGACTCTGCCGAGAACGAGCACCATGAGATATGACATCTCTGGGAAAGCACAGATCCCCAGTGCTGTTGTGCCTGTGAATAGCCCGCCAAGGGGAGCTGAACACCAGCAATATCTTTCAGGGCTCTCTCCTTCCTTGTAGGAGGAATAGCCAGACGTTTGCCTTTTCGGAATCAGGCTCTGCCGAGAACGAGCACCATGAGACCTTCAACCTAGCATAAAGCCCAGATCCCCAGTGCTGTTGTGCCTGTGAATAGGCTGCCAAGGGAGGATGAAGACCAGCAACAGATTTCAGGGCTGGCACATTCCTTGTAGGAGGAGAAGCCGGACGTTTGCCTTTTCGGAATCAGGCTCTGCCGAGAACAAGCACCATGAGATATGACATCTCTGGGAAAGCACAGATCCCCTGTGCTGTTGTGCCTGTGAATAGCGTTCCTAGGGAGGATGAAGACCAGCAACAGCTTTCAAGGCTGCCTCATTCCTTGTGGGAGAAGGAGCTGGACGTTTGCCTTTTGGGAATCAGGCTCTGCCGAGAACGAGCACCATGAGATATGACATCTCTGGGAAAGCACAGATCCCCAGTGCTGTTGTGCCTGTGAATAGCGTTCCTAGGGAGGATGAAGACCAGCAACAGCTTTCAGGGCTGGCACATTCCTTGTAGGAGGAATAGCCAGACGTTTGCCTTTTCGGAAACAGGCTCTGCCGAGAACGAGCACCATGAGATATGACATCTCTGGGAAAGCACAGATCCCCAGTGCTGTAGTGCCTGTGAACAGGCTGACAAGGGAGGGTGAAGACCAGCAACTGCTTTCAGGGCTGGCACATTCCTTGTGGGAGAAGGAGCTGGACGTTTGCCTTTTCGGAATCAGGCTCTGCCGAGAACGAGTACCATGAGATATGACATCTCTGGGAAAGCACAGATCCCCTGTGCTGTTGTGCCTGTGAATAGCCTGCCAAGGAAACGTAAAGATCAGCAACATCTTTCAGGGCTATCACATTCCTTGTAGGAGAGATAGCCAGACGTTTGCCTTTTCGAAATCAGGCTCTGCCGAGAACGAGCACCATGAGATATGACATCTCTGGGAAAGCACAGATCCCCAGTGCTGTTGTGCCTGTGAACAGGCTGACAAGGGAGGGTGAAGACCAGCAACTGCTTTCAGGGCTGGCACATTCCTTGTAGGAGAAGGAGCCGGACGTTTCCCTTTTCTGAAACAGGCTCTGCCGAGAACGAGCACCATGAGATATGACATCTCTGGGAAAGCACAAATCCCCAGTGCTGTAGTGCCTGTGAATAGCCTGCCAAGGACAGGTAAAGGTCAGCAACATCTTTCGGGGCTGTCCCCCTCCTTGTAGGAGGAATAGCCAGACGTTTGCCTTTTCGGAAACAGGCTCTGCCGAGAACGAGCACCATGAGATATGACATCTCTGGGAAAGTACAGATCCCCAGTGCTGTTGTGCCTGTGAACAGGCTGACAAGGGAGGGTGAAGACCAGCAACTGCTTTCAGGGCTGGCACATTCCTTGTGGGAGAAGGAGCCGGACGTTTGCCTTTTCGGAAACAGACTCTGCCGAGAACGAGTACCATGAGATATGACATCTCTGGGAAAGCACAGATCCCCAGTGCTGTTGTGCCTGTGAATAGCCTGCCAAGGAAACGTAAAGCTCAGCAACATCTTATAGGGCTATCACATTCCTTGTAGGAGAGATAGCCAGACGTTTGCCTTTTCGAAATCAGGCTCTGCCGAGAACGAGCACCCTGAGATATGACATCTCTGGGAAAGCACAGATCCCCAGTGCTGTTGTGCCTGTGAATAGCGTTCCAAGGGAGGATGAAGACCAGCAATATCTTTCAGGGCTCTCTCCTTCCCTGTAGGAGAAATAGCCAGACGTTTGCCTTTTCGGAAACAGGCTCTGCCGAGAACGAGCACCATGAGATATGACATCTCTGGGAAAGCACAAATCCCCAGTGCTGTTGTGCCTGTGAATAGCGTTCCTAGGGAGGATGAAGACCAGCAACAGCTTTCAGGGCTGCCTCATTCCTTGTGGGAGAAGGAGCTGGACGTTTGCCTTTTGGGAATCAGGCTCTGCCGAGAACGAGCACCATGAGATATGACATCTCTGGGAAAGCACAGATCCCCAGTGCTGTTGTGCCTGTGAATAGCGTTCCTAGGGAGGATGAAGACCAGCAACAGCTTTCAGGGCTGGCACATTCCTTGTAGCAGAAGGAGCCGGACGTTTCCCTTTTCTGAAACAGGCTCTGCCGAGAACGAGTACCATGAGATATGACATCTCTGGGAAAGCACAGATCCCCAGTGCTGTTGTGCCTCTGAATAGCCTGCCAAGGACAGGTAAAGATCAGCAACATCTTTCAGGGCTATCACATTCCTTGTAGGAGAGATAGCCAGACGTTTGCCTTTTCGAAATCAGGCTCTGCTGAGAACGAGCACCCTGAGATATGACATCTCTGGGAAAGCACAGATCCCCAGTGCTGTTGTGCCTGTGAGTAGCCTACCAAGGGGAGGTGAACACCAGCAATATCTTTCAGGGCTCTCTCCTTCCCTGTAGGAGAAATAGCCAGACGTTTGCCTTTTCGGAAACAGGCTCTGCCGAGAACGAGCACCATGAGATATGACATCTCTGGGAAAGTACAGATCCCCAGTGCTGTTGTGCCTGTGAACAGGCTGACAAGGGAGGATGAAGACCAGCAACTGCTTTCAGGGCTGGCACATTCCTTGTGGGAGAAGGAGCCGGACGTTTGCCTTTTCGGAAACAGGCTCTGCCGAGAACGAGCACCATGAGATCTTCAACCTAGCATAAAGCACAGATCCCCAGTGCTGTTGTGCCTGTGACTAGGCTGCCAAGGGAGGATGAAGACCAGCAACAGATTTCAGGGCTGGCACATTCCTTGTAGGAGGAAAAGCCGGACGTTTGCCTTTTGGGAATCAGGCTCTGCCGAGAACGAGCACCATGAGATATGACATCTCTGGGAAAGCACAGATCCCCAGTGCTGTTGTGCCTGTGAATAGGCTGCCAAGGGAGGATGAAGACCAGCAACTGCTTTCAGGGCTATCACCTTCCTTGTAGAAGGAACAGCCAGACGTTTGCCTTTTCGAAATCAGGCTCTGCCGAGAACGAGCACCATGAGATATGACATCTCTGGGAAAGCACAGATCCCCAGTGCTGTTGTGCCTGTGAATAGCGTTCCTAGGGAGGATGAAGACCAGCAACAGCTTTCAGGGCTGGCACATTCCTTGTAGGAGAAGGAGCCGGACGTTTCCCTTTTCTGAAACAGGCTCTGCCGAGAACGAGCACCATGAGATATGACATCTCTGGGAAAGCACAAATCCCCAGTGCTGTAGTGCCTGTGAATAGCCTGCCAAGGAAAGGTAAAGGTCAGCAACATCTTTCGGGGCTGTCCCCCTCCTTGTAGGAGGAATAGCCAGACGTTTGCCTTTTGGGAATCAGGCTCTGCCGAGAACGAGCACCATGAGATATGACATCTCTGGGAAAGCACAGATCCCCAGTGCTGTTGTGCCTGTGAATAGCGTTCCTAGGGAGGATGAAGACCAGCAACAGCTTTCAGGGCTGGCACATTCCTTGTAGGAGAAGGAGCCGGACGTTTCCCTTTTCTGAAACAGGCTCTGCCGAGAACGAGCACCATGAGATATGACATCTCTGGGAAAGCACAGATCCCCAGTGCTGTTGTGCCTGTGAATAGCCCGCCAAGGGGAGCTGAACACCAGCAATATCTTTCAGGGCTCTCTCCTTCCTTGTAGGAGGAATAGCCAGACGTTTGCCTTTTCGGAAACAGGCTCTGCCGAGAACGAGCACCATGAGACCTTCAACCTAGCATAAAGCCCAGATCCCCAGTGCTGTTGTGCCTGTGAATAGGCTGCCAAGGGAGGATGAAGACCAGCAACAGATTTCAGGGCTGGCACATTCCTTGTAGGAGGAGAAGCCGGACGTTTGCCTTTTCGGAATCAGGCTCTGCCGAGAACAAGCACCATGAGATATGACATCTCTGGGAAAGCACAAATCCCCAGTGCTGTAGTGCCTGTGAATAGCCTGCCAAAGAAACGTAAAGGTCAGCAACATCTTTCGGGGCTGTCCCCCTCCTTGTAGGAGGAATAGCCAGACGTTTGCCTTTTCGGAAACAGGCTCTGCCGAGAACGAGCACCCTGAGATATGACATCTCTGGGAAAGCACAGATCCCCAGTGCTGTTGTGCCTGTGAATAGGCTGCCAAGGGAGGATGAAGACCAGCAACTGCTTTCAGGGCTATCACCTTCCTTGTAGAAGGAATAGCCAGACGATTGCCTTTTCGGAATCAGGCTCTGCCGAGAACAAGTACCATGAGATATGACATCTCTGGGAAAGTACAGATCCCCAGTGCTGTTGTGCCTGTGAACAGGCTGACAAGGGAGGGTGAAGACCAGCAACTGCTTTCAGGGCTGGCACATTCCTTGTAGGAGAAGGAGCCGGACGTTTCCCTTTTCTGAAACAGGCTCTGCCGAGAACGAGCACCATGAGATATGACATCTCTGGGAAAGCACAAATCCCCAGTGCTGTAGTGCCTGTGAATAGCCTGCCAAGGACAGGTAAAGGTCAGCAACATCTTTCGGGGCTGTCCCCCTCCTTGTAGGAGGAATAGCCAGACGTTTGCCTTTTCGGAAACAGGCTCTGCCGAGAACGAGCACCATGAGATATGACATCTCTGGGAAAGCACAGATCCCCAGTGCTGTTGTGCCTGTGAATACCGTTCCTAGGGAGGATGAAGACCAGCAACAGCTTTCAGGGCTGGCACATTCCTTGTGGGAGAAGGAGCTGGACGTTTGCCTTTTCGGAAACAGGCTCTGCCGAGAACGAGCACCATGAGATATGACATCTCTGGGAAAGCACAGATCCCCTGTGCTGTTGTGCCTGTGAATAGCGTTCCTAGGGAGGATGAAGACCAGCAACAGCTTTCAGGGCTGCCTCATTCCTTGTGGGAGAAGGAGCTGGACGTTTGCCTTTTGGGAATCAGGGTCTGCCGAGAACGAGCACCATGAGATATGACATCTCTGGGAAAGCACAGATCCCCAGTGCTGTTGTGCCTGTGAATAGCGTTCCTAGGGAGGATGAAGACCAGCAACAGCTTTCAGGGCTGGCACATTCCTTGTAGGAGGAATAGCCAGACGTTTGCCTTTTCGGAAACAGGCTCTGCCGAGAACGAGCACCCTGAGATATGACATCTCTGGGAAAGCACAGATCCCCAGTGCTGTAGTGCCTGTGAACAGGCTGACAAGGGAGGGTGAAGACCAGTAACTGCTTTCAGGGCTGGCACATTCCTTGTGGGAGAAGGAGCCGGACGTTTGCCTTTTCGGAAACAGACTCTGCCGAGAACGAGTACCATGAGATATGACATCTCTGGGAAAGCACAGATCCCCTGTGCTGTTGTGCCTGTGAATAGCCTGCCAAGGAAACGTAAAGATCAGCAACATCTTTCAGGGCTATCACATTCCTTGTAGGAGAGATAGCCAGACGTTTGCCTTTTCGGAAACAGGCTCTGCCGAGAACGAGCACCATGAGATCTTCAACCTAGCATAAAGCCCAGATCCCCAGTGCTGTTGTGCCTGTGAATAGCATTCCTAGGGAGGATGAAGACCAGCAACTGTTTTCAGGGCTATCACCTTCCTTGTAGAAGGAATAGCCAGACGTTTGCCTTTTCGGAAACAGGCTCTGCCGAGAACGAGCACCATGAGATATGACATCTCTGGGAAAGCACAGATCCCCAGTGCTGTTGTGCCTGTGAACAGGCTGACAAGGGAGGGTGAAGACCAGCAACTGCTTTCAGGGCTGGCACATTCCTTGTGGGAGAAGGAGCCGGACGTTTGCCTTTTCGGAAACAGACTCTGCCGAGAACGAGTACCATGAGATATGACATCTCTGGGAAAGCACAGATCCCCAGTGCTGTTGTGCCTGTGAATAGCCTGCCAAGGAAACGTAAAGCTCAGCAACATCTTTCAGGGCTATCACATTCCTTGTAGGAGAGATAGCCAGACGTTTGCCTTTTCGAAATCAGGCTCTGCCGAGAACGAGCACCATGAGATATGACATCTCTGGGAAAGCACAGATCCCCAGTGCTGTTGTGCCTGTGAGTAGCCTACCAAGGGGAGGTGAACACCAGCAATATCTTTCAGGGCTCTCTCCTTCCCTGTAGGAGAAATAGCCAGACGTTTGCCTTTTCGGAAACAGGCTCTGCCGAGAACGAGCACCATGAGATATGACATCTCTGGGAAAGCACAAATCCCCAGTGCTGTTGTGCCTGTGAATAGGCTGCCAAGGGAGGATGAAGACCAGCAACAGCTTTCAGGGCTGCCTCATTCCTTGTGGGAGAAGGAGCTGGACGTTTGCCTTTTGGGAATCAGGCTCTGCCGAGAACGAGCACCATGAGATATGACATCTCTGGGAAAGCACAGATCCCCAGTGCTGTTGTGCCTGTGAATAGCGTTCCTAGGGAGGATGAAGACCAGCAACAGCTTTCAGGGCTGGCACATTCCTTGTAGCAGAAGGAGCCGGACGTTTCCCTTTTCTGAAACAGGCTCTGCCGAGAACGAGTACCATGAGATATGACATCTCTGGGAAAGCACAGATCCCCAGTGCTGTTGTGCCTCTGAATAGCCTGCCAAGGACAGGTAAAGATCAGCAACATCTTTCAGGGCTATCACATTCCTTGTAGGAGAGATAGCCAGACGTTTGCCTTTTCGAAATCAGGCTCTGCTGAGAACGAGCACCCTGAGATATGACATCTCTGGGAAAGCACAGATCCCCAGTGCTGTTGTGCCTGTGAGTAGCCTACCAAGGGGAGGTGAACACCAGCAATATCTTTCAGGGCTCTCTCCTTCCCTGTAGGAGAAATAGCCAGACGTTTGCCTTTTCGGAAACAGGCTCTGCCGAGAACGAGCACCATGAGATATGACATCTCTGGGAAAGTACAGATCCCCAGTGCTGTTGTGCCTGTGAACAGGCTGACAAGGGAGGATGAAGACCAGCAACTGCTTTCAGGGCTGGCACATTCCTTGTGGGAGAAGGAGCCGGACGTTTGCCTTTTCGGAAACAGGCTCTGCCGAGAACGAGCACCATGAGATCTTCAACCTAGCATAAAGCACAGATCCCCAGTGCTGTTGTGCCTGTGACTAGGCTGCCAAGGGAGGATGAAGACCAGCAACAGATTTCAGGGCTGGCACATTCCTTGTAGGAGGAAAAGCCGGACGTTTGCCTTTTGGGAATCAGGCTCTGCCGAGAACGAGCACCATGAGATATGACATCTCTGGGAAAGCACAGATCCCCAGTGCTGTTGTGCCTGTGAATAGGCTGCCAAGGGAGGATGAAGACCAGCAACTGCTTTCAGGGCTATCACCTTCCTTGTAGAAGGAACAGCCAGACGTTTGCCTTTTCGAAATCAGGCTCTGCCGAGAACGAGCACCATGAGATATGACATCTCTGGGAAAGCACAGATCCCCAGTGCTGTTGTGCCTGTGAATAGCGTTCCTAGGGAGGATGAAGACCAGCAACAGCTTTCAGGGCTGGCACATTCCTTGTAGGAGAAGGAGCCGGACGTTTCCCTTTTCTGAAACAGGCTCTGCCGAGAACGAGCACCATGAGATATGACATCTCTGGGAAAGCACAAATCCCCAGTGCTGTAGTGCCTGTGAATAGCCTGCCAAGGAAAGGTAAAGGTCAGCAACATCTTTCGGGGCTGTCCCCCTCCTTGTAGGAGGAATAGCCAGACGTTTGCCTTTTGGGAATCAGGCTCTGCCGAGAACGAGCACCATGAGATATGACATCTCTGGGAAAGCACAGATCCCCAGTGCTGTTGTGCCTGTGAATAGCGTTCCTAGGGAGGATGAAGACCAGCAACAGCTTTCAGGGCTGGCACATTCCTTGTAGGAGAAGGAGCCGGACGTTTCCCTTTTCTGAAACAGGCTCTGCCGAGAACGAGCACCATGAGATATGACATCTCTGGGAAAGCACAGATCCCCAGTGCTGTTGTGCCTGTGAATAGCCCGCCAAGGGGAGCTGAACACCAGCAATATCTTTCAGGGCTCTCTCCTTCCTTGTAGGAGGAATAGCCAGACGTTTGCCTTTTCGGAAACAGGCTCTGCCGAGAACGAGCACCATGAGACCTTCAACCTAGCATAAAGCCCAGATCCCCAGTGCTGTTGTGCCTGTGAATAGGCTGCCAAGGGAGGATGAAGACCAGCAACAGATTTCAGGGCTGGCACATTCCTTGTAGGAGGAGAAGCCGGACGTTTGCCTTTTCGGAATCAGGCTCTGCCGAGAACAAGCACCATGAGATATGACATCTCTGGGAAAGCACAAATCCCCAGTGCTGTAGTGCCTGTGAATAGCCTGCCAAAGAAACGTAAAGGTCAGCAACATCTTTCGGGGCTGTCCCCCTCCTTGTAGGAGGAATAGCCAGACGTTTGCCTTTTCGGAAACAGGCTCTGCCGAGAACGAGCACCCTGAGATATGACATCTCTGGGAAAGCACAGATCCCCAGTGCTGTTGTGCCTGTGAATAGGCTGCCAAGGGAGGATGAAGACCAGCAACTGCTTTCAGGGCTATCACCTTCCTTGTAGAAGGAATAGCCAGACGATTGCCTTTTCGGAATCAGGCTCTGCCGAGAACAAGTACCATGAGATATGACATCTCTGGGAAAGTACAGATCCCCAGTGCTGTTGTGCCTGTGAACAGGCTGACAAGGGAGGGTGAAGACCAGCAACTGCTTTCAGGGCTGGCACATTCCTTGTAGGAGAAGGAGCCGGACGTTTCCCTTTTCTGAAACAGGCTCTGCCGAGAACGAGCACCATGAGATATGACATCTCTGGGAAAGCACAAATCCCCAGTGCTGTAGTGCCTGTGAATAGCCTGCCAAGGACAGGTAAAGGTCAGCAACATCTTTCGGGGCTGTCCCCCTCCTTGTAGGAGGAATAGCCAGACGTTTGCCTTTTCGGAAACAGGCTCTGCCGAGAACGAGCACCATGAGATATGACATCTCTGGGAAAGCACAGATCCCCAGTGCTGTTGTGCCTGTGAATAGCGTTCCTAGGGAGGATGAAGACCAGCAACAGCTTTCAGGGCTGGCACATTCCTTGTGGGAGAAGGAGCTGGACGTTTGCCTTTTCGGAAACAGGCTCTGCCGAGAACGAGCACCATGAGATATGACATCTCTGGGAAAGCACAGATCCCCTGTGCTGTTGTGCCTGTGAATAGCGTTCCTAGGGAGGATGAAGACCAGCAACAGCTTTCAGGGCTGCCTCATTCCTTGTGGGAGAAGGAGCTGGACGTTTGCCTTTTGGGAATCAGGCTCTGCCGAGAACGAGCACCATGAGATATGACATCTCTGGGAAAGCACAGATCCCCAGTGCTGTTGTGCCTGTGAATAGCGTTCCTAGGGAGGATGAAGACCAGCAACAGCTTTCAGGGCTGGCACATTCCTTGTAGGAGGAATAGCCAGACGTTTGCCTTTTCGGAAACAGGCTCTGCCGAGAACGAGCACCCTGAGATATGACATCTCTGGGAAAGCACAGATCCCCAGTGCTGTAGTGCCTGTGAACAGGCTGACAAGGGAGGGTGAAGACCAGTAACTGCTTTCAGGGCTGGCACATTCCTTGTGGGAGAAGGAGCCGGACGTTTGCCTTTTCGGAAACAGACTCTGCCGAGAACGAGTACCATGAGATATGACATCTCTGGGAAAGCACAGATCCCCTGTGCTGTTGTGCCTGTGAATAGCCTGCCAAGGAAACGTAAAGATCAGCAACATCTTTCAGGGCTATCACATTCCTTGTAGGAGAGATAGCCAGACGTTTGCCTTTTCGGAAACAGGCTCTGCCGAGAACGAGCACCATGAGATCTTCAACCTAGCATAAAGCCCAGATCCCCAGTGCTGTTGTGCCTGTGAATAGCATTCCTAGGGAGGATGAAGACCAGCAACTGTTTTCAGGGCTATCACCTTCCTTGTAGAAGGAATAGCCAGACGTTTGCCTTTTCGGAAACAGGCTCTGCCGAGAACGAGCACCATGAGATATGACATCTCTGGGAAAGCACAGATCCCCAGTGCTGTTGTGCCTGTGAGTAGCCTACCAAGGAGAGGTGAACACCAGCAATATCTTTCAGGGCTCTCTCCTTCCCTGTAGGAGAAATAGCCAGACGTTTGCCTTTTCGGAAACAGGCTCTGCCGAGAACGAGCACCATGAGATATGACATCTCTGGGAAAGCACAGATCCCCAGTGCTGTTGTGCCTGTGAATAGGCTGCCAAGGGAGGATGAAGACCAGCAACTGCTTTCAGGGCTATCACCTTCCTTGTAGAAGGAATAGCCAGACGATTGCCTTTTCGGAATCAGGCTCTGCCGAGAACGAGTACCATGAGATATGACATCTCTGGGAAAGTACAGATCCCCAGTGCTGTTGTGCCTGTGAACAGGCTGACAAGGGAGGGTGAAGACCAGCAACTGCTTTCAGGGCTGGCACATTCCTTTGAGGAGAAGGAGCCGGACGTTTCCCTTTTCTGAAACAGGCTCTGCCGAGAACGAGCACCATGAGATATGACATCTCTGGGAAAGCACAAATCCCCAGTGCTGTAGTGCCTGTGAATAGCCTGCCAAGGACAGGTAAAGGTCAGCAACATCTTTCGGGGCTGTCCCCCTCCTTGTAGGAGGAATAGCCAGACGTTTGCCTTTTCGGAACCAGGCTCTGCCGAGAACGAGTACCATGAGATATGACATCTCTGGGAAAGCACAGATCCCCAGTGCTGTTGTGCCTGTGAATAGCCTGCCAAGGGAGGATGAAGACCAGCAACAGCTTTCAGGGCTGGCACATTCCTTGTGGGAGAAGGAGCTGGACGTTTGCCTTTTGGGAATCAGGCTCTGCCGAGAACGAGCACCATGAGATATGACATCTCTGGGAAAGCACAGATCCCCTGTGCTGTTGTGCCTGTGAATAGCGTTCCTAGGGAGGATGAAGACCAGCAACAGCTTTCAAGGCTGCCTCATTCCTTGTGGGAGAAGGAGCTGGACGTTTGCCTTTTCGGAAACAGGCTCTGCCGAGAACGAGCACCCTGAGATATGACATCTCTGGGAAAGCACAGATCCCCAGTGCTGTAGTGCCTGTGAACAGGCTGACAAGGGAGGGTGAAGACCAGCAACTGCTTTCAGGGCTGGCACATTCCTTGTGGGAGAAGGAGCCGGACGTTTGCCTTTTCGGAAACAGACTCTGCCGAGAACGAGTACCATGAGATATGACATCTCTGGGAAAGCACAGATCCCCTGTGCTGTTGTGCCTGTGAATAGCCTGCCAAGGAAACGTAAAGATCAGCAACATCTTTCAGGGCTATCACATTCCTTGTAGGAGAGATAGCCAGACGTTTGCCTTTTCGAAATCAGGCTCTGCCGAGAACGAGCACCATGAGATATGACATCTCTGGGAAAGCACAGATCCCCAGTGCTGTTGTGCCTGTGAGTAGCCTACCAAGGGGAGGTGAACACCAGCAATATCTTTCAGGGCTCTCTCCTTCCCTGTAGGAGAAATAGCCAGACGTTTGCCTTTTCGGAAACAGGCTCTGCCGAGAACGAGCACCATGAGATATGACATCTCTGGGAAAGCACAAATCCCCAGTGCTGTTGTGCCTGTGAATAGGCTGCCAAGGGAGGATGAAGACCAGCAACAGCTTTCAGGGCTGGCACATTCCTTGTGGGAGAAGGAGCTGGACGTTTGCCTTTTGGGAATCAGGCTCTGCCGAGAACGAGCACCATGAGATATGACATCTCTGGGAAAGCACAGATCCCCAGTGCTGTTGTGCCTGTGAATAGGCTGCCAAGGGAGGATGAAGACCAGCAACAGCTTTCAGGGCTGCCTCATTCCTTGTGGGAGAAGGAGCTGGACGTTTGCCTTTTGGGAATCAGGCTCTGCCGAGAACGAGCCCCATGAGATATGACATCTCTGGGAAAGCACAGATCCCCAGTGCTGTTGTGCCTGTGAATAGCGTTCCTAGGGAGGATGAAGACCAGCAACAGCTTTCAGGGCTGGCACATTCCTTGTAGCAGAAGGAGCCGGACGTTTCCCTTTTCTGAAACAGGCTCTGCCGAGAACGAGTACCATGATATATGACATCTCTGGGAAAGCAGAGATCCCCAGTGCTGTTGTGCCTCTGAATAGCCTGCCAAGGACAGGTAAAGATCAGCAACATCTTTCAGGGCTATCACATTCCTTGTAGGAGAGATAGCCAGACGTTTGCCTTTTCGAAATCAGGCTCTGCCGAGAACGAGCACCATGAGATATGACATCTCTGGGAAAGTACAGATCCCCAGTGCTGTTGTGCCTGTGAACAGGCTGACAAGGGAGGATGAAGACCAGCAACTGCTTTCAGGGCTGGCACATTCCTTGTGGGAGAAGGAGCAGGACGTTTGCCTTTTCGGAAACAGGCTCTGCCGAGAACGAGCACCATGAGATCTTCAACCTAGCATAAAGCCCAGATCCCCAGTGCTGTTGTGCCTGTGACTAGGCTGCCAAGGGAGGATGAAGACCAGCAACAGATTTCAGGGCTGGCACATTCCTTGTAGAAGGAATAGCCAGACGTTTGCCTTTTCGGAATCAGGCTCTGCCGAGAACGAGCACCATGAGATATGACATCTCTGGGAAAGCACAGATCCCCAGTGCTGTTGTGCCTGTGAATAGCGTTCCTAGGGAGGATGAAGACCAGCAACTGCTTTCAGGGCTGGCACATTCCTTGTAGGAGAAGGAGCCGGACGTTTCCCTTTTCTGAAACAGGCTCTGCCGAGAACGAGCACCATGAGATATGACATCTCTGGGAAAGCACAAATCCCCAGTGCTGTAGTGCCTGTGAATAGCCTGCCAAGGAAAGGTAAAGGTCAGCAACATCTTTCGGGGCTGTCCCCCTCCTTGTAGGAGGAATAGCCAGACGTTTGCCTTTTCGGAATCAGGCTCTGCCGAGAACGAGCACCATGAGATATGACATCTCTGGGAAAGCACAGATCCCCAGTGCTGTTGTGCCTGTGAATAGCGTTCCTAGGGAGGATGAAGACCAGCAACAGCTTTCAGGGCTGGCACATTCCTTGTAGGAGAAGGAGCCGGACGTTTCCCTTTTCTGAAACAGGCTCTGCCGAGAACGAGCACCCTGAGATATGACATCTCTGGGAAGCACAAATCCCCAGTGCTGTAGTGCCTGTGAATAGCCTGCCAAGGAAAGGTAAAGGTCAGCAACATCTTTCGGGGCTGTCCCCCTCCTTGTAGGAGGAATAGCCAGACGTTTGCCTTTTCAGAAAAAGGCTCTGCCGAGAACGAGCACCCTGAGATATGACATCTCTGGGAAAGCACAGATCCCCAGTGCTGTTGTGCCTGTGAATAGGCTGCCAAGGGAGGATGAAGACCAGCAACTGCTTTCAGGGCTATCACCTTCCTTGTAGAAGGAATAGCCAGACGTTTGCCTTTTCGGAAACAGACTCTGCCGAGAACGAGCACCATGAGATATGACATCTCTGGGAAAGTACAGATCCCCAGTGCTGTTGTGCCTGTGAACAGGCTGACAAGGGAGGGTGAAGACCAGCAACTGCTTTCAGGGCTGGCACATTCCTTGTGGGAGAAGGAGCAGGACGTTTGCCTTTTCGGAAACAGGCTCTGCCGAGAACGAGCACCATGAGATCTTCAACCTAGCATAAAGCCCAGATCCCCAGTGCTGTTGTGCCTGTGACTAGGCTGCCAAGGGAGGATGAAGACCAGCAACAGATTTCAGGGCTGGCACATTCCTTGTAGGAGGAATAGCCAGACGTTTGCCTTTTCGGAATCAGGCTCTGCCGAGAACGAGCACCATGAGATATGACATCTCTGGGAAAGCACAGATCCCCAGTGCTGTTGTGCCTGTGAATAGCGTTCCTAGGGAGGATGAAGACCAGCAACTGCTTTCAGGGCTGGCACATTCCTTGTAGGAGAAGGAGCCGGACGTTTCCCTTTTCTGAAACAGGCTCTGCCGAGAACGAGCACCATGAGATATGACATCTCTGGGAAAGCACAAATCCCCAGTGCTGTAGTGCCTGTGAATAGCCTGCCAAGGAAAGGTAAAGGTCAGCAACATCTTTCGGGGCTGTCCCCCTCCTTGTAGTAGGAATAGCCAGACGTTTGCCTTTTCGGAATCAGGCTCTGCCGAGAACGAGCACCATGAGATATGACATCTCTGGGAAAGCACAGATCCCCAGTGCTGTTGTGCCTGTGAATAGCGTTCCTAGGGAGGATGAAGACCAGCAACAGCTTTCAGGGCTGGCACATTCCTTGTAGGAGAAGGAGCCGGACGTTTCCCTTTTCTGAAACAGGCTCTGCCGAGAACGAGCACCCTGAGATATGACATCTCTGGGAAAGCACAAATCCCCAGTGCTGTAGTGCCTGTGAATAGCCTGCCAAGGAAAGGTAAAGGTCAGCAACATCTTTCGGGGCTGTCCCCCTCCTTGTAGGAGGAATAGCCAGACGTTTGCCTTTTCAGAAAAAGGCTCTGCCGAGAACGAGCACCCTGAGATATGACATCTCTGGGAAAGCACAGATCCCCAGTGCTGTTGTGCCTGTGAATAGGCTGCCAAGGGAGGATGAAGACCAGCAACTGCTTTCAGGGCTATCACCTTCCTTGTAGAAGGAATAGCCAGACGTTTGCCTTTTCGGAAACAGACTCTGCCGAGAACGAGCACCATGAGATATGACATCTCTGGGAAAGTACAGATCCCCAGTGCTGTTGTGCCTGTGAACAGGCTGACAAGGGAGGGTGAAGACCAGCAACTGCTTTCAGGGCTGGCACATTCCTTGTGGGAGAAGGAGCCGGACGTTTGCCTTTTTGGAAACAGGCTCTGCCGAGAACGAGTACCATGAGATATGACATCTCTGGGAAAGCACAGATCCCCAGTGCTGTTGTGCCTGTGAATAGCCCGCCAAGGGGAGCTGAACACCAGCAATATCTTTCAGGGCTCTCTCCTTCCTTGTAGGAGGAATAGCCAGACGTTTGCCTTTTCGGAACCAGGCTCTGCCGAGAACGAGCACCATGAGATCTTCAACCTAGCATAAAGCCCAGATCCCCAGTGCTGTTGTGCCTGTGAATAGCATTCCTAGGGAGGATGAAGACCAGCAACTGCTTTCAGGGCTATCACCTTCCTTGTAGAAGGAATAGCCAGACGTTTGCCTTTTCGGAAACAGGCTCTGCCGAGAACGAGCACCATGAGATATGACATCTCTGGGAAAGCACAGATCCCCAGTGCTGTTGTGCCTGTGAGTAGCCTACCAAGGAGAGGTGAACAGCAGCAATATCTTTCAGGGCTCTCTCCTTCCCTGTAGGAGAAATAGCCAGACGTTTCCCTTTTCTGAAACAGGCTCTGCCGAGAACGAGCACCATGAGATATGACATCTCTGGGAAAGCACAGATCCCCAGTGCTGTTGTGCCTGTGAATAGCGTTCCTAGGGAGGATGAAGACCAGCAACAGCTTTCAGGGCTGGCACATTCCTTGTAGGAGAAGGAGCCGGACGTTTCCCTTTTCTGAAACAGGCTCTGCCGAGAACGAGCACCATGAGATATGACATCTCTGGGAAAGCACAAATCCCCAGAGCTGTAGTGCCTGTGAATAGCCTGCCAAGGAAAGGTAAAGATCAGCAACATCTTTCAGGGCTATCACATTCCTTGTAGGAGAGATAGCCAGACGTTTGCCTTTTCGAAATAAGGCTCTGCTGAGAACGAGCACCATGAGATATGACATCTCTGGGAAAGTACAGATCCCCAGTGCTGTTGTGCCTGTGAACAGGCTGACAAGGGAGGATGAAGACCAGCAACTGCTTTCAGGGCTGGCACATTCCTTGTGGGAGAAGGAGCAGGACGTTTGCCTTTTCGGAAACAGGCTCTGCCGAGAACGAGCACCATGAGGTCTTCAACCTAGCATAAAGCCCAGATCCCCAGTGCTGTTGTGCCTGTGAATAGGCTGCCAAGGGAGGATGAAGACCAGCAACAGATTTCAGGGCTGGCACATTCCTTGTAGGAGGAAAAGCCGGACGTTTGCCTTTTGGGAATCAGGCTCTGCCGAGAACGAGCACCATGAGATATGACATCTCTGGGAAAGCACAGATCCCCAGTGCTGTTGTGCCTGTGAATAGGCTGCCAAGGGAGGATGAAGACCAGCAACTGCTTTCAGGGCTATCACCTTCCTTGTAGAAGGAATAGCCAGACGTTTGCCTTTTCGGAATCAGGCTCTGCCGAGAACGAGCACCATGAGATATGACATCTCTGGGAAAGCACAGATCCCCAGTGCTGTTGTGCCTGTGAATAGCGTTCCTAGGGAGGATGAAGACCAGCAACAGCTTTCAGGGCTGGCACATTCCTTGTAGGAGAAGGAGCCGGACGTTTCCCTTTTCGGAAACAGGCTCTGCCGAGAACGAGCACCATGAGATATGACATCTCTGGGAAAGCACAAATCCCCAGAGCTGTTGTGCCTGTGAATAGCCTGCCAAGGAAAGGTAAAGGTCAGCAACATCTTTCGGGGCTGTCCCCCTCCTTGTAGGAGGAATAGCCAGACGTTTGCCTTTTCGGAAACAGGCTCTGCCGAGAACGAGCACCATGAGATATGACATCTCTGGGAAAGCACAAATCCCCAGAGCTGTAGTGCCTGTGAATAGCCTGCCAAGGAAAGATAAAGGTCAGCAACATCTTTCGGGGCTGTCCCCCTCCTTGTAGGAGGAATAGCCAGACGTTTGCCTTTTCGGAAACAGGCTCTGCCGAGAACGAGCACCCTGAGATATGACATCTCTGGGAAAGCCCAGATCCCCAGTGCTGTTGTGCCTGTGAATAGGCTGCCAAGGGAGGATGAAGACCAGCAACTGCTTTCAGGGCTGGCACATTCCTTGTGGGAGAAGGAGCCGGACGTTTGCCTTTTCGGAAACAGACTCTGCCGAGAACGAGCACCATGAGATATGACATCTCTGGGAAAGCACAGATCCCCAGTGCTGTTGTGCCTGTGAATAGCCCGCCAAGGGGAGCTGAACACCAGCAATATCTTTCAGGGCTCTCTCCTTCCTTGTAGGAGGAATAGCCAGACGTTTGCCTTTTCGGAAACAGGCTCTGCCGAGAACGAGCACCATGAGACCTTCAACCTAGCATAAAGCCCAGATCCCCAGTGCTGTTGTGCCTGTGAATAGGCTGCCAAGGGAGGATGAAGACCAGCAACAGATTTCAGGGCTGGCACATTCCTTGTAGGAGGAGAAGCCGGACGTTTGCCTTTTCGGAATCAGGCTCTGCCGAGAACAAGCACCATGAGATATGACATCTCTGGGAAAGCACAGATCCCCAGTGCTGTAGTGCCTGTGAATAGCCTGCCAAAGAAACGTAAAGGTCAGCAACATCTTTCGGGGCTGTCCCCCTCCTTGTAGGAGGAATAGCCAGACGTTTGCCTTTTCGGAAACAGGCTCTGCCGAGAACGAGCACCCTGAGATATGACATCTCTGGGAAAGCACAGATCCCCAGTGCTGTTGTGCCTGTGAATAGGCTGCCAAGGGAGGATGAAGACCAGCAACTGCTTTCAGGGCTATCACCTTCCTTGTAGAAGGAATAGCCAGACGATTGCCTTTTCGGAATCAGGCTCTGCCGAGAACGAGTACCATGAGATATGACATCTCTGGGAAAGTACAGATCCCCAGTGCTGTTGTGCCTGTGAACAGGCTGACAAGGGAGGGTGAAGACCAGCAACTGCTTTCAGGGCTGGCACATTCCTTGTAGGAGAAGGAGCCGGACGTTTCCCTTTTCTGAAACAGGCTCTGCCGAGAACGAGCACCATGAGATATGACATCTCTGGGAAAGCACAAATCCCCAGTGCTGTAGTGCCTGTGAATAGCCTGCCAAGGAAAGGTAAAGGTCAGCAACATCTTTCGGGGCTGTCCCCCTCCTTGTAGTAGGAATAGCCAGACGTTTGCCTTTTCGGAATCAGGCTCTGCCGAGAACGAGCACCATGAGATATGACATCTCTGGGAAAGCACAGATCCCCAGTGCTGTTGTGCCTGTGAATAGCGTTCCTAGGGAGGATGAAGACCAGCAACAGCTTTCAGGGCTGGCACATTCCTTGTGGGAGAAGGAGCCGGACGTTTCCCTTTTCTGAAACAGGCTCTGCCGAGAACGAGCACCCTGAGATATGACATCTCTGGGAAAGCACAAATCCCCAGTGCTGTAGTGCCTGTGAATAGCCTGCCAAGGAAAGGTAAAGGTCAGCAACATCTTTCGGGGCTGTCCCCCTCCTTGTAGGAGGAATAGCCAGACGTTTGCCTTTTCAGAAAAAGGCTCTGCCGAGAACGAGCACCCTGAGATATGACATCTCTGGGAAAGCACAGATCCCCAGTGCTGTTGTGCCTGTGAATAGGCTGCCAAGGGAGGATGAAGACCAGCAACTGCTTTCAGGGCTATCACCTTCCTTGTAGAAGGAATAGCCAGACGTTTGCCTTTTCGGAAACAGACTCTGCCGAGAACGAGCACCATGAGATATGACATCTCTGGGAAAGTACAGATCCCCAGTGCTGTTGTGCCTGTGAACAGGCTGACAAGGGAGGGTGAAGACCAGCAACTGCTTTCAGGGCTGGCACATTCCTTGTGGGAGAAGGAGCCGGACGTTTGCCTTTTCGGAAACAGGCTCTGCCGAGAACGAGTACCATGAGATATGACATCTCTGGGAAAGCACAGATCCCCAGTGCTGTTGTGCCTGTGAATAGCCCGCCAAGGGGAGCTGAACACCAGCAATATCTTTCAGGGCTCTCTCCTTCCTTGTAGGAGGAATAGCCAGACGTTTGCCTTTTCGGAACCAGGCTCTGCCGAGAACGAGCACCATGAGATCTTCAACCTAGCATAAAGCCCAGATCCCCAGTGCTGTTGTGCCTGTGAATAGCATTCCTAGGGAGGATGAAGACCAGCAACTGCTTTCAGGGCTATCACCTTCCTTGTAGAAGGAATAGCCAGACGTTTGCCTTTTCGGAAACAGGCTCTGCCGAGAACGAGCACCATGAGATATGACATCTCTGGGAAAGCACAGATCCCCAGTGCTGTTGTGCCTGTGAGTAGCCTACCAAGGAGAGGTGAACAGCAGCAATATCTTTCAGGGCTCTCTCCTTCCCTGTAGGAGAAATAGCCAGACGTTTCCCTTTTCTGAAACAGGCTCTGCCGAGAACGAGCACCATGAGATATGACATCTCTGGGAAAGCACAGATCCCCAGTGCTGTTGTGCCTGTGAATAGCGTTCCTAGGGAGGATGAAGACCAGCAACAGCTTTCAGGGCTGGCACATTCCTTGTAGGAGAAGGAGCCGGACGTTTCCCTTTTCTGAAACAGGCTCTGCCGAGAACGAGCACCATGAGATATGACATCTCTGGGAAAGCACAAATCCCCAGAGCTGTAGTGCCTGTGAATAGCCTGCCAAGGAAAGGTAAAGATCAGCAACATCTTTCAGGGCTATCACATTCCTTGTAGGAGAGATAGCCAGACGTTTGCCTTTTCGAAATAAGGCTCTGCTGAGAACGAGCACCATGAGATATGACATCTCTGGGAAAGTACAGATCCCCAGTGCTGTTGTGCCTGTGAACAGGCTGACAAGGGAGGATGAAGACCAGCAACTGCTTTCAGGGCTGGCACATTCCTTGTGGGAGAAGGAGCAGGACGTTTGCCTTTTCGGAAACAGGCTCTGCCGAGAACGAACACCATGAGGTCTTCAACCTAGCATAAAGCCCAGATCCCCAGTGCTGTTGTGCCTGTGAATAGGCTGCCAAGGGAGGATGAAGACCAGCAACAGATTTCAGGGCTGGCACATTCCTTGTAGGAGGAAAAGCCGGACGTTTGCCTTTTGGGAATCAGGCTCTGCCGAGAACGAGCACCATGAGATATGACATCTCTGGGAAAGCACAGATCCCCAGTGCTGTTGTGCCTGTGAATAGGCTGCCAAGGGAGGATGAAGACCAGCAACTGCTTTCAGGGCTATCACCTTCCTTGTAGAAGGAATAGCCAGACGTTTGCCTTTTCGGAATCAGGCTCTGCCGAGAACGAGCACCATGAGATATGACATCTCTGGGAAAGCACAGATCCCCAGTGCTGTTGTGCCTGTGAATAGCGTTCCTAGGGAGGATGAAGACCAGCAACAGCTTTCAGGGCTGGCACATTCCTTGTAGGAGAAGGAGCCGGACGTTTCCCTTTTCTGAAACAGGCTCTGCCGAGAACGAGCACCATGAGATATGACATCTCTGGGAAAGCACAAATCCCCAGAGCTGTTGTGCCTGTGAATAGCCTGCCAAGGAAAGGTAAAGGTCAGCAACATCTTTCGGGGCTGTCCCCCTCCTTGTAGGAGGAATAGCCAGACGTTTGCCTTTTCGGAAACAGGCTCTGCCGAGAACGAGCACCATGAGATATGACATCTCTGGGAAAGCACAAATCCCCAGAGCTGTAGTGCCTGTGAATAGCCTGCCAAGGAAAGATAAAGGTCAGCAACATCTTTCGGGGCTGTCCCCCTCCTTGTAGGAGGAATAGCCAGACGTTTGCCTTTTCGGAAACAGGCTCTGCCGAGAACGAGCACCCTGAGATATGACATCTCTGGGAAAGCCCAGATCCCCAGTGCTGTTGTGCCTGTGAATAGGCTGCCAAGGGAGGATGAAGACCAGCAACTGCTTTCAGGGCTGGCACATTCCTTGTGGGAGAAGGAGCCGGACGTTTGCCTTTTCGGAAACAGACTCTGCCGAGAACGAGCACCATGAGATATGACATCTCTGGGAAAGCACAGATCCCCAGTGCTGTTGTGCCTGTGAATAGCCCGCCAAGGGGAGCTGAACACCAGCAATATCTTTCAGGGCTCTCTCCTTCCTTGTAGGAGGAATAGCCAGACGTTTGCCTTTTCGGAAACAGGCTCTGCCGAGAACGAGCACCATGAGACCTTCAACCTAGCATAAAGCCCAGATCCCCAGTGCTGTTGTGCCTGTGAATAGGCTGCCAAGGGAGGATGAAGACCAGCAACAGATTTCAGGGCTGGCACATTCCTTGTAGGAGGAGAAGCCGGACGTTTGCCTTTCGGAATCAGGCTCTGCCGAGAACAAGCACCATGAGATATGACATCTCTGGGAAAGCACAGATCCCCAGTGCTGTAGTGCCTGTGAATAGCCTGCCAAAGAAACGTAAAGGTCAGCAACATCTTTCGGGGCTGTCCCCCTCCTTGTAGGAGGAATAGCCAGACGTTTGCCTTTTCGGAAACAGGCTCTGCCGAGAACGAGCACCCTGAGATATGACATCTCTGGGAAAGCACAGATCCCCAGTGCTGTTGTGCCTGTGAATAGGCTGCCAAGGGAGGATGAAGACCAGCAACTGCTTTCAGGGCTATCACCTTCCTTGTAGAAGGAATAGCCAGACGATTGCCTTTTCGGAATCAGGCTCTGCCGAGAACGAGTACCATGAGATATGACATCTCTGGGAAAGTACAGATCCCCAGTGCTGTTGTGCCTGTGAACAGGCTGACAAGGGAGGGTGAAGACCAGCAACTGCTTTCAGGGCTGGCACATTCCTTGTAGGAGAAGGAGCCGGACGTTTCCCTTTTCTGAAACAGGCTCTGCCGAGAACGAGCACCATGAGATATGACATCTCTGGGAAAGCACAAATCCCCAGTGCTGTAGTGCCTGTGAATAGCCTGCCAAGGACAGGTAAAGGTCAGCAACATCTTTCGGGGCTGTCCCCCTCCTTGTAGGAGGAATAGCCAGACGTTTGCCTTTTCGGAAACAGGCTCTGCCGAGAACGAGCACCCTGAGATATGACATCTCTGGGAAAGCACAGATCCCCAGTGCTGTTGTGCCTGTGAATAGCCTGCCAAGGGAGGATGAAGACCAGCAACAGCTTTCAGGGCTGGCACATTCCTTGTGGGAGAAGGAGCTGGACGTTTGCCTTTTGGGAATCAGGCTCTGCCGAGAACGAGCACCATGAGATATGACATCTCTGGGAAAGCACAGATCCCCTGTGCTGTTGTGCCTGTGAATAGCGTTCCTAGGGAGGATGAAGACCAGCAACAGCTTTCAAGGCTGCCTCATTCCTTGTGGGAGAAGGAGCTGGACGTTTGCCTTTTGGGAATCAGGCTCTGCCGAGAACGAGCACCATGAGATATGACATCTCTGGGAAAGCACAGATCCCCAGTGCTGTTGTGCCTGTGAATAGCGTTCCTAGGGAGGATGAAGACCAGCAACAGCTTTCAGGGCTGGCACATTCCTTGTAGGAGGAATAGCCAGACGTTTGCCTTTTCGGAAACAGGCTCTGCCGAGAACGAGCACCATGAGATATGACATCTCTGGGAAAGCACAGATCCCCAGTGCTGTTGTGCCTGTGAACAGGCTGACAAGGGAGGGTGAAGACCAGCAACTGCTTTCAGGGCTGGCACATTCCTTGTGGGAGAAGGAGCCGGACGTTTGCCTTTTCGGAATCAGGCTCTGCCGAGAACGAGTACCATGAGATATGACATCTCTGGGAAAGCACAGATCCCCTGTGCTGTTGTGCCTGTGAATAGCCTGCCAAGGAAACGTAAAGATCAGCAACATCTTTCAGGGCTATCACATTCCTTGTAGGAGAGATAGCCAGACGTTTGCCTTTTCGAAATCAGGCTCTGCCGAGAACGAGCACCATGAGATATGACATCTCTGGGAAAGCACAGATCCCCAGTGCTGTTGTGCCTGTGAACAGGCTGACAAGGGAGGGTGAAGACCAGCAACTGCTTTCAGGGCTGGCACATTCCTTGTAGGAGAAGGAGCCGGACGTTTCCCTTTTCTGAAACAGGCTCTGCCGAGAACGAGCACCATGAGATATGACATCTCTGGGAAAGCACAAATCCCCAGTGCTGTAGTGCCTGTGAATAGCCTGCCAAGGACAGGTAAAGGTCAGCAACATCTTTCGGGGCTGTCCCCCTCCTTGTAGGAGGAATAGCCAGACGTTTGCCTTTTCGGAAACAGGCTCTGCCGAGAACGAGCACCATGAGATATGACATCTCTGGGAAAGTACAGATCCCCAGTGCTGTTGTGCCTGTGAACAGGCTGACAAGGGAGGGTGAAGACCAGCAACTGCTTTCAGGGCTGGCACATTCCTTGTGGGAGAAGGAGCCGGACGTTTGCCTTTTCGGAAACAGACTCTGCCGAGAACGAGTACCATGAGATATGACATCTCTGGGAAAGCACAGATCCCCAGTGCTGTTGTGCCTGTGAATAGCCTGCCAAGGAAACGTAAAGCTCAGCAACATCTTATAGGGCTATCACATTCCTTGTAGGAGAGATAGCCAGACGTTTGCCTTTTCGAAATCAGGCTCTGCCGAGAACGAGCACCCTGAGATATGACATCTCTGGGAAAGCACAGATCCCCAGTGCTGTTGTGCCTGTGAATAGCGTTCCTAGGGAGGATGAAGACCAGCAATATCTTTCAGGGCTCTCTCCTTCCCTGTAGGAGAAATAGCCAGACGTTTGCCTTTTCGGAAACAGGCTCTGCCGAGAACGAGCACCATGAGATATGACATCTCTGGGAAAGCACAAATCCCCAGTGCTGTTGTGCCTGTGAATAGCGTTCCTAGGGAGGATGAAGACCAGCAACAGCTTTCAGGGCTGCCTCATTCCTTGTGGGAGAAGGAGCTGGACGTTTGCCTTTTGGGAATCAGGCTCTGCCGAGAACGAGCACCATGAGATATGACATCTCTGGGAAAGCACAGATCCCCAGTGCTGTTGTGCCTGTGAATAGCGTTCCTAGGGAGGATGAAGACCAGCAACAGCTTTCAGGGCTGGCACATTCCTTGTAGCAGAAGGAGCCGGACGTTTCCCTTTTCTGAAACAGGCTCTGCCGAGAACGAGTACCATGAGATATGACATCTCTGGGAAAGCACAGATCCCCAGTGCTGTTGTGCCTCTGAATAGCCTGCCAAGGACAGGTAAAGATCAGCAACATCTTTCAGGGCTATCACATTCCTTGTAGGAGAGATAGCCAGACGTTTGCCTTTTCGAAATCAGGCTCTGCTGAGAACGAGCACCCTGAGATATGACATCTCTGGGAAAGCACAGATCCCCAGTGCTGTTGTGCCTGTGAGTAGCCTACCAAGGGGAGGTGAACACCAGCAATATCTTTCAGGGCTCTCTCCTTCCCTGTAGGAGAAATAGCCAGACGTTTGCCTTTTCGGAAACAGGCTCTGTCGAGAACGAGCACCATGAGATATGACATCTCTGGGAAAGTACAGATCCCCAGTGCCGTTGTGCCTGTGAACAGGCTGACAAGGGAGGATGAAGACCAGCAACTGCTTTCAGGGCTGGCACATTCCTTGTGGGAGAAGGAGCCGGACGTTTGCCTTTTCGGAAACAGGCTCTGCCGAGAACGAGCACCATGAGATCTTCAACCTAGCATAAAGCCCAGATCCCCAGTGCTGTTGTGCCTGTGACTAGGCTGCCAAGGGAGGATGAAGACCAGCAACAGATTTCAGGGCTGGCACATTCCTTGTAGGAGGAAAAGCCGGACGTTTGCCTTTTGGGAATCAGGCTCTGCCGAGAACGAGCACCATGAGATATGACATCTCTGGGAAAGCACAGATCCCCAGTGCTGTTGTGCCTGTGAATAGGCTGCCAAGGGAGGATGAAGACCAGCAACTGCTTTCAGGGCTATCACCTTCCTTGTAGAAGGAACAGCCAGACGTTTGCCTTTTCGGAATCAGGCTCTGCCGAGAACGAGCACCATGAGATATGACATCTCTGGGAAAGCACAAATCCCCAGTGCTGTAGTGCCTGTGAATAGCGTTCCTAGGGAGGATGAAGACCAGCAACAGCTTTCAGGGCTGGCACATTCCTTGTAGGAGAAGGAGCCGGACGTTTCCCTTTTCGGAATCAGGCTCTGCCGAGAACAAGCACCATGAGATATGACATCTCTGGTAAAGCACAAATCCCCAGTGCTGTAGTGCCTGTGAATAGCCTGCCAAAGAAACGTAAAGGTCAGCAACATCTTTCGGGGCTGTCCCCCTCCTTGTAGGAGGAATAGCCAGACGTTTGCCTTTTCGGAAACAGGCTCTGCCGAGAACGAGCACCCTGAGATATGACATCTCTGGGAAAGCACAGATCCCCAGTGCTGTTGTGCCTGTGAATAGGCTGCCAAGGGAGGATGAAGACCAGCAACTGCTTTCAGGGCTATCACCTTCCTTGTAGAAGGAATAGCCAGACGATTGCCTTTTCGGAATCAGGCTCTGCCGAGAACAAGTACCATGAGATATGACATCTCTGGGAAAGTACAGATCCCCAGTGCTGTTGTGCCTGTGAATAGGCTGCCAAGGGAGGGTGAAGACCAGCAACTGCTTTCAGGGCTGGCACATTCCTTGTAGGAGAAGGAGCCGGACGTTTCCCTTTTCTGAAACAGGCTCTGCCGAGAACGAGCACCATGAGATATGACATCTCTGGGAAAGCACAAATCCCCAGTGCTGTAGTGCCTGTGAATAGCCTGCCAAGGACAGGTAAAGGTCAGCAACATCTTTCGGGGCTGTCCCCCTCCTTGTAGGAGGAATAGCCAGACGTTTGCCTTTTCGGAAACAGGCTCTGCCGAGAACGAGCACCATGAGATATGACATCTCTGGGAAAGCACAGATCCCCAGTGCTGTTGTGCCTGTGAATAGCCTGCCAAGGGAGGATGAAGACCAGCAACAGCTTTCAGGGCTGGCACATTCCTTGTGGGAGAAGGAGCTGGACGTTTGCCTTTTCGGAAACAGGCTCTGCCGAGAACGAGCACCATGAGATATGACATCTCTGGGAAAGCACAGATCCCCTGTGCTGTTGTGCCTGTGAATAGCGTTCCTAGGGAGGATGAAGACCAGCAACAGCTTTCAGGGCTGCCTCATTCCTTGTGGGAGAAGGAGCTGGACGTTTGCCTTTTGGGAATCAGGCTCTGCCGAGAACGAGCACCATGAGATATGACATCTCTGGGAAAGCACAGATCCCCAGTGCTGTTGTGCCTGTGAATAGCGTTCCTAGGGAGGATGAAGACCAGCAACAGCTTTCAGGGCTGGCACATTCCTTGTAGGAGGAATAGCCAGACGTTTGCCTTTTCGGAAACAGGCTCTGCCGAGAACGAGCACCCTGAGATATGACATCTCTGGGAAAGCACAGATCCCCAGTGCTGTAGTGCCTGTGAACAGGCTGACAAGGGAGGGTGAAGACCAGCAACTGCTTTCAGGGCTGGCACATTCCTTGTGGGAGAAGGAGCCGGACGTTTGCCTTTTCGGAAACAGACTCTGCCGAGAACGAGTACCATGAGATATGACATCTCTGGGAAAGCACAGATCCCCTGTGCTGTTGTGCCTGTGAATAGCCTGCCAAGGAAACGTAAAGATCAGCAACATCTTTCAGGGCTATCACATTCCTTGTAGGAGAGATAGCCAGACGTTTGCCTTTTCGAAATCAGGCTCTGCCGAGAACGAGCACCATGAGATATGACATCTCTGGGAAAGCACAGATCCCCAGTGCTGTTGTGCCTGTGAGTAGCCTACCAAGGGGAGGTGAACACCAGCAATATCTTTCAGGGCTCTCTCCTTCCCTGTAGGAGAAATAGCCAGACGTTTGCCTTTTCGGAAACAGGCTCTGCCGAGAACGAGCACCATGAGATATGACATCTCTGGGAAAGCACAGATCCCCAGTGCTGTTGTGCCTGTGAATAGCGTTCCTAGGGAGGATGAAGACCAGCAACAGCTTTCAGGGCTGCCTCATTCCTTGTGGGAGAAGGAGCTGGACGTTTGCCTTTTGGGAATCAGGCTCTGCCGAGAACGAGCCCCATGAGATATGACATCTCTGGGAAAGCACAGATCCCCAGTGCTGTTGTGCCTGTGAATAGCGTTCCTAGGGAGGATGAAGACCAGCAACAGCTTTCAGGGCTGGCACATTCCTTGTAGCAGAAGGAGCCGGACGTTTCCCTTTTCTGAAACAGGCTCTGCCGAGAACGAGTACCATGAGATATGACATCTCTGGGAAAGCACAGATCCCCAGTGCTGTTGTGCCTCTGAATAGCCTGCCAAGGACAGGTAAAGGTCAGCAACATCTTTCGGGGCTGTCCCCCTCCTTGTAGGAGGAATAGCCAGACGTTTGCCTTTTCGGAAACAGGCTCTGCCGAGAACGAGCACCATGAGATATGACATCTCTGGGAAAGCACAGATCCCCAGTGCTGTTGTGCCTGTGAATAGCGTTCCTAGGGAGGATGAAGACCAGCAACAGCTTTCAGGGCTGTCACATTCCTTGTGGGAGAAGGAGCAGGACGTTTGCCTTTTGGGAATCAGGCTCTGCCGAGAACGAGCACCATGAGATCTTCAACCTAGCATAAAGCCCAGATCCCCAGTGCTGTTGTGCCTGTGAATAGGCTGCCAAGGGAGGATGAAGACCAGCAACAGATTTCAGGGCTGGCACATTCCTTGTAGGAGGAGAAGCCGGACGTTTGCCTTTTCGGAATCAGGCTCTGCCGAGAACAAGCACCATGAGATATGACATCTCTGGGAAAGCACAAATCCCCAGTGCTGTAGTGCCTGTGAATAGCCTGCCAAAGAAACGTAAAGGTCAGCAACATCTTTCGGGGCTGTCCCCCTCCTTGTAGGAGGAATAGCCAGACGTTTGCCTTTTCGGAAACAGGCTCTGCCGAGAACGAGCACCATGAGATATGACATCTCTGGGAAAGCACAGATCCCCAGTGCTGTTGTGCCTGTGAATAGGCTGCCAAGGGAGGATGAAGACCAGCAACTGCTTTCAGGGCTATCAACTTCCTTGTAGAAGGAATAGCCAGACGATTGCCTTTTGGGAATCAGGCTCTGCCGAGAACGAGTACCATGAGATATGACATCTCTGGGAAAGTACAGATCCCCAGTGCTGTTGTGCCTGTGAACAGGCTGACAAGGGAGGGTGAAGACCAGCAACTGCTTTCAGGGCTGGCACATTCCTTGTAGGAGAAGGAGCCGGACGTTTCCCTTTTCTGAAACAGGCTCTGCCGAGAACGAGCACCATGAGATATGACATCTCTGGGAAAGCACAAATCCCCAGTGCTGTAGTGCCTGTGAATAGCCTGCCAAGGACAGGTAAAGGTCAGCAACATCTTTCGGGGCTGTCCCCCTCCTTGTAGGAGGAATAGCCAGACGTTTGCCTTTTCGGAAACAGGCTCTGCCGAGAACGAGCACCATGAGATATGACATCTCTGGGAAAGCACAGATCCCCAGTGCTGTTGTGCCTGTGAATAGCCTGCCAAGGGAGGATGAAGACCAGCAACAGCTTTCAGGGCTGGCACATTCCTTGTGGGAGAAGGAGCTGGACGTTTGCCTTTTGGGAATCAGGCTCTGCCGAGAACGAGCACCATGAGATATGACATCTCTGGGAAAGCACAGATCCCCAGTGCTGTTGTGCCTGTGAATAGCGTTCCTAGGGAGGATGAAGACCAGCAACAGCTTTCAGGGCTGGCACATTCCTTGTAGGAGGAATAGCCAGACGTTTGCCTTTTCGGAAACAGGCTCTGCCGAGAACGAGCACCCTGAGATATGACATCTCTGGGAAAGCACAGATCCCCAGTGCTGTAGTGCCTGTGAACAGGCTGACAAGGGAGGGTGAAGACCAGCAACTGCTTTCAGGGCTGGCACATTCCTTGTGGGAGAAGGAGCCGGACGTTTGCCTTTTCGGAAACAGACTCTGCCGAGAACGAGTACCATGAGATATGACATCTCTGGGAAAGCACAGATCCCCTGTGCTGTTGTGCCTGTGAATAGCCTGCCAAGGAAACGTAAAGATCAGCAACATCTTTCAGGGCTATCACATTCCTTGTAGGAGAGATAGCCAGACGTTTGCCTTTTGGGAATCAGGCTCTGCCGAGAACGAGCACCATGAGATATGACATCTCTGGGAAAGCACAGATCCCCAGTGCTGTTGTGCCTGTGAGTAGCCTACCAAGGGGAGGTGAACACCAGCAATATCTTTCAGGGCTCTCTCCTTCCCTGTAGGAGAAATAGCCAGACGTTTGCCTTTTCGGAAACAGGCTCTGCCGAGAACGAGCACCATGAGATATGACATCTCTGGGAAAGCACAAATCCCCAGTGCTGTTGTGCCTGTGAATAGGCTGCCAAGGGAGGATGAAGACCAGCAACAGCTTTCAGGGCTGGCACATTCCTTGTGGGAGAAGGAGCTGGACGTTTGCCTTTTGGGAATCAGGCTCTGCCGAGAACGAGCACCATGAGATATGACATCTCTGGGAAAGCACAGATCCCCAGTGCTGTTGTGCCTGTGAATAGCGTTCCTAGGGAGGATGAAGACCAGCAACAGCTTTCAGGGCTGGCACATTCCTTGTAGCAGAAGGAGCCGGACGTTTCCCTTTTCTGAAACAGGCTCTGCCGAGAACGAGTACCATGAGATATGACATCTCTGGGAAAGCACAGATCCCCAGTGCTGTTGTGCCTCTGAATAGCCTGCCAAGGACAGGTAAAGATCAGCAACATCTTTCAGGGCTATCACATTCCTTGTAGGAGAGATTGCCAGACGTTTGCCTTTTCGAAATAAGGCTCTGCTGAGAACGAGCACCATGAGATATGACATCTCTGGGAAAGTACAGATCCCCAGTGCTGTTGTGCCTGTGAACAGGCTGACAAGGGAGGATGAAGACCAGCAACTGCTTTCAGGGCTGGCACATTCCTTGTGGGAGAAGGAGCAGGACGTTTGCCTTTTCGGAAACAGGCTCTGCCGAGAACGAGCACCATGAGATCTTCAACCTAGCATAAAGCCCAGATCCCCAGTGCTGTTGTGCCTGTGAATAGGCTGCCAAGGGAGGATGAAGACCAGCAACAGATTTCAGGGCTGGCACATTCCTTGTAGGAGGAGAATCCGGACGTTTGCTTTTTCGGAATCAGGCTCTGCCGAGAACAAGCACCATGAGATATGACATCTCTGGGAAAGCACAAATCCCCAGTGCTGTAGTGCCTGTGAATAGCCTGCCAAAGAAACGTAAAGGTCAGCAACATCTTTCGGGGCTGTCCCCCTCCTTGTAGGAGGAATAGCCAGACGTTTGCCTTTTCGGAAACAGGCTCTGCCGAGAACGAGCACCATGAGATATGACATCTCTGGGAAAGCACAGATCCCCAGTGCTGTTGTGCCTGTGAATAGCCTGCCAAGGACAGGTAAAGGTCAGCAACATCTTTCGGGGCTGTCCCCCTCCTTGTAGGAGGAATAGCCAGACGTTTGCCTTTTCGGAATCAGGCTCTGCCGAGAACGAGCACCCTGAGATATGACATCTCTGGGAAAGCACAGATCCCCAGTGCTGTTGTGCCTGTGAATAGCGTTCCTAGGGAGGATGAAGACCAGCAACAGCTTTCAGGGCTGGCACATTCCTTGTAGGAGAAGGAGCCGGACGTTTCCCTTTTCTGAAAAAGGCTCTGCCGAGAACGAGCACCCTGAGGTATGACATCTCTGGGAAAGCACAGATCCCCAGTGCTGTTGTGCCTGTGAATAGGCTGCCAAGGGAGGATGAAGACCAGCAACTGCTTTCAGGGCTATCACCTTCCTTGTAGAAGGAATAGCCAGACGTTTGCCTTTTCGGAAACAGACTCTGCCGAGAACGAGCACCATGAGATATGACATCTCTGGGAAAGCCCAGATCCCCAGTGCTGTTGTGCCTGTGACTAGGCTGCCAAGGGAGGATGAAGACCAGCAACTGCTTTCAGGGCTGGCACATTTCTTGTGGGAGAAGGAGCCGGACGTTTGCCTTTTCGGAAACAGACTCTGCCGAGAACGAGTACCATGAGATATGACATCTCTGGGAAAGCACAGATCCCCAGTGCTGTTGTGCCTGTGAACAGGCTGACAAGGGAGGGTGAAGACCAGCAACTGCTTTCAGGGCTGGCACATTCCTTGTGGGAGAAGGAGCCGGACGTTTGCCTTTTCGGAAACAGACTCTGCCGAGAACGAGCACCATGAGATATGACATCTCTGGGAAAGCACAGATCCCCAGTGCTGTTGTGCCTGTGAATAGCCCGCCAAGGGGAGCTGAAGACCAGCAATATCTTTCAGGGCTCTCTCCTTCCTTGTAGGAGGAATAGCCAGATGTTTCCCTTTTCGGAACCAGGCTCTGCCGAGAACGAGCACCATGAGATCTTCAACCTAGCATAAAGCCCAGATCCCCAGTGCTGTTGTGCCTGTGAATAGCATTCCTAGGGAGGATGAAGACCAGCAACTGCTTTCAGGGCTATCACCTTCCTTGTAGAAGGAATAGCCAGACGTTTGCCTTTTCGGAAACAGGCTCTGCCGAGAACGAGCACCATGAGATATGACATCTCTGGGAAAGCACAGATCCCCAGTGCTGTTGTGCCTGTGAATAGCGTTCCTAGGGAGGATGAAGACCAGCAACAGCTTTCAGGGCTGTCCCCCTCCTTGTAGGAGGAATAGCCAGACGTTTCCCTTTTCTGAAACAGGCTCTGCCGAGAACGAGCACCATGAGATATGACATCTCTGGGAAAGCACAGATCCCCAGTGCTGTTGTGCCTGTGAGTAGCCTACCAAGGAGAGGTGAACACCAGCAATATCTTTCAGGGCTCTCTCCTTCCCTGTAGGAGAAATAGCCAGACGTTTGCCTTTTCGGAAACAGGCTCTGCCGAGAACGAGCACCATGAGATATGACATCTCTGGGAAAGCACAGATCCCCAGTGCTGTTGTGCCTGTGAATAGCGTTCCTAGGGAGGATGAAGACCAGCAACAGCTTTGAGGGCTGGCACATTCCTTGTAGGAGAAGGAGCCGGACGTTTCCCTTTTCTGAAACAGGCTCTGCCGAGAACGAGCACCATGAGATATGACATCTCTGGGAAAGCACAAATCCCCAGAGCTGTAGTGCCTGTGAATAGCCTGCCAAGGAAAGGTAAAGGTCAGCAACATCTTTCGGGGCTGTCCCCCTCCTTGTAGGAGGAATAGCCAGACGTTTGCCTTTTCGGAAACAGGCTCTGCCGAGAACGAGCACCCTGAGATATGACATCTCTGGGAAAGCACAGATCCCCAGTGCTGTTGTGCCTGTGAACAGGCTGACAAGGGAGGGTGAAGACCAGCAACTGCTTTCAGGGCTCGCACATTCCTTGTGGGAGAAGGAGCCGGACGTTTGCCTTTTCGGAAACAGGCTCTGCCGAGAACGAGCACCATGAGATATGACATCTCTGGGAAAGCACAGATCCCCAGTGCTGTTGTGCCTGTGAATAGCCCGCCAAGGGGAGCTGAACACCAGCAATATCTTTCAGGGCTCTCTCCTTCCTTGTAGGAGGAATAGCCAGACGTTTGCCTTTTCGGAAACAGGCTCTGCCGAGAACGAGCACCATGAGATCTTCAACCTAGCATAAAGCCCAGATCCCCAGTGCTGTTGTGCCTGTGAATAGCATTCCTAGGGAGGATGAAGACCAGCAACTGCTTTCAGGGCTATCACCTTCCTTGTAGAAGGAATAGCCAGACGTTTGCCTTTTCGGAATCAGGCTCTGCCGAGAACGAGCACCATGAGATATGACATCTCTGGGAAAGCACAGATCCCCAGTGCTGTTGTGCCTGTGAGTAGCCTACCAAGGAGAGGTGAACACCATCAATATCTTTCAGGGCTCTCTCCTTCCCTGTAGGAGAAATAGCCAGACGTTTGCCTTTTCGGAAACAGGCTCTGCCGAGAACGAGCACCATGAGATATGACATCTCTGGGAAAGCAGAGATCCCCAGTGCTGTTGTGCCTGTGAATAGCCTGCCAAGGAAACGTAAAGATCAGCAACATCTTTCAGGGCTATCACATTCCTTGTAGGAGTGATAGCCAGACGTTTGCCTTTTCGGAAACAGGCTCTGCCGAGAACGAGCACCATGAGATCTTCAACCTAGCATAAAGCCCAGATCCCCAGTGCTGTTGTGCCTGTGACTAGGCTGCCAAGGGAGGATGAAGACCAGCAACAGATTTCAGGGCTGGCACATTCCTTGTAGGAGGAAAAGCCGGACGTTTGCCTTTTCGGAATCAGGCTCTGCCGAGAACGAGCACCATGAGATATGACATCTCTGGGAAAGCACAGATCCCCAGTGCTGTTGTGCCTGTGAATAGGCTGCCAAGGGAGGATGAAGACCAGCAACTGCTTTCAGGGCTATCACGTTCCTTGTAGAAGGAATAGCCAGACGTTTGCCTTTTCGGAATCAGGCTCTGCCGAGAACGAGCACCATGAGAGATGACATCTCTGGGAAAGCACAGATCCCCAGTGCTGGTGTGCCTGTGAATAGCGTTCCTAGGGAGGATGAAGACCAGCAACAGCTTTCAGGGCTGGCACATTCCTTGTAAGAGAAGGAGCCGGACGTTTCCCTTTTCTGAAACAGGCTCTGCCGAGAACGAGCACCATGAGATATGACATCTCTGGGAAAGCACAGATCCCCAGTGCTGTTGTGCCTGTGAGTAGCCTACCAAGGGGAGGTGAACACCAGCAATATCTTTCAGGGCTCTCTCCTTCCCTGTAGGAGAAATAGCCAGACGTTTGCCTTTTCGGAAACAGGCTCTGCCGAGAACGAGCACCATGAGATATGACATCTCTGGGAAAGCACAAATCCCCAGTGCTGTTGTGCCTGTGAATAGGCTGCCAAGGGAGGATGAAGACCAGCAACAGCTTTCAGGGCTGGCACATTCCTTGTGGGAGAAGGAGCTGGACGTTTGCCTTTTGGGAATCAGGCTCTGCCGAGAACGAGCACCATGAGATATGACATCTCTGGGAAAGCACAGATCCCCAGTGCTGTTGTGCCTGTGAATAGCGTTCCTAGGGAGGATGAAGACCAGCAACAGCTTTCAGGGCTGGCACATTCCTTGTGGGAGAAGGAGCCGGACGTTTCCCTTTTCTGAAACAGGCTCTGCCGAGAACGAGTACCATGAGATATGACATCTCTGGGAAAGCACAGATCCCCAGTGCTGTTGTGCCTCTGAATAGCCTGCCAAGGACAGGTAAAGATCAGCAACATCTTTCAGGGCTATCACATTCCTTGTATGAGAGATAGCCAGACGTTTGCCTTTTCGAAATCAGGCTCTGCTGAGAACGAGCACCCTGAGATATGACATCTCTGGGAAAGTACAGATCCCCAGTGCTGTTGTGCCTGTGAACAGGCTGACAAGGGAGGATGAAGACCAGCAACTGCTTTCAGGGCTGGCACATTCCTTGTGGGAGAAGGAGCCGGACGTTTGCCTTTTCGGAAACAGGCTCTGCCGAGAACGAGCACCATGAGATCTTCAACCTAGCATAAAGCCCAGATCCCCAGTGCTGTTGTGCCTGTGACTAGGCTGCCAAGGGAGGATGAAGACCAGCAACAGATTTCAGGGCTGGCACATTCCTTGTAGGAGGAAAAGCCGGACGTTTGCCTTTTGGGAATCAGGCTCTGCCGAGAACGAGCACCATGAGATATGACATCTCTGGGAAAGCACAGATCCCCAGTGCTGTTGTGCCTGTGAATAGGCTGCCAAGGGAGGATGAAGACCAGCAACTGCTTTCAGGGCTATCACCTTCCTTGTAGAAGGAATAGCCAGACGTTTGCCTTTTCGGAATCAGGCTCTGCCGAGAACGAGCACCATGAGATATGACATCTCTGGGAAAGCACAGATCCCCAGTGCTGTTGTGCCTGTGAATAGCGTTCCTAGGGAGGATGAAGACCAGCAACAGCTTTGAGTGCTGGCACATTCCTTGTAGGAGAAGGAGCCGGACGTTTCCCTTTTCTGAAACAGGCTCTGCCGAGAACGAGCACCATGAGATATGACATCTCTGGGAAAGCACAAATCCCCAGTGCTGTAGTGCCTGTGAATAGCCTGCCAAGGAAAGGTAAAGGTCAGCAACATCTTTCGGGGCTGTCCCCCTCCTTGTAGGAGGAATAGCCAGACGTTTGCCTTTTGGGAATCAGGCTCTGCCGAGAACGAGCACCATGAGATATGACATCTCTGGGAAAGCACAGATCCCCAGTGCTGTTGTGCCTGTGAATAGCGTTCCTAGGGAGGATGAAGACCAGCAACAGCTTTCAGGGCTGGCACATTCCTTGTAGGAGAAGGAGCCGGACGTTTCCCTTTTCTGAAACAGGCTCTGCCGAGAACGAGCACCATGAGATATGACATCTCTGGGAAAGCACAAATCCCCAGAGCTGTTGTGCCTGTGAATAGCCTGCCAAGGAAAGGTAAAGGTCAGCAACATCTTTCGGGGCTGTCCCCCTCCTTGTAGGAGGAATAGCCAGACGTTTGCCTTTTCGGAAACAGGCTCTGCCGAGAACGAGCACCATGAGATATGACATCTCTGGGAAAGCACAAATCCCCAGAGCTGTAGTGCCTGTGAATAGCCTGCCAAGGAAAGATAAAGGTCAGCAACATCTTTCGGGGCTGTCCCCCTCCTTGTAGGAGGAATAGCCAGACGTTTGCCTTTTCGGAATCAGGTTCTGCCGAGAACGAGCACCCTGAGATATGACATCTCTGGGAAAGCACAGATCCCCAGTGCTGTTGTGCCTGTGAATAGGCTGCCAAGGGAGGATGAAGACCAGCAACTGCTTTCAGGGCTGGCACATTCCTTGTGGGAGAAGGAGCCGGACGTTTGCCTTTTCGAAATCAGGCTCTGCCGAGAACGAGCACCCTGAGATATGACATCTCTGGGAAAGCACAGATCCCCAGTGCTGTTGTGCCTGTGAGTAGCCTACCAAGGGGAGGTGAACTCCAGCAATATCTTTCAGGGCTCTCTCCTTCCCTGTAGGAGAAATAGCCAGACGTTTGCCTTTTCGGAAACAGGCTCTGCCGAGAATGAGCACCATGAGATATGACATCTCTGGGAAAGCACAAATCCCCAGTGCTGTTGTGCCTGTGAATAGGCTGCCAAGGGAGGATGAAGACCAGCAACAGCTTTCAGGGCTGGCACATTCCTTGTGGGAGAAGGAGCTGGACGTTCGCCTTTTGGGAATCAGGCTCTGCCGAGAACGAGCACCATGAGATATGACATCTCTGGGAAAGCACAGATCCCCAGTGCTGTTGTGCCTGTGAATAGCGTTCCTAGGGAGGATGAAGACCAGCAACAGCTTTCAGGGCTGCCTCATTCCTTGTGGGAGAAGGAGCTGGACGTTTGCCTTTTGGGAATCAGGCTCTGCCGAGAACGAGCACCATGAGATATGACATCTCTGGGAAAGCACAGATCCCCAGTGCTGTTGTGCCTGTGAATAGCGTTCCTAGGGAGGATGAAGACCAGCAACAGCTTTCAGGGCTGGCACATTCCTTGTAGGAGAAGGAGCCGGACGTTTCCCTTTTCTGAAACAGGCTCTGCCGAGAACGAGCACCATGAGATATGACATCTCTGGGAAAGCACAAATCCCCAGTGCTGTAGTGCCTGTGAATAGCCTGCCAAGGAAAGGTAAAGGTCAGCAACATCTTTCGGGGCTGTCCCCCTCCTTGTAGGAGGAATAGCCAGACGTTTGCCTTTTCGGAATCAGGCTCTGCCGAGAACGAGCACCATGAGATATGACATCTCTGGGAAAGCACAGATCCCCAGTGCTGTTATGCCTATGAACAGGCTGACAAGGGAGGATGAAGACCAGCAACTGCTTTCAGGGCTGGCACATTCCTTGTGGGAGAAGGAGCCGGACGTTTGCCTTTTCGGAAACAGGCTCTGCCGAGAACGAGCACCATGAGATCTTCAACCTAGCATAAAGCCCAGATCCCCAGTGCTGTTGTGCCTGTGACTAGGCTGCCAAGGGAGGATGAAGACCAGCAACAGATTTCAGGGCTGGCACATTCCTTGTAGGAGGAAAAGCCGGACGTTTGCCTTTTGGGAATCAGGCTCTGCCGAGAACGAGCACCATGAGATATGACATCTCTGGGAAAGCACAGATCCCCAGTGCTGTTGTGCCTGTGAATAGGCTGCCAAGGGAGGATGAAGACCAGCAACTGCTTTCAGGGCTATCACCTTCCTTGTAGTAGGAATAGCCAGACGTTTGCCTTTTCGGAATCAGGCTCTGCCGAGAACGAGCACCATGAGATATGACATCTCTGGGAAAGCACAGATCCCCAGTGCTGTTGTGCCTGTGAATAGCGTTCCTAGGGAGGATGAAGACCAGCAACAGCTTTGAGGGCTGGCACATTCCTTGTAGGAGAAGGAGCCGGACGTTTCCCTTTTCTGAAACAGGCTCTGCCGAGAACGAGCACCATGAGATATGACATCTCTGGGAAAGCACAAATCCCCAGTGCTGTAGTGCCTGTGAATAGCCTGCCAAGGAAAGGTAAAGGTCAGCAACATCTTTCGGGGCTGTCCCCCTCCTTGTAGGAGGAATAGCCAGACGTTTGCCTTTTGGGAATCAGGCTCTGCCGAGAACGAGCACCATGAGATATGACATCTCTGGGAAAGCACAGATCCCCAGTGCTGTTGTGCCTGTGAATAGCGTTCCTAGGGAGGATGAAGACCAGCAACAGCTTTCAGGGCTGGCACATTCCTTGTAGGAGAAGGAGCCGGACGTTTCCCTTTTCTGAAAGAGGCTCTGCCGAGAACGAGCACCATGAGATATGACATCTCTGGGAAAGCACAAATCCCCAGAGCTGTTGTGCCTGTGAATAGCCTGCCAAGGAAAGGTAAAGGTCAGCAACATCTTTCGGGGCTGTCCCCCTCCTTGTAGGAGGAATAGCCAGACGTTTGCCTTTTCGGAAACAGGCTCTGCCGAGAACGAGCACCCTGAGATATGACATCTCTGGGAAAGCACAAATCCCCAGAGCTGTAGTGCCTGTGAATAGCCTGCCAAGGAAAGATAAAGGTCAGCAACATCTTTCGGGGCTGTCCCCCTCCTTGTAGGAGGAATAGCCAGACGTTTGCCTTTTCGGAATCAGGCTCTGCCGAGAACGAGCACCATGAGATATGACATCTCTGGGAAAGCACAGATCCCCAGTGCTGTTGTGCCTGTGAATAGCGTTCCTAGGGAGGATGAAGACCAGCAACAGCTTTCAGGGCTGGCACATTCCTTGTAAGAGAAGGAGCCGGACGTTTCCCTTTTCTGAAACAGGCTCTGCCGAGAACGAGCACCATGAGATATGACATCTCTGGGAAAGCACAGATCCCCAGTGCTGTTGTGCCTGTGAGTAGCCTACCAAGGGGAGGTGAACACCAGCAATATCTTTCAGGGCTCTCTCCTTCCCTGTAGGAGAAATAGCCAGACGTTTGCCTTTTCGGAAACAGGCTCTGCCGAGAACGAGCACCATGAGATATGACATCTCTGGGAAAGCACATATCCCCAGTGCTGTTGTGCCTGTGAATAGGCTGCCAAGGGAGGATGAAGACCAGCAACAGCTTTCAGGGCTGGCACATTCCTTGTGGGAGAAGGAGCTGGACGTTTGCCTTTTGGGAATCAGGCTCTGCCGAGAACGAGCACCATGAGATATGACATTTCTGGGAAAGCACAGATCCCCAGTGCTGTTGTGCCTGTGAATAGCGTTCCTAGGGAGGATGAAGACCAGCAACAGCTTTCAGGGCTGGCACATTCCTTGTAGCAGAAGGAGCCGGACGTTTCCCTTTTCTGAAACAGGCTCTGCCGAGAACGAGTACCATGAGATATGACATCTCTGGGAAAGCACAGATCCCCAGTGCTGTTGTGCCTCTGAATAGCCTGCCAAGGACAGGTAAAGATCAGCAACATCTTTCAGGGCTATCACATTCCTTGTATGAGAGATAGCCAGACGTTTGCCTTTTCGAAATCAGGCTCTGCTGAGAACGAGCACCCTGAGATATGACATCTCTGGGAAAGTACAGATCCCCAGTGCTGTTGTGCCTGTGAACAGGCTGACAAGGGAGGATGAAGACCAGCAACTGCTTTCAGGGCTGGCACATTCCTTGTGGGAGAAGGAGCCGGACGTTTGCCTTTTCGGAAACAGGCTCTGCCGAGAACGAGCACCATGAGATCTTCAACCTAGCATAAAGCCCAGATCCCCAGTGCTGTTGTGCCTGTGACTAGGCTGCCAAGGGAGGATGAAGACCAGCAACAGATTTCAGGGCTGGCACATTCCTTGTAGGAGGAAAAGCCGGACGTTTGCCTTTTGGGAATCAGGCTCTGCCGAGAACGAGCACCATGAGATATGACATCTCTGGGAAAGCACAGATCCCCAGTGCTGTTGTGCCTGTGAATACGCTGCCAAGGGAGGATGAAGACCAGCAACTGCTTTCAGGGCTATCACCTTCCTTGTAGAAGGAATAGCCAGACGTTTGCCTTTTCGGAATCAGGCTCTGCCGAGAACGAGCACCATGAGATATGACATCTCTGGGAAAGCACAGATCCCCAGTGCTGTTGTGCCTGTGAATAGCGTTCCTAGGGAGGATGAAGACCAGCAACAGCTTTGAGTGCTGGCACATTCCTTGTAGGAGAAGGAGCCGGACGTTTCCCTTTTCTGAAACAGGCTCTGCCGAGAACGAGCACCATGAGATATGACATCTCTGGGAAAGCACAAATCCCCAGTGCTGTAGTGCCTGTGAATAGCCTGCCAAGGAAAGGTAAAGGTCAGCAACATCTTTCGGGGCTGTCCCCCTCCTTGTAGGAGGAATAGCCAGACGTTTGCCTTTTCGGAATCAGGCTCTGCCGAGAACGAGCACCATGAGATATGACATCTCTGGGAAAGCACAGATCCCCAGTGCTGTTGTGCCTGTGAATAGCGTTCCTAGGGAGGATGAAGACCAGCAACAGCTTTCAGGGCTGGCACATTCCTTGTAGGAGAAGGAGCCGGATGTTTCCCTTTTCTGAAACAGGCTCTGCCGAGAACGAGCACCATGAGATATGACATCTCTGGGAAAGCACAAATCCCCAGAGCTGTTGTGCCTGTGAATAGCCTGCCAAGGAAAGGTAAAGGTCAGCAACATCTTTCGGGGCTGTCCCCCTCCTTGTAGGAGGAATAGCCAGACGTTTGCCTTTTCGGAAACAGGCTCTGCCGAGAACGAGCACCATGAGATATGACATCTCTGGGAAAGCACAAATCCCCAGAGCTGTAGTGCCTGTGAATAGCCTGCCAAGGAAAGATAAAGGTCAGCAACATCTTTCGGGGCTGTCCCCCTCCTTGTAGGAGGAATAGCCAGACGTTTGCCTTTTCGGAATCAGGTTCTGCCGAGAACGAGCACCCTGAGATATGACATCTCTGGGAAAGCACAGATCCCCAGTGCTGTTGTGCCTGTGAATAGGCTGCCAAGGGAGGATGAAGACCAGCAACTGCTTTCAGGGCTGGCACATTCCTTGTGGGAGAAGGAGCCGGACGTTTGCCTTTTCGAAATCAGGCTCTGCCGAGAACGAGCACCCTGAGATATGACATCTCTGGGAAAGCACAGATCCCCAGTGCTGTTGTGCCTGTGAGTAGCCTACCAAGGGGAGGTGAACTCCAGCAATATCTTTCAGGGCTCTCTCCTTCCCTGTAGGAGAAATAGCCAGACGTTTGCCTTTTCGGAAACAGGCTCTGCCGAGAATGAGCACCATGAGATATGACATCTCTGGGAAAGCACAAATCCCCAGTGCTGTTGTGCCTGTGAATAGGCTGCCAAGGGAGGATGAAGACCAGCAACAGCTTTCAGGGCTGGCACATTCCTTGTGGGAGAAGGAGCTGGACGTTCGCCTTTTGGGAATCAGGCTCTGCCGAGAACGAGCACCATGAGATATGACATCTCTGGGAAAGCACAGATCCCCAGTGCTGTTGTGCCTGTGAGTAGCCTACCAAGGGGAGGTGAACTCCAGCAATATCTTTCAGGGCTCTCTCATTCCCTGTAGGAGAAATAGCCAGACGTTTGCCTTTTCGGAAACAGGCTCTGCCGAGAATGAGCACCATGAGATATGACATCTCTGGGAAAGCACAAATCCCCAGTGCTGTTGTGCCTGTGAATAGGCTGCCAAGGGAGGATGAAGACCAGCAACAGCTTTCAGGGCTGGCACATTCCTTGTGGGAGAAGGAGCTGGACGTTCGCCTTTTGGGAATCAGGCTCTGCCGAGAACGAGCACCATGAGATATGACATCTCTGGGAAAGCACAGATCCCCAGTGCTGTTGTGCCTGTGAATAGCGTTCCTAGGGAGGATGAAGACCAGCAACAGCTTTCAGGGCTGCCTCATTCCTTGTGGGAGAAGGAGCTGGACGTTTGCCTTTTGGGAATCAGGCTCTGCGAAAACGAGCACCATGAGATATGACATCTCTGGGAAAGCACAAATCCCCAGAGCTGTAGTGCCTGTGAATAGCCTGCCAAGGAAAGATAAAGGTCAGCAACATCTTTCGGGGCTGTCCCCCTCCTTGTAGGAGGAATAGCCAGACGTTTGCCTTTTCGGAATCAGGCTCTGCCGAGAACGAGCACCCTGAGATATGACATCTCTGGGAAAGCACAGATCCCCAGTGCTGTTGTGCCTGTGAATAGGCTGCCAAGGGAGGATGAAGACCAGCAACTGCTTTCAGGGCTGGCACATTCCTTGTGGGAGAAGGAGCCGGACGTTTGCCTTTTCGGAAACAGACTCTGCCGAGAACGAGTACCATGAGATATGACATCTCTGGGAAAGCACAGATCCCCAGTGCTGTTGTGCCTGTGAACAGGCTGACAAGGAACCGTAAAGATCAGCAACATCTTTCAGGGCTATCACATTCCTTGTAGGAGAGATAGCCAGACGTTTGCCTTTTCGAAATCAGGCTCTGCCGAGAACGAGCACCCTGAGATATGACATCTCTGGGAAAGCACAGATCCCCAGTGCTGTTGTGCCTGTGAGTAGCCTACCAAGGGGAGGTGAACTCCAGCAATATCTTTCAGGGCTCTCTCCTTCCCTGTAGGAGAAATAGCCAGACGTTTGCCTTTTCGGAAACAGGCTCTGCCGAGAATGAGCACCATGAGATATGACATCTCTGGGAAAGCACAAAGCCCCAGTGCTGTTGTGCCTGTGAATAGGCTGCCAAGGGAGGATGAAGACCAGCAACTGCTTTCAGGGCTGGCACATTCCTTGTGGGAGAAGGAGCTGGACGTTTGCCTTTTGGGAATCAGGCTCTGCCGAGAACGAGCACCATGAGATATGACATCTCTGGGAAAGCACAGATCCCCAGTGCTGTTGTGCCTGTGAATAGCGTTCCTAGGGAGGATGAAGACCAGCAACAGCTTTCAGGGCTGCCTCATTCCTTGTGGGAGAAGGAGCTGGACGTTTGCCTTTTGGGAATCAGGCTCTGCCGAGAACGAGCACCATGAGATATGACATCTCTGGGAAAGCACAGATCCCCAGTGCTGTTGTGCCTGTGAATAGCGTTCCTAGGGAGGATGAAGACCAGCAACAGCTTTCAGGGCTGGCACATTCCTTGTAGGAGAAGGAGCCGGACGTTTCCCTTTTCTGAAAGAGGCTCTGCCGAGAACGAGCACCATGAGATATGACATCTCTGGGAAAGCACAGATCCCCAGTGCTGTTGTGCCTGTGAGTAGCCTACCAAGGGGAGGTGAACACCAGCAATATCTTTCAGGGCTCTCTCCTTCCCTGTAGGAGAAATAGCCAGACGTTTGCCTTTTCGGAAACAGGCTCTGCCGAGAACGAGCACCATGAGATATGACATCTCTGGCAAAGCACAGATCCCCAGTGCTGTTGTGCCTGTGAATAGGCTGCCAAGGGAGGATGAAGACCAGCAACTGCTTTCAGGGATATCACCTTCCTTGTAGAAGGAATAGCCAGACGTTTGCCTTTTGGGAATCAGGCTCTGCCGAGAACGAGCACCATGAGATATGACATCTCTGGGAAAGCACAGATCCCCAGTGCTGTTGTGCCTGTGAATAGCGTTCCTAGGGAGGATGAAGACCAGCAACAGCTTTCAGGGCTGGCACATTCCTTGTAGGAGAAGGAGCCGGACGTTTGCCTTTTCGGAAACAGGCTCTGCCGAGAACGAGCACCCTGAGATATGACATCTCTGGGAAAGCACAGATCCCCAGTGCTGTTGTGCCTGTGAGTAGCCTACCAAGGAGAGGTGAACACCAGCAATATCTTTCAGGGCTCTCTCCTTCCCTGTAGGAGAAATAGCCAGACGTTTGCCTTTTCGGAAACAGGCTCTGCCGAGAACGAGCACCATGAGATATGACATCTCTGGGAAAGCACAGATCCCCAGTGCTGTTGTGCCTGTGAATAGCCTGCCAAGGAAAGATAAAGGTCAGCAACATCTTTCGGGGCTGTCCCCCTCCTTGTAGGAGGAATAGCCAGACGTTTGCCTTTTCGGAATCAGGCTCTGCCGAGAACGAGCACCCTGAGATATGACATCTCTGGGAAAGCACAGATCCCCAGTGCTGTTGTGCCTGTGAATAGGCTGCCAAGGGAGGATGAAGACCAGCAACTGCTTTCAGGGCTGGCACATTCCTTGCGGGAGAAGGAGCCGGACGTTTGCCTTTTCGGAAACAGACTCTGCCGAGAACGAGTACCATGAGATATGACATCTCTGGGAAAGCACAGAACCCCAGTGCTGTTGTGCCTGTGAACAGGCTGACAAGGAACCGTAAAGATCAGCAACATCTTTCAGGGCTATCACATTCCTTGTAGGAGAGATAGCCAGACGTTTGCCTTTTCGAAATCAGGCTCTGCCGAGAACGAGCACCCTGAGATATGACATCTCTGGGAAAGCACAGATCCCCAGTGCTGTTGTGCCTGTGAGTAGCCTACCAAGGGGAGGTGAACTCCAGCAATATCTTTCAGGGCTCTCTCCTTCCCTGTAGGAGAAATAGCCAGACGTTTGCCTTTTCGGAAACAGGCTCTGCCGAGAATGAGCACCATGAGATATGACATCTCTGGGAAAGCACAAATCCCCAGTGCTGTTGTGCCTGTGAATAGGCTGCCAAGGGAGGATGAAGACCAGCAACTGCTTTCAGGGCTGGCACATTCCTTGTGGGAGAAGGAGCTGGACGTTTGCCTTTTGGGAATCAGGCTCTGCCGAGAACGAGCACCATGAGATATGACATCTCTGGGAAAGCACAGATCCCCAGTGCTGTTGTGCCTGTGAATAGCGTTCCTAGGGAGGATGAAGACCAGCAACAGCTTTCAGGGCTGCCTCATTCCTTGTGGGAGAAGGAGCTGGACGTTTGCCTTTTGGGAATCAGGCTCTGCCGAGAACGAGCACCATGAGATATGACATCTCTGGGAAAGCACAGATCCCCAGTGCTGTTGTGCCTGTGAATAGCGTTCCTAGGGAGGATGAAGACCAGCAACAGCTTTGAGGGCTGGCACATTCCTTGTAGGAGAAGGAGCCGGACGTTTCCCTTTTCTGAAACAGGCTCTGCCGAGAACGAGCACCATGAGATATGACATCTCTGGGAAAGCACAAATCCCCAGTGCTGTAGTGCCTGTGAATAGCCTGCCAAGGAAAGGTAAAGGTCAGCAACATCTTTCGGGGCTGTCCCCCTCCTTGTAGGAGGAATAGCCAGACGTTTGCCTTTTGGGAATCAGGCTCTGCCGAGAACGAGCACCATGAGATATGACATCTCTGGGAAAGCACAAATCCCCAGAGCTGTAGTGCCTGTGAATAGCCTGCCAAGGAAAGATAAAGGTCAGCAACATCTTTCGGGGCTGTCCCCCTCCTTGTAGGAGGAATAGCCAGACGTTTGCCTTTTCGGAAACAGGCTCTGCCGAGAACGAGCACCCTGAGATATGACATCTCTGGGAAAGCACAGATCCCCAGTGCTGTTGTGCCTGTGAATAGGCTGCCAAGGGAGGATGAAGACCAGCAACTGCTTTCAGGGCTGGCACATTCCTTGTGGGAGAAGGAGCCGGACGTTTGCCTTTTCGGAAACAGACTCTGCCGAGAACGAGTACCATGAGATATGACATCTCTGGGAAAGCACAGATCCCCAGTGCTGTTGTGCCTGTGAACAGGCTGACAAGGAACCGTAAAGATCAGCAACATCTTTCAGGGCTATCACATTCCTTGTAGGAGAGATAGCCAGACGTTTGCCTTTTCGAAATCAGGCTCTGCCGAGAACGAGCACCCTGAGATATGACATCTCTGGGAAAGCACAGATCCCCAGTGCTGTTGTGCCTGTGAGTAGCCTACCAAGGGGAGGTGAACACCAGCAATATCTTTCAGGGCTCTCTCCTTCCCTGTAGGAGAAATAGCCAGACGTTTGCCTTTTCGGAAACAGGCTCTGCCGAGAATGAGCACCATGAGATATGACATCTCTGGGAAAGCACAAATCCCCAGTGCTGTTGTGCCTGTGAATAGGCTGCCAAGGGAGGATGAAGACCAGCAACAGCTTTCAGGGCTGGCACATTCCTTGTGGGAGAAGGAGCTGGACGTTTGCCTTTTGGGAATCAGGCTCTGCCGAGAACGAGCACCATGAGATATGACATCTCTGGGAAAGCACAGATCCCCAGTGCTGTTGTGCCTGTGAATAGCGTTCCTAGGGAGGATGAAGACCAGCAACAGCTTTCAGGGCTGCCTCATTCCTTGTGGGAGAAGGAGCTGGACGTTTGCCTTTTGGGAATCAGGCTCTGCCGAGAACGAGCACCATGAGATATGACATCTCTGGGAAAGCACAGATCCCCAGTGCTGTTGTGCCTGTGAATAGCGTTCCTAGGGAGGATGAAGACCAGCAACAGCTTTCAGGGCTGGCACATTCCTTGTAGGAGAAGGAGCCGGACGTTTCCCTTTTCTGAAACAGGCTCTGCCGAGAACGAGCACCATGAGATATGACATCTCTGGGAAAGCACAAATCCCCAGTGCTGTAGTGCCTGTGAATAGCCTGCCAAGGAAAGGTAAAGGTCAGCAACATCTTTCGGGGCTGTCCCCCTCCTTGTAGGAGGAATAGCCAGACGTTTGCCTTTTGGGAATCAGGCTCTGCCGAGAACGAGCACCATGAGATATGACATCTCTGGGAAAGCACAAATCCCCAGAGCTGTAGTGCCTGTGAATAGCCTGCCAAGGAAAGATAAAGGTCAGCAACATCTTTCGGGGCTGTCCCCCTCCTTGTAGGAGGAATAGCCAGACGTTTGCCTTTTCGGAAACAGGCTCTGCCGAGAACGAGCACCCTGAGATATGACATCTCTGGGAAAGCACAGATCCCCAGTGCTGTTGTGCCTGTGAATAGGCTGCCAAGGGAGGATGAAGACCAGCAACTGCTTTCAGGGCTGGCACATTCCTTGTGGGAGAAGGAGCCGGACGTTTGCCTTTTCGGAAACAGACTCTGCCGAGAACGAGTACCATGAGATATGACATCTCTGGGAAAGCACAGATCCCCAGTGCTGTTGTGCCTGTGAACAGGCTGACAAGGAACCGTAAAGATCAGCAACATCTTTCAGGGCTATCACATTCCTTGTAGGAGAGATAGCCAGACGTTTGCCTTTTCGAAATCAGGCTCTGCCGAGAACGAGCACCCTGAGATATGACATCTCTGGGAAAGCACAGATCCCCAGTGCTGTTGTGCCTGTGAGTAGCCTACCAAGGGGAGGTGAACACCAGCAATATCTTTCAGGGCTCTCTCCTTCCCTGTAGGAGAAATAGCCAGACGTTTGCCTTTTCGGAAACAGGCTCTGCCGAGAACGAGCACCATGAGATATGACATCTCTGGGAAAGCACAAATCCCCAGTGCTGTTGTGCCTGTGAATAGGCTGCCAAGGGAGGATGAAGACCAGCAACAGCTTTCAGGGCTGGCACATTCCTTGTGGGAGAAGGAGCTGGACGTTTGCCTTTTGGGAATCAGGCTCTGCCGAGAACGAGCACCATGAGATATGACATCTCTGGGAAAGCACAGATCCCCAGTGCTGTTGTGCCTGTGAATAGCGTTCCTAGGGAGGATGAAGACCAGCAACAGCTTTCAGGGCTGCCTCATTCCTTGTGGGAGAAGGAGCTGGACGTTTGCCTTTTGGGAATCAGGCTCTGCCGAGAACGAGCACCATGAGATATGACATCTCTGGGAAAGCACAGATCCCCAGTGCTGTTGTGCCTGTGAATAGCGTTCCTAGGGAGGATGAAGACCAGCAACAGCTTTCAGGGCTGGCACATTCCTTGTAGGAGAAGGAGCCGGACGTTTCCCTTTTCTGAAACAGGCTCTGCCGAGAACGAGCACCATGAGATATGACATCTCTGGGAAAGCACAAATCCCCAGAGCTGTAGTGCCTGTGAATAGCCTGCCAAGGAAAGATAAAGGTCAGCAACATCTTTCGGGGCTGTCCCCCTCCTTGTAGGAGGAATAGCCAGACGTTTGCCTTTTCGGAAACAGGCTCTGCCGAGAACGAGCACCATGAGATATGACATCTCTGGGAAAGCACAGATCCCCAGTGCTGTAGTGCCTGTGAACAGGCTGACAAGGGAGGGTGAAGACCAGCAACTGCTTTCAGGGCTGGCACATTCCCTGTAGGAGGAAAAGCCGGACGTTTGCCTTTTGGGAATCAGGCTCTGCCAAGAACGAGCACCATGAGATATGACATCTCTGGGAAAGCACAGATCCCCAGTGCTGTTGTGCCTGTGAATAGCGTTCCTAGGGAGGATGAAGACCAGCAACAGCTTTGAGGGCTGGCACATTCCTTGTAGGAGAAGGAGCCGGACGTTTCCCTTTTCTGAAACAGGCTCTGCCGAGAACGAGCACCATGAGATATGACATCTCTGGGAAAGCACAAATCCCCAGTGCTGTAGTGCCTGTGAATAGCCTGCCAAGGAAAGGTAAAGGTCAGCAACATCTTTCGGGGCTGTCCCCCTCCTTGTAGGAGGAATAGCCAGACGTTTGCCTTTTGGGAATCAGGCTCTGCCGAGAACGAGCACCATGAGATATGACATCTCTGGGAAAGCACAGATCCCCAGTGCTGTTGTGCCTGTGAATAGCGTTCCTAGGGAGGATGAAGACCAGCAACAGCTTTCAGGGCTGGCACATTCCTTGTAGGAGAAGGAGCCGGACGTTTCCCTTTTCTGAAACAGGCTCTGCCGAGAACGAGCACCATGAGATATGACATCTCTGGGAAAGCACAAATCCCCAGAGCTGTAGTGACTGTGAATAGCCTGCCAAGGAAAGGTAAAGGTCAGCAACATCTTTCGGGGCTGTCCCCCTCCTTGTAGGAGGAATAGCCAGACGTTTGCCTTTTCGGAAACAGGCTCTGCCGAGAACGAGCACCCTGAGATATGACATCTCTGGGAAAGCACAGATCCCCAGTGCTGTTGTGCCTGTGAATAGCGTTCCTAGGGAGGATGAAGACCAGCAACTGCTTTCAGGGCTGGCACATTCCTTGTAGGAGGAAAAGCCGGACGTTTGCCTTTTGGGAATCAGGCTCTGCCGAGAACGAGCACCATGAGATATGACATCTCTGGGAAAGCACAGATCCCCAGTGCTGTTGTGCCTGTGAATAGGCTGCCAAGGGAGGATGAAGACCAGCAACTGCTTTCAGGGCTATCACCTTCCTTGTAGAAGGAATAGCCAGACGTTTGCCTTTTCGGAATCAGGCTCTGCCGAGAACGAGCACCATGAGATATGACATCTCTGGGAAAGCACAGATCCCCAGTGCTGTTGTGCCTGTGAATAGCGTTCCTAGGGAGGATGAAGACCAGCAACAGCTTTCAGGGCTGGCACATTCCTTGTAGGAGAAGGAGCCGGACGTTTCCCTTTTCTGAAACAGGCTCTGCCGAGAACGAGCACCATGAGATATGACATCTCTGGGAAAGCACAAATCCCCAGTGCTGTAGTGCCTGTGAATAGCCTGCCAAGGAAACGTAAAGGTCAGCAACATCTTTCGGGGCTGTCCCCCTCCTTGTAGGAGGAATAGCCAGACGTTTGCCTTTTCGGAAACAGGCTCTGCCGAGAACGAGCACCATGAGATATGACATCTCTGGGAAAGCACAGATCCCCAGTGCTGTTGTGCCTGTGAATAGGCTGCCAAGGGAGGATGAAGACCAGCAACTGCTTTCAGGGCTATCACCTTCCTTGTAGAAGGAATAGCCAGACGTTTGCCTTTTCAGAATCAGGCTCTGCCGAGAACGAGCACCATGAGATATGACATCTCTGGGAAAGCACAAATCCCCAGTGCTGTTGTGCCTGTGAATAGCCTGCCAAGGGAGGATGAAGACCAGCAACAGCTTTCAGGGCTGGCACATTCCTTGTGGGAGAAGGAGCTGGACGTTTGCCTTTTGGGAATCAGGCTCTGCCGAGAACGAGCACCATGAGATATGACATCTCTGGGAAAGCACAGATCCCCAGTGCTGTTGTGCCTGTGAATAGCGTTCCTAGGGAGGATGAAGACCAGCAATATCTTTCAGGGCTCTCTCCTTCCCTGTAGGAGAAATAGCCAGACGTTTGCCTTTTCGGAAACAGGCTCTGCCGAGAACGAGCACCATGAGATATGACATCTCTGGGAAAGCACAAATCCCCAGTGCTGTTGTGCCTGTGAATAGCGTTCCTAGGGAGGATGAAGACCAGCAACAGCTTTCAGGGCTGGCACATTGCTTGTAGGAGAAGGAGCCGGACGTTTCCCTTTTCTGAAACAGGCTCTGCCGAGAACGAGCACCATGAGATATGACATCTCTGGGAAAGCACAAATCCCCAGTGCTGTAGTGCCTGTGAATAGCCTGCCAAGGAAAGGTAAAGGTCAGCAACATCTTTCGGGGCTGTCCCCCTCCTTGTAGGAGGAATAGCCAGATGTTTGCCTTTTGGGAATCAGGCTCTGCCGAGAACGAGCACCATGAGATATGACATCTCTGGGAAAGCACAGATCCCCAGTGCTGTTGTGCCTGTGAATAGGCTGCCAAGGGAGGATGAAGACCAGCAACTGCTTTCAGGGCTGGCACATTCCTTGTGGGAGAAGGAGCCGGACGTTTGCCTTTTGGGAATCAGGCTCTGCCGAGAACGAGCACCATGAGATATGACATCTCTGGGAAAGCACAGATCCCCAGTGCTGTTGTGCCTGTGAATAGCGTTCCTAGGGAGGATGAAGACCAGCAACAGCTTTCAGGGCTGGCACATTCCTTGTAGCAGAAGGAGCCGGACGTTTCCCTTTTCTGAAACAGGCTCTGCCGAGAACGAGTACCATGAGATATGACATCTCTGGGAAAGCACAGATCCCCAGTGCTGTTGTGCCTGTGAATAGCCCGCCAAGGGGAGCTGAACACCAGCAATATCTTTCAGGGCTCTCTCCTTCCTTGTAGGAGGAATAGCCAGACGTTTGCCTTTTCGGAAACAGGCTCTGCCGAGAACGAGCACCATGAGACCTTCAACCTAGCATAAAGCCCAGATCCCCAGTGCTGTTGTGCCTGTGAATAGGCTGCCAAGGGAGGATGAAGACCAGCAACTGCTTTCAGGGCTATCACCTTCCTTGTAGAAGGAATAGCCAGACGTTTGCCTTTTCGGAATCAGGCTCTGCCGAGAACGAGCACCATGAGATATGACATCTCTGGGAAAGCACAAATCCCCAGTGCTGTAGTGCCTGTGAATAGCCTGCCAAGGAAACGTAAAGGTCAGCAACATCTTTCGGGGCTGTCCCCCTCCTTGTAGGAGGAATAGCCAGACGTTTGCCTTTTCGGAAACAGGCTCTGCCGAGAACGAGCACCCTGAGATATGACATCTCTGGGAAAGCACAGATCCCCAGTGCTGTTGTGCCTGTGAGTAGCCTACCAAGGGGAGGTGAACACCAGCAATATCTTTCAGGGCTCTCTCCTTCCCTGTAGGAGAAATAGCCAGACGTTTGCCTTTTCGGAAACAGGCTCTGCCGAGAACGAGCACCATGAGATATGACATCTCTGGGAAAGCACAAATCCCCAGTGCTGTTGTGCCTGTGAATAGCCTGCCAAGGGAGGATGAAGACCAGCAACAGCTTTCAGGGCTGGCACATTCCTTGTGGGAGAAGGAGCTGGACGTTTGCCTTTTTTGAATCAGGTTCTGCCGAGAACGAGCACCATGAGATATGACATCTCTGGGAAAGCACAGATCCCCTGTGCTGTTGTGCCTGTGAATAGCGTTCCTAGGGAGGATGAAGACCAGCAACAGCTTTCAGGGCTGCCTCATTCCTTGTGGGAGAAGGAGCTGGACGTTTGCCTTTTGGGAATCAGGCTCTGCCGAGAACGAGCACCATGAGATATGACATCTCTGGGAAAGCACAGATCCCCAGTGCTGTTGTGCCTGTGAATAGCGTTCCTAGGGAGGATGAAGACCAGCAACAGCTTTCAGGGCTGGCACATTGCTTGTAGGAGGAATAGGCAGACGTTTGCCTTTTCGGAAACAGGCTCTGCCGAGAACGAGCACCCTGAGATATGACATCTCTGGGAAAGCACAGATCCCCAGTGCTGTAGTGCCTGTGAACAGGCTGACAAGGGAGGGTGAAGACCAGCAACTGCTTTCAGGGCTGGCACATTCCTTGTGGGAGAAGGAGCCGGACGTTTGCCTTTTCGGAAACAGACTCTGCCGAGAACGAGCACCATGAGATATGACATCTCTGGGAAAGCACAGATCCCCTGTGCTGTTGTGCCTGTGAATAGCCTGCCAAGGAAACGTAAAGATCAGCAACATCTTTCAGGGCTATCACATTCCTTGTAGGAGAGATAGCCAGATGTTTGCCTTTTCGAAATCAGGCTCTGCCGAGAACGAGCACCATGAGATATGACATCTCTGGGAAAGCACAGATCCCCAGTGCTGTTGTGCCTGTGAGTAGCCTACCAAGGGGAGGTGAACACCAGCAATATATTTCAGGGCTCTCTCCTTCCCTGTAGGAGAAATAGCCAGACGTTTGCCTTTTCGGAAACAGGCTCTGCCGAGAACGAGCACCATGAGATATGACATCTCTGGGAAAGCACAAATCCCCAGTGCTGTTGTGCCTGTGAATAGCCTGCCAAGGGAGGATGAAGACCAGCAACAGCTTTCAGGGCTGGCACATTCCTTGTGGGAGAAGGAGCTGGACGTTTGCCTTTTGGGAATCAGGCTCTGCCGAGAACGAGCACCATGAGATATGACATCTCTGGGAAAGCACAGATCCCCAGTGCTGTTGTGCCTGTGAATAGCGTTCCTAGGGAGGATGAAGACCAGCAACAGCTTTCAGGGCTGGCACATTCCTTGTGGGAGAAGGAGCCGGACGTTTGCCTTTTCGGAAACAGGCTCTGCCGAGAACGAGCACCATGAGATCTTCAACCTAGCATAAAGCCCAGATCCCCAGTGCTGCTGTGCCTGTGACTAGGCTGCCAAGGGAGGATGAAGACCAGCAACAGCTTTCAGGGCTGGCACATTCCTTGTAGGAGGAAAAGCCGGACGTTTGCCTTTTGGGAATCAGGCTCTGCCGAGAACGAGCACCATGAGATATGACATCTCTGGGAAAGCACAGATCCCCAGTGCTGTTGTGCCTGTGAATAGGCTGCCAAGGGAGGATGAAGACCAGCAACTGCTTTCAGGGCTATCACCTTCCTTGTAGAAGGAATAGCCAGACGTTTGCCTTTTCGGAATCAGGCTCTGCCGAGAACGAGCACCATGAGATATGACATCTCTGGGAAAGCACAGATCCCCAGTGCTGTTGTGCCTGTGAATAGCGTTCCTAGGGAGGATGAAGACCAGCAACAGCTTTCAGGGCTGGCACATTCCTTGTAGGAGAAGGAGCCGGACGTTTCCCTTTTCTGAAACAGGCTCTGCCGAGAACGAGCACCATGAGATATGACATCTCTGGGAAAGCACAAATCCCCAGTGCTGTAGTGCCTGTGAATAGCCTGCCAAGGAAAGGTAAAGGTCAGCAACATCTTTCGGGGCTGTCCCCCTCCTTGTAGGAGGAATAGCCAGACGTTTGCCTTTTGGGAATCAGGCTCTGCCGAGAACGAGCACCATGAGATATGACATCTCTGGGAAAGCACAGATCCCCAGTGCTGTTGTGCCTGTGAATAGGCTGCCAAGGGAGGATGAAGACCAGCAACTGCTTTCAGGGCTGGCACATTCCTTGTGGGAGAAGGAGCCGGACGTTTGCCTTTTGGGAATCAGGCTCTGCCGAGAACGAGCCCCATGAGATATGACATCTCTGGGAAAGCACAGATCCCCAGTGCTGTTGTGCCTGTGAATAGCGTTCCTAGGGAGGATGAAGACCAGCAACAGCTTTCAGGGCTGGCACATTCCTTGTAGCAGAAGGAGCCGGACGTTTCCCTTTTCTGAAACAGGCTCTGCCGAGAACGAGTACCATGAGATATGACATCTCTGGGAAAGCACAGATCCCCAGTGCTGTTGTGCCTGTGAATAGCCCGCCAAGGGGAGCTGAACACCAGCAATATCTTTCAGGGCTCTCTCCTTCCTTGTAGGAGGAATAGCCAGACGTTTGCCTTTTCGGAAACAGGCTCTGCCGAGAACGAGCACCATGAGACCTTCAACCTAGCATAAAGCCCAGATCCCCAGTGCTGTTGTGCCTGTGAATAGGCTGCCAAGGGAGGATGAAGACCAGCAACTGCTTTCAGGGCTATCACCTTCCTTGTAGAAGGAATAGCCAGACGTTTGCCTTTTCGGAATCAGGCTCTGCCGAGAACGAGCACCATGAGATATGACATCTCTGGGAAAGCACAAATCCCCAGTGCTGTAGTGCCTGTGAATAGCCTGCCAAGGAAACGTAAAGGTCAGCAACATCTTTCGGGGCTGTCCCCCTCCTTGTAGGAGGAATAGCCAGACGTTTGCCTTTTCGGAAACAGGCTCTGCCGAGAACGAGCACCATGAGATATGACATCTCTGGGAAAGCACAGATCCCCAGTGCTGTTGTGCCTGTGAATAGGCTGCCAAGGGAGGATGAAGACCAGCAACTGCTTTCAGGGCTATCACCTTCCTTGTAGAAGGAATAGCCAGACGTTTGCCTTTTCAGAATCAGGCTCTGCCGAGAACGAGCACCATGAGATATGACATCTCTGGGAAAGTACAGATCCCCAGTGCTGTTGTGCCTGTGAACAGGCTGACAAGGGAGGGTGAAGACCAGCAACTGCTTTCAGGGCTGGCACATTCCTTGTGGGAGAAGGAGCCGGACGTTTGCCTTTTCGGAAACAGACTCTGCCGAGAACGAGTACCATGAGATATGACATCTCTGGGAAAGCACAGATCCCCAGTGCTGTTGTGCCTCTGAATAGCCTGCCAAGGAAACGTAAAGATCAGCAACATCTTTCAGGGCTATCACATTCCTTGTAGGAGAGATAGCCAGACGTTTGCCTTTTCGAAATCAGGCTCTGCCGAGAACGAGCACCATGAGATATGACATCTCTGGGAAAGCACAAATCCCCAGTGCTGTTGTGCCTGTGAATAGGCTGCCAAGGGAGGATGAAGACCAGCAACAGCTTTCAGGGCTGGCACATTCCTTGTGGGAGAAGGAGCTGGACGTTTGCCTTTTGGGAATCAGGCTCTGCCGAGAACGAGCACCATGAGATATGACATCTCTGGGAAAGCACAGATCCCCAGTGCTGTTGTGCCTGTGAATAGCGTTCCTAGGGAGGATGAAGACCAGCAATATCTTTCAGGGCTCTCTCCTTCCCTGTAGGAGAAATAGCCAGACGTTTCCCTTTTCGGAAACAGGCTCTGCCGAGAACGAGCACCATGAGATATGACATCTCTGGGAAAGCACAAATCCCCAGTGCTGTTGTGCCTGTGAATAGCCTGCCAAGGGAGGATGAAGACCAGCAACAGCTTTCAGGGCTGGCACATTCCTTGTGGGAGAAGGAGCTGGACGTTTGCCTTTTGGGAATCAGGTTCTGCCGAGAACGAGCACCATGAGATATGACATCTCTGGGAAAGCACAGATCCCCTGTGCTGTTGTGCCTGTGAATAGCGTTCCTAGGGAGGATGAAGACCAGCAACAGCTTTCAGGGCTGCCTCATTCCTTGTGGGAGAAGGAGCTGGACGTTTGCCTTTTGGGAATCAGGCTCTGCCGAGAACGAGCACCATGAGATATGACATCTCTGGGAAAGCACAGATCCCCAGTGCTGTTGTGCCTGTGAATAGCGTTCCTAGGGAGGATGAAGACCAGCAACAGCTTTCAGGGCTGGCACATTCCTTGTAGGAGAAGGAGCCGGACGTTTCCCTTTTCTGAAACAGGCTCTGCCGAGAACGAGCACCATGAGATATGACATCTCTGGGAAAGCACAAATCCCCTGTGCTGTAGTGCCTGTGAATAGCCTGCCAAGGAAAGGTAAAGGTCAGCAACATCTTTCGGGGCTGTCCCCCTCCTTGTAGGAGGAATAGCCAGATGTTTGCCTTTTGGGAATCAGGCTCTGCCGAGAACGAGCACCATGAGATATGACATCTCTGGGAAAGCACAGATCCCCAGTGCTGTTGTGCCTGTGAATAGGCTGCCAAGGGAGGATGAAGACCAGCAACTGCTTTCAGGGCTGGCACATTCCTTGTGGGAGAAGGAGCCGGACGTTTGCCTTTTGGGAATCAGGCTCTGCCGAGAACGAGCACCATGAGATATGACATCTCTGGGAAAGCACAGATCCCCAGTGCTGTTGTGCCTGTGAATAGCGTTCCTAGGGAGGATGAAGACCAGCAACAGCTTTCAGGGCTCGCACATTCCTTGTAGCAGAAGGAGCCGGACGTTTCCCTTTTCTGAAACAGGCTCTGCCGAGAACGAGTACCATGAGATATGACATCTCTGGGAAAGCACAGATCCCCAGTGCTGTTGTGCCTGTGAATAGCCCGCCAAGGGGAGCTGAACACCAGCAATATCTTTCAGGGCTCTCTCCTTCCTTGTAGGAGGAATAGCCAGACGTTTGCCTTTTCGGAAACAGGCTCTGCCGAGAACGAGCACCATGAGACCTTCAACCTAGCATAAAGCCCAGATCCCCAGTGCTGTTGTGCCTGTGAATAGGCTGCCAAGGGAGGATGAAGACCAGCAACTGCTTTCAGGGCTATCACCTTCCTTGTAGAAGGAATAGCCAGACGTTTGCCTTTTCGGAATCAGGCTCTGCCGAGAACGAGCACCATGAGATATGACATCTCTGGGAAAGCACAAATCCCCAGTGCTGTAGTGCCTGTGAATAGCCTGCCAAGGAAACGTAAAGGTCAGCAACATCTTTCGGGGCTGTCCCCCTCCTTGTAGGAGGAATAGCCAGACGTTTGCCTTTTCGAAATCAGGCTCTGCCGAGAACGAGCACCATGAGATATGACATCTCTGGGAAAGCACAGATCCCCAGTGCTGTTGTGCCTGTGAATAGGCTGCCAAGGGAGGATGAAGACCAGCAACTGCTTTCAGGGCTATCACCTTCCTTGTAGAAGGAATAGCCAGACGTTTGCCTTTTCAGAATCAGGCTCTGCCGAGAACGAGCACCATGAGATATGACATCTCTGGGAAAGTACAGATCCCCAGTGCTGTTGTGCCTGTGAACAGGCTGACAAGGGAGGGTGAAGACCAGCAACTGCTTTCAGGGCTGGCACATTCCTTGTGGGAGAAGGAGCCGGACGTTTGCCTTTTCGGAAACAGACTCTGCCGAGAACGAGTACCATGAGATATGACATCTCTGGGAAAGCACAGATTCCCAGTGCTGTTGTGCCTCTGAATAGCCTGCCAAGGAAACGTAAAGATCAGCAACATCTTTCAGGGCTATCACATTCCTTGTAGGAGAGATAGCCAGACGTTTGCCTTTTCGAAATCAGGCTCTGCCGAGAACGAGCACCCTGAGATATGACATCTCTGGGAAAGCACAGATCCCCAGTGCTGTTGTGCCTGTGAATAGCGTTCCTAGGGAGGATGAAGACCAGCAATATCTTTCAGGGCTCTCTCCTTCCCTGTAGGAGAAATAGCCAGACGTTTGCCTTTTCGGAAACAGGCTCTGCCGAGAACGAGCACCATGAGATATGACATCTCTGGGAAAGCACAGATCCCCTGTGCTGTTGTGCCTGTGAATAGCCTGCCAAGGGAGGATGAAGACCAGCAACAGCTTTCAGGGCTGGCACATTCCTTGTGGGAGAAGGAGCTGGACGTTTGCCTTTTGGGAATCAGGTTCTGCCGAGAACGAGCACCATGAGATATGACATCTCTGGGAAAGCACAGATCCCCAGTGCTGTTGTGCCTGTGAATAGCGTTCCTAGGGAGGATGAAGACCAGCAACAGCTTTCAGGGCTGGCACATTGCTTGTAGGAGGAATAGGCAGACGTTTACCTTTTCGGAAACAGGCTCTGCCGAGAACGAGCACCCTGAGATATGACATCTCTGGGAAAGCACAGATCCCCAGTGCTGTAGTGCCTGTGAACAGGCTGACAAGGGAGGGTGAAGACCAGCAACTGCTTTCAGGGCTGGCACATTCCTTGTGGGAGAAGGAGCCGGACGTTTGCCTTTTCGGAAACAGACTCTGCCGAGAACGAGCACCATGAGATATGACATCTCTGGGAAAGCACAGATCCCCTGTGCTGTTGTGCCTGTGAATAGCCTGCCAAGGAACCGTAAAGATCAGCAACATCTTTCAGGGCTATCACATTCCTTGTAGGAGAGATAGCCAGACGTTTGCCTTTTCGAAATCAGGCTCTGCCGAGAACGAGCACCATGAGATATGACATCTCTGGGAAAGCACAGATCCCCAGTGCTGTTGTGCCTGTGAGTAGCCTACCAAGGGGAGGTGAACACCAGCAATATCTTTCAGGGCTCTCTCCTTCCCTGTAGGAGAAATAGCCAGACGTTTGCCTTTTCGGAAACAGGCTCTGCCGAGAACGAGCACCATGAGATATGACATCTCTGGGAAAGCACAAATCCCCAGTGCTGTTGTGCCTGTGAATAGGCTGCCAAGGGAGGATGAAGACCAGCAACAGCTTTCAGGGCTGGCACATTCCTTGTGGGAGAAGGAGCTGGACGTTTGCCTTTTGGGAATCAGGCTCTGCCGAGAACGAGCACCATGAGATATGACATCTCTGGGAAAGCACAGATCCCCTGTGCTGTTGTGCCTGTGAATAGCGTTCCTAGGGAGGATGAAGACCAGCAACAGCTTTCAGGGCTGCCTCATTCCTTGTGGGAGAAGGAGCTGGACGTTTGCCTTTTGGGAATCAGGCTCTGCCGAGAACGAGCACCATGAGATATGACATCTCTGGGAAAGCACAGATCCCCAGTGCTGTTGTGCCTGTGAATAGCGTTCCTAGGGAGGATGAAGACCAGCAACTGCTTTCAGGGCTATCACCTTCCTTGTAGAAGGAATAGCCAGACGTTTGCCTTTTCAGAATCAGGCTCTGCCGAGAACGAGCACCATGAGATATGACATCTCTGGGAAAGTACAGATCCCCAGTGCTGTTGTGCCTGTGAACAGGCTGACAAGGGAGGGTGAAGACCAGCAACTGCTTTCAGGGCTGGCACATTCCTTGTGGGAGAAGGAGCCGGACGTTTGCCTTTTCGGAAACAGACTCTGCCGAGAACGAGTACCATGAGATATGACATCTCTGGGAAAGCACAGATCCCCAGTGCTGTTGTGCCTGTGAATAGCCTGCCAAGGAAACGTAAAGATCAGCAACATCTTTCAGGGCTGGCACATTCCTTGTAGGAGAGATAGCCAGACGTTTGCCTTTTCGAAATCAGGCTCTGCCGAGAACGAGCACCATGAGATATGACATCTCTGGGAAAGCACAGATCCCCAGTGCTGTTGTGCCTGTGAATAGCGTTCCTAGGGAGGATGAAGACCAGCAATATCTTTCAGGGCTCTCTCCTTCCCTGTAGGAGAAATAGCCAGACGTTTGCCTTTTCGGAAACAGGCTCTGCCGAGAACGAGCACCATGAGATATGACATCTCTGGGAAAGCACAAATCCCCAGTGCTGTTGTGCCTGTGAATAGCCTGCCAAGGGAGGATGAAGACCAGCAACAGCTTTCAGGGCTGGCACATTCCTTGTGGGAGAAGGAGCTGGACGTTTGCCTTTTGGGAATCAGGTTCTGCCGAGAACGAGCACCATGAGATATGACATCTCTGGGAAAGCACAGATCCCCTGTGCTGTTGTGCCTGTGAGTAGCCTACCAAGGGGAGGTGAACACCAGCAACAGCTTTCAGGGCTGGCACATTCCTTGTGGGAGAAGGAGCTGGACGTTTGCCTTTTGGGAATCAGGCTCTGCCGAGAACGAGCACCATGAGATATGACATCTCTGGGAAAGCACAGATCCCCAGTGCTGTTGTGCCTGTGAATAGCGTTCCTAGGGAGGATGAAGACCAGCAACAGCTTTCAGGGCTGGCACATTGCTTGTAGGAGGAATAGGCAGACGTTTACCTTTTCGGAAACAGGCTCTGCCGAGAACGAGCACCCTGAGATATGACATCTCTGGGAAAGCACAGATCCCCAGTGCTGTAGTGCCTGTGAACAGGCTGACAAGGGAGGGTGAAGACCAGCAACTGCTTTCAGGGCTGGCACATTCCTTGTGGGAGAAGGAGCCGGACGTTTGCCTTTTCGGAAACAGACTCTGCCGAGAACGAGCACCATGAGATATGACATCTCTGGGAAAGCACAGATCCCCTGTGCTGTTGTGCCTGTGAATAGCCTGCCAAGGAAACGTAAAGATCAGCAACATCTTTCAGGGCTATCACATTCCTTGTAGGAGAGATAGCCAGACGTTTGCCTTTTCGAAATCAGGCTCTGCCGAGAACGAGCACCATGAGATATGACATCTCTGGGAAAGCACAGATCCCCAGTGCTGTTGTGCCTGTGGGTAGCCTACCAAGGGGAGGTGAACACCAGCAATATCTTTCAGGGCTCTCTCCTTCCCTGTAGGAGAAATAGCCAGACGTTTGCCTTTTCGGAAACAGGCTCTGCCGAGAACGAGCACCATGAGATATGACATCTCTGGGAAAGCACAAATCCCCAGTGCTGTTGTGCCTGTGAATAGGCTGCCAAGGGAGGATGAAGACCAGCAACAGCTTTCAGGGCTGGCACATTCCTTGTGGGAGAAGGAGCTGGACGTTTGCCTTTTGGGAATCAGGTTCTGCCGAGAACGAGCACCATGAGATATGACATCTCTGGGAAAGCACAGATCCCCTGTGCTGTTGTGCCTGTGAATAGCGTTCCTAGGGAGGATGAAGACCAGCAACAGCTTTCAGGGCTGCCTCATTCCTTGTGGGAGAAGGAGCTGGACGTTTGCCTTTTGGGAATCAGGCTCTGCCGAGAACGAGCACCATGAGATATGACATCTCTGGGAAAGCACAGATCCCCAGTGCTGTTGTGCCTGTGAATAGCGTTCCTAGGGAGGATGAAGACCAGCAACAGCTTTCAGGGCTGGCACATTGCTTGTAGGAGGAATAGGCAGACGTTTGCCTTTTCGGAAACAGGCTCTGCCGAGAACGAGCACCCTGAGATATGACATCTCTGGGAAAGCACAGATCCCCAGTGCTGTAGTGCCTGTGAACAGGCTGACAAGGGAGGGTGAAGACCAGCAACTGCTTTCAGGGCTGGCACATTCCTTGTGGGAGAAGGAGCCGGACGTTTGCCTTTTCGGAAACAGACTCTGCCGAGAACGAGCACCATGAGATATGACATCTCTGGGAAAGCACAGATCCCCTGTGCTGTTGTGCCTGTGAATAGCCTGCCAAGGAAACGTAAAGATCAGCAACATCTTTCAGGGCTATCACATTCCTTGTAGGAGAGATAGCCAGATGTTTGCCTTTTCGAAATCAGGCTCTGCCGAGAACGAGCACCATGAGATATGACATCTCTGGGAAAGCACAGATCCCCAGTGCTGTTGTGCCTGTGAGTAGCCTACCAAGGGGAGGTGAACACCAGCAATATCTTTCAGGGCTCTCTCCTTCCCTGTAGGAGAAATAGCCAGACGTTTGCCTTTTCGGAAACAGGCTCTGCCGAGAACGAGCACCATGAGATATGACATCTCTGGGAAAGCACAAATCCCCAGTGCTGTTGTGCTGTGAATAGGCTGCCAAGGGAGGATGAAGACCAGCAACAGCTTTCAGGGCTGGCACATTCCTTGTGGGAGAAGGAGCTGGACGTTTGCCTTTTGGGAATCAGGCTCTGCCGAGAACGAGCACCATGAGATATGACATCTCTGGGAAAGCACAGATCCCCAGTGCTGTTGTGCCTGTGAATAGCGTTCCTAGGGAGGATGAAGACCAGCAACAGCTTTCAGGGCTGGCACATTCCTTGTGGGAGAAGGAGCCGGACGTTTGCCTTTTCGGAAACAGGCTCTGCCGAGAACGAGCACCATGAGACCTTCAACCTAGCATAAAGCCCAGATCCCCAGTGCTGTTGTGCCTGTGAATAGGCTGCCAAGGGAGGATGAAGACCAGCAACAGATTTCAGGGCTGGCATATTCCTTGTAGGAGGAAAAGCCGGACGTTTGCCTTTTCGGAATCAGGCTCTGCCGAGAACGAGCACCATGAGATATGACATCTCTGGGAAAGCACAAATCCCCAGTGCTGTAGTGCCTGTGAATAGCCTGCCAAGGAAACGTAAAGGTCAGCAACATCTTTCGGGGCTGTCCCCCTCCTTGTAGGAGGAATAGCCAGACGTTTGCCTTTTCGGAAACAGGCTCTGCCGAGAACGAGCACCATGAGATATGACATCTCTGGGAAAGCACAGATCCCCAGTGCTGTTGTGCCTGTGAATAGGCTGCCAAGGGAGGATGAAGACCAGCAACTGCTTTCAGGGCTATCACCTTCCTTGTAGAAGGAATAGCCAGACGTTTGCCTTTTCAGAATCAGGCTCTGCCGAGAACGAGCACCATGAGATATGACATCTCTGGGAAAGTACAGATCCCCAGTGCTGTTGTGCCTGTGAACAGGCTGACAAGGGAGGGTGAAGACCAGCAACTGCTTTCAGGGCTGGCACATTCCTTGTGGGAGAAGGAGCCGGACGTTTGCCTTTTCGGAAACAGACTCTGCCGAGAACGAGTACCATGAGATATGACATCTCTGGGAAAGCACAGATCCCCAGTGCTGTTGTGCCTGTGAATAGCCTGCCAAGGAAACGTAAAGATCAGCAACATCTTTCAGGGCTATCACATTCCTTGTAGGAGAGATAGCCAGACGTTTGCCTTTTCGAAATCAGGCTCTGCCGAGAACGAGCACCCTGAGATATGACATCTCTGGGAAAGCACAGATCCCCAGTGCTGTTGTGCCTGTGAATAGCGTTCCTAGGGAGGATGAAGACCAGCAACAGCTTTCAGGGCTGCCTCATTCCTTGTGGGAGAAGGAGCTGGACGTTTGCCTTTTGGGAATCAGGCTCTGCCGAGAACGAGCACCATGAGATATGACATCTCTGGGAAAGTACAGATCCCCAGTGCTGTTGTGCCTGTGAATAGCGTTCCTAGGGAGGATGAAGACCAGCAACAGCTTTCAGGGCTGGCACATTCCTTGTAGCAGAAGGAGCCGAACGTTTCCCTTTTCTGAAACAGGCTCTGCCGAGAACGACTACCATGAGATATGACATCTCTGGGAAAGCACAGATCCCCAGTGCTGTTGTGCCTCTGAATAGCCTGCCAAGGACAGGTAAAGATCAGCAACATCTTTCAGGGCTATCACCTTCCTTGTAGAAGGAATAGCCAGACGTTTGCCTTTTCGGAATCAGGCTCTGCCGAGAACGAGCACCATGAGATATGACATCTCTGGGAAAGCACAGATCCCCAGTGCTGTTGTGCCTGTGAATAGCCCGCCAAGGGGAGCTGAACACCAGCAATATCTTTCAGGGCTCTCTCCTTCCTTGTAGGAGGAATAGCCAGACGTTTGCCTTTTCGGAAACAGGCTCTGCCGAGAACGAGCACCATGAGACCTTCAACCTAGCATAAAGCCCAGATCCCCAGTGCTGTTGTGCCTGTGAATAGGCTGCCAAGGGAGGATGAAGACCAGCAACAGATTTCAGGGCTGGCACATTCCTTGTAGGAGGAAAAGCCGGACGTTTGCCTTTTCGGAATCAGGCTCTGCCGAGAACGAGCACCATGAGATATGACATCTCTGGGAAAGCACAAATCCCCAGTGCTGTAGTGCCTGTGAATAGCCTGCCAAGGAAACGTAAAGGTCAGCAACATCTTTCGGGGCTGTCCCCCTCCTTGTAGGAGGAATAGCCAGACGTTTGCCTTTTCGGAAACAGGCTCTGCCGAGAACGAGCACCATGAGATATGACATCTCTGGGAAAGCACAGATCCCCAGTGCTGTTGTGCCTGTGAATAGGCTGCCAAGGGAGGATGAAGACCAGCAACTGCTTTCAGGGCTATCACCTTCCTTGTAGAAGGAATAGCCAGACGTTTGCCTTTTCAGAATCAGGCTCTGCCGAGAACGAGCACCATGAGATATGACATCTCTGGGAAAGTACAGATCCCCAGTGCTGTTGTGCCTGTGAACAGGCTGACAAGGGAGGGTGAAGACCAGCAACTGCTTTCAGGGCTGGCACATTCCTTGTAGGAGAAGGAGCCGGACGTTTGCCTTTTCGGAAACAGACTCTGCCGAGAACGAGTACCATGAGATATGACATCTCTGGGAAAGCACAGATCCCCAGTGCTGTTGTGCCTGTGAATAGCCTGCCAAGGAAACGTAAAGATCAGCAACATCTTTCAGGGCTATCACATTCCTTGTAGGAGAGATAGCCAGACGTTTGCCTTTTCGAAATCAGGCTCTGCCGAGAACGAGCACCCTGAGATATGACATCTCTGGGAAAGCACAGATCCCCAGTGCTGTTGTGCCTGTGAATAGCGTTCCTAGGGAGGATGAAGACCAGCAATATCTTTCAGGGCTCTCTCCTTCCCTGTAGGAGAAATAGCCAGACGTTTGCCTTTTCGGAAACAGGCTCTGCCGAGAACGAGCACCATGAGATATGACATCTCTGGCAAAGCACAGATCCCCAGTGCTGTTGTGCCTGTGAATAGGCTGCCAAGGGAGGATGAAGACCAGCAACTGCTTTCAGGGCTATCACCTTCCTTGTAGAAGGAATAGCCAGACGTTTGCCTTTTGGGAATCAGGCTCTGCCGAGAACGAGCACCATGAGATATGACATCTCTGGGAAAGCACAGATCCCCAGTGCTGTAGTGCCTGTGAACAGGCTGACAAGGGAGGGTGAAGACCAGCAACTGCTTTCAGGGCTGGCACATTCCCTGTAGGAGGAAAAGCCGGACGTTTGCCTTTTGGGAATCAGGCTCTGCCGAGAACGAGCACCATGAGATATGACATCTCTGGGAAAGCACAGATCCCCAGTGCTGTTGTGCCTGTGAATAGCGTTCCTAGGGAGGATGAAGACCAGCAACAGCTTTGAGGGCTGGCACATTCCTTGTAGGAGAAGGAGCCGGACGTTTCCCTTTTCTGAAACAGGCTCTGCCGAGAACGAGCACCATGAGATATGACATCTCTGGGAAAGCACAAATCCCCAGTGCTGTAGTGCCTGTGAATAGCCTGCCAAGGAAAGGTAAAGGTCAGCAACATCTTTCGGGGCTGTCCCCCTCCTTGTAGGAGGAATAGCCAGACGTTTGCCTTTTGGGAATCAGGCTCTGCCGAGAACGAGCACCATGAGATATGACATCTCTGGGAAAGTACAGATCCCCAGTGCTGTTGTGCCTGTGAATAGCGTTCCTAGGGAGGATGAAGACCAGCAACAGCTTTCAGGGCTGGCACATTCCTTGTAGCAGAAGGAGCCGGACGTTTCCCTGTTCTGAAACAGGCTCTGCCGAGAACGACTACCATGAGATATGACATCTCTGGGAAAGCACAGATCCCCAGTGCTGTTGTGCCTGTGAATAGCCTGCCAAGGACAGGTAAAGATCAGCAACATCTTTCAGGGCTATCACCTTCCTTGTAGAAGGAATAGCCAGACGTTTGCCTTTTCGGAATCAGGCTCTGCCGAGAATGAGCACCATGAGATATGACATCTCTGGGAAAGCACAGATCCCCAGTGCTGTTGTGCCTGTGAATAGCCCGCCAAGGGGAGCTGAACACCAGCAATATCTTTCAGGGCTCTCTCCTTCCTTGTAGGAGGAATAGCCAGACGTTTGCCTTTTCGGAAACAGGCTCTGCCGAGAACGAGCACCATGAGACCTTCAACCTAGCATAAAGCCCAGATCCCCAGTGCTGTTGTGCCTGTGAATAGGCTGCCAAGGGAGGATGAAGACCAGCAACAGATTTCAGGGCTGGCACATTCCTTGTAGGAGAGATAGCCAGACGTTTGCCTTTTCGAAATCAGGCTCTGCCGAGAACGAGCACCCTGAGATATGACATCTCTGGGAAAGCACAGATCCCCAGTGCTGTTGTGCCTGTGAATAGCGTTCCTAGGGAGGATGAAGACCAGCAACAGCTTTCAGGGCTGCCTCATTCCTTGTGGGAGAAGGAGCTGGACGTTTGCCTTTTGGGAATCAGGCTCTGCCGAGAACGAGCACCATGAGATATGACATCTCTGGGAAAGTACAGATCCCCAGTGCTGTTGTGCCTGTGAATAGCGTTCCTAGGGAGGATGAAGACCAGCAACAGCTTTCAGGGCTGGCACATTCCTTGTAGCAGAAGGAGCCGAACGTTTCCCTTTTCTGAAACAGGCTCTGCCGAGAACGACTACCATGAGATATGACATCTCTGGGAAAGCACAGATCCCCAGTGCTGTTGTGCCTCTGAATAGCCTGCCAAGGACAGGTAAAGATCAGCAACATCTTTCAGGGCTATCACCTTCCTTGTAGAAGGAATAGCCAGACGTTTGCCTTTTCGGAATCAGGCTCTGCCGAGAACGAGCACCATGAGATATGACATCTCTGGGAAAGCACAGATCCCCAGTGCTGTTGTGCCTGTGAATAGCCCGCCAAGGGGAGCTGAACACCAGCAATATCTTTCAGGGCTCTCTCCTTCCTTGTAGGAGGAATAGCCAGACGTTTGCCTTTTCGGAAACAGGCTCTGCCGAGAACGAGCACCATGAGACCTTCAACCTAGCATAAAGCCCAGATCCCCAGTGCTGTTGTGCCTGTGAATAGGCTGCCAAGGGAGGATGAAGACCAGCAACAGATTTCAGGGCTGGCACATTCCTTGTAGGAGGAAAAGCCGGACGTTTGCCTTTTCGGAATCAGGCTCTGCCGAGAACGAGCACCATGAGATATGACATCTCTGGGAAAGCACAAATCCCCAGTGCTGTAGTGCCTGTGAATAGCCTGCCAAGGAAACGTAAAGGTCAGCAACATCTTTCGGGGCTGTCCCCCTCCTTGTAGGAGGAATAGCCAGACGTTTGCCTTTTCGGAAACAGGCTCTGCCGAGAACGAGCACCATGAGATATGACATCTCTGGGAAAGCACAGATCCCCAGTGCTGTTGTGCCTGTGAATAGGCTGCCAAGGGAGGATGAAGACCAGCAACTGCTTTCAGGGCTATCACCTTCCTTGTAGAAGGAATAGCCAGACGTTTGCCTTTTCAGAATCAGGCTCTGCCGAGAACGAGCACCATGAGATATGACATCTCTGGGAAAGTACAGATCCCCAGTGCTGTTGTGCCTGTGAACAGGCTGACAAGGGAGGGTGAAGACCAGCAACTGCTTTCAGGGCTGGCACATTCCTTGTAGGAGAAGGAGCCGGACGTTTGCCTTTTCGGAAACAGACTCTGCCGAGAACGAGTACCATGAGATATGACATCTCTGGGAAAGCACAGATCCCCAGTGCTGTTGTGCCTGTGAATAGCCTGCCAAGGAAACGTAAAGATCAGCAACATCTTTCAGGGCTATCACATTCCTTGTAGGAGAGATAGCCAGACGTTTGCCTTTTCGAAATCAGGCTCTGCCGAGAACGAGCACCCTGAGATATGACATCTCTGGGAAAGCACAGATCCCCAGTGCTGTTGTGCCTGTGAATAGCGTTCCTAGGGAGGATGAAGACCAGCAATATCTTTCAGGGCTCTCTCCTTCCCTGTAGGAGAAATAGCCAGACGTTTGCCTTTTCGGAAACAGGCTCTGCCGAGAACGAGCACCATGAGATATGACATCTCTGGCAAAGCACAGATCCCCAGTGCTGTTGTGCCTGTGAATAGGCTGCCAAGGGAGGATGAAGACCAGCAACTGCTTTCAGGGCTATCACCTTCCTTGTAGAAGGAATAGCCAGACGTTTGCCTTTTGGGAATCAGGCTCTGCCGAGAACGAGCACCATGAGATATGACATCTCTGGGAAAGCACAGATCCCCAGTGCTGTAGTGCCTGTGAACAGGCTGACAAGGGAGGGTGAAGACCAGCAACTGCTTTCAGGGCTGGCACATTCCCTGTAGGAGGAAAAGCCGGACGTTTGCCTTTTGGGAATCAGGCTCTGCCGAGAACGAGCACCATGAGATATGACATCTCTGGGAAAGCACAGATCCCCAGTGCTGTTGTGCCTGTGAATAGCGTTCCTAGGGAGGATGAAGACCAGCAACAGCTTTGAGGGCTGGCACATTCCTTGTAGGAGAAGGAGCCGGACGTTTCCCTTTTCTGAAACAGGCTCTGCCGAGAACGAGCACCATGAGATATGACATCTCTGGGAAAGCACAAATCCCCAGTGCTGTAGTGCCTGTGAATAGCCTGCCAAGGAAAGGTAAAGGTCAGCAACATCTTTCGGGGCTGTCCCCCTCCTTGTAGGAGGAATAGCCAGACGTTTGCCTTTTGGGAATCAGGCTCTGCCGAGAACGAGCACCATGAGATATGACATCTCTGGGAAAGTACAGATCCCCAGTGCTGTTGTGCCTGTGAATAGCGTTCCTAGGGAGGATGAAGACCAGCAACAGCTTTCAGGGCTGGCACATTCCTTGTAGCAGAAGGAGCCGGACGTTTCCCTGTTCTGAAACAGGCTCTGCCGAGAACGACTACCATGAGATATGACATCTCTGGGAAAGCACAGATCCCCAGTGCTGTTGTGCCTGTGAATAGCCTGCCAAGGACAGGTAAAGATCAGCAACATCTTTCAGGGCTATCACCTTCCTTGTAGAAGGAATAGCCAGACGTTTGCCTTTTCGGAATCAGGCTCTGCCGAGAATGAGCACCATGAGATATGACATCTCTGGGAAAGCACAGATCCCCAGTGCTGTTGTGCCTGTGAATAGCCCGCCAAGGGGAGCTGAACACCAGCAATATCTTTCAGGGCTCTCTCCTTCCTTGTAGGAGGAATAGCCAGACGTTTGCCTTTTCGGAAACAGGCTCTGCCGAGAACGAGCACCATGAGACCTTCAACCTAGCATAAAGCCCAGATCCCCAGTGCTGTTGTGCCTGTGAATAGGCTGCCAAGGGAGGATGAAGACCAGCAACAGATTTCAGGGCTGGCACATTCCTTGTAGGAGGAAAAGCCGGACGTTTGCCTTTTCGGAATCAGGCTCTGCCGAGAACGAGCACCATGAGATATGACATCTCTGGGAAAGCACAAATCCCCAGTGCTGTAGTGCCTGTGAATAGCCTGCCAAGGAAACGTAAAGGTCAGCAACATCTTTCGGGGCTGTCCCCCTCCTTGTAGGAGGAATAGCCAGACGTTTGCCTTTTCGGAAACAGGCTCTGCCGAGAACGAGCACCATGAGATATGACATCTCTGGGAAAGCACAGATCCCCAGTGCTGTTGTGCCTGTGAATAGGCTGCCAAGGGAGGATGAAGACCAGCAACTGCTTTCAGGGCTATCACCTTCCTTGTAGAAGGAATAGCCAGACGTTTGCCTTTTCAGAATCAGGCTCTGCCGAGAACGAGCACCATGAGATATGACATCTCTGGGAAAGTACAGATCCCCAGTGCTGTTGTGCCTGTGAACAGGCTGACAAGGGAGGGTGAAGACCAGCAACTGCTTTCAGGGCTGGCACATTCCTTGTAGGAGAAGGAGCCGGACGTTTGCCTTTTCGGAAACAGACTCTGCCGAGAACGAGTACCATGAGATATGACATCTCTGGGAAAGCACAGATCCCCAGTGCTGTTGTGCCTGTGAATAGCCTGCCAAGGAAACGTAAAGATCAGCAACATCTTTCAGGGCTATCACATTCCTTGTAGGAGAGATAGCCAGACGTTTGCCTTTTCGAAATCAGGCTCTGCCGAGAACGAGCACCCTGAGATATGACATCTCTGGGAAAGCACAGATCCCCAGTGCTGTTGTGCCTGTGAATAGCGTTCCTAGGGAGGATGAAGACCAGCAATATCTTTCAGGGCTCTCTCCTTCCCTGTAGGAGAAATAGCCAGACGTTTGCCTTTTCGGAAACAGGCTCTGCCGAGAACGAGCACCATGAGATATGACATCTCTGGCAAAGCACAGATCCCCAGTGCTGTTGTGCCTGTGAATAGGCTGCCAAGGGAGGATGAAGACCAGCAACTGCTTTCAGGGCTATCACCTTCCTTGTAGAAGGAATAGCCAGACGTTTGCCTTTTGGGAATCAGGCTCTGCCGAGAACGAGCACCATGAGATATGACATCTCTGGGAAAGCACAGATCCCCAGTGCTGTTGTGCCTGTGAATAGCGTTCCTAGGGAGGATGAAGACCAGCAACAGCTTTGAGGGCTGGCACATTCCTTGTAGGAGAAGGAGCCGGACGCTTCCCTTTTCTGAAACAGGCTCTGCCGAGAACGAGCACCATGAGATATGACATCTCTGGGAAAGCACAAATCCCCAGTGCTGTAGTGCCTGTGAATAGCCTGCCAAGGACAGGTAAAGGTCAGCAACATCTTTCGGGGCTGTCCCCCTCCTTGTAGGAGGAATAGCCAGACGTTTGCCTTTTCGGAAACAGGCTCTGCCGAGAAGGAGCACCATGAGATATGACATCTCTGGGAAAGCACAGATCCCCAGTGCTGTAGTGCCTGTGAACAGGCTGACAAGGGAGGGTGAAGACCAGCAACTGCTTTCAGGGCTGGCACATTCCCTGTAGGAGGAAAAGCCGGACGTTTGCCTTTTGGGAATCAGGCTCTGCCGAGAACGAGCACCATGAGATATGACATCTCTGGGAAAGCACAGATCCCCAGTGCTGTTGTGCCTGTGAATAGCGTTCCTAGGGAGGATGAAGACCAGCAACAGCTTTGAGGGCTGGCACATTCCTTGTAGGAGAAGGAGCCGGACGTTTCCCTTTTCTGAAACAGGCTCTGCCGAGAACGAGCACCATGAGATATGACATCTCTGGGAAAGCACAAATCCCCAGTGCTGTAGTGCCTGTGAATAGCCTGCCAAGGAAAGGTAAAGGTCAGCAACATCTTTCGGGGCTGTCCCCCTCCTTGTAGGAGGAATAGCCAGACGTTTGCCTTTTCGGAATCAGGCTCTGCCGAGAACGAGCACCATGAGATATGACATCTCTGGGAAAGCACAGATCCCCAGTGCTGTTGTGCCTGTGAATAGCGTTCCTAGGGAGGATGAAGACCAGCAACAGCTTTCAGGGCTGGCACATTCCTTGTAGGAGAAGGAGCCGGACGTTTCCCTTTTCTGAAACAGGCTCTGCCGAGAACGAGCACCATGAGATATGACATCTCTGGGAAAGCACAAATCCCCAGAGCTGTAGTGCCTGTGAATAGCCTGCCAAGGAAAGGTAAAGGTCAGCAACATCTTTCGGGGCTGTCCCCCTCCTTGTAGGAGGAATAGCCAGACGTTTGCCTTTTCGGAAACAGGCTCTGCCGAGAACGAGCACCCTGAGATATGACATCTCTGGGAAAGCACAGATCCCCAGTGCTGTTGTGCCTGTGAATAGGCTGCCAAGGGAGGATGAAGACCAGCAACTGCTTTCAGGGCTGGCACATTCCTTGTAGGAGAAGGAGCCGGACGTTTCGCTTTTCTGAAACAGTCTCTGCCGAGAACGAGCACCATGAGATGTGACATCTCTGGGAAAGCACAAATCCCCAGTGCTGTAGTGCCTGTGAATAGCCTGCCAAGGAAAGGTAAAGGTCAGCAACATCTTTCGGGGCTGTCCCCCTCCTTGTAGGAGGAATAGCCAGACGTTTGCCTTTTCGGAAACAGGCTCTGCCGAGAACGAGCACCATGAGATATGACATCTCTGGGAAAGCACAGATCCCCAGTGCTGTTGTGCCTGTGAATAGGCTGCCAAGGGAGGATGAAGACCAGCAACTGCTTTCAGGGCTATCACCTTCCTTGTAGAAGGAATAGCCAGACGTTTGCCTTTTCAGAATCAGGCTCTGCCGAGAACGAGCACCATGAGATATGACATCTCTGGGAAAGTACAGATCCCCAGTGCTGTTGTGCCTGTGAACAGGCTGACAAGGGAGGGTGAAGACCAGCAACTGCTTTCAGGGCTGGCACATTCCTTGTGGGAGAAGGAGCCGGACGTTTGCCTTTTCGGAAACAGACTCTGCCGAGAACGAGTACCATGAGATATGACATCTCTGGGAAAGCACAGATCCCCAGTGCTGTTGTGCCTGTGAATAGCCTGCCAAGGAAACGTAAAGATCAGCAACATCTTTCAGGGCTATCACATTCCTTGTAGGAGAGATAGCCAGACGTTTGCCTTTTCGAAATCAGGCTCTGCCGAGAACGAGCACCCTGAGATATGACATCTCTGGGAAAGCACAGATCCCCAGTGCTGTTGTGCCTGTGAATAGGCTGCCAAGGGAGGATGAAGACCAGCAACAGCTTTCAGGGCTGGCACATTCCTTGTGGGAGAAGGAGCTGGACGTTTGCCTTTTGGGAATCAGGCTCTGCCGAGAACGAGCACCATGAGATATGACATCTCTGGGAAAGCACAGATCCCCAGTGCTGTTGTGCCTGTGAATAGCGTTCCTAGGGAGGATGAAGACCAGCAACAGCTTTCAGGGCTGCCTCATTCCTTGTGGGAGAAGGAGCTGGACGTTTGCCTTTTGGGAATCAGGCTCTGCCGAGAACGAGCACCATGAGATATGACATCTCTGGGAAAGCACAGATCCCCAGTGCTGTTGTGCCTGTGAACAGGCTGACAAGGGAGGGTGAAGACCAGCAACTGCTTTCAGGGCTGGCACATTCCTTGTGGGAGAAGGAGCCGGACGTTTGCCTTTTCGGAAACAGACTCTGCCGAGAACGAGTACCATGAGATATGACATCTCTGGGAAAGCACAGATCCCCAGTGCTGTTGTGCCTGTGAATAGCCTGCCAAGGAAACGTAAAGATCAGCAACATCTTTCAGGGCTATCACATTCCTTGTAGGAGAGATAGCCAGACGTTTGCCTTTTCGAAATCAGGCTCTGCCGAGAACGAGCACCCTGAGATATGACATCTCTGGGAAAGCACAGATCCCCAGTGCTGTTGTGCCTGTGAATAGGCTGCCAAGGGAGGATGAAGACCAGCAACAGCTTTCAGGGCTGCCTCATTCCTTGTGGGAGAAGGAGCTGGACGTTTGCCTTTTGGGAATCAGGCTCTGCCGAGAACGAGCACCATGAGATATGACATCTCTGGGAAAGCACAGATCCCCTGTGCTGTTGTGCCTGTGAATAGCGTTCCTAGGGAGGATGAAGACCAGCAACAGCTTTCAGGGCTGCCTCATTCCTTGTGGGAGAAGGAGCTGGACGTTTGCCTTTTGGGAATCAGGCTCTGCCGAGAACGAGCACCATGAGATATGACATCTCTGGGAAAGCACAGATCCCCAGTGCTGTTGTGCCTGTGAATAGCGTTCCTAGGGAGGATGAAGACCAGCAACAGCTTTCAGGGCTGGCACATTCCTTGTAGGAGAAGGAGCCGGACGTTTCCCTTTTCTGAAACAGGCTCTGCCGAGAACGAGCACCATGAGATATGACATCTCTGGGAAAGCACAAATCCCCAGTGCTGTAGTGCCTGTGAATAGCCTGCCAAGGAAAGGTAAAGGTCAGCAACATCTTTCGGGGCTGTCCCCCTCCTTGTAGGAGGAATAGCCAGACGTTTGCCTTTTCGGAAACAGGCTCTGCCGAGAACGAGCACCCTGAGATAGGACATCTCCGGGAAAGTACAGATCCCCAGTGCTGTTGTGCCTGTGAACAGGCTGACAAGGGAGGGTGAAGACCAGCAACTGCTTTCAGGGCTGGCACATTCCTTGTGGGAGAAGGAGCCGGACGTTTGCCTTTTGGGAATCAGGCTCTGCCGAGAACGCGTACCATGAGATATGACATCTCTGGGAAAGCACAGATCCCCAGTGCTGTTGTGCCTGTGAATAGCGTTCCTAGGGAGGATGAAGACCAGCAACAGCTTTCAGGGCTGGCACATTCCTTGTAGGAGGAAAAGCCGGACGTTTGCCTTTTCGGAATCAGGCTCTGCCGAGAACGAGCACCATGAGATCTTCAACCTAGCATAAAGCCCAGATCCCCAGTGCTGTTGTGCCTGTGACTAGGCTGCCAAGGGAGGATGAAGACCAGCAGCAGATTTCAGGGCTGGCACATTCCTTGTAGGAGGAATAGCCAGACGTTTGCCTTTTCGGAAACAGGCTCTGCCGAGAACGAGCACCATGAGATATGACATCTCTGGGAAAGCACAAATCCCCAGAGCTGTAGTGCCTGTGAATAGCCTGCCAAGGAAAGATAAAGGTCAGCAACATCTTTCGGGGCTGTCCCCCTCCTTGTAGGAGGAATAGCCAGACGTTTGCCTTTTCGGAATCAGGCTCTGCCGAGAACGAGCACCATGAGATATGACATCTCTGGGAAAGCACAGATCCCCAGTGCTGTTGTGCCTGTGAATAGGCTGCCAAGGGAGGATGAAGACCAGCAACTGCTTTCAGGGCTGGCACATTCCTTGTGGGAGAAGGAGCCGGACGTTTGCCTTTTCGGAAACAGACTCTGCCGAGAACGAGTACCATGAGATATGACATCTCTGGGAAAGCACAGATCCCCAGTGCTGTTGTGCCTGTGAATAGCCTGCCAAGGAAACGTAAAGATCAGCAACATCTTTCAGGGCTATCACATTCCTTGTAGGAGAGATAGCCAGACGTTTGCCTTTTCGAAATCAGGTTCTGCCGAGAACGAGCACCATGAGATATGACATCTCTGGGAAAGCACAGATCCCCTGTGCTGTTGTGCCTGTGAATAGGCTGCCAAGGGAGGATGAAGACCAGCAACAGCTTTCAGGGCTGGCACATTCCTTGTGGGAGAAGGAGCTGGACGTTTGCCTTTTGGGAATCAGGCTCTGCCGAGAACGAGCACCATGAGATATGACATCTCTGGGAAAGCACAGATCCCCTGTGCTGTTGTGCCTGTGAATAGCGTTCCTAGGGAGGATGAAGACCAGCAACAGCTTTCAGGGCTGCCTCATTCCTTGTGGGAGAAGCAGCCGGACTTTTGCCTTTTGGGAATCAGGCTCTGCCGAGAACGAGCACCATGAGATATGACATCTCTGGGAAAGCACAGATCCCCAGTGCTGTTGTGCCTGTGAATAGCGTTCCTAGGGAGGATGAAGACCAGCAACAGCTTTCAGGGCTGGCACATTCCTTGTAGGAGAAGGAGCCGGACGTTTCCCTTTTCTGAAACAGGCTCTGCCGAGAACGAGCACCATGAGATATGACATCTCTGGGAAAGCACAAATCCCCAGTGCTGTAGTGCCTGTGAATAGCCTGCCAAGGAAAGGTAAAGGTCAGCAACATCTTTCGGGGCTGTCCCCCTCCTTGTAGGAGGAATAGCCAGACGTTTGCCTTTTCGGAAACAGGCTCTGCCGAGAAGGAGCACCATGAGATATGACATCTCTGGGAAAGCACAGATCCCCAGTGCTGTAGTGCCTGTGAACAGGCTGACAAGGGAGGGTGAAGACCAGCAACTGCTTTCAGGGCTGGCACATTCCTTGTGGGAGAAGGAGCCGGACGTTTGCCTTTTCGGAAACAGACTCTGCCGAGAACGAGTACCATGAGATATGACATCTCTGGGAAAGCACAGATCCCCAGTGCTGTTGTGCCTCTGAATAGCCTGCCAAGGAAACGTAAAGATCAGCAACATCTTTCAGGGCTATCACATTCCTTGTAGGAGAGATAGCCAGACGTTTGCCTTTTCGAAATCAGGCTCTGCCGAGAACGAGCACCCTGAGATATGACATCTCTGGGAAAGCACAGATCCCCAGTGCTGTTGTGCCTGTGAATAGCGTTCCTAGGGAGGATGAAGACCAGCAACAGCTTTCAGGGCTGGCACATTCCTTGTAGGAGAAGGAGCCGGATGTTTCCCTTTTCTGAAACAGGCTCTGCCGAGAACGAGCACCATGAGATATGACATCTCTGGGAAAGCACAAATCCCCAGTGCTGTAGTGCCTGTGAATAGCCTGCCAAGGAAAGGTAAAGGTCAGCAACATCTTTCGGGGCTGTCCCCCTCCTTGTAGGAGGAATAGCCAGACGTTTGCCTTTTCGGAAACAGGCTCTGCCGAGAACGAGCACCATGAGATCTTCAACCTAGCATAAAGCCCAGATCCCCAGTGCTGTTGTGCCTGTGACTAGGCTGCCAAGGGAGGATGAAGACCAGCAGCAGATTTCAGGGCTGGCACATTCCTTGTAGGAGGAATAGCCAGACGTTTGCCTTTTCGGAAACAGGCTCTGCCGAGAACGAGCACCATGAGATATGACATCTCTGGGAAAGCACAAATCCCCAGAGCTGTAGTGCCTGTGAATAGCCTGCCAAGGAAAGATAAAGGTCAGCAACATCTTTCGGGGCTGTCCCCCTCCTTGTAGGAGGAATAGCCAGACGTTTGCCTTTTCGGAAACAGGCTCTGCCGAGAACGAGCACCCTGAGATATGACATCTCTGGGAAAGCACAGATCCCCAGTGCTGTTGTGCCTGTGAATAGGCTGCCAAGGGAGGATGAAGACCAGCAACTGCTTTCAGGGCTGGCACATTCCTTGTGGGAGAAGGAGCCAGACGTTTGCCTTTTCGGAAACAGACTCTGCCGAGAACGAGTACCATGAGATATGACATCTCTGGGAAAGCACAGATCCCCAGTGCTGTTGTGCCTGTGAATAGCCTGCCAAGGAAACGTAAAGATCAGCAACATCTTTCAGGGCTATCACATTCCTTGTAGGAGAGATAGCCAGACGTTTGCCTTTTCGAAATCAGGCTCTGCCGAGAACGAGCACCATGAGATATGACATCTCTGGGAAAGCACAGATCCCCAGTGCTGTTGTGCCTGTGAATAGCGTTCCTAGGGAGGATGAAGACCAGCAATATCTTTCAGGGCTCTCTCCTTCCCTGTAGGAGAAATAGCCAGACGTTTGCCTTTTCGGAAACAGGCTCTGCCGAGAACGAGCACCATGAGATATGACATCTCTGGGAAAGCACAGATCCCCAGTGCTGTAGTGCCTGTGAACAGGCTGACAAGGGAGGGTGAAGACCAGCAACTGCTTTCAGGGCTGGCACATTCCTTGTGGGAGAAGGAGCCGGACGTTTGCCTTTTCGGAAACAGACTCTGCCGAGAACGAGTACCATGAGATATGACATCTCTGGGAAAGCACAGATCCCCTGTGCTGTTGTGCCTGTGAATAGCGTTCCTAGGGAGGATGAAGACCAGCAACAGCTTTCAGGGCTGCCTCAGTCCTTGTGGGAGAAGGAGCTGGACGTTTGCCTTTTGGGAATCAGGCTCTGCCGAGAACGAGCACCATGAGATATGACATCTCTGGGAAAGCACAGATCCCCAGTGCTGTTGTGCCTGTGAATAGCGTTCCTAGGGAGGATGAAGACCAGCAACAGCTTTCAGGGCTGCCTCATTCCTTGTAGGAGAAGGAGCCGGACGTTTCCCTTTTCTGAAACAGGCTCTGCCGAGAACGAGCACCATGAGATATGACATCTCTGGGAAAGCACAAATCCCCAGTGCTGTAGTGCCTGTGAATAGCCTGCCAAGGAAACGTAAAGGTCAGCAACATCTTTCGGGGCTGTCCCCCTCCTTGTAGGAGGAATAGCCAGACGTTTGCCTTTTCGGAAACAGGCTCTGCCGAGAACGAGCACCCTGAGATATGACATCTCTGGGAAAGCACAGATCCCCAGTGCTGTAGTGCCTGTGAACAGGCTGACAAGGGAGGGTGAAGACCAGCAACTGCTTTCAGGGCTGGCACATTCCTTGTGGGAGAAGGAGCCGGACGTTTGCCTTTTCGGAAACAGACTCTGCCGAGAACGAGTACCATGAGATATGACATCTCTGGGAAAGCACAGATCCCCTGTGCTGTTGTGCCTGTGAATAGCCTGCCAAGGAAACGTAAAGATCAGCAACATCTTTCAGGGCTATCACATTCCTTGTAGGAGAGATAGCCAGACGTTTGCCTTTTCGAAATCAGGCTCTGCCGAGAACGAGCACCCTGAGATATGACATCTCTGGGAAAGCACAGATCCCCAGTGCTGTTGTGCCTGTGAGTAGCCTACCAAGGGGAGGTGAACACCAGCAATATCTTTCAGGGCTCTCTCCTTCCCTGTAGGAGAAATAGCCAGACGTTTGCCTTTTCGGAAACAGGCTCTGCCGAGAACGAGCACCATGAGATATGACATCTCTGGGAAAGCACAAATCCCCAGTGCTGTTGTGCCTGTGAATAGGCTGCCAAGGGAGGATGAAGACCAGCAACAGCTTTCAGGGCTGGCACATTCCTTGTGGGAGAAGGAGCTGGACGTTTGCCTTTTGGGAATCAGGCTCTGCCGAGAACGAGCACCATGAGATATGACATCTCTGGGAAAGCACAGATCCCCAGTGCTGTTGTGCCTGTGAATAGCGTTCCTAGGGAGGATGAAGACCAGCAACAGCTTTCAGGGCTGCCTCATTCCTTGTGGGAGAAGGAGCTGGACGTTTGCCTTTTGGGAATCAGGCTCTGCCGAGAACGAGCACCATGAGATATGACATCTCTGGGAAAGCACAGATCCCCAGTGCTGTTGTGCCTGTGAATAGCGTTCCTAGGGAGGATGAAGACCAGCAACAGCTTTCAGGGCTGGCACATTCCTTGTGGGAGAAGGAGCTGGACGTTTGCCTTTTCGAAATCAGGCTCTGCCGAGAACGAGCACCCTGAGATATGACATCTCTGGGAAAGCACAGATCCCCAGTGCTGTTGTGCCTGTGAATAGCGTTCCTAGGGAGGATGAAGACCAGCAATATCTTTCAGGGCTCTCTCCTTCCCTGTAGGAGAAATAGCCAGACGTTTGCCTTTTCGGAAACAGGCTCTGCCGAGAACGAGCACCATGAGATATGACATCTCTGGGAAAGCACAAATCCCCAGTGCTGTTGTGCCTGTGAATAGGCTGCCAAGGGAGGATGAAGACCAGCAACAGCTTTCAGGGCTGGCACATTCCTTGTGGGAGAAGGAGCTGGACGTTTGCCTTTTGGGAATCAGGCTCTGCCGAGAACGAGCACCATGAGATATGACATCTCTGGGAAAGCACAGATCCCCTGTGCTGTTGTGCCTGTGAATAGCGTTCCTAGGGAGGATGAAGACCAGCAACAGCTTTCAGGGCTGCCTCATTCCTTGTGGGAGAAGGAGCTGGACGTTTGCCTTTTGGGAATCAGGCTCTGCCGAGAACGAGCACCATGAGATATGACATCTCTGGGAAAGCACAGATCCCCAGTGCTGTTGTGCCTGTGAATAGCGTTCCTAGGGAGGATGAAGACCAGCAACAGCTTTCAGGGCTGCCTCATTCCTTGTAGGAGAAGGAGCCGGACGTTTCCCTTTTCTGAAACAGGCTCTGCCGAGAACGAGCACCATGAGATATGACATCTCTGGGAAAGCACAAATCCACAGTGCTGTTGTGCCTGTGAATAGCCTGCCAAGGAAAGGTAAAGGTCAGCAACATCTTTCGGGGCTGTCCCCCTCCTTGTAGGAGGAATAGCCAGACGTTTGCCTTTTCGGAAACAGGCTCTGCCGAGAACGAGCACCCTGAGATATGACATCTCTGGGAAAGCACAGATCCCCAGTGCTGTAGTGCCTGTGAACAGGCTGACAAGGGAGGGTGAAGACCAGCAACTGCTTTCAGGGCTGGCACATTCCTTGTGGGAGAAGGAGCCGGACGTTTGCCTTTTCGGAAACAGACTCTGCCGAGAACGAGTACCATGAGATATGACATCTCTGGGAAAGCACAGATCCCCTGTGCTGTTGTGCCTGTGAATAGCCTGCCAAGGAAACGTAAAGATCAGAAACATCTTTCAGGGCTATCACATTCCTTGTAGGAGAGATAGCCAGACGTTTGCCTTTTCGAAATCAGGCTCTGCCGAGAACGAGCACCCTGAGATATGACATCTCTGGGAAAGCACAGATCCCCAGTGCTGTTGTGCCTGTGAGTAGCCTACCAAGGGGAGGTGAACACCAGCAATATCTTTCAGGGCTCTCTCCTTCCCTGTAGGAGAAATAGCCAGACGTTTGCCTTTTCGGAAACAGGCTCTGCCGAGAACGAGCACCATGAGATATGACATCTCTGGCAAAGCACAGATCCCCAGTGCTGTTGTGCCTGTGAATAGGCTGCCAAGGGAGGATGAAGACCAGCAACTGCTTTCAGGGATATCACCTTCCTTGTAGAAGGAATAGCCAGACGTTTGCCTTTTGGGAATCAGGCTCTGCCGAGAACGAGCACCATGAGATATGACATCTCTGGGAAAGCACAGATCCCCAGTGCTGTTGTGCCTGTGAATAGCGTTCCTAGGGAGGATGAAGACCAGCAACAGCTTTCAGGGCTGGCACATTCCTTGTAGGAGAAGGAGCCGGACGTTTGCCTTTTCGGAAACAGGCTCTGCCGAGAACGAGCACCCTGAGATATGACATCTCTGGGAAAGCACAGATCCCCAGTGCTGTTGTGCCTGTGAGTAGCCTACCAAGGAGAGGTGAACACCAGCAATATCTTTCAGGGCTCTCTCCTTCCCTGTAGGAGAAATAGCCAGACGTTTGCCTTTTCGGAAACAGTCTCTGCCGAGAACGAGCACCATGAGATATGACATCTCTGGGAAAGCACAGATCCCCAGTGCTGTTGTGCCTGTGAATAGGCTGCCAAGGGAGGATGAAGACCAGCAACTGCTTTCAGGGCTATCAACTTCCTTGTAGAAGGAATAGCCAGACGTTTGCCTTTTGGGAATCAGGCTCTGCCGAGAACGAGCACCATGAGATATGACATCTCTGGGAAAGTACAGATCCCCAGTGCTGTTGTGCCTGTGAACAGGCTGACAAGGGAGGGTGAAGACCAGCAACTGCTTTCAGGGCTATCAACTTCCTTGTAGAAGGAATAGCCAGACGTTTGCCTTTTCGGAAACAGACTCTGCCGAGAACGAGTACCATGAGATATGACATCTCTGGGAAAGCACAGATCCCCAGTGCTGTTGTGCCTGTGAATAGCCTGCCAAGGAAACGTAAAGATCAGCAACATCTTTCAGGGCTATCACATTCCTTGTAGGAGAGATAGCCAGACGTTTGCCTTTTCGAAATCAGGCTCTGCCGAGAACGAGCACCCTGAGATATGACATCTCTGGGAAAGCACAGATTCCCAGTGCTGTTGTGCCTGTGAATAGGCTGCCAAGGGAGGGTGAAGACCAGCAACAGCTTTCAGGGCTGGCTCATTCCTTGTGGGAGAAGGTGCCGGACGTGTTGCCTTTTCTGAAACAGGCTCTGCCGAAAACAAGCACCATGAGATATGACATCTCTGGGAAAGCACAGATCCCCAGTGCTGTTGTGCCTGTGAATAACCCGCCAAGGGGAGCTGAACACCAGCAATATCTTTCAGGGCTCTCTCCTTCCTTGTAGGAGGAAAAGCCAGACGTTTGCCTTTTCGGAATCAGGCTCTGCCGAAAACGAGCACCATGAGATATGACATCTCTGGGAAATCACAGATCCCCAGTGCTGTTGTGCCTGTGAATAGCCTGCCATGGAAAGGTAAAGATCAGCAACATCTTTCGGGGCTGTCCCCCTCCTTGTAGGAGGAAAAGCCAGACGGTTGCCTTTTCGGAATCAGGCTCTGCCGAGAACGAGCACCATGAGATATGACATCTCTGGGAAAGCACAGATCCCCAGTGCTGTTGTGCCTGTGAATAGCCCGCCAAGGGGAGCTGAACACCAGCAATATCTTTCATGGCTCTCTCCTTCCTTGTAGGAGGAATAGCCAGACGTTTGCCTTTTCAGAAACAGGCTCTGCCGAGAACGAGCACCATGAGATATTCAACCTACCATAAAGCCCAGATCCCCAGTGCTGTTGTGCCTGTGAATAGCCTGCCAAGGGAGGATGAAGACTAGTAACAGATTTCAGGGCTGGCACATTCCTTGTAGGAGGAAAAGCCGGACGTTTGCCTTTTCGGAATCAGGCTCTGCCGAGAACGAGCACCATGAGATATGACATCTCTGGGAAAGCACAGATCGCCAGTGCTGTTGTGCCTGTGAATAGCGTTCCTAGGGAGGATGAAGACCAGCAACTGCTTTCAGGGCTATCACCTTCCTTGTAGAAGGAATAGCCAGACGTTTGCCTTTTCGGAATCAGGCTCTGCCGAGAACGAGCACCATGAGATATGACATCTCTGGGAAAGCACAGATCCCCAGTGCTGTTGTGCCTGTGAGTAGCCTACCAAGGGGAGGTGAACACCAGCAACAGCTTTCAGGGCTGGCACATTCCTTGTGGGAGAAGGAGCTGGACGTTTGCCTTTTCGGAATCAGGCTCTGCCGAGAACGAGCACCATGAGATATGACATCTCTGGGAAAGCACAGATCCCCAGTGCTGTTGTGCCTGTGAATAGCCCGCCAAGGGGAGCTGAATACCAGCAATATCTTTCAGGGCTCTCTCCTTCCTTGTAGGAGGAATAGCCAGACGTTTGCCTTTTCGGAAACAGGCTCTGCCGAGAACGAGCACCATGAGATATTCAACCTAGCATAAAGCCCAGATCCCCAGTGCTGTTGTGCCTGTGAATAGGCTGACAAGGGAGGATGAAGACCAGCAACAGATTTCAGGGCTATCACCTTCCTTGTAGAAGGAATAGCCAGACATTTGTCTTTTCGGAATCAGGCTCTGCCGAGAACGAGCACCATGAGATATGACATCTCTGGGAAAGTACAGATCCCCAGTGCTGTTGTGCCTGTGAACAGGCGGACAAGGGAGGGTGAAGACCAGCAACTGCTTTCAGGGCTGGCACATTCCTTGTAGGGAAAGTAGACAGACGTTTGCCTTTTCGGAAACAGACTCTGCCGAGAACGAGCACCATGAGATATGACATCTCTGGGAAAGCACAGATTCCCAGTGCTGTTGTGCCTGTGAATAGGCTGCCAAGGGAGGATGAAGACCAGCAACAGCTTTCAGGGCTGGCACATTCCTTGTGGGAGAAGGAGCTGGGCGTTTGCCTTTTCGGAATCAGGCTCTGCCGAGAACGAGCACCATGAGATATGACATCTCTGGGAAAGCACAGATCCCCAGTGCTGTTGTGCCTGTGAATAGCGTTCCTAGGGAGGATGAAGACCAGCAACTGCTTTCAGGGCTATCACCTTCCTTGTAGAAGGCATAGCCAGACGTTTGCCTTTTCGGAATCAGGCTCTGCCGAGAACGAGCACCATGAGATATGACATCTCTTGGAAAACACAGATCCCAGTGCTGTTGTGCCTGTGAATAGGCTGCCAAGGGAGGATGAAGACCAGCAACAGCTTTCAGGGCTCTCTCCTTCCTTGTAGGAGAAATAGCCAGACGTTTGCCTTTTCGGAAACAGGCTCTGCCTAGAACGAGCACCATGAGATCTTCAACCTAGCATAAAGCCCAGATCCCCAGTGCTGTTGTGCCTGTGAATAGGCTGCCAAGGGAGGATGAAGACCAGCAACAGCTTTCAGGGCTCTCTCCTTCCTTGTAGGAGAAATAGCCAGACGTTTGCCTTTTCGGAAACAGGCTCTGCCGAAAACGAGCACCATGAGATATGACATCTCTGGGAAAGCACAAATCCCCAGTGCTGTTGTGCCTGTGAGTAGCCCACCAAGGGGAGGTGAACACCAGCAATATCTTTCAGGGCTATCACCTTCCTTGTAGAAGGAATAGCCAGACGTTTGCCTTTTCGGAATCAGGCTCTGCCGAGAACGAGCACCATGAGATATGACATCTCTGGGAAAGCACAGATCCCCAGTGCTGTTGTGCCTGTGAATAGCCTGCCAAGGAAACGTAAAGATCAGCAACATCTTTCAGGGCTATCACATTCCTTGTAGGAGAAATAGCCAGACGTTTGCCTTTTCGGAATCAGGCTCTGCCGAGAACGAGCACCATGAGATATGACATCTCTGGGAAAGCACAGATCCGCAGTGCTGTTGTGCCTGTGAGTAGCCTACCAAGGGGAGGTGAACACCAGCAATATCTTTCAGGGCTCTCTCCTTCCTTGTAGGAGAAACAGCCAGACGTTTTCCTTTTGGGAATCAGGCTCTGCCGAGAACGAGCACCATGAGATATGACATCTCTGGGAAAGCACAGATTCCCAGTGCTGTTGTGCCTGTGAATAGGCTGCCAAGGGAGGGTGAAGACCAGCAACAGCTTTCAGGGCTGGCTCATTCCTTGTGGGAGAAGGTGCCGGACTTGTTGCCTTTTCTGAAACAGGCTCTGCCGAAAACAAGCACCATGAGATATGACATCTCTGGGAAAGCACAGATCCCCAGTGCTGTTGTGCCTGTGAATAACCCGCCAAGGGTAGCTGAACACCAGCAATATCTTTAAGGGCTCTCTCCTTCCTTGTAGGAGGAAAAGCCAGACGTTTGCCTTTTCGGAATCAGGCTCTGCCGAGAACGAGCACCATGAGATATGACATCTTTGGGAAAACACAGATCCCCAGTGCTGTTGTGCCTGTCAATAGCATTCCTAGGGAGGATGAAGACCAGCAACAGCTTTCAGGGCTGGCACATTCCTTGTGGGAGAAGGAGCTGGGCGTTTGCTTTTTCTGAAACAGGCTTTGCCGAGAACGAGCAACATGAGATATGACATCTCTGGAAAAGCAGAGATACCCAGTGCTGTTGTGCCTGTGAATAGGCTGCCAAGGGAGGATGAAGACCAGCAACTGCTTTCAGGGCTATCACCTTCCTTGTAGAAGGAATAGCCAGACGTTTGCCTTTTCGGAATCAGGCTCTGCCGAGAACGAGCACCATGAGATATGACATCTCTGGGAAAGTACAGATCCCCTGTGCTGTTGTGCCTGTGAACAGGCTGACAAGGGAGGGTGAAGACCAGCAACTGCTTTCAGGGCTGGCACATTCCTTGTGGGAGAAGGAGCCGGACGTTTGCCTTTTCTGAAACAGGCTCTGCCGAGAACGAGCACCATGAGATATGACATCTCTGGGAAAGCACAGATCCCCAGTGCTCTTGTGCCTGTGAATAGCCTGCCAAGGAAACGTAAAGATCAGCAACATCTTTCAGGGCTATCACATTCCTTGTAGGAGGAATAGCCAGACGTTTGCCTTTTCGGAATCAGGCTCTGCCGAGAACGAGCACCATGAGATATGACATCTCTGGGAAAGCACAGATCCCCAGTGCTGTTGTGCCTGTGATTAGCGTTCCTAGGGAGGATGAAGACCAGCAACTGCTTTCAGGGCTATCACCTTCCTTGTAGAAGGAATAGCCAGACGTTTGCCTTTTCGGAATCAGGCTCTGCCGAGAACGAGCACCATGAGATATGACTTCTCTTGGAAAACACAGATCCCCAGTGCTGTTGTGCCTGTGAATAGCCTGCCAAGGAAAGGTAAAGGTCAGCAACATCTTTCGGGGCTGTCCCCCTCCTTGTAGGAAGAATAGCCAGACGTTTGCCTTTTCGGAAACAGGCTCTGCCGAGAACGAGCACCATGAGATATGACATCTCTGGGAAAGCACAGATCCCCAGTGCTGTTGTGCCTGTGAGTAGCCCACCAAGGGGAGGTGAACACCAGCAATATCTTTCAGGGCTATCACCTTCCTTGTAGAAGGAATAGCCAGACGTTTGCCTTTTCGGAATCAGGCTCTGCCGAGAACGAGCACCATGAGATATGACATCTCTGGGAAAGTACAGATCCCCAGTGCTGTTGTGCCGGTGAATAGCCTGCCAAGGAAACGTAAAGATCAGCAACATCTTTCAGGGCTATCACATTCCTTGTAGGAGAAATAGCCAGACGTTTGCCTTTTCGGAATCAGGCTCTGCCGAGAACGAGCACCATGAGATATGACATCTCTGGGAAAGCACAGATCCGCAGTGCTGTTGTGCCTGTGAGTAGCCTACCAAGGGGAGGTGAACACCAGCAATATCTTTCAGGGACCTCTCCTTCCTTGTAGGAGAAATAGCCAGACGTTTGCCTTTTCGGAAACAGGCTCTGCCGAGAACGAGCACCATGAGATATGACATCTCTGGGAAAGTACAGATCCCCAGTGCTGTTGTGCCTGTGAATAGCCTGCCAAGGAAACATAAAGTTCAGCAACATCTTTCAGGGCTATCACATTCCTTGTAGGATAAATAGCCAGACGTTTGCCTTTTCGGAATCAGGCTCTGCCGAGAACGAGCACCATGAGATATGACATCTCTGGGAAAGCACAGATTCCCAGTGCTGTTGTGCCTGTGAATAGGCTGCCAAGGGAGGGTGAAGACCAGCAACTGCTTTCAGGGCTGGCACATTCCTTGTAGGAGGAAAAGCCGGACGTTTGCCTTTTCGGAATCAGGCTCTGCCGAGAACGAGCACCATGAGATATGACATCTCTGGGAAAGCACAGATCGCCAGTGCTGTTGTGCCTGTGAATAGCGTTCCTAGGGAGGATGAAGACCAGCAACTGCTTTCAGGGCTATCACCTTCCTTGTAGAAGGAATAGCCAGACGTTTGCCTTTTCGGAATCAGGCTCTGCCGAGAACGAGCACCATGAGATATGACTTCTCTTGGAAAACACAGATCCCCAGTGCTGTTGTGCCTGTGAATAGGCTGCCAAAGGAGGATGAAGACCAGCAACAGCTTTCAGGGCTGGCACATTCCTTGTGGGAGAAGGAGCTGGACGTTTGCCTTTTCGGAATCAGGCTCTGCCGAGAACGAGCACCATGAGATATGACATCTCTGGGAAAGCACAGATCCCCAGTGCTGTTGTGCCTGTGAATAGCCCGCCAAGGGGAGCTGAATACCAGCAATATCTTTCAGGGCTCTCTCCTTCCTTGTAGGAGGAATAGCCAGACGTTTGCCTTTTCGGAAACAGGCTCTGCCGAGAACGAGCACCATGAGATATTCAACCTAGCATAAAGCCCAGATCCCCAGTGCTGTTGTGCCTGTGAATAGGCTGACAAGGGAGGATGAAGACCAGCAACAGATTTCAGGGCTATCACCTTCCTTGTAGAAGGAATAGCCAGACATTTGTCTTTTCGGAATCAGGCTCTGCCGAGAACGAGCACCATGAGGTATGACATCTCTGGGAAAGTACAGATCCCCAGTGCTGTTGTGCCTGTGAACAGGCGGACAAGGGAGGGTGAAGACCAGCAACTGCTTTCAGGGCTGGCACATTCCTTGTAGGGAAAGTAGACAGACGTTTGCCTTTTCGGAAACAGACTCTGCCGAGAACGAGCACCATGAGATATGACATCTCTGGGAAAGTACAGATCCCCAGTGCTGTTGTGCCTGTGAACAGGCTGACAAGGGAGGGTGAAGACCAGCAACTGCTTTCAGGGCTGGCACATTCCTTGTGGGAGAAGGAGCCGGACGTTTGCCTTTTCGGAAACAGACTCTGCCGAGAACGAGTACCATGAGATATGACATCTCTGGGAAAGCACAGATCCCCAGTGCTGTTGTGCCTGTGAATAGCCTGCCAAGGAAACGTAAAGATCAGCAACATCTTTCAGGGCTATCACATTCCTTGTAGGAGAGATAGCCAGACGTTTGCCTTTTCGAAATCAGGCTCTGCCGAGAACGAGCACCCTGAGATATGACATCTCTGGGAAAGCACAGATTCCCAGTGCTGTTGTGCCTGTGAATAGGCTGCCAAGGGAGGGTGAAGACCAGCAACAGCTTTCAGGGCTGGCTCATTCCTTGTGGGAGAAGGTGCCGGACGTGTTGCCTTTTCTGAAACAGGCTCTGCCGAAAACAAGCACCATGAGATATGACATCTCTGGGAAAGCACAGATCCCCAGTGCTGTTGTGCCTGTGAATAACCCGCCAAGGGGAGCTGAACACCAGCAATATCTTTCAGGGCTCTCTCCTTCCTTGTAGGAGGAAAAGCCAGACGTTTGCCTTTTCGGAATCAGGCTCTGCCGAAAACGAGCACCATGAGATATGACATCTCTGGGAAATCACAGATCCCCAGTGCTGTTGTGCCTGTGAATAGCCTGCCATGGAAAGGTAAAGATCAGCAACATCTTTCGGGGCTGTCCCCCTCCTTGTAGGAGGAAAAGCCAGACGGTTGCCTTTTCGGAATCAGGCTCTGCCGAGAACGAGCACCATGAGATATGACATCTCTGGGAAAGCACAGATCCCCAGTGCTGTTGTGCCTGTGAATAGCCCGCCAAGGGGAGCTGAACACCAGCAATATCTTTCATGGCTCTCTCCTTCCTTGTAGGAGGAATAGCCAGACGTTTGCCTTTTCAGAAACAGGCTCTGCCGAGAACGAGCACCATGAGATATTCAACCTACCATAAAGCCCAGATCCCCAGTGCTGTTGTGCCTGTGAATAGCCTGCCAAGGGAGGATGAAGACTAGTAACAGATTTCAGGGCTGGCACATTCCTTGTAGGAGGAAAAGCCGGACGTTTGCCTTTTCGGAATCAGGCTCTGCCGAGAACGAGCACCATGAGATATGACATCTCTGGGAAAGCACAGATCGCCAGTGCTGTTGTGCCTGTGAATAGCGTTCCTAGGGAGGATGAAGACCAGCAACTGCTTTCAGGGCTATCACCTTCCTTGTAGAAGGAATAGCCAGACGTTTGCCTTTTCGGAATCAGGCTCTGCCGAGAACGAGCACCATGAGATATGACATCTCTGGGAAAGCACAGATCCCCAGTGCTGTTGTGCCTGTGAGTAGCCTACCAAGGGGAGGTGAACACCAGCAACAGCTTTCAGGGCTGGCACATTCCTTGTGGGAGAAGGAGCTGGACGTTTGCCTTTTCGGAATCAGGCTCTGCCGAGAACGAGCACCATGAGATATGACATCTCTGGGAAAGCACAGATCCCCAGTGCTGTTGTGCCTGTGAATAGCCCGCCAAGGGGAGCTGAATACCAGCAATATCTTTCAGGGCTCTCTCCTTCCTTGTAGGAGGAATAGCCAGACGTTTGCCTTTTCGGAAACAGGCTCTGCCGAGAACGAGCACCATGAGATATTCAACCTAGCATAAAGCCCAGATCCCCAGTGCTGTTGTGCCTGTGAATAGGCTGACAAGGGAGGATGAAGACCAGCAACAGATTTCAGGGCTATCACCTTCCTTGTAGAAGGAATAGCCAGACATTTGTCTTTTCGGAATCAGGCTCTGCCGAGAACGAGCACCATGAGATATGACATCTCTGGGAAAGTACAGATCCCCAGTGCTGTTGTGCCTGTGAACAGGCGGACAAGGGAGGGTGAAGACCAGCAACTGCTTTCAGGGCTGGCACATTCCTTGTAGGGAAAGTAGACAGACGTTTGCCTTTTCGGAAACAGACTCTGCCGAGAACGAGCACCATGAGATATGACATCTCTGGGAAAGCACAGATTCCCAGTGCTGTTGTGCCTGTGAATAGGCTGCCAAGGGAGGATGAAGACCAGCAACAGCTTTCAGGGCTGGCACATTCCTTGTGGGAGAAGGAGCTGGGCGTTTGCCTTTTCGGAATCAGGCTCTGCCGAGAACGAGCACCATGAGATATGACATCTCTGGGAAAGCACAGATCCCCAGTGCTGTTGTGCCTGTGAATAGCGTTCCTAGGGAGGATGAAGACCAGCAACTGCTTTCAGGGCTATCACCTTCCTTGTAGAAGGAATAGCCAGACGTTTGCCTTTTCGGAATCAGGCTCTGCCGAGAACGAGCACCATGAGATATGACATCTCTGGGAAAGCACAGATCCCCAGTGCTGTTGTGCCTGTGAGTAGCCTACCAAGGGGAGGTGAACACCAGCAACAGCTTTCAGGGCTCTCTCCTTCCTTGTAGGAGAAATAGCCAGACGTTTGCCTTTTCGGAAACAGGCTCTGCCTAGAACGAGCACCATGAGATCTTCAACCTAGCATAAAGCCCAGATCCCCAGTGCTGTTGTGCCTGTGAATAGGCTGCCAAGGGAGGATGAAGACCAGCAACAGCTTTCAGGGCTCTCTCCTTCCTTGTAGGAGAAATAGCCAGACGTTTGCCTTTTCGGAAACAGGCTCTGCCGAAAACGAGCACCATGAGATATGACATCTCTGGGAAAGCACAAATCCCCAGTGCTGTTGTGCCTGTGAGTAGCCCACCAAGGGGAGGTGAACACCAGCAATATCTTTCAGGGCTATCACCTTCCTTGTAGAAGGAATAGCCAGACGTTTGCCTTTTCGGAATCAGGCTCTGCCGAGAACGAGCACCATGAGATATGACATCTCTGGGAAAGCACAGATCCCCAGTGCTGTTGTGCCTGTGAATAGCCTGCCAAGGAAACGTAAAGATCAGCAACATCTTTCAGGGCTATCACATTCCTTGTAGGAGAAATAGCCAGACGTTTGCCTTTTCGGAATCAGGCTCTGCCGAGAACGAGCACCATGAGATATGACATCTCTGGGAAAGCACAGATCCGCAGTGCTGTTGTGCCTGTGAGTAGCCTACCAAGGGGAGGTGAACACCAGCAATATCTTTCAGGGCTCTCTCCTTCCTTGTAGGAGAAACAGCCAGACGTTTTCCTTTTGGGAATCAGGCTCTGCCGAGAACGAGCACCATGAGATATGACATCTCTGGGAAAGCACAGATTCCCAGTGCTGTTGTGCCTGTGAATAGGCTGCCAAGGGAGGGTGAAGACCAGCAACAGCTTTCAGGGCTGGCTCATTCCTTGTGGGAGAAGGTGCCGGACTTGTTGCCTTTTCTGAAACAGGCTCTGCCGAAAACAAGCACCATGAGATATGACATCTCTGGGAAAGCACAGATCCCCAGTGCTGTTGTGCCTGTGAATAACCCGCCAAGGGTAGCTGAACACCAGCAATATCTTTAAGGGCTCTCTCCTTCCTTGTAGGAGGAAAAGCCAGACGTTTGCCTTTTCGGAATCAGGCTCTGCCGAGAACGAGCACCATGAGATATGACATCTTTGGGAAAACACAGATCCCCAGTGCTGTTGTGCCTGTCAATAGCATTCCTAGGGAGGATGAAGACCAGCAACAGCTTTCAGGGCTGGCACATTCCTTGTGGGAGAAGGAGCTGGGCGTTTGCTTTTTCTGAAACAGGCTTTGCCGAGAACGAGCACCATGAGATATGACATCTCTGGAAAAGCAGAGATACCCAGTGCTGTTGTGCCTGTGAATAGGCTGCCAAGGGAGGATGAAGACCAGCAACTGCTTTCAGGGCTATCACCTTCCTTGTAGAAGGAATAGCCAGACGTTTGCCTTTTCGGAATCAGGCTCTGCCGAGAACGAGCACCATGAGATATGACATCTCTGGGAAAGTACAGATCCCCTGTGCTGTTGTGCCTGTGAACAGGCTGACAAGGGAGGGTGAAGACCAGCAACTGCTTTCAGGGCTGGCACATTCCTTGTGGGAGAAGGAGCCGGACGTTTGCCTTTTCTGAAACAGGCTCTGCCGAGAACGAGCACCATGAGATATGACATCTCTGGGAAAGCACAGATCCCCAGTGCTCTTGTGCCTGTGAATAGCCTGCCAAGGAAACGTAAAGATCAGCAACATCTTTCAGGGCTATCACATTCCTTGTAGGAGGAATAGCCAGACGTTTGCCTTTTCGGAATCAGGCTCTGCCGAGAACGAGCACCATGAGATATGACATCTCTGGGAAAGCACAGATCCCCAGTGCTGTTGTGCCTGTGATTAGCGTTCCTAGGGAGGATGAAGACCAGCAACTGCTTTCAGGGCTATCACCTTCCTTGTAGAAGGAATAGCCAGACGTTTGCCTTTTCGGAATCAGGCTCTGCCGAGAACGAGCACCATGAGATATGACTTCTCTTGGAAAACACAGATCCCCAGTGCTGTTGTGCCTGTGAATAGCCTGCCAAGGAAAGGTAAAGGTCAGCAACATCTTTCGGGGCTGTCCCCCTCCTTGTAGGAAGAATAGCCAGACGTTTGCCTTTTCGGAAACAGGCTCTGCCGAGAACGAGCACCATGAGATATGACATCTCTGGGAAAGCACAGATCCCCAGTGCTGTTGTGCCTGTGAGTAGCCCACCAAGGGGAGGTGAACACCAGCAATATCTTTCAGGGCTATCACCTTCCTTGTAGAAGGAATAGCCAGACGTTTGCCTTTTCGGAATCAGGCTCTGCCGAGAACGAGCACCATGAGATATGACATCTCTGGGAAAGTACAGATCCCCAGTGCTGTTGTGCCGGTGAATAGCCTGCCAAGGAAACGTAAAGATCAGCAACATCTTTCAGGGCTATCACATTCCTTGTAGGAGAAATAGCCAGACGTTTGCCTTTTCGGAATCAGGCTCTGCCGAGAACGAGCACCATGAGATATGACATCTCTGGGAAAGCACAGATCCGCAGTGCTGTTGTGCCTGTGAGTAGCCTACCAAGGGGAGGTGAACACCAGCAATATCTTTCAGGGACCTCTCCTTCCTTGTAGGAGAAATAGCCAGACGTTTGCCTTTTCGGAAACAGGCTCTGCCGAGAACGAGCACCATGAGATATGACATCTCTGGGAAAGTACAGATCCCCAGTGCTGTTGTGCCTGTGAATAGACTGCCAAGGAAACATAAAGTTCAGCAACATCTTTCAGGGCTATCACATTCCTTGTAGGATAAATAGCCAGACGTTTGCCTTTTCGGAATCAGGCTCTGCCGAGAACGAGCACCATGAGATATGACATCTCTGGGAAAGCACAGATTCCCAGTGCTGTTGTGCCTGTGAATAGGCTGCCAAGGGAGGGTGAAGACCAGCAACTGCTTTCAGGGCTGGCAAATTCCTTGTAGGAGGAAAAGCCGGACGTTTGCCTTTTCGGAATCAGGCTCTGCCGAGAACGAGCACCATGAGATATGACATCTCTGGGAAAGCACAGATCGCCAGTGCTGTTGTGCCTGTGAATAGCGTTCCTAGGGAGGATGAAGACCAGCAACTGCTTTCAGGGCTATCACCTTCCTTGTAGAAGGAATAGCCAGACGTTTGCCTTTTCGGAATCAGGCTCTGCCGAGAACGAGCACCATGAGATATGACTTCTCTTGGAAAACACAGATCCCCAGTGCTGTTGTGCCTGTGAATAGGCTGCCAAAGGAGGATGAAGACCAGCAACAGCTTTCAGGGCTGTCACATTCCTTGTGGGAGAAGGAGCTGGGCGTTTGCCTTTTCGGAATCAGGCTCTGCCGAGAACGAGCACCATGAGATATGACATCTCTGGGAAAGCACAGATCCCCAGTGCTGTTGTGCCTGTGAATAGCCCGCCAAGGGGAGCTGAATACCAGCAATATCTTTCAGGGCTCTCTCCTTCCTTGTAGGAGGAATAGCCAGACGTTTGCCTTTTCGGAAACAGGCTCTGCCGAGAACGAGCACCATGAGATATTCAACCTAGCATAAAGCCCAGATCCCCAGTGCTGTTGTGCCTGTGAATAGGCTGACAAGGGAGGATGAAGACCAGCAACAGATTTCAGGGCTATCACCTTCCTTGTAGAAGGAATAGCCAGACATTTGTCTTTTCGGAATCAGGCTCTGCCGAGAACGAGCACCATGAGGTATGACATCTCTGGGAAAGTACAGATCCCCAGTGCTGTTGTGCCTGTGAACAGGCGGACAAGGGAGGGTGAAGACCAGCAACTGCTTTCAGGGCTGGCACATTCCTTGTAGGGAAAGTAGACAGACGTTTGCCTTTTCGGAAACAGACTCTGCCGAGAACGAGCACCATGAGATATGACATCTCTGGGAAAGCACAGATTCACAGTGCTGTTGTGCCTGTGAATAGGCTGCCAAGGGAGGATGAAGACCAGCAACAGCTTTCAGGGCTGGCACATTCCTTGTGGGAGAAGGAGCTGGGCGTTTGTCTTTTCGGAATCAGGCTCTGCTGAGAACGAGCACCATGAGATATGACATCTCTGGGAAAGCACAGATCCCCAGTGCTGTTGTGCCTGTGAATAGCGTTCCTAGGGAGGATGAAGACCAGCAACTGCTTTCAGGGCTATCACCTTCCTTGTAGAAGGCATAGCCAGACGTTTGCCTTTTCGGAATCAGGCTCTGCCGAGAACGAGCACCATGAGATATGACATCTCTTGGAAAACACAGATCCCAGTGCTGTTGTGCCTGTGAATAGGCTGCCAAGTGAGGATGAAGACCAGCAACAGCTTTCAGGGCTCTCTCCTTCCTTGTAGGAGAAATAGCCAGACGTTTGCCTTTTCGGAAACAGGCTCTGCCTAGAACGAGCACCATGAGATCTTCAACCTAGCATAAAGCCCAGATCCCCAGTGCTGTTGTGCCTGTGAATAGGCTGCCAAGGGAGGATGAAGACCAGCAACAGCTTTCAGGGCTCTCTCCTTCCTTGTAGGAGAAATAGCCAGACGTTTGCCTTTTCGGAAACAGGCTCTGCCGAAAACGAGCACCATGAGATATTCAACCTAGCATAAAGCACAAATCCCCAGTGCTGTTGTGCCTGTGAGTAGCCCACCAAGGGGAGGTGAACACCAGTAATATCTTTCAGGGCTATCACCTTCCTTGTAGAAGGAATAGCCAGACGTTTGCCTTTTCGGAATCAGGCTCTGCCGAGAACGAGCACCATGAGATATGACATCTCTGGGAAAGCACAGATCCCCAGTGCTGTTGTGCCTGTGAATAGCCTACCAAGGGGAGGTGAACACCAGCAATATCTTTCAGGGCTATCACATTCCTTGTAGGAGAAACAGCCAGACGTTTGCCTTTTCGGAATCAGGCTCTGCCGAGAACGAGCACCATGAGATATGACATCTCTGGGAAAGCACAGATCCGCAGTGCTGTTGTGCCTGTGAATAGGCTGCCAAGGGAGGGTGAAGACCAGCAACAGCTTTCAGGGCTGGCTCATTCCTTGTGGGAGAAGGTGCCGGACGTGTTGCCTTTTCTGAAACAGGCTCTGCCGAAAACAAGCACCATGAGATATGACATCTCTGGGAAAGCACAGATCCCCAGTGCTGTTGTGCCTGTGAATAACCCGCCAAGGGTAGCTGAACACCAGCAATATCTTTCAGGGCTCTCTCCTTCCTTGTAGGAGGAAAAGCCAGACGTTTGCCTTTTCGGAATCAGGCTCTGCCGAGAACGAGCACCATGAGATATGACATCTCTGGGAAAGCACAGATCCCCAGTGCTGTTGTGCCTGTCAATAGCATTCCTAGGGAGGATGAAGACCAGCAACAGCTTTCAGGGCTGGCACATTCCTTGAAGGAGAAGGAGCCGGACGATTCCCTTTTCTGAAACAGGCTCTGCCGAGAACGAGCACCATGAGATATGACACCTCTGGGAAAGCACAAATCCGCAGTGCTGTTGTGCCTGTGAATAGGCTGCCAAGGGAGGGTGAAGACCAGCAACAGCTTTCAGGGCTGGCTCATTCCTTGTGGGAGAAGGTGCCGGACGTGTTGCCTTTTCTGAAACAGGCTCTGCCGAAAACAAGCACCATGAGATATGACATCTCTGGGAAAGCACAGATCCCCAGTGCTGTTGTGCCTGTGAATAACCCGCCAAGGGGAGCTGAACACCAGCAATATCTTTCAGGGCTCTCTCCTTCCTTGTAGGAGGAAAAGCCAGACGTTTGCCTTTTCGGAATCAGGCTCTGCCGAAAACGAGCACCATGAGATATGACATCTCTGGGAAATCACAGATCCCCAGTGCTGTTGTGCCTGTGAATAGCCTGCCATGGAAAGGTAAAGATCAGCAACATCTTTCGGGGCTGTCCCCCTCCTTGTAGGAGGAAAAGCCAGACGGTTGCCTTTTCGGAATCAGGCTCTGCCGAGAACGAGCACCATGAGATATGACATCTCTGGGAAAGCACAGATCCCCAGTGCTGTTGTGCCTGTGAATAGCCCGCCAAGGGGAGCTGAACACCAGCAATATCTTTCATGGCTCTCTCCTTCCTTGTAGGAGGAATAGCCAGACGTTTGCCTTTTCAGAAACAGGCTCTGCCGAGAACGAGCACCATGAGATATTCAACCTACCATAAAGCCCAGATCCCCAGTGCTGTTGTGCCTGTGAATAGCCTGCCAAGGGAGGATGAAGACTAGTAACAGATTTCAGGGCTGGCACATTCCTTGTAGGAGGAAAAGCCGGACGTTTGCCTTTTCGGAATCAGGCTCTGCCGAGAACGAGCACCATGAGATATGACATCTCTGGGAAAGCACAGATCGCCAGTGCTGTTGTGCCTGTGAATAGCGTTCCTAGGGAGGATGAAGACCAGCAACTGCTTTCAGGGCTATCACCTTCCTTGTAGAAGGAATAGCCAGACGTTTGCCTTTTCGGAATCAGGCTCTGCCGAGAACGAGCACCATGAGATATGACATCTCTGGGAAAGCACAGATCCCCAGTGCTGTTGTGCCTGTGAGTAGCCTACCAAGGGGAGGTGAACACCAGCAACAGCTTTCAGGGCTGGCACATTCCTTGTGGGAGAAGGAGCTGGACGTTTGCCTTTTCGGAATCAGGCTCTGCCGAGAACGAGCACCATGAGATATGACATCTCTGGGAAAGCACAGATCCCCAGTGCTGTTGTGCCTGTGAATAGCCCGCCAAGGGGAGCTGAATACCAGCAATATCTTTCAGGGCTCTCTCCTTCCTTGTAGGAGGAATAGCCAGACGTTTGCCTTTTCGGAAACAGGCTCTGCCGAGAACGAGCACCATGAGATATTCAACCTAGCATAAAGCCCAGATCCCCAGTGCTGTTGTGCCTGTGAATAGGCTGACAAGGGAGGATGAAGACCAGCAACAGATTTCAGGGCTATCACCTTCCTTGTAGAAGGAATAGCCAGACATTTGTCTTTTCGGAATCAGGCTCTGCCGAGAACGAGCACCATGAGATATGACATCTCTGGGAAAGTACAGATCCCCAGTGCTGTTGTGCCTGTGAACAGGCGGACAAGGGAGGGTGAAGACCAGCAACTGCTTTCAGGGCTGGCACATTCCTTGTAGGGAAAGTAGACAGACGTTTGCCTTTTCGGAAACAGACTCTGCCGAGAACGAGCACCATGAGATATGACATCTCTGGGAAAGCACAGATTCCCAGTGCTGTTGTGCCTGTGAATAGGCTGCCAAGGGAGGATGAAGACCAGCAACAGCTTTCAGGGCTGGCACATTCCTTGTGGGAGAAGGAGCTGGGCGTTTGCCTTTTCGGAATCAGGCTCTGCCGAGAACGAGCACCATGAGATATGACATCTCTGGGAAAGCACAGATCCCCAGTGCTGTTGTGCCTGTGAATAGCGTTCCTAGGGAGGATGAAGACCAGCAACTGCTTTCAGGGCTATCACCTTCCTTGTAGAAGGAATAGCCAGACGTTTGCCTTTTCGGAATCAGGCTCTGCCGAGAACGAGCACCATGAGATATGACATCTCTGGGAAAGCACAGATCCCCAGTGCTGTTGTGCCTGTGAGTAGCCTACCAAGGGGAGGTGAACACCAGCAACAGCTTTCAGGGCTCTCTCCTTCCTTGTAGGAGAAATAGCCAGACGTTTGCCTTTTCGGAAACAGGCTCTGCCTAGAACGAGCACCATGAGATCTTCAACCTAGCATAAAGCCCAGATCCCCAGTGCTGTTGTGCCTGTGAATAGGCTGCCAAGGGAGGATGAAGACCAGCAACAGCTTTCAGGGCTCTCTCCTTCCTTGTAGGAGAAATAGCCAGACGTTTGCCTTTTCGGAAACAGGCTCTGCCGAAAACGAGCACCATGAGATATGACATCTCTGGGAAAGCACAAATCCCCAGTGCTGTTGTGCCTGTGAGTAGCCCACCAAGGGGAGGTGAACACCAGCAATATCTTTCAGGGCTATCACCTTCCTTGTAGAAGGAATAGCCAGACGTTTGCCTTTTCGGAATCAGGCTCTGCCGAGAACGAGCACCATGAGATATGACATCTCTGGGAAAGCACAGATCCCCAGTGCTGTTGTGCCTGTGAATAGCCTGCCAAGGAAACGTAAAGATCAGCAACATCTTTCAGGGCTATCACATTCCTTGTAGGAGAAATAGCCAGACGTTTGCCTTTTCGGAATCAGGCTCTGCCGAGAACGAGCACCATGAGATATGACATCTCTGGGAAAGCACAGATCCGCAGTGCTGTTGTGCCTGTGAGTAGCCTACCAAGGGGAGGTGAACACCAGCAATATCTTTCAGGGCTCTCTCCTTCCTTGTAGGAGAAACAGCCAGACGTTTTCCTTTTGGGAATCAGGCTCTGCCGAGAACGAGCACCATGAGATATGACATCTCTGGGAAAGCACAGATTCCCAGTGCTGTTGTGCCTGTGAATAGGCTGCCAAGGGAGGGTGAAGACCAGCAACAGCTTTCAGGGCTGGCTCATTCCTTGTGGGAGAAGGTGCCGGACTTGTTGCCTTTTCTGAAACAGGCTCTGCCGAAAACAAGCACCATGAGATATGACATCTCTGGGAAAGCACAGATCCCCAGTGCTGTTGTGCCTGTGAATAACCCGCCAAGGGTAGCTGAACACCAGCAATATCTTTAAGGGCTCTCTCCTTCCTTGTAGGAGGAAAAGCCAGACGTTTGCCTTTTCGGAATCAGGCTCTGCCGAGAACGAGCACCATGAGATATGACATCTTTGGGAAAACACAGATCCCCAGTGCTGTTGTGCCTGTCAATAGCATTCCTAGGGAGGATGAAGACCAGCAACAGCTTTCAGGGCTGGCACATTCCTTGTGGGAGAAGGAGCTGGGCGTTTGCTTTTTCTGAAACAGGCTTTGCCGAGAACGAGCACCATGAGATATGACATCTCTGGAAAAGCAGAGATACCCAGTGCTGTTGTGCCTGTGAATAGGCTGCCAAGGGAGGATGAAGACCAGCAACTGCTTTCAGGGCTATCACCTTCCTTGTAGAAGGAATAGCCAGACGTTTGCCTTTTCGGAATCAGGCTCTGCCGAGAACGAGCACCATGAGATATGACATCTCTGGGAAAGTACAGATCCCCTGTGCTGTTGTGCCTGTGAACAGGCTGACAAGGGAGGGTGAAGACCAGCAACTGCTTTCAGGGCTGGCACATTCCTTGTGGGAGAAGGAGCCGGACGTTTGCCTTTTCTGAAACAGGCTCTGCCGAGAACGAGCACCATGAGATATGACATCTCTGGGAAAGCACAGATCCCCAGTGCTCTTGTGCCTGTGAATAGCCTGCCAAGGAAACGTAAAGATCAGCAACATCTTTCAGGGCTATCACATTCCTTGTAGGAGGAATAGCCAGACGTTTGCCTTTTCGGAATCAGGCTCTGCCGAGAACGAGCACCATGAGATATGACATCTCTGGGAAAGCACAGATCCCCAGTGCTGTTGTGCCTGTGATTAGCGTTCCTAGGGAGGATGAAGACCAGCAACTGCTTTCAGGGCTATCACCTTCCTTGTAGAAGGAATAGCCAGACGTTTGCCTTTTCGGAATCAGGCTCTGCCGAGAACGAGCACCATGAGATATGACTTCTCTTGGAAAACACAGATCCCCAGTGCTGTTGTGCCTGTGAATAGCCTGCCAAGGAAAGGTAAAGGTCAGCAACATCTTTCGGGGCTGTCCCCCTCCTTGTAGGAAGAATAGCCAGACGTTTGCCTTTTCGGAAACAGGCTCTGCCGAGAACGAGCACCATGAGATATGACATCTCTGGGAAAGCACAGATCCCCAGTGCTGTTGTGCCTGTGAGTAGCCCACCAAGGGGAGGTGAACACCAGCAATATCTTTCAGGGCTATCACCTTCCTTGTAGAAGGAATAGCCAGACGTTTGCCTTTTCGGAATCAGGCTCTGCCGAGAACGAGCACCATGAGATATGACATCTCTGGGAAAGTACAGATCCCCAGTGCTGTTGTGCCGGTGAATAGCCTGCCAAGGAAACGTAAAGATCAGCAACATCTTTCAGGGCTATCACATTCCTTGTAGGAGAAATAGCCAGACGTTTGCCTTTTCGGAATCAGGCTCTGCCGAGAACGAGCACCATGAGATATGACATCTCTGGGAAAGCACAGATCCGCAGTGCTGTTGTGCCTGTGAGTAGCCTACCAAGGGGAGGTGAACACCAGCAATATCTTTCAGGGACCTCTCCTTCCTTGTAGGAGAAATAGCCAGACGTTTGCCTTTTCGGAAACAGGCTCTGCCGAGAACGAGCACCATGAGATATGACATCTCTGGGAAAGTACAGATCCCCAGTGCTGTTGTGCCTGTGAATAGACTGCCAAGGAAACATAAAGTTCAGCAACATCTTTCAGGGCTATCACATTCCTTGTAGGATAAATAGCCAGACGTTTGCCTTTTCGGAATCAGGCTCTGCCGAGAACGAGCACCATGAGATATGACATCTCTGGGAAAGCACAGATTCCCAGTGCTGTTGTGCCTGTGAATAGGCTGCCAAGGGAGGGTGAAGACCAGCAACTGCTTTCAGGGCTGGCAAATTCCTTGTAGGAGGAAAAGCCGGACGTTTGCCTTTTCGGAATCAGGCTCTGCCGAGAACGAGCACCATGAGATATGACATCTCTGGGAAAGCACAGATCGCCAGTGCTGTTGTGCCTGTGAATAGCGTTCCTAGGGAGGATGAAGACCAGCAACTGCTTTCAGGGCTATCACCTTCCTTGTAGAAGGAATAGCCAGACGTTTGCCTTTTCGGAATCAGGCTCTGCCGAGAACGAGCACCATGAGATATGACTTCTCTTGGAAAACACAGATCCCCAGTGCTGTTGTGCCTGTGAATAGGCTGCCAAAGGAGGATGAAGACCAGCAACAGCTTTCAGGGCTGTCACATTCCTTGTGGGAGAAGGAGCTGGGCGTTTGCCTTTTCGGAATCAGGCTCTGCCGAGAACGAGCACCATGAGATATGACATCTCTGGGAAAGCACAGATCCCCAGTGCTGTTGTGCCTGTGAATAGCCCGCCAAGGGGAGCTGAATACCAGCAATATCTTTCAGGGCTCTCTCCTTCCTTGTAGGAGGAATAGCCAGACGTTTGCCTTTTCGGAAACAGGCTCTGCCGAGAACGAGCACCATGAGATATTCAACCTAGCATAAAGCCCAGATCCCCAGTGCTGTTGTGCCTGTGAATAGGCTGACAAGGGAGGATGAAGACCAGCAACAGATTTCAGGGCTATCACCTTCCTTGTAGAAGGAATAGCCAGACATTTGTCTTTTCGGAATCAGGCTCTGCCGAGAACGAGCACCATGAGGTATGACATCTCTGGGAAAGTACAGATCCCCAGTGCTGTTGTGCCTGTGAACAGGCGGACAAGGGAGGGTGAAGACCAGCAACTGCTTTCAGGGCTGGCACATTCCTTGTAGGGAAAGTAGACAGACGTTTGCCTTTTCGGAAACAGACTCTGCCGAGAACGAGCACCATGAGATATGACATCTCTGGGAAAGCACAGATTCACAGTGCTGTTGTGCCTGTGAATAGGCTGCCAAGGGAGGATGAAGACCAGCAACAGCTTTCAGGGCTGGCACATTCCTTGTGGGAGAAGGAGCTGGGCGTTTGTCTTTTCGGAATCAGGCTCTGCTGAGAACGAGCACCATGAGATATGACATCTCTGGGAAAGCACAGATCCCCAGTGCTGTTGTGCCTGTGAATAGCGTTCCTAGGGAGGATGAAGACCAGCAACTGCTTTCAGGGCTATCACCTTCCTTGTAGAAGGCATAGCCAGACGTTTGCCTTTTCGGAATCAGGCTCTGCCGAGAACGAGCACCATGAGATATGACATCTCTTGGAAAACACAGATCCCAGTGCTGTTGTGCCTGTGAATAGGCTGCCAAGTGAGGATGAAGACCAGCAACAGCTTTCAGGGCTCTCTCCTTCCTTGTAGGAGAAATAGCCAGACGTTTGCCTTTTCGGAAACAGGCTCTGCCTAGAACGAGCACCATGAGATCTTCAACCTAGCATAAAGCCCAGATCCCCAGTGCTGTTGTGCCTGTGAATAGGCTGCCAAGGGAGGATGAAGACCAGCAACAGCTTTCAGGGCTCTCTCCTTCCTTGTAGGAGAAATAGCCAGACGTTTGCCTTTTCGGAAACAGGCTCTGCCGAAAACGAGCACCATGAGATATTCAACCTAGCATAAAGCACAAATCCCCAGTGCTGTTGTGCCTGTGAGTAGCCCACCAAGGGGAGGTGAACACCAGTAATATCTTTCAGGGCTATCACCTTCCTTGTAGAAGGAATAGCCAGACGTTTGCCTTTTCGGAATCAGGCTCTGCCGAGAACGAGCACCATGAGATATGACATCTCTGGGAAAGCACAGATCCCCAGTGCTGTTGTGCCTGTGAATAGCCTACCAAGGGGAGGTGAACACCAGCAATATCTTTCAGGGCTATCACATTCCTTGTAGGAGAAACAGCCAGACGTTTGCCTTTTCGGAATCAGGCTCTGCCGAGAACGAGCACCATGAGATATGACATCTCTGGGAAAGCACAGATCCGCAGTGCTGTTGTGCCTGTGAATAGGCTGCCAAGGGAGGGTGAAGACCAGCAACAGCTTTCAGGGCTGGCTCATTCCTTGTGGGAGAAGGTGCCGGACGTGTTGCCTTTTCTGAAACAGGCTCTGCCGAAAACAAGCACCATGAGATATGACATCTCTGGGAAAGCACAGATCCCCAGTGCTGTTGTGCCTGTGAATAACCCGCCAAGGGTAGCTGAACACCAGCAATATCTTTCAGGGCTCTCTCCTTCCTTGTAGGAGGAAAAGCCAGACGTTTGCCTTTTCGGAATCAGGCTCTGCCGAGAACGAGCACCATGAGATATGACATCTCTGGGAAAGCACAGATCCCCAGTGCTGTTGTGCCTGTCAATAGCATTCCTAGGGAGGATGAAGACCAGCAACAGCTTTCAGGGCTGGCACATTCCTTGAAGGAGAAGGAGCCGGACGATTCCCTTTTCTGAAACAGGCTCTGCCGAGAACGAGCACCATGAGATATGACACCTCTGGGAAAGCACAAATCCGCAGTGCTGTTGTGCCTGTGAATAGCCTGCCAAGGAAAGGTAAAGGTCAGCAACATCTTTCGGGGCTGTCCCCCTCCTTGTAGGAGGAATAGCCAGACGTTTGCCTTTTCGGAAACAGGCTCTGCCGAGAACGAGCACCCTGAGATATGACATCTCTGGGAAAGCACAGATCCCCAGTGCTGTTGTGCCTGTGAGTAGCCCACCAAGGGGAGGTGAACACCAGCAATATCATTCAGGGCTCTCTCCTTCCTTGTAGGAGAAATAGCCAGACGTTTGCCTTTTCGGAATCAGGCTCTGCCGAGAACGAGCACCATGAGATATGACATCTCTGGGAAAGCACAGATCCCCAGTGCTGTTGTGCCTGTGAATAGCCCGCCAAGGGGAGCTGAACACCAGCAATATCTTTCATGGCTCTCTCCTTCCTTGTAGGAGGAATAGCCAGACGTTTGCCTTTTCAGAAACAGGCTCTGCCGAGAACGAGCACCATGAGATATTCAACCTAGCATAAAGCCCAGATCCCCAGTGCTGTTGTGCCTGTGAATAGCCTGCCAAGGGAGGATGAAGACTAGTAACAGATTTCAGGGCTGGCACATTCCTTGTAGGAGGAAAAGCCGGACGTTTGCCTTTTCGGAATCAGGCTCTGCCGAGAACGAGCACCATGAGATATGACATCTCTGGGAAAGCACAGATCGCCAGTGCTGTTGTGCCTGTGAATAGCGTTCCTAGGGAGGATGAAGACCAGCAACTGCTTTCAGGGCTATCACCTTCCTTGTAGAAGGAATAGCCAGACGTTTGCCTTTTCGGAATCAGGCTCTGCCGAGAACGAGCACCATGAGATATGACATCTCTGGGAAAGCACAGATCCGCAGTGCTGTTGTGCCTGTGAGTAGCCTACCAAGGGGAGGTGAACACCAGCAACAGCTTTCAGGGCTGGCACATTCCTTGTGGGAGAAGGAGCTGGACGTTTGCCTTTTCGGAATCAGGCTCTGCCGAGAACGAGCACCATGAGATATGACATCTCTGGGAAAGCACAGATCCCCAGTGCTGTTGTGCCTGTGAATAGCCCGCCAAGGGGAGCTGAATACCAGCAATATCTTTCAGGGCTCTCTCCTTCCTTGTAGGAGGAATAGCCAGACGTTTGCCTTTTCGGAAACAGGCTCTGCCGAGAACGAGCACCATGAGATATTCAACCTAGCATAAAGCCCAGATCCCCAGTGCTGTTGTGCCTGTGAATAGGCTGCCAAGGGAGGATGAAGACCAGCAACAGCTTTCAGGGCTCTCTCCTTCCTTGTAGGAGAAATAGCCAGACGTTTGCCTTTTCGGAAACAGGCTCTGCCGAAAACGAGCACCATGAGATATGACATCTCTGGGAAAGCACAAATCCCCAGTGCTGTTGTGCCTGTGAGTAGCCCACCAAGGGGAGGTGAACACCAGCAATATCTTTCAGGGCTATCACCTTCCTTGTAGAAGGAATAGCCAGACGTTTGCCTTTTCGGAATCAGGCTCTGCCGAGAACGAGCACCATGAGATATGACATCTCTGGGAAAGCACAGATCCCCAGTGCTGTTGTGCCTGTGAATAGCCTGCCAAGGAAACGTAAAGATCAGCAACATCTTTCAGGGCTATCACATTCCTTGTAGGAGAAATAGCCAGACGTTTGCCTTTTCGGAATCAGGCTCTGCCGAGAACGAGCACCATGAGATATGACATCTCTGGGAAAGCACAGATCCGCAGTGCTGTTGTGCCTGTGAGTAGCCTACCAAGGGGAGGTGAACACCAGCAATATCTTTCAGGGCTCTCTCCTTCCTTGTAGGAGAAACAGCCAGACGTTTTCCTTTTGGGAATCAGGCTCTGCCGAGAACGAGCACCATGAGATATGACATCTCTGGGAAAGCACAGATTCCCAGTGCTGTTGTGCCTGTGAATAGGCTGCCAAGGGAGGGTGAAGACCAGCAACAGCTTTCAGGGCTGGCTCATTCCTTGTGGGAGAAGGTGCCGGACTTGTTGCCTTTTCTGAAACAGGCTCTGCCGAAAACAAGCACCATGAGATATGACATCTCTGGGAAAGCACAGATCCCCAGTGCTGTTGTGCCTGTGAATAACCCGCCAAGGGTAGCTGAACACCAGCAATATCTTTAAGGGCTCTCTCCTTCCTTGTAGGAGGAAAAGCCAGACGTTTGCCTTTTCGGAATCAGGCTCTGCCGAGAACGAGCACCATGAGATATGACATCTTTGGGAAAACACAGATCCCCAGTGCTGTTGTGCCTGTCAATAGCATTCCTAGGGAGGATGAAGACCAGCAACAGCTTTCAGGGCTGGCACATTCCTTGTGGGAGAAGGAGCTGGGCGTTTGCTTTTTCTGAAACAGGCTTTGCCGAGAACGAGCACCATGAGATATGACATCTCTGGAAAAGCAGAGATACCCAGTGCTGTTGTGCCTGTGAATAGGCTGCCAAGGGAGGATGAAGACCAGCAACTGCTTTCAGGGCTATCTCCTTCCTTGTAGAAGGAATAGCCAGACGTTTGCCTTTTCGGAATCAGGCTCTGCCGAGAACGAGCACCATGAGATATGACATCTCTGGGAAAGTACAGATCCCCTGTGCTGTTGTGCCTGTGAACAGGCTGACAAGGGAGGGTGAAGACCAGCAACTGCTTTCAGGGCTGGCACATTCCTTGTGGGAGAAGGAGCCGGACGTTTGCCTTTTCTGAAACAGGCTCTGCCGAGAACGAGCACCATGAGATATGACATCTCTGGGAAAGCACAGATCCCCAGTGCTCTTGTGCCTGTGAATAGCCTGCCAAGGAAACGTAAAGATCAGCAACATCTTTCAGGGCTATCACATTCCTTGTAGGAGGAATAGCCAGACGTTTGCCTTTTCGGAATCAGGCTCTGCCGAGAACGAGCACCATGAGATATGACTTCTCTTGGAAAACACAGATCCCCAGTGCTGTTGTGCCTGTGAATAGCCTGCCAAGGAAAGGTAAAGGTCAGCAACATCTTTCGGGGCTGTCCCCCTCCTTGTAGGAAGAATAGCCAGACGTTTGCCTTTTCGGAAACAGGCTCTGCCGAGAACGAGCACCATGAGATATGACATCTCTGGGAAAGCACAGATCCCCAGTGCTGTTGTGCCTGTGAGTAGCCCACCAAGGGGAGGTGAACACCAGCAATATCTTTCAGGGCTATCACCTTCCTTGTAGAAGGAATAGCCAGACGTTTGCCTTTTCGGAATCAGGCTCTGCCGAGAACGAGCACCATGAGATATGACATCTCTGGGAAAGTACAGATCCCCAGTGCTGTTGTGCCGGTGAATAGCCTGCCAAGGAAACGTAAAGATCAGCAACATCTTTCAGGGCTATCACATTCCTTGTAGGAGAAATAGCCAGACGTTTGCCTTTTCGGAATCAGGCTCTGCCGAGAACGAGCACCATGAGATATGACATCTCTGGGAAAGCACAGATCCGCAGTGCTGTTGTGCCTGTGAGTAGCCTACCAAGGGGAGGTGAACACCAGCAATATCTTTCAGGGACCTCTCCTTCCTTGTAGGAGAAATAGCCAGACGTTTGCCTTTTCGGAAACAGGCTCTGCCGAGAACGAGCACCATGAGATATGACATCTCTGGGAAAGTACAGATCCCCAGTGCTGTTGTGCCTGTGAATAGCCTGCCAAGGAAACATAAAGTTCAGCAACATCTTTCAGGGCTATCACATTCCTTGTAGGATAAATAGCCAGACGTTTGCCTTTTCGGAATCAGGCTCTGCCGAGAACGAGCACCATGAGATATGACATCTCTGGGAAAGCACAGATTCCCAGTGCTGTTGTGCCTGTGAATAGGCTGCCAAGGGAGGGTGAAGACCAGCAACTGCTTTCAGGGCTGGCACATTCCTTGTAGGAGGAAAAGCCGGACGTTTGCCTTTTCGGAATCAGGCTCTGCCGAGAACGAGCACCATGAGATATGACATCTCTGGGAAAGCACAGATCGCCAGTGCTGTTGTGCCTGTGAATAGCGTTCCTAGGGAGGATGAAGACCAGCAACTGCTTTCAGGGCTATCACCTTCCTTGTAGAAGGAATAGCCAGACGTTTGCCTTTTCGGAATCAGGCTCTGCCGAGAACGAGCACCATGAGATATGACTTCTCTTGGAAAACACAGATCCCCAGTGCTGTTGTGCCTGTGAATAGGCTGCCAAAGGAGGATGAAGACCAGCAACAGCTTTCAGGGCTGGCACATTCCTTGTGGGAGAAGGAGCTGGACGTTTGCCTTTTCGGAATCAGGCTCTGCCGAGAACGAGCACCATGAGATATGACATCTCTGGGAAAGCACAGATCCCCAGTGCTGTTGTGCCTGTGAATAGCCCGCCAAGGGGAGCTGAATACCAGCAATATCTTTCAGGGCTCTCTCCTTCCTTGTAGGAGGAATAGCCAGACGTTTGCCTTTTCGGAAACAGGCTCTGCCGAGAACGAGCACCATGAGATATTCAACCTAGCATAAAGCCCAGATCCCCAGTGCTGTTGTGCCTGTGAATAGGCTGACAAGGGAGGATGAAGACCAGCAACAGATTTCAGGGCTATCACCTTCCTTGTAGAAGGAATAGCCAGACATTTGTCTTTTCGGAATCAGGCTCTGCCGAGAACGAGCACCATGAGGTATGACATCTCTGGGAAAGTACAGATCCCCAGTGCTGTTGTGCCTGTGAACAGGCGGACAAGGGAGGGTGAAGACCAGCAACTGCTTTCAGGGCTGGCACATTCCTTGTAGGGAAAGTAGACAGACGTTTGCCTTTTCGGAAACAGACTCTGCCGAGAACGAGCACCATGAGATATGACATCTCTGGGAAAGCACAGATTCCCAGTGCTGTTGTGCCTGTGAATAGGCTGCCAAGGGAGGATGAAGACCAGCAACAGCTTTCAGGGCTGGCACATTCCTTGTGGGAGAAGGAGCTGGGCGTTTGTCTTTTCGGAATCAGGCTCTGCCGAGAACGAGCACCATGAGATATGACATCTCTGGGAAAGCACAGATCCCCAGTGCTGTTGTGCCTGTGAATAGCGTTCCTAGGGAGGATGAAGACCAGCAACTGCTTTCAGGGCTATCACCTTCCTTGTAGAAGGCATAGCCAGACGTTTGCCTTTTCGGAATCAGGCTCTGCCGAGAACGAGCACCATGAGATATGACATCTCTTGGAAAACACAGATCCCAGTGCTGTTGTGCCTGTGAATAGGCTGCCAAGGGAGGATGAAGACCAGCAACAGCTTTCAGGGCTCTCTCCTTCCTTGTAGGAGAAATAGCCAGACGTTTGCCTTTTCGGAAACAGGCTCTGCCTAGAACGAGCACCATGAGATCTTCAACCTAGCATAAAGCCCAGATCCCCAGTGCTGTTGTGCCTGTGAATAGGCTGCCAAGGGAGGATGAAGACCAGCAACAGCTTTCAGGGCTCTCTCCTTCCTTGTAGGAGAAATAGCCAGACGTTTGCCTTTTCGGAAACAGGCTCTGCCGAAAACGAGCACCATGAGATATGACATCTCTGGGAAAGCACAAATCCCCAGTGCTGTTGTGCCTGTGAGTAGCCCACCAAGGGGAGGTGAACACCAGCAATATCTTTCAGGGCTATCACCTTCCTTGTAGAAGGAATAGCCAGACGTTTGCCTTTTCGGAATCAGGCTCTGCCGAGAACGAGCACCATGAGATATGACATCTCTGGGAAAGCACAGATCCCCAGTGCTGTTGTGCCTGTGAATAGCCTACCAAGGGGAGGTGAACACCAGCAATATCTTTCAGGGCTATCACATTCCTTGTAGGAGAAACAGCCAGACGTTTGCCTTTTCGGAATCAGGCTCTGCCGAGAACGAGCACCATGAGATATGACATCTCTGGGAAAGCACAGATCCGCAGTGCTGTTGTGCCTGTGAATAGGCTGCCAAGGGAGGGTGAAGACCAGCAACAGCTTTCAGGGCTGGCTCATTCCTTGTGGGAGAAGGTGCCGGACGTGTTGCCTTTTCTGAAACAGGCTCTGCCGAAAACAAGCACCATGAGATATGACATCTCTGGGAAAGCACAGATCCCCAGTGCTGTTGTGCCTGTGAATAACCCGCCAAGGGTAGCTGAACACCAGCAATATCTTTCAGGGCTCTCTCCTTCCTTGTAGGAGGAAAAGCCAGACGTTTGCCTTTTCGGAATCAGGCTCTGCCGAGAACGAGCACCATGAGATATGACATCTCTGGGAAAGCACAGATCCCCAGTGCTGTTGTGCCTGTCAATAGCATTCCTAGGGAGGATGAAGACCAGCAACAGCTTTCAGGGCTGGCACATTCCTTGAAGGAGAAGGAGCCGGACGATTCCCTTTTCTGAAACAGGCTCTGCCGAGAACGAGCACCATGAGATATGACACCTCTGGGAAAGCACAAATCCGCAGTGCTGTTGTGCCTGTGAATAGCCTGCCAAGGAAAGGTAAAGGTCAGCAACATCTTTCGGGGCTGTCCCCCTCCTTGTAGGAGGAATAGCCAGACGTTTGCCTTTTCGGAAACAGGCTCTGCCGAGAACGAGCACCCTGAGATATGACATCTCTGGGAAAGCACAGATCCCCAGTGCTGTTGTGCCTGTGAGTAGCCCACCAAGGGGAGGTGAACACCAGCAATATCATTCAGGGCTCTCTCCTTCCTTGTAGGAGAAATAGCCAGACGTTTGCCTTTTCGGAATCAGGCTCTGCCGAGAACGAGCACCATGAGATATGACATCTCTGGGAAAGCACAGATCCCCAGTGCTGTTGTGCCTGTGAATAGCCCGCCAAGGGGAGCTGAACACCAGCAATATCTTTCATGGCTCTCTCCTTCCTTGTAGGAGGAATAGCCAGACGTTTGCCTTTTCAGAAACAGGCTCTGCCGAGAACGAGCACCATGAGATATTCAACCTAGCATAAAGCCCAGATCCCCAGTGCTGTTGTGCCTGTGAATAGCCTGCCAAGGGAGGATGAAGACTAGTAACAGATTTCAGGGCTGGCACATTCCTTGTAGGAGGAAAAGCCGGACGTTTGCCTTTTCGGAATCAGGCTCTGCCGAGAACGAGCACCATGAGATATGACATCTCTGGGAAAGCACAGATCGCCAGTGCTGTTGTGCCTGTGAATAGCGTTCCTAGGGAGGATGAAGACCAGCAACTGCTTTCAGGGCTATCACCTTCCTTGTAGAAGGAATAGCCAGACGTTTGCCTTTTCGGAATCAGGCTCTGCCGAGAACGAGCACCATGAGATATGACATCTCTGGGAAAGCACAGATCCCCAGTGCTGTTGTGCCTGTGAGTAGCCTACCAAGGGGAGGTGAACACCAGCAACAGCTTTCAGGGCTGGCACATTCCTTGTGGGAGAAGGAGCTGGACGTTTGCCTTTTCGGAATCAGGCTCTGCCGAGAACGAGCACCATGAGATATGACATCTCTGGGAAAGCACAGATCCCCAGTGCTGTTGTGCCTGTGAATAGCCCGCCAAGGGGAGCTGAATACCAGCAATATCTTTCAGGGCTCTCTCCTTCCTTGTAGGAGGAATAGCCAGACGTTTGCCTTTTCGGAAACAGGCTCTGCCGAGAACGAGCACCATGAGATATTCAACCTAGCATAAAGCCCAGATCCCCAGTGCTGTTGTGCCTGTGAATAGGCTGACAAGGGAGGATGAAGACCAGCAACAGATTTCAGGGCTATCACCTTCCTTGTAGAAGGAATAGCCAGACATTTGTCTTTTCGGAATCAGGCTCTGCCGAGAACGAGCACCATGAGATATGACATCTCTGGGAAAGTACAGATCCCCAGTGCTGTTGTGCCTGTGAACAGGCGGACAAGGGAGGGTGAAGACCAGCAACTGCTTTCAGGGCTGGCACATTCCTTGTAGGGAAAGTAGACAGACGTTTGCCTTTTCGGAAACAGACTCTGCCGAGAACGAGCACCATGAGATATGACATCTCTGGGAAAGCACAGATTCCCAGTGCTGTTGTGCCTGTGAATAGGCTGCCAAGGGAGGATGAAGACCAGCAACAGCTTTCAGGGCTGGCACATTCCTTGTGGGAGAAGGAGCTGGGCGTTTGCCTTTTCGGAATCAGGCTCTGCCGAGAACGAGCACCATGAGATATGACATCTCTGGGAAAGCACAGATCCCCAGTGCTGTTGTGCCTGTGAATAGCGTTCCTAGGGAGGATGAAGACCAGCAACTGCTTTCAGGGCTATCACCTTCCTTGTAGAAGGCATAGCCAGACGTTTGCCTTTTCGGAATCAGGCTCTGCCGAGAACGAGCACCATGAGATATGACATCTCTTGGAAAACACAGATCCCAGTGCTGTTGTGCCTGTGAATAGGCTGCCAAGGGAGGATGAAGACCAGCAACAGCTTTCAGGGCTCTCTCCTTCCTTGTAGGAGAAATAGCCAGACGTTTGCCTTTTCGGAAACAGGCTCTGCCGAGAACGAGCACCATGAGATCTTCAACCTAGCATAAAGCCCAGATCCCCAGTGCTGTTGTGCCTGTGAATAGGCTGCCAAGGGAGGATGAAGACCAGCAACAGCTTTCAGGGCTCTCTCCTTCCTTGTAGGAGAAATAGCCAGACGTTTGCCTTTTCGGAAACAGGCTCTGCCGAAAACGAGCACCATGAGATATGACATCTCTGGGAAAGCACAAATCCCCAGTGCTGTTGTGCCTGTGAGTAGCCAACAAGGGGAGGTGAACACCAGCAATATCTTTCAGGGCTATCACCTTCCTTGTAGAAGGAATAGCCAGACGTTTGCCTTTTCGGAATCAGGCTCTGCCGAGAACGAGCACCATGAGATATGACATCTCTGGGAAAGCACAGATCCCCAGTGCTGTTGTGCCTGTGAATAGCCTGCCAAGGAAACGTAAAGATCAGCAACATCTTTCAGGGCTATCACATTCCTTGTAGGAGAAATAGCCAGACGTTTGCCTTTTCGGAATCAGGCTCTGCCGAGAACGAGCACCATGAGATATGACATCTCTGGGAAAGCACAGATCCGCAGTGCTGTTGTGCCTGTGAGTAGCCTACCAAGGGGAGGTGAACACCAGCAATATCTTTCAGGGCTCTCTCCTTCCTTGTAGGAGGAATAGCCAGACGTTTGCCTTTTCGGAAACAGGCTCTGCCGAGAACGAGCACCATGAGATATTCAACCTAGCATAAAGCCCAGATCCCCAGTGCTGTTGTGCCTGTGAATAGGCTGACAAGGGAGGATGAAGACCAGCAACAGATTTCAGGGCTATCACCTTCCTTGTAGAAGGAATAGCCAGACATTTGTCTTTTCGGAATCAGGCTCTGCCGAGAACGAGCACCATGAGGTATGACATCTCTGGGAAAGTACAGATCCCCAGTGCTGTTGTGCCTGTGAACAGGCGGACAAGGGAGGGTGAAGACCAGCAACTGCTTTCAGGGCTGGCACATTCCTTGTAGGGAAAGTAGACAGACGTTTGCCTTTTCGGAAACAGACTCTGCCGAGAACGAGCACCATGAGATATGACATCTCTGGGAAAGCACAGATTCCCAGTGCTGTTGTGCCTGTGAATAGGCTGCCAAGGGAGGATGAAGACCAGCAACAGCTTTCAGGGCTGGCACATTCCTTGTGGGAGAAGGAGCTGGGCGTTTGTCTTTTCGGAATCAGGCTCTGCCGAGAACGAGCACCATGAGATATGACATCTCTGGGAAAGCACAGATCCCCAGTGCTGTTGTGCCTGTGAATAGCGTTCCTAGGGAGGATGAAGACCAGCAACTGCTTTCAGGGCTATCACCTTCCTTGTAGAAGGCATAGCCAGACGTTTGCCTTTTCGGAATCAGGCTCTGCCGAGAACGAGCACCATGAGATATGACATCTCTTGGAAAACACAGATCCCAGTGCTGTTGTGCCTGTGAATAGGCTGCCAAGGGAGGATGAAGACCAGCAACAGCTTTCAGGGCTCTCTCCTTCCTTGTAGGAGAAATAGCCAGACGTTTGCCTTTTCGGAAACAGGCTCTGCCTAGAACGAGCACCATGAGATCTTCAACCTAGCATAAAGCCCAGATCCCCAGTGCTGTTGTGCCTGTGAATAGGCTGCCAAGGGAGGATGAAGACCAGCAACAGCTTTCAGGGCTCTCTCCTTCCTTGTAGAAGGAATAGCCAGACGTTTGCCTTTTCGGAATCAGGCTCTGCCGAGAACGAGCACCATGAGATATGACATCTCTGGGAAAGCACAGATCCCCAGTGCTGTTGTGCCTGTGAATAGCCTACCAAGGGGAGGTGAACACCAGCAATATCTTTCAGGGCTATCACATTCCTTGTAGGAGAAACAGCCAGACGTTTGCCTTTTCGGAATCAGGCTCTGCCGAGAACGAGCACCATGAGATATGACATCTCTGGGAAAGCACAGATCCGCAGTGCTGTTGTGCCTGTGAATAGGCTGCCAAGGGAGGATGAAGACCAGCAACAGCTTTCAGAGCTGGCTCATTCCTTGTGGGAGAAGGTGCCGGACGTGTTGCCTTTTCTGAAACAGGCTCTGCCGAAAACAAGCACCATGAGATATGACATCTCTGGGAAAGCACAGATCCCCAGTGCTGTTGTGCCTGTGAATAACCCGCCAAGGGTAGCTGAACACCAGCAATATCTTTCAGGGCTCTCTCCTTCCTTGTAGGAGGAAAAGCCAGACGTTTGCCTTTTCGGAATCAGGCTCTGCCGAGAACGAGCACCATGAGATATGACATCTTTGGGAAAGCACAGATCCCCAGTGCTGTTGTGCCTGTCAATAGCATTCCTAGGGAGGATGAAGACCAGCAACAGCTTTCAGGGCTGGCACATTCCTTGTAGGAGAAGGAGCCGGACGATTCCCTTTTCTGAAACAGGCTCTGCCGAGAACGAGCACCATGAGATATGACACCTCTGGGAAAGCACAAATCCGCAGTGCTGTTGTGCCTGTGAATAGCCTGCCAAGGAAAGGTAAAGGTCAGCAACATCTTTCGGGGCTGTCCCCCTCCTTGTAGGAGGAATAGCCAGACGTTTGCCTTTTCGGAAACAGGCTCTGCCGAGAACGAGCACCCTGAGATATGACATCTCTGGGAAAGCACAGATCCCCAGTGCTGTTGTGCCTGTGAGTAGCCCACCAAGGGGAGGTGAACACCAGCAATATCATTCAGGGCTCTCTCCTTCCTTGTAGGAGGAATAGCCAGACGTTTGCCTTTTCAGAAACAGGCTCTGCCGAGAACGAGCACCATGAGATATTCAACCTAGCATAAAGCCCAGATCCCCAGTGCTGTTGTGCCTGTGAATAGCCTGCCAAGGGAGGATGAAGACTAGTAACAGATTTCAGGGCTGGCACATTCCTTGTAGGAGGAAAAGCCGGACGTTTGCCTTTTCGGAATCAGGCTCTGCCGAGAACGAGCACCATGAGATATGACATCTCTGGGAAAGCACAGATCGCCAGTGCTGTTGTGCCTGTGAATAGCGTTCCTAGGGAGGATGAAGACCAGCAACTGCTTTCAGGGCTATCACCTTCCTTGTAGAAGGAATAGCCAGACGTTTGCCTTTTCGGAATCAGGCTCTGCCGAGAACGAGCACCATGAGATATGACATCTCTGGGAAAGCACAGATCCCCAGTGCTGTTGTGCCTGTGAGTAGCCTACCAAGGGGAGGTGAACACCAGCAACAGCTTTCAGGGCTGGCACATTCCTTGTGGGAGAAGGAGCTGGACGTTTGCCTTTTCGGAATCAGGCTCTGCCGAGAACGAGCACCATGAGATATGACATCTCTGGGAAAGCACAGATCCCCAGTGCTGTTGTGCCTGTGAATAGCCCGCCAAGGGGAGCTGAATACCAGCAATATCTTTCAGGGCTCTCTCCTTCCTTGTAGGAGGAATAGCCAGACGTTTGCCTTTTCGGAAACAGGCTCTGCCGAGAACGAGCACCATGAGATATTCAACCTAGCATAAAGCCCAGATCCCCAGTGCTGTTGTGCCTGTGAATAGGCTGACAAGGGAGGATGAAGACCAGCAACAGATTTCAGGGCTATCACCTTCCTTGTAGAAGGAATAGCCAGACATTTGTCTTTTCGGAATCAGGCTCTGCCGAGAACGAGCACCATGAGATATGACATCTCTGGGAAAGTACAGATCCCCAGTGCTGTTGTGCCTGTGAACAGGCGGACAAGGGAGGGTGAAGACCAGCAACTGCTTTCAGGGCTGGCACATTCCTTGTAGGGAAAGTAGACAGACGTTTGCCTTTTCGGAAACAGACTCTGCCGAGAACGAGCACCATGAGATATGACATCTCTGGGAAAGCACAGATTCCCAGTGCTGTTGTGCCTGTGAATAGGCTGCCAAGGGAGGATGAAGACCAGCAACAGCTTTCAGGGCTGGCACATTCCTTGTGGGAGAAGGAGCTGGGCGTTTGCCTTTTCGGAATCAGGCTCTGCCGAGAACGAGCACCATGAGATATGACATCTCTGGGAAAGCACAGATCCCCAGTGCTGTTGTGCCTGTGAATAGCGTTCCTAGGGAGGATGAAGACCAGCAACTGCTTTCAGGGCTATCACCTTCCTTGTAGAAGGCATAGCCAGACGTTTGCCTTTTCGGAATCAGGCTCTGCCGAGAACGAGCACCATGAGATATGACATCTCTTGGAAAACACAGATCCCAGTGCTGTTGTGCCTGTGAATAGGCTGCCAAGGGAGGATGAAGACCAGCAACAGCTTTCAGGGCTCTCTCCTTCCTTGTAGGAGAAATAGCCAGACGTTTGCCTTTTCGGAAACAGGCTCTGCCGAGAACGAGCACCATGAGATCTTCAACCTAGCATAAAGCCCAGATCCCCAGTGCTGTTGTGCCTGTGAATAGGCTGCCAAGGGAGGATGAAGACCAGCAACAGCTTTCAGGGCTCTCTCCTTCCTTGTAGGAGAAATAGCCAGACGTTTGCCTTTTCGGAAACAGGCTCTGCCGAAAACGAGCACCATGAGATATGACATCTCTGGGAAAGCACAAATCCCCAGTGCTGTTGTGCCTGTGAGTAGCCAACAAGGGGAGGTGAACACCAGCAATATCTTTCAGGGCTATCACCTTCCTTGTAGAAGGAATAGCCAGACGTTTGCCTTTTCGGAATCAGGCTCTGCCGAGAACGAGCACCATGAGATATGACATCTCTGGGAAAGCACAGATCCCCAGTGCTGTTGTGCCTGTGAATAGCCTGCCAAGGAAACGTAAAGATCAGCAACATCTTTCAGGGCTATCACATTCCTTGTAGGAGAAATAGCCAGACGTTTGCCTTTTCGGAATCAGGCTCTGCCGAGAACGAGCACCATGAGATATGACATCTCTGGGAAAGCACAGATCCGCAGTGCTGTTGTGCCTGTGAGTAGCCTACCAAGGGGAGGTGAACACCAGCAATATCTTTCAGGGCTCTCTCCTTCCTTGTAGGAGGAATAGCCAGACGTTTGCCTTTTCGGAAACAGGCTCTGCCGAGAACGAGCACCATGAGATATTCAACCTAGCATAAAGCCCAGATCCCCAGTGCTGTTGTGCCTGTGAATAGGCTGACAAGGGAGGATGAAGACCAGCAACAGATTTCAGGGCTATCACCTTCCTTGTAGAAGGAATAGCCAGACATTTGTCTTTTCGGAATCAGGCTCTGCCGAGAACGAGCACCATGAGGTATGACATCTCTGGGAAAGTACAGATCCCCAGTGCTGTTGTGCCTGTGAACAGGCGGACAAGGGAGGGTGAAGACCAGCAACTGCTTTCAGGGCTGGCACATTCCTTGTAGGGAAAGTAGACAGACGTTTGCCTTTTCGGAAACAGACTCTGCCGAGAACGAGCACCATGAGATATGACATCTCTGGGAAAGCACAGATTCACAGTGCTGTTGTGCCTGTGAATAGGCTGCCAAGGGAGGATGAAGACCAGCAACAGCTTTCAGGGCTGGCACATTCCTTGTGGGAGAAGGAGCTGGGCGTTTGTCTTTTCGGAATCAGGCTCTGCCGAGAACGAGCACCATGAGATATGACATCTCTGGGAAAGCACAGATCGCCAGTGCTGTTGTGCCTGTGAATAGCGTTCCTAGGGAGGATGAAGACCAGCAACTGCTTTCAGGGCTATCACCTTCCTTGTAGAAGGCATAGCCAGACGTTTGCCTTTTCGGAATCAGGCTCTGCCGAGAACGAGCACCATGAGATATGACATCTCTTGGAAAACACAGATCCCAGTGCTGTTGTGCCTGTGAATAGGCTGCCAAGGGAGGATGAAGACCAGCAACAGCTTTCAGGGCTCTCTCCTTCCTTGTAGGAGAAATAGCCAGACGTTTGCCTTTTCGGAAACAGGCTCTGCCTAGAACGAGCACCATGAGATCTTCAACCTAGCATAAAGCCCAGATCCCCAGTGCTGTTGTGCCTGTGAATAGGCTGCCAAGGGAGGATGAAGACCAGCAACAGCTTTCAGGGCTCTCTCCTTCCTTGTAGAAGGAATAGCCAGACGTTTGCCTTTTCGGAATCAGGCTCTGCCGAGAACGAGCACCATGAGATATGACATCTCTGGGAAAGCACAGATCCCCAGTGCTGTTGTGCCTGTGAATAGCCTACCAAGGGGAGGTGAACACCAGCAATATCTTTCAGGGCTATCACATTCCTTGTAGGAGAAACAGCCAGACGTTTGCCTTTTCGGAATCAGGCTCTGCCGAGAACGAGCACCATGAGATATGACATCTCTGGGAAAGCACAGATCCGCAGTGCTGTTGTGCCTGTGAATAGGCTGCCAAGGGAGGGTGAAGACCAGCAACAGCTTTCAGGGCTGGCTCATTCCTTGTGGGAGAAGGTGCCGGACGTGTTGCCTTTTCTGAAACAGGCTCTGCCGAAAACAAGCACCATGAGATATGACATCTCTGGGAAAGCACAGATCCCCAGTGCTGTTGTGCCTGTGAATAACCCGCCAAGGGTAGCTGAACACCAGCAATATCTTTCAGGGCTCTCTCCTTCCTTGTAGGAGGAAAAGCCAGACGTTTGCCTTTTCGGAATCAGGCTCTGCCGAGAACGAGCACCATGAGATATGACATCTTTGGGAAAGCACAGATCCCCAGTGCTGTTGTGCCTGTCAATAGCATTCCTAGGGAGGATGAAGACCAGCAACAGCTTTCAGGGCTGGCACATTCCTTGTAGGAGAAGGAGCCGGACGATTCCCTTTTCTGAAACAGGCTCTGCCGAGAACGAGCACCATGAGATATGACACCTCTGGGAAAGCACAAATCCGCAGTGCTGTTGTGCCTGTGAATAGCCTGCCAAGGAAAGGTAAAGGTCAGCAACATCTTTCGGGGCTGTCCCCCTCCTTGTAGGAGGAATAGCCAGACGTTTGCCTTTTCGGAAACAGGCTCTGCCGAGAACGAGCACCCTGAGATATGACATCTCTGGGAAAGCACAGATCCCCAGTGCTGTTGTGCCTGTGAGTAGCCCACCAAGGGGAGGTGAACACCAGCAATATCATTCAGGGCTCTCTCCTTCCTTGTAGGAGAAATAGCCAGACGTTTGCCTTTTCGGAATCAGGCTCTGCCGAGAACGAGCACCATGAGATATGACATCTCTGGGAAAGCACAGATCCCCAGTGCTGTTGTGCCTGTGAATAGCCCGCCAAGGGGAGCTGAACACCAGCAATATCTTTCATGGCTCTCTCCTTCCTTGTAGGAGGAATAGCCAGACGTTTGCCTTTTCAGAAACAGGCTCTGCCGAGAACGAGCACCATGAGATATTCAACCTAGCATAAAGCCCAGATCCCCAGTGCTGTTGTGCCTGTGAATAGCCTGCCAAGGGAGGATGAAGACTAGTAACAGATTTCAGGGCTGGCACATTCCTTGTAGGAGGAAAAGCCGGACGTTTGCCTTTTCGGAATCAGGCTCTGCCGAGAACGAGCACCATGAGATATGACATCTCTGGGAAAGCACAGATCGCCAGTGCTGTTGTGCCTGTGAATAGCGTTCCTAGGGAGGATGAAGACCAGCAACTGCTTTCAGGGCTATCACCTTCCTTGTAGAAGGAATAGCCAGACGTTTGCCTTTTCGGAATCAGGCTCTGCCGAGAACGAGCACCATGAGATATGACATCTCTGGGAAAGCACAGATCCCCAGTGCTGTTGTGCCTGTGAGTAGCCTACCAAGGGGAGGTGAACACCAGCAACAGCTTTCAGGGCTGGCACATTCCTTGTGGGAGAAGGAGCTGGACGTTTGCCTTTTCGGAATCAGGCTCTGCCGAGAACGAGCACCATGAGATATGACATCTCTGGGAAAGCACAGATCCCCAGTGCTGTTGTGCCTGTGAATAGCCCGCCAAGGGGAGCTGAATACCAGCAATATCTTTCAGGGCTCTCTCCTTCCTTGTAGGAGGAATAGCCAGACGTTTGCCTTTTCGGAAACAGGCTCTGCCGAGAACGAGCACCATGAGATATTCAACCTAGCATAAAGCCCAGATCCCCAGTGCTGTTGTGCCTGTGAATAGGCTGACAAGGGAGGATGAAGACCAGCAACAGATTTCAGGGCTATCACCTTCCTTGTAGAAGGAATAGCCAGACATTTGTCTTTTCGGAATCAGGCTCTGCCGAGAACGAGCACCATGAGATATGACATCTCTGGGAAAGTACAGATCCCCAGTGCTGTTGTGCCTGTGAACAGGCGGACAAGGGAGGGTGAAGACCAGCAACTGCTTTCAGGGCTGGCACATTCCTTGTAGGGAAAGTAGACAGACGTTTGCCTTTTCGGAAACAGACTCTGCCGAGAACGAGCACCATGAGATATGACATCTCTGGGAAAGCACAGATTCCCAGTGCTGTTGTGCCTGTGAATAGGCTGCCAAGGGAGGATGAAGACCAGCAACAGCTTTCAGGGCTGGCACATTCCTTGTGGGAGAAGGAGCTGGGCGTTTGCCTTTTCGGAATCAGGCTCTGCCGAGAACGAGCACCATGAGATATGACATCTCTGGGAAAGCACAGATCCCCAGTGCTGTTGTGCCTGTGAATAGCGTTCCTAGGGAGGATGAAGACCAGCAACTGCTTTCAGGGCTATCACCTTCCTTGTAGAAGGCATAGCCAGACGTTTGCCTTTTCGGAATCAGGCTCTGCCGAGAACGAGCACCATGAGATATGACATCTCTTGGAAAACACAGATCCCAGTGCTGTTGTGCCTGTGAATAGGCTGCCAAGGGAGGATGAAGACCAGCAACAGGTTTCAGGGCTCTCTCCTTCCTTGTAGGAGAAATAGCCAGACGTTTGCCTTTTCGGAAACAGGCTCTGCCTAGAACGAGCACCATGAGATCTTCAACCTAGCATAAAGCCCAGATCCCCAGTGCTGTTGTGCCTGTGAATAGGCTGCCAAGGGAGGATGAAGACCAGCAACAGCTTTCAGGGCTCTCTCCTTCCTTGTAGGAGAAATAGCCAGACGTTTGCCTTTTCGGAAACAGGCTCTGCCGAAAACGAGCACCATGAGATATGACATCTCTGGGAAAGCACAAATCCCCAGTGCTGTTGTGCCTGTGAGTAGCCAACAAGGGGAGGTGAACACCAGCAATATCTTTCAGGGCTATCACCTTCCTTGTAGAAGGAATAGCCAGACGTTTGCCTTTTCGGAATCAGGCTCTGCCGAGAACGAGCACCATGAGATATGACATCTCTGGGAAAGCACAGATCCCCAGTGCTGTTGTGCCTGTGAATAGCCTGCCAAGGAAACGTAAAGATCAGCAACATCTTTCAGGGCTATCACATTCCTTGTAGGAGAAATAGCCAGACGTTTGCCTTTTCGGAATCAGGCTCTGCCGAGAACGAGCACCATGAGATATGACATCTCTGGGAAAGCACAGATCCGCAGTGCTGTTGTGCCTGTGAGTAGCCTACCAAGGGGAGGTGAACACCAGCAATATCTTTCAGGGCTCTCTCCTTCCTTGTAGGAGAAACAGCCAGACGTTTTCCTTTTGGGAATCAGGCTCTGCCGAGAACGAGCACCATGAGATATGACATCTCTGGGAAAGCACAGATTCCCAGTGCTGTTGTGCCTGTGAATAGGCTGCCAAGGGAGGGTGAAGACCAGCAACAGCTTTCAGGGCTGGCTCATTCCTTGTGGGAGAAGGTGCCGGACTTGTTGCCTTTTCTGAAACAGGCTCTGCCGAAAACAAGCACCATGAGATATGACATCTCTGGGAAAGCACAGATCCCCAGTGCTGTTGTGCCTGTGAATAACCCGCCAAGGGTAGCTGAACACCAGCAATATCTTTAAGGGCTCTCTCCTTCCTTGTAGGAGGAAAAGCCAGACGTTTGCCTTTTCGGAATCAGGCGCTGCCGAGAACGAGCACCATGAGATATGACATCTTTGGGAAAACACAGATCCCCAGTGCTGTTGTGCCTGTCAATAGCATTCCTAGGGAGGATGAAGACCAGCAACAGCTTTCAGGGCTGGCACATTCCTTGTGGGAGAAGGAGCTGGGCGTTTGCTTTTTCTGAAACAGGCTTTGCCGAGAACGAGCACCATGAGATATGACATCTCTGGAAAAGCACAGATCCCCAGTGCTGTTGTGCCTGTGAATAGCCTGCCAAGGAAACGTAAAGATCAGCAACATCTTTCAGGGCTATCACATTCCTTGTAGGAGAGATAGCCAGACGTTTGCCTTTTCGAAATCAGGCTCTGCCGAGAACGAGCACCCTGAGATATGACATCTCTGGGAAAGCACAGATCCCCAGTGCTGTTGTGCCTGTGAATAGCGTTCCTAGGGAGGATGAAGACCAGCAATATCTTTCAGGGCTCTCTCCTTCCCTGTAGGAGAAATAGCCAGACGTTTGCCTTTTCGGAAACAGGCTCTGCCGAGAACGAGCACCATGAGATATGACATCTCTGGGAAAGCACAAATCCCCAGTGCTGTTGTGCCTGTGAATAGGCTGCCAAGGGAGGATGAAGACCAGCAACAGCTTTCAGGGCTGGCACATTCCTTGTGGGAGAAGGAGCTGGACGTTTGCCTTTTGGGAATCAGGCTCTGCCGAGAACGAGCACCATGAGATATGACATCTCTGGGAAAGCACAGATCCCCTGTGCTGTTGTGCCTGTGAATAGCGTTCCTAGGGAGGATGAAGACCAGCAACAGCTTTCAGGGCTGCCTCAGTCCTTGTGGGAGAAGGAGCTGGACGTTTGCCTTTTGGGAATCAGGCTCTGCCGAGAACGAGCACCATGAGATATGACATCTCTGGGAAAGCACAGATCCCCAGTGCTGTTGTGCCTGTGAATAGCGTTCCTAGGGAGGATGAAGACCAGCAACAGCTTTCAGGGCTGCCTCATTCCTTGTAGGAGAAGGAGCCGGACGTTTCCCTTTTCTGAAACAGGCTCTGCCGAGAACGAGCACCATGAGATATGACATCTCTGGGAAAGCACAAATCCCCAGTGCTGTAGTGCCTGTGAATAGCCTGCCAAGGAAACGTAAAGGTCAGCAACATCTTTCGGGGCTGTCCCCCTCCTTGTAGGAGGAATAGCCAGACGTTTGCCTTTTCGGAAACAGGCTCTGCCGAGAACGAGCACCCTGAGATATGACATCTCTGGGAAAGCACAGATCCCCAGTGCTGTAGTGCCTGTGAACAGGCTGACAAGGGAGGGTGAAGACCAGCAACTGCTTTCAGGGCTGGCACATTCCTTGTGGGAGAAGGAGCCGGACGTTTGCCTTTTCGGAAACAGACTCTGCCGAGAACGAGTACCATGAGATATGACATCTCTGGGAAAGCACAGATCCCCTGTGCTGTTGTGCCTGTGAATAGCCTGCCAAGGAAACGTAAAGATCAGCAACATCTTTCAGGGCTATCACATTCCTTGTAGGAGAGATAGCCAGACGTTTGCCTTTTCGAAATCAGGCTCTGCCGAGAACGAGCACCCTGAGATATGACATCTCTGGGAAAGCACAGATCCCCAGTGCTGTTGTGCCTGTGAGTAGCCTACCAAGGGGAGGTGAACACCAGCAATATCTTTCAGGGCTCTCTCCTTCCCTGTAGGAGAAATAGCCAGACGTTTGCCTTTTCGGAAACAGGCTCTGCCGAGAACGAGCACCATGAGATATGACATCTCTGGGAAAGCACAAATCCCCAGTGCTGTTGTGCCTGTGAATAGGCTGCCAAGGGAGGATGAAGACCAGCAACAGCTTTCAGGGCTGGCACATTCCTTGTGGGAGAAGGAGCTGGACGTTTGCCTTTTGGGAATCAGGCTCTGCCGAGAACGAGCACCATGAGATATGACATCTCTGGGAAAGCACAGATCCCCAGTGCTGTTGTGCCTGTGAATAGCGTTCCTAGGGAGGATGAAGACCAGCAACAGCTTTCAGGGCTGCCTCATTCCTTGTGGGAGAAGGAGCTGGACGTTTGCCTTTTGGGAATCAGGCTCTGCCGAGAACGAGCACCATGAGATATGACATCTCTGGGAAAGCACAGATCCCCAGTGCTGTTGTGCCTGTGAATAGCGTTCCTAGGGAGGATGAAGACCAGCAACAGCTTTCAGGGCTGGCACATTCCTTGTGGGAGAAGGATCTGGACGTTTGCCTTTTCGAAATCAGGCTCTGCCGAGAACGAGCACCCTGAGATATGACATCTCTGGGAAAGCACAGATCCCCAGTGCTGTTGTGCCTGTGAATAGCGTTCCTAGGGAGGATGAAGACCAGCAATATCTTTCAGGGCTCTCTCCTTCCCTGTAGGAGAAATAGCCAGACGTTTGCCTTTTCGGAAACAGGCTCTGCCGAGAACGAGCACCATGAGATATGACATCTCTGGGAAAGCACAAATCCCCAGTGCTGTTGTGCCTGTGAATATGCTGCCAAGGGAGGATGAAGACCAGCAACAGCTTTCAGGGCTGGCACATTCCTTGTGGGAGAAGGAGCTGGACGTTTGCCTTTTGGGAATCAGGCTCTGCCGAGAACGAGCACCATGAGATATG